>NC_137329.1:124421726-125164226 GCF_965287045.1 Carcharhinus amblyrhynchos
AGTCTGATAACACCAGGTTCAAGTCCAGAACTCTCCATTCACCTGACGAAGGGACAAACCCTGAAAGCTTGTGAGTTTACTCTCAAATAAATCGGTTGGACTTTAACCTGGTGTTAAGAGGCTTCTTACTGTGTTTACCCCAGTCCAATGCCGGCATCTCCACATCATAGGGAATGAGCTACCAGAGAAAGTAGTTGGGGCGGGTACAATAGCAACAGTTAGAAAGCATTTGGGTCCCAGCCAGTCCCAATTGCCCATGTTTGGCCCATACCCCTCTAATCCTTTCCCATCCATGTTCTGACCCAACTACTTTCTCTGGTAGCTCATTCCCTATGATGTGGAGATGCCGGCATTGGACTGGGGTAAACACAGTAAGAAGTCTGACAGCACCAGGTTAAAGTCCAACCAATTTATTTGACAGCAAACTCACAAGCTTTCGGGGTTTGTCCCTTCATCAGGTGAATGGAGAGTTCTGGACTTTAACCTGGTGTTGTCAGACTTCTTACTGGGTTTACCCCAGTCCAACGCCGGCATCTCCACATCAGGATTATACTCAACAACTGAGGAAGCACAGCTCTCTGGGTGAATAATTCCAAAGACTCTCCATCTCCGAGTGAAGAACTTACTCCTCATCTCTTTCCTAAATGAGACTGACCCCGGCAAGGGGAAAACATTTTCTCAGCATCTACCCTGACAAGTTCCTTAAGAATGTGATACGTTTCGATGAGATCATCTCTTATTCCTTTTAAACTCCAGGAAACACAAGTCTAGAATAGTCCATCTCTCCTCTCTGAAGGGCAGCATGGTTACACAGTGGTTACATTGTTGCCTCACAGTGCCAGGGTCCCAGGTTCAATTCCTGGCTTGGGTCAGTCTGTGTGTGGAGTTTGCATGTTCTCCCCATATCTGCATGGGTTTCCTCCGGGTGCTGCGGTTTCTTCCCACAGTCCAAAGATGTGCAGATTAGATGCATTGGCCGTGCTAAATTGCCCCTTAGTGTCCCGGGATACGTCGGTTAGAGAGATTAGTGGGGTACATATGTGGGGTTGCAGGGATGGGGCCTGGGTGGGACTGTGCTTGGTGCAGACTCGATGGGCCAAATGGCCTCTCTCTGCACTGTAGGGATTCTATAAAAGTTGCCACAGTCCTAGATGACCATGGAGTGCTCTCCCCTTTGAGGGGGAGAGCTGATTGGTGGTGATTTAACCTGAGGGTCACCACACCTCAGGCGAGGGGACAAGGTTGAGAAAGTAGGGCTTTCGTGAATAACCTCAGCCGGTACCAGAATTGAACTAACTGACGCCCCCATCTCGCCTCCGAGGACAATATCCCTTCATCCCAGGAGCCTTTGTTGCATTGCCTCTTGGGAAGTATGTCCTTCCTGAGGTAAGAAGGCCAAACTGCACCAAGTACTCCAGGCGTGGTCTCACCAAGACTCTGTGTAAACCTTCATTGGCATTTTAAACCCTGGTTCTGAGTAGGGTGCAGTGCAGGATGGGACAGTGAAGAATGATGGCCAGGGGATCCACAATAGAGAGGCGGGAGGAACCTGGATCTGTGCTGGAACCTGCAATGCCATGGACCAAGTGCTGGAAAATAGGATTTAAATTAATCGCGAGTCTTTTTTCTCTCCTTTTTGATTGGCGCAAACACGATGGATGGCCTCTTCCTGTGCCGCGGTTTGTCAGTGATTCTAAATCAATTGGCTTGATTATTCGGATAGTATCATGTGAATTCTAAGTGCCAGATCTCTCTCTGCTGGAATTCCATCGCTCCATATTTCACAGGTTTTTTTTTTCTCTCAGGTGGCTCACATTCGGGCAGAGAGGGATATCCTGGTGGAAGCAGATGGTGCGTGGGTGGTGAAGATGTTCTACAGTTTTCAGGACAAGCGAAACCTATATTTAATTATGGAATTTCTGCCGGGGGGTGAGTGACAGCTGCCAACGCTTTACAACTTTGTCTGGAAGGCGACCGGAGCCAATTTGCATCTCACTCCCGCTCCCATCAAACCTGCTGCACCATTCAATACAATCCTGGGCTAATCCTGGGCTTCAACTCCATTTTCCCGTCCTGCTCCACATACCCCTTCACTCCCGGAGAGATCTTACCATCCCAGCCTCAAATATGACGGCAAATCCACACCCCTCTGGAGTAGTGAATTCCAAACACTCTCAACCCTCTCAGTCAAGAAATGTCTCTTCCTCTCAGTCCCAAATGATTGGCCCCTTTTCCTGAGACTGTGGCCCCATGTTTTAGATTCCCCGATAGTTTCAGCATGATCTTATTGAATGGCAGGGCAGGCTTGAAGGGCCAGATGGCCTACTCCTGCTCCTATTTCTTATGTTTCTTATTATCTCCCAGTGTCCGCCCTATCCAAACCCCTTCCAAACCTTATAGGTTTCGATGAGATGTTCTTCCAAACTCCATTCCACCTCCACCTCAGGGTAACTCAGTCAGGGTGGGGGGATGGCGGGATCCAGGCCCCTTGACTCCATTGACCTCGGATGTGTCTGTCTTTCCCCCAGGTGATATGATGACCTTGCTCATGAAGAAAGACACACTTTCTGAGGAGGAGGCTCAGTTTTACATTGCCGAGACGGTGTTGGCCATTGACTGCATCCATCAACTGGGTTTTATTCACAGAGACATCAAACCAGATAACCTCCTGTTAGATAGCAGGGTAAGTCATGCCTCTCCCACCATGTGGACACTATTTACAATGCATCGCATTCTGTCCACTTGCTCATCCGTAAAGCTATCAAGTGCCTGCGTTGGCTCGATGTTGTAAGATTCTACAATTCACTCTATCTTTCAATGCTGGACTCTGATTACACAAAATATCCAGCGCCAAACTATGCCATTCAGCCCAATTGGTCCATACTAGGATTTATGCTCCAATGAGTCTTCATCAACCCCCATTTCATCTCACCCTATCAGCTCTCCTCATCTGTAACATCTAATCCTGTTCTCCTCTGTTGTGTTATGACTCCCAGATTGTGAGGGAGTTGTTGACGTCACTGGCAATGTTCTGGGACCAGGGAACAAGCTCTCAAACAGTGTGTCTCAATCCCTGATCCCGGCTCTTCCTGAACCTTTCTCAGCTGCTTTTCTATTCTTCCTATCTCTGTCCTCGGGATCTCTGGAATCTGGAATCTGTGCCCCACAGGGTCGGTGCTCGCTTTGGTGTCATGTGATGGCAGCAGGAGACCCTTGTACTCCCCACACCCCCCCCCCACCCCAAACACACACTGGTTACCATGGAGCCTCAACTGTACGCTTGTGCAGGCTGGCCATGCCCGGCCACCCTGGCACTCGTTGGCCCCCTTGGCCCTTGTTGGTCACTCTCGATGCTCAATGATCACCCTCAGTCCTCACTGGCCACCCTCACTGTCCACTCCTGGCCTTTGCCGAACTCTTGCTCTCCCTCAAATTGCAGCCATTTCCTGAGGATTTTAGGAGAGACAGCGGAGCAGTGGTGTTGTCACTGGATTAATAATCCAGAGACCCAGACTGATGTTCTGGGGACCTGGGTTCGAATCCCACCACGGCAGCTGGTGAAATTTGAATTCAGTAAAAATCTGGAATTAAGAATCTACTGATGACCATGAAAACCATTGTCGATTGTTGGGAGAAACCCATCTGGGTCACCAATGTCCTTTAGGGAAGGAAATCTGCTGTCCTTACCTGGTCTGGCCTACACGTGACTCCAGAACCACAGCAATGCGAGTGACTCTCAGAAATGGCCGAACAAGCCACTCAGTTCGAGGGCAAGTAGGAATGGGCAACAGATACTGGCCCAGCCGGCGATATCCGCAATCCATAAACTATCACAGCCGTGTAGGAGTTTGTGATTGTGGGACAGAAGCAGTTTGGTTTTCTGGCTGGGCTGAGTTCTGTCACATTGCTGCTGTGTTTTATTCTTGACAGGGTCATGTGAAACTGTCTGATTTTGGGCTGTGTACGGGACTGAAGAAAGCTCATAGGACGGAGTTCTACCGGAACCTCACCTGCAGCCCCCCCAGCGATTTCAGTAAGTTTAATCTGGAACAAAGTGATTGATTTTTTTTTTTACACAGAGGGTGGTGGGGGCCTGGAATGCGCTGCCAAGTAGGGTGGTGGAGGCAGACACGCTGGGATCTTACCTGGATAGTCACATGAACAGACTGGGAATGGAGGGATACAAACGAATGGTCCAGTTGGACCAATGAGCGGCACAGGCTTGGAGGGCCGAAGGGCCTGTTTCCCGTCCCGTACTGTTCTTTGTTCTTTGATTGGGCTGTGGGGGGCTTGGGGGGGTGTCTGCCCACTCCAGCGATGGGGGAGGGGGGTGGTGGGGGATGGGAAGTGGGTTGGAAGGAGCGGGGAGGATGGAGGATGGGGAGCTGGGGTGTCTGCCCACTCCAGGGATGGGGGAGGGGGGTGGTGGGGGATGGGAAGTGGGTTGGAAGGAGGGGGGAGGATGGAGGATGGGGAGCTGGGGTGTCTGCCCACTCCAGGGATTGGGGGGGGGGGGGGGCGATGGGAAGTAGGTGGGAGGGGGATGGAGGATCGGGAGCTGGGGTGTCTGCCCACTCCAGGGATGGGGAGTGGGTTGGAGGCGGGGGGTGGAGGATGGGGAGCTGGGGGTGTCTGCCCACTCCAGGGATGGGGGGGGCAGTGGGGGATGGGAAGTGGGTGGCGGGGTAGGGGGGGATGGAGGGTGGGTAGCTGGGGGGCTCTGCCCACTCCAGGGACGGGGGGTGCGGTGGGGGGGCTTGCCCACTCCGGGGACAGGGACGGTTAGCTATTTTGATTTAATTACATTACTTTCCTCACCAGCTTTTCAGAATATGAACTCGAAACGAAAAGCAGAAACGTGGAAGAAGAACAGACGGCAGCTGGTGAGATTTATTCTCCTCTTCCTCGAGTGTTTTGATAAACCCTGGATATTGAACACAATATTCAAACCTCACCTCTGTGTCATTTTGATTTTTGAATTGATTTATTATTGTCACGTGTATTAACATACAGTGGAAAGTATTGTTTCTTGCGCGCTGTACAGACAAAGCATACCGTTTATAGAGAAGGAAAGGAGAGGGTGCAGAATGAGATGTTACAGTCACAGCTAGGGTGTAGAGAAAGATCAACTTAATGCGAGGTAGGTCCATTCAAAAGTCTGACAGCAGCAGGGAAGAAGTTGTCCTTGAGTCAGTTGGTACGTGACCTCAGACATCTGTATCTTTTTCCCGACAGAAGAAGATGGAAGAGAGAATGTCTGGGGTGCGGGGGGTCCTTAATTATGCTGGCTCTTTTCCAAGACAGTGGGAAGTGTAGACAGATGGATGGGAGGCTGGTTTGAGTGATGGATTGGGCTACATTCATGACCTTTTGTAGTTACTTGCGGTCTTGGACAGAGCAGGAGCCCATACCAAGCTGTGATACAACCAGAAAGAATGCTTTCTATGCTGCATCTGTAAATGTTGGTGAGAGTCATAGCTGACATGCCAAATTTCCTTAGTCTCCTGAGAAAGTAGAGGTGTGGGTGGGCTTTTAGTATTTTTACAACATTTTTGTGTTAGGGCAGTCTCAGTGGGTGGCCTCTGAGTTAGAAGCTTGAGAATTCAAATCCTGTGTCATGTGAATCTGTAATCCAGTCTGACACTTCCAGTGCAGTGCTGAGGGAGTGCCGCACTGTCAGAGGGTCAGTGCTGAGGGAGTGCCGCACTGTCAGAGGGTCAGTGCTGAGGGAGTGCCGCGCTGTCAGAGGGTCAGTGCTGAGGGAGTGCCGCACTGTCAGAGGGTCAGTGCTGAGGGCGTGCCACACTGTCAGAGGGTCAGTGCTGAGGGAGTGCCGCACTGTCAGAGGGTCAGTGCTGAGGGAGTGCCACACTGTCAGAGGGTCAGTGCCGAGGGAATGCTGCACTGTCAGAGGGTCAGTGCTGAGGGAGTGCCGCACTGTCAGAGGGTCAGTGCTGAGGGAGTGCCGCACTGTCAGAGGGTCAGTGCTGAGGGAATGCTGCGCTGTCAGAGGGACAGTGCTGAAGGAGTGCCGCGCTGTCGAGTTTCAGATGAGAGACTAATTCAAGGTCTCCTCCTCAGATTGATATGAGAAATCCCATTTGAAGAGTAAGGTGTGCTCTCCCCTGTGTCACGGCCAACAACTGCTCACTGTCTCATTCCTGTTTGTGGGATCTTGCTCTACGCAAGCTGTTACGACAGCGACAGCTTTACAAAAGCATTTCATTGGCTGTCGAGGGATTTCAGACATCCTGAAACTGTGAAAAGTGCCGGAGAAGTGATCAGCACAGTGTTTAGTATTGCTGCCTCACAGCGCCAGGGACCCGGGTTCAATTCCCGCCTTGGCTCACTGTCGGTGTGGAGTCTGCACATTCTCCCCATGTCTGTGTGGGTTTCCTCCGGGTGCTCCGGTTTCCTCTCGCACTTTCAGGTTAGTTTGACCATGCTAAATTGCCCCTTAGTGTGAGGCGGATTAGCAGGGTAAATATGTGGAGTTATAGGATAGGACCTGGGTGGGATTGTTGTCAGTGCAGGCTCGATGGGCTGAATGGCCTCGTTCTGCATTGTAGAGATTCAATGAAGTCTCAGTCAGTTGGTAAAGCAGTGAACAGTCGATCTCGGGGCAGTGACGGAAGGAAACTCGGTGAGGCTCTCCCACTTCCCTGATTTCCCGAGAATGAGCATGTTTGGAGTTTGCAGTCCGTGTTGTCACTCAGAATGGTCGATCTTTGGATCCTGGGAATTAATGTTACTTTTCATTCTGGTTTTCAGGCCTACTCCACGGTTGGCACCCCAGATTACATTGCCCCGGAAGTATTCATGCAGAACGGATACAACAAGCTCTGTGATTGGTGGTCCTTGGGGGTCATCATGTATGAAATGCTGATAGGTATGTCCGAGGACCAATCAGGAAGTTCTTTGATTGCTGTTGTCCAGGAGAACGGCCCAGGGTGTGGCAGTCAATAGGAGATGGCCTGGTGACTGTGCTCCGTGTGTAGAGTCAGTTAGTTAACAAGCGTCCATAATTAGAAAGTGAAGTACTCTCAATGGCGCTGGCACCATCCTTTATCCTTGTGGTAGTCTTCCCACCTCTGAGTCGGAAGGTGGGGGATTCAAATCCCACTCGTTAGTGACCAGATCAGAAAGCCCGAGTTATATAATGGAGACAGACTCGATCCCAACAATTTTTCTGTTTTTGTCCTCAGTGTGAGGGTAAGTGTTTCACTCCAGGCGCGATTCTACAGACACACTGGGAAGCTTTTATCAAAACAAACGCTATTTAACAGCACAGTTTCAGTATAACAAATGAATTAGCTCAACTTTTAACATTTCAACAATATTTACATGACAAGATACAGCTCTTAACTGCTAACCTGTCCAATCAAGCAATATTTCTCTTATAGACGTAAACCCCTCTTTAAAATTGGTTAGTAATCGCAGGCAGACTTGCTTTGATTTGGGTTACCAGAGCTTTCAGAAAGCCTTTGGAGAAGAGGGAGGGACAGAGAGAAAGACACCAGCCCAGGCAGCAACTACCCTTGGCTTAAGATGAGAATAAAACAGTTTCATTGATAGAAACTAAAAACAGGGAGAGGCCATTCGGCCCTTTGAGCCTGCTCTGCCGTTCATTTTGATCATTGAATTTAATATCCTGATCCTGCCTTCACCCCTTTATCCTCGAATTGCGAGCTTGCCGCCTCCTGTTGATCACGTGACTCCGTCAGTTGTAAATGCACCTAGTTTGGGGGCGTTTAAGAGATTGGTGGATAGGTTTATGGACGAAAAAGGAGTGGTTTAGATTAGTGGGTCAATGTTTTTTTTTAAAAAATAAGACTGGTCGGCGCAACATTGTGGGCCGAAGGGCCTGTTCCGCGCTGTAATGTTCTATGTTCTATGTTCTATGTCTCTGTCAATCAACCTGATCATAAACTCACATGACTTGGCGAATCTCCTCTGAACTCCCAGGCAAACATAAATAAACAAAAGCCTTGCGTCAGTGGATTGAAAATCTCACCTGAAGCTTTTGAAATTTGCCCTTAATTCTGTTTATAGACGATTGACAGGATGTGTCCACCCCGTGTTATAATCTGTTTGTTTGGGAAGGGGGATGGAAGGAGATGGGAATGGAGGCAGGTTCAGGAGGTTGAGTTGGATGACCAGCCGTGATCTGAATGAATGGTGGAGCAGGCTCGAAGGGCCTCCTCCTGTTTTCTACGTTTCTCAGTGATGTTGGATGTTGTGAATTTTTCAGGTTACCCTCCCTTCTGTTCGGAAACCCCCCAGGAGACGTATCAGAAGGTGATGAGCTGGAAAGAAACGCTGGTTTTCCCTCCAGAGGTTCCGATCTCCGAGAGGTCCAAGAGTCTGATTCTAAGGTACTGGCATTTCTACCCGACGACAAACTGGGTACAGGCCCCACCTTATTGGAAAAGGGGGAATTTTAGACTAATATTTCTTAGCAGAGGCTGCTCAGGGGATGGAATATTTCATCATCGTTCAGCTATCCCTACAGGGCCAGCTGGACAGGGGTGTTTGGAGAGGAGGAGTGTAAAGGTACAATTAAAGAATCAGCGATGCTATAAGATGTGATGGGCTGAATGGCCTCCAGCAGATTAATCTGTGTTGGAACACTCTCTTTTACATGGTTATATTCCAAGGTTTTCTCTGTAGCTCTTTGATAAACTCTGTATTGATGTAAAGATGATATTTATGTTTATTTACAATCTGCCCCAAACCCCCTCCCCTCACGGTGGGTTTCCAGCAGCAAGACACTGGCTGCCTGTGCGATCTTCCAGTTCCGCTATGTCTCTGGGCTTCTATGAGGCTCGCCAGCCCAGTCACTGGAGTTGAATTCTCTCTCACTCTATCTCTTTCTCTCTTGCTGTTTCTCTCTCTCTCTCTATCTGTGTGTGTGTGTGTGTGTGTGTGTGTGTGTGTGTGTGTCTCTCTCTCTCTAAAGCCCTCTGTCAATCTGTATAATCCTCTGTGTGTCCCTCACTGTCTGTCCTTCTCTCTGTGTCTCTGTGTGTGTGTGTCACTTTGTATACTCTCGCTGTGTGCCTCTCCCTCTCCTCGCTGTGTGTGAGTCTCTCTCTCCCTCTCCTCGCTGTGTGTGAGTCTCTCTCTCTCCCCTCTCTGTGTGTGAGTCTCTCTCTCCCTCTCCTCTCTGTGTGTGAGTCTCTCTCTCCCTCTCCTTGCTGTGTGTGAGTCTCTCTCCCTCTCCTCGCTGTGTGTGTCTCTCTCTCTCCCCTCGCTGTGTGTGAGTCTCTCTCTCTCCCCTCGCTGTGTGTGAGTCTCTCTCCCTCTCCTCGCTGTGTGTGAGTCTCTCTCTCTCTCTCCTCGCTGTGTGTGAGTCTCTCTCTCCCTCTCTCTCCTCGCTGTGTGTGAGTGTCTCTCTCTCTCTCTCTCCTCGCTGTGTGTGAGTCTCTCTCTCCCTCTCTCCCTCCCTCCTTGCTGTCTCTCTCTTGTGTTCTCCCTCTCAGGTTCCAAACAAAAAGAGGACATTAATTTTGTTTTACGAATTCTAGTGTGAAGCAGGCTTTAAGGGACAGTTAGTTGATTTATGTGCAACTAATACAGTAAATCCCATGGTAAATCTGCAGTTATTCATTTACAAGTCAGACCTTTTTAGCTTTAAGATATGATTTGGCTAATTTATTTCTGTAGGAGCGTCAGCTTGGATCGGGAATGTCCCAACTTGTTGGGACTCTGAATTGGCTTTAATTTGACTTGATTGGATTGGAATTAAGTTTTTAAAACAAAATTCTGTGGGAGCCTGTTGCTGCTTTATTTTAACTTTCTCCTTCACCAGCTCTTTGCTGCACCGTTTTGAACTAAATGCACTTGTTTTGCGTTTTACTGAGTGAGTGAGTGAGTGACCACAGGAGGGGTAAAAACCAGAGGCAGAATTTCCCTGAAAGCTCTGACAGAGGGAAATGGTTCCCTCTGGTGGTGGCAATCTGATGTGGGTATGCCGGCGTTGGACTGGCGTAAACACAGTAAAAAGTCTGACAACACCAGGTTTTAGTCCAACCTAGTTCACCTGACGAAGGGGCTAACCCGAAAGCTTGCGAGTATATTATCAAATAAATAGGTTGGACTAAAACCTGGTGTTGTCAGACTTTTTACTGTGGCAATCTGAACAGGGGGGAGGAAACTTCAGACTGGAGTCTGGCTGTTCAGTGAGGAAGGGTTACGGTATACAAATCGTCACAGAAATCTGGAACTCTCTCTGCCAAAGTGCTGTCAAGGCTGAACGTGTCAAAACTGAGATTGTGGGTAAGAGTTTTCAACGTTCTAAAGCCAAGGCCAGTCAAGATCGAGATCTGCAGAATTTGACCGAATGGTGAATAACCAAACCTACCTGGTCTTTCCTTATGGCTCAAATACTCCATCCCAGGCAACATCCTGCTGAACCTCCTCTGTACCCCGGCTACTGCTATCTCCTTCCTGTGGTGGGATACGAGCCTGGGTCTCTACACCATTACCCTGGGTCTCTGGTTTACTAAAATAGTGACAATACCACTGCCTCCCCTTGAAAAAGAAAAGACGTGGGTGGCACAGTGGTTAACACTGCTGCCTCACAGCGCCAGGGACCCGGGTTCGATTCCCGCTTGGGTCACTGTCTGTGCAGAGTCTGTACGGAGTGGTATTGTCACTGGTTGGTAATCCAGAGGGTCAGGTTGATGCCATAGGGTCGTGGAGTTCAAATCCCGCCACGGCAGCTGGTGGAATTTGAATTCAATTCATAAATCCTGAAATTGAAGAGCCAGCCTCAGAAGTGGTGACCATCGATTGTGGGGGAAAAACCCATCTGGTTCAGTAACGTCCCTTTAGGGAAGAAAATCTGCCGAGCTTACCCGGTCTGGCCAACGTGTGACTCCAGAGCCACAGCAATGTGGTTGACTCTCAACTGCCCTCTGAGTCTTGCCTAGCAAGACACTCAGTTCAAGGGCAACTGTGGATGGGTAATAAACACTGGCCCAGCTTATTTGATGGTAATCTCACAAGCTTTCAGGAACGGTGTTCCTTCTGAAAGCTTGTGGGTTTACTATCACATAAACTGGTTGGACTCTAACCTGGTGTTGCGAGACTTCTCACTGTGTTTGCCCCAGTCCAACGCCGGCATCTCCACATCGTGCCAGGCAGCGACGCCCTTGTGCCACAAATGAATTTAAAGAGAAGTAAAGGAATTGTTGCCCTGACTTGTTGTGTTGTACGTTCCCAGGTTTTGCTGTGCGGCAGATGATCGAATCGGGGCAAATAGTGTGGAAGAAATTAAAAGTCACCAGTTTTTCGAAGGAGTAGACTGGGAACACACCAGGTAAACGCAACAGCGGGGGGGGATTGGACTTGGGAGGGTGGGAATACAGAAAGGGTAACCTCTCCTGCCTCCTATCCCATTGACACCAGTGTAAGTTGGGGGAGGTTGGGTAGAGTGAGGAGTGAAAGAATGATCCATTCATTGTGGGCGCTGACTCGATGGGCCAAAGGGCCTTTTCTGCACTGTGGCTCTATTCACTGCTACACTCACCGTGCTGTGGAAGTGATTGTTCCAGACAAAATTCCCTCAGTGAGTCAGCTGTGGCTCTGTTGGTAACACTCTCGCCTCTGGGTCACAAGGTTTCAGGTTCAAATCTCACTTCAGGACTTGAAACAGAAAAGTCTAGGTTGACACACACACAGTGCTGCACTGTTGGAGGTGCTGTCTTTAAATGCAATGTTAAATTAAGTGCTGTTTGTGTATCTGGTGGGTAAAACCCCATAACAGTGACTGTCCTCCATTGACTGCGAGGAACTTGAGACTCTAGTGATCATGAAAAGTACAAGTTTAAGTTTAGGGCAGCATGGTAGCACAGTGGTTAGCACTGCTGTTTCACAGCTTCAGGGTCCTGGGTTCGATTCCCGGCTCGGGTCACTGTCTGTGTGGAGTTTGTACATTCTCCACGTGTCTGCGTGGGTTGCCTCCGGTTTCCTCCCACAGTCCAAAGATGTGCGGGTTAGGTTGATTGGCCATGCTAGGAAATTGCCCCTTAGTGTCCAGGGATGTGTAGGTTAAAGGGATTAGTGGGTATAATATGTAGGGATATGGGGGTAGGGCCTGGGTGGGATTGTGTTTGGTGCAGACTCGATGGGCCGAAGGGCCTCTTTTTGCACTGTAGGGTTCTATGATTTATTTATTATTGTCACAAGCAGTCTTGCACTTACTGTGAGAATTCCCTAGTCGCCACACTCCGGCACCTATTCGGCTACCCTGAGGGAGAATTTAACATGGCCAGTGCACCCTAACCAGCACATCTTTTGGACTGTGGGAGGAAATCGGAGCACCTGGAGGAAACCCACAGAGGCATGAGGAGAATGTGCAGTCTCCGCACAGACAGTGACCCAAGGCCGAAATTGAACCCCAGTCCCTAGCGTTGCTAGGCAGCAATGCTAACCACTGTGCTGCCCAAGTCTCTCCTTTTTCAAGGGAAGATGGTGGTGTACTGGTATTGTCACCTTGACTAGTAAAGCAGAGAGCCAGGTTCGAATCCCACCACAGGAAAGATGCGATAGCACTGGAGGGGATACAGAGGAGGGTCACCAGGATGTTGCCTGGGATGGAGCATTTGAGCTATAAGGAAAGACTAGAAATGCTTGGATTATTTTCTTTAGAGCAGAGAAAGGTAGGGGGGGAACATGATTGAGGTGTATAAGTTTATGAGGGATATGGACAGGGTGAGTCAGGGGCAGCTGTTTCCCTTGGTTGAGGGGTCAGTCATGAGGGGTGAGGGCAGGAGATTCAAAGGGGATTTGAGAAAAAAACCACTTCATTCAGAGGGTTGTGGGAATCAGGAATACTCTGCCTGGGAAGGTCAAAGCTGGAAACCTTACATTTAAAAAACATTTGGATGAGCACTTGAAATATCATAATGTTTAATATTGCAGGAAAATGGGATTAGTGTGTCTTTAGTGGTAGATATTGTCTGAATGTACTGTGTGCAGTTTTGGGCGCCGCACCTGCGCAAAGATATTTTGGCCTTGGAGGGAGTGCAGAGGAGGTTTACTAGGCTGATACCGGAGTTGAGGGGGTTGAGCTATGAGGAGAGGCTGAATAAACTGGGCTTGTACTCGTTAGAGTTTAGAAGAATGAGGGGAGATCTCATTGAGACGTATAAGATGATGAATGGGATGGATAGGATAGAGGTGGAGAGACTCTTCCCGCTCAAAAAAGACAGTAGGACTAGGGGGCACAGCCTCAAGATAAAAGGGGGGCGGTTTAGAACGGAGTTGAGGAGGAACTTCTTCACTCAAACGGTGGTGAATCTCTGGAATTCTCTGCCCGTTGAAGTGGTGGAGGCTGCCTCGCTAAATAGTTTTAAGACGCGGGTTGATGGGTTTTTGATAGGAGAGGGGATTAAGGGTTATGGGGAGAGGGCGGGAAAGTGGAACTGAGCAGCGACAGATCAGCCATGATCTTATTGAATGGCGGGGCAGGCTCGAAGGGCTAGATGGCCTACTCCTGCTCCTATTTCTTATGTTCTTATGTTCTTATGAATCGACAGGACGAAGGGCCTTTTCTGCATTGTATGACTCCATGACAACGGACGTGAAATTTGGATTCAATAAAAATCTGGAATTACAAGTCAAATGATGACCATGAAACCGTTGTTGTAAACTCACCTGGTTCACTAATGGTCCCCTTCAGGGAAGGAAATCTGCCTTCCTTACCTGGTCTGGCCTATGTGTGACTCCAGAGGCACAGCAATGGGGTTGGAATGTTCTCGGAAATGAAGGGCAGTTAGGGATGGGCAGTGAGTGCTGGCCCAGGCAGCGACGCTCACATCCTGTAAAAAAAAATAATTTTTTTAAAAAATTGACAATTGATCAGTAATAGTTTCATTCAATTTAATGTGACCTGTGGGAAAGGGTTTCTTCCTTTTCCCCTTGGGCTTGTGTCTTCACGAATGGAAAGTTAAAACAAAACAGAGAAAATACTCTACTTGCGACAGAGACCAGATTTAGGAAGCATGAAGATAATACAGTCACCAATAAACCCAGCCAGGAATTCAGGCAGAGTGCCTGTACACACACACGTGGAACTCGCTCCCGCAGGGAGTGGTTGCGGTGGGTAGCTTTGAGATATTTAAGTAGAAAGCTGGATAAAGGCGCGGGAGAGAGGAGCTGGAGGTAAGTAACCCAGTGGCCAGTTGTAAAATTGCCAGCTGTGACTCTGGAGATCGGGGGTTGTGGATCGCCACGAGAAGGAGTTGCACAAATTGTCATTTTTAAAAACACCACCAGCTCCGGGAAGCTGCCAGCACTGCCCTGACAGGCCTCCACGTAACTCCAGCCCAAACCTAGGCACCTGATGCCCGCGAGGTGAACTGTGAATGCTGTCTGATTCTCATTCCGGGAATAAGTTGAAGAGAAAAATAAAAACAAGTCTGGGAAGTCACCTGACATGTTGTGCAAGAGAAAAAACATGCATCACTTTCGAAAAGGGCCGATGCAGATGCCGTATCTTCAACATCAGTAAAAAGACAGCTCGCTGCAGGGCGTTGTCACTCAGAACCCACTTGCCAGGACATGTTGGCATTGCTGATATTGATGGATGTGCGTGGCTCCAAATGATTTTGATTTATTATTGTCACACGTATTAACAAACAGTGAAAAGTACTGTTTCTTGCTCACAATACAGACAAAGCATAGGGAAGGAAAGGAGAGAGTGCAGAATGTAGTGTTACAGTCATAGGTAGGGTGTAGAGAAAGATCAGCTTAATGCCAGGTAGGTCCATTCAAAACTCTGACAGCAGCAGGGAAGAAGCTGTTCTGGAGTCGGTTGGTACGTGACTTCAGACTTTTGTATCTTTTTCCCAATGGAAGAAGGTGGAAGAGAGAATGTCTGGGATGTCTTTGATTATGTGCTTTGACAAAGGGTCATCTAGACTCGAAACGTCAGCTCTTTTCTCTCCATGCAGATGCTGCCAGACCTGCTGAGATTTTCCAGCATTTTCTCTTTTTTGGTTCCTTAATGATGCTGGCTGCTTTTCTGAGGCAGCGGGAAGTGTAGACAGAGTCAATGGATGGGAGGCTGGTTTGAGTGAGGGACTGGACTACGTTCACAACCCTTTGTAGTTTCTTGCAGTCTTGGGCAGGGCAGGAGCCCATACCAAGCTGTGATACAACCAGAAAGAATGCTTTCTATGATGCATCTGAAAAAGTTGGTGAGCGTCGTAGCGGACATGCCAAATTTCCTTAGTCTCCTGGGTTTCCTGTGCTGCACTATTCTACTTTGAGAAGTCTAAGGGTGGCACAGAGGCACAGTAGTTAGCACTGCTGCCTCAGTGCCAGGGATCGGGTTCAATTTTGGCCTAAGTTGTCTATGCGGAGTCTGCACGTTCTCCCCGTGTTGGCATGGGTTTCCTCTGGGTGCTCCAGCTTCCTCCCACAGTCCAAAGATGTGTGGGTTAGATAGATTGGCCATACTAAATTGCCCCTTAGTGCCCAAAGATGTGCAAGTTAGAGGAATTAGCAGGGTTAATATGGGGATAGGGCCTGGGTAAGATGCTCTATTGGGGAGTTGGGGCAGACTTGATGGGCTGAATGGCCTCATTCTGCACTGTGGGGATTCTACGATACTACCAGCCCAAAGAAGCTGGTCAATTGTGAGCCTGCTCCATGAAAGCTGTAGTGGGAGGGAATCTATCACCACTCCCTGGTGTGGGCCAACACCTGACTGCCTTTGATGTGTGGCTGTTCAAACCAGCAGGTGGATTGTAAAGTGATAGTGATGGCAGTAAATGATGGGTTTTGGGTAGGGCTGCTGAACAGGGTGTGGAGATCAGTCTGTTCAGTAGTTGGGTTAATTCAGACCAGCAGGTGTTTGCATGTTGCTTTTCTGTGTTTGTGAAGGAGTTGAATCATCAGCAATCCCAGAAGTAATTTTGTCTTTTCTAACTAGAGTCAGAGAGGTTTACAGCATGGAAACAGGCCCTTCAGCCCAACTTGTCCATGCTGCCCTTCTTTTTAAACCCATAAGCTAATCCCAATTGCCCGCATTTGGCCCATATCCCTCTATATCCATCATATCCATGTAACTATCTAAATGCTTTTTAAAAGATAAAATTGTACCTGCCTCTCATACTGCCTCTGACAGCTTGTTCCAGACACTCACCACCCTCTGTGTGAAAAAAATTGCCCCTCTGGACACATTGTATCTGTCCCTTCTCACCTTAAATCTATGCCCTCTAGTTTTAGACTCCCCTACCTTTGGGAAAAATATATTGACTATTGACCTTGTCTATGCCCCTCATTATTTTATAGACCTCTGTAAGATCACCCCTCAGCCTCCTACGCTCCAGAGAAAGAAGTCCCAGTCTATCCAGCCTCTCCTTATAACTCAATCCATCAAGTCCCGGTAGCATCCTAGTAAATCTTTTCTGCACTCTTTCTAGTTTAATAATATCCTTTCTATAATAGGGTGACCAGAACTGCACACAGTATTCCAAGTGTGGCCTTACCAATGTCTTGTACAACTTGAACAAGATGTCCCAACTCCTGTATTCAATGTTCTGACCAATGAAACTAAGTATGCCGAATGCCTTCTTCACCACTCTGTCCACCTGTGACTCCACTTTCAAGGAGCTATGAACATGTATCCCTAGATCTCTTTGTTCTGTAACTCTCCCCAACGCCCTACCATTAACTGAGTAAGTCCTGCTCTGGTTCAATCTATCAAAATGCATCACCTCACATTTGTCTAAATTAAACTCCATCTGCCATTCGTTAGCCCACTGGCCCAATTGATCAAGGTTCCGTTGCAATTGGAGATAACCTTCCACACTGTCCACTATGCCACCAATCTTGGTGTCATCGGCAAACTCACTAACCATGCCCCCCATATTCTCATCCAAATCATTAATATAAATGACAAATATCAATGACCCAGCACTGATCCCTGAGGCACATCACTGGTCACAGGCCTCCAGTTTCAAAAAACAACTCTCTGCAAGAAGCCAATTTTGTATCCATTTAGATACCTCACCCTGGATCCCATGAGATTTAACCTTATGCAACAACCTACCATGCGGTACCTTGTCAAAGACCTTACTAAAGTCCATGTAGACAACATTAACCACACTGCCCTCATCTACCTTCTTCCTTACCCCTTCAAAAAACTCAAATAAATCTGTGAGACATGATTTTCCACTCACAAAGCCATGCTGACTGTCCCTAATCAGTCCTTGCATCTCTAAATGCCTGTAGATCCTGTATCTCAAAATACCTTCAATTTACCCACCACAGATGAGTCTCACTGGCCTGTAGTTCCAGGCTTTTCCCTGCAGCCCTTTTTAAACCAAGGTACAACATTTGCCACTCTCCGATCTTCAGGCACCTCACCCGTGACTATCGATGATTCAAATATCTCGGCTAGGGGATCTGCAATTTCCTCCCTCGCCTCCCACAATGTCCTGGGATACATTTCATCAGGCCCCAGGGATTTATCTACCTTGATGCGTTTTAAGACTTCCAGCACCTCCTTCTGTAATATGTACACTCCTCAAGACATCACTATTTATTAAGGTGGGGTTTGTGTTGTTACTGAGACTGTCTGGGAAACGAGATCGATTTGCTTTTCTATAAATAATAGACCTCCCGGCAGTGAACTTGGCATTATTTGATTTGATTTATTATTGTCACATGCATTAGTATGCAGTGGAAAGTATTGTTTCTTGTATGATATACAGATAAAGCATACGGTTCATAGAGAAGGAAAGGTGAGAGTGCAGAATGTAGTGTTACAGTCACAGCGAGGGTGTAGAGAAAGATCAACTTAATGCGAGGTAGGTCCATTCAAAAGTCTGATGGCAGCAGGGAAGAAGTTGTTCTTGAGTCAGTCGGTATATCATCTCAGACTTTTGTATCTTTCCCCTGAAGGAAGGTACAAGTTTTTGACAATTTTAAATTGTTTTATCCTTGCATTCAAATCGATCCATGGCCACAGTGCACTGCTGCCTCACAGCACCAGGGATCCCGATTCGATTCCAGCCTTGAATCACCCTGTGTGGAGTTTGTACATTCTCCCCGTGTCTTCGTGGGTTTCCTCCGGGTGCTCCAGTTTTCCCCCCACACTCCAAATATGTGTGGGTTAGGTGGATTGACCATGCTAAATTGCCCCTTCGTGTCTCAAGATATATTGATTAGTGGGGTAAATATGAGAAGTTCTGGGGATAGGGCCTGGGCAAGATGCTCTTTCGAAGAGCTGGTGCGGACTCGATGGGCCAAATGGCCTTGTAGAATCATAGAATCCCTACAGTGCAGAAGGAGGCCATTTGGCCCATCAGCTCTGTGCCAACCATAATCCCACTCAGGCTCTATTCCTGTAAACCCACATATTTACCCTGCTAATATCCCTGACACTAGGGTCAATTTAGCTTGGCCAATGAGGCAGCAATGCTAACCAGCTTGAGTCCCAGCTCACTGGTCAAGCTTCTGGTTGCCTCTCCTAACATCTCCTCGCCTGGCGGAATGTTAAAATCCATTTGACAATCGCTCCTGGGACATTTCGCTGCATTTGGGGCGCTATGTGATTGTAAGTTGTTTTCCGTTAGAGGGGGAGTTGGAACAGAAAGTTGATGATTTAATGAGACTGGCATCGTTTGCTCTAACAGGGAGCGACCCGCAGCTATTGCAATCGAAGTAAGGAGCATCGACGACACTTCAAATTTTGATGAATTCCCTGAATCGGACATCTTGCAGCCAGGTACGTTACCCCTGTAGCATGTTCATTGGCTGTGCAGAGTTTTGGGCCATCCTGAGAGGAACCTTTTAAAATACCTTTAAGACTATTGACATGACGCACACTCTGTGTGTTATCCCTCGCTGTGGTTTTCTTATCAAATAATTCACCTCACGCAATTTGATAAACCTTGCCTTTGAAGTTCACTGGTAATAATACTAAAACTTTCTCCCTGCTAACAAAACGACAAATTTTTGATAATATTTTCATCCAATAATATAGTCTCAATGCTGACTCACCAATTCCTTTGTTCAGTTTAATTGGTTCTCTTACCTCATGATCAAAAATCGATTCCAATGGATTGAATTTAGTTGATTATTCAGGTACAGCCCGATTTCAAAAAGTACAAATGGAATCCCTTTATCCCAATCCTCTGGATAATCTTGACTATAAGCCCTCAACAATATCTTTAAAGTTTGATGCCACCGTTCTATAAGAACATAAGAAATAGGAGCAGGAGTAGGCCATCTAGCCCCTCGAGCCTGCCCCGCCATTCAATAAGATCATGGCTGATCTGTCATGGCTCAGTTCCACATTCCCGCCCTCTCCCCATAACCCTTAATCCCCTCGCTTATCAAAAACCCATCTACCCACATCTTAAATATATTTAGCGAGGCAGCCTCCACCACTTCAACAGGCAGAGAATTCCAGAGATTCACCACCCTTTGAGTGAAGAAGTTCCTCCTCAACTCCGTTCTAAACCACCCCCCCCTTTATCTTGAGGCTGTGCCCCCTAGTCCTACTGTCCTTTCTGAGCGGGAAGAGCCTCTCCACCTCTATCCTATCCATCCCCTTCATCATCTTATATGTCTCAATGAGATCTCCCCTCATTCTTCTAAACTCTAACGAGTACAAGCCTAGTTTATTCAGCCTCTCCTCATAGTTCAACCCCCTCAACTCTGGTATCAGCCTAGTAAACCTCCTCTGCACTCCCTCCAAGGCCAAAATATCCTTGCGTAAGTGCAGCGACCAAAACTGCACGCAGTACTCCAGCTGCGGCCTCACTAGTGCCCTGTACAGTTGCAGCAAGACCTCCCTACTTTTATATTCAATCCCCCTCGCTATGAAGGCCAGCATCCCATTCGCCTTCCTGACCACCTGCTGCACCTGCAGGCTGGGTTTTTGCGACTCATGCACAAGGACCCCGAGGTCCCTCTGCACCGTAGCATGCTGCAGTTTTTCGCCATGTAAGTAGTAGTCCTTCTTACCATTATTCCTACCAAAGTGGACAACTTCACACTTGCGAACATTAAATTCCATTTGCCAGTTCCTGGCCCATTCGCTCAGCCTACCTAGATCCTTCTGCAGACTTTCCACACCCTCCGCACAATTTGCCGTTCCACCAATCTTGGTGTCATCAGCAAATTTCGACACCATACACTCGGTTCCCTCCTCCAGATCATCTATATAAATGGTAAATAGCTGAGGCCCCAGCACCGATCCCTGGGGCACTCCACTAGTCACCAACCGCCAATCCGAATAGCACCCATTGACCCCCACTCTCTGCCTCCTATTTGACAGCCAATCCCCTATCTACGCTAACACCCTACCCTCAACTCCATGTCCCCTGACCTTCTGTAATAACCTCTTGTACGGCACCTTATCAAACGCCTTCTGAAAATCAAGAAAGACCACATCCACCGGCTCTCCTCTATCCACTGCCCTAGGCACATCCTCATAGAACTCCAATAAATTCGTCAGACACGACTTCCCCTTAACGAAACCGTGCTGCGTCTGCTCTATCAAACAATTCTCCTCAAGATGCCTCGCTATTTTCTCCTTGATCACAGATTCTAGCATTTTACCTACAACAGACGTTAAACTAACCGGCCTATAATTCCCTGACTAACCGGCCTATAATTCCCTCGTTATAATTCTAACGCCTGTGATTCTGGATGGTACGCAGTTGATTTAAATTGTTTTACCCCTAAGCTACCCACAACTTCCCTGAATAACTTTGTTGTACAATTGGATCCTTGATCTGCTTGGATTTCTGTGGGCAGTCTGTATCTAGTTAAAAATTAAGTAACTCCTCTACAATCCTTTGTTGTTCCGAACTTGTTAATCTTCCGTTGGGGCAGGGGAAAGGTGGGAGAGTGGGACTGGCAGAGAAACTCCGAGGGAGCTAGCATAGAGACAATGGGCCGAATAGCCGCCTCCGGTGCTGTAACCATTCTCTCGTCCTGTGAAGTGTTGGAAGGAAGTTTTCCACTGAGTTCAAACAAGCAAGTTTTTTTGTTCTTCCCTCTATCAGCGCCCAACGTGACCGAGCCGGATTATAAATCGAAAGACTGGGTTTTTATTAACTATACCTTCAAGAGGTTTGAGGGCCTGACTGCTCGAGGAACTATCCCATCCTACATGAAGATGAGCAAGTCATGAATCGGACGGGAGCTGGCAGACGGTTACACCGACCCCCCACGTGCTCCTCCTGCCCGAAGACTCTCTCTGCCTCTCATCCAGGATCTCCGCAACAGAAATTCTGCCGGATTAGGATCTCCTGCAACTGAAATTATTTCTATTTAAACTTTGTTAACAGAGTTAAAATCCGTCCCTGGGTCCTCCCCTCAGTGATGGGTGAGAACCAGCGGCTGTTTGTCTATTGGTTGTGTTAATTTAAGGTGTGTGTTGGGATTCATTGCAGCAAGTTGAGGGTTTTGTCTGTGTGTGTGTGTGTGTGTGTTTCTGTGTGTGTCTGTGTGTGTGTGTGTCTGTGTGTGTGTGTGAGTGTGTGTGTGTCTGTGTGTGAGTGTGTGTGTGTCTGTGTGTGTGTGTGTGTGTGTGTGTGTGTCTGTGTGTGTGTGTGTCTGTGTGTGTGTGTCTGTGTGTGTGTGTGTCTGTGTGTGTGTGTGTCTGTGTGTGTGTGTCTGTGTGTGTGTGTCTGTGTGAGAGTGTGTGTGTGTGCACGCGAATGTGAATAGATGGCTAATGGACAGTGAGTTCGGGGCTGTGAGCTAGTGGTATGTAGCACCTTGCGGGCACACACACAGAGTGAGATTGTGACCAAGCATCTAGTCTGTGTATCAGTAAGGAACCCCTCCCCAATCCCCCCCCCCCCATTATTAACATTCACCCTCAGCCACAACACTCACATCCAGTGATGTGGAGATGCCGGTGTTGGACTGGGATGGGCACAGTAAGAATTCTCACACCAGGTTAAAGTCCAACAGGTTTATTTGGTAGCACAAACTTTTGGAGCACTGCTCCTTCATCAGGACTCACCTGGCAAAGGGGCAATGCTCTGGAAGCTCGTGCTACCAAATAAGCCTGTTGGACTTTAACCTGCTGTTGTGAGACTTCTTACTGTGCCCACATCCAACGGTCATGATTTATGCCTCATTCCTGGGACACTCAAACCTTATTGCCATTCCCCTCTGAGGGACTGCTGCACTGTCAGAGGTGTCCACTTTAGGATAAGGTGTGAAACAAGGTCTGCCCTCCCGGGTAGATGTATAATATCCTACAGAGTTATTCCTCGTGTAATAACCCAGAGACAGATTAACCTGCGAAAGAATCTTCACTCGGGGCAGTGTGAGGGAGGGTGCATGCGGTGTGAGGGAGGGTGTGTGTGGTGTTGTTGAGGGTGCGGTGTGAGGGAGGGTGTGTGTGGTGTTGTTGAGGGTGCGGTGTGAGGGAGGGTGGGTGGGGTGCTAGTGAGTGTGATGAACAATGTAAGATTTCTAGTATTCTTGTTGAGGTGCTCTGTGTGTGTGTGTCTGTCTGTCTGTCTGTCCCTCATCTATGTGTGTGCCCCTGGTGTGTCTCTGTGTCCCTGTGTGTGTGTCCCTCTGTCTGTATGTGTAGTCCTGGTGTGTCTCTGTCCCTCTGTGTGTGTGTCAGTGTGTCTCTGTGTCCATGTGTGTGTGTGTGTGTGTGTGTCTGTGTGTGTGTCCCTCTGTCTGTCGTGTGTGTGTGTCTCTGTGTCCCTCTGTCGTGTGTATGTCCCTGGTGTGTTGGTGTGTCTCTGTGCCCTGTGTGTGTGTGTGTGTGTGTGTGTTTAGCCTGTAGGAGTCTTGCTGTGAAGGCCTTTAGATGCAGTAGCTCCAGTTATTGTTGTGACATTGTGCCAGACTCACCCAGCAGACTTCCTGATTTTATTATTTTTAAAAACCAAAGATCCTGATGTTTGATATGAAGTTTAGTTTCCAAGGATAGCTTTATTCCTCGGATCGTACAGATCAATTTTAGGAATGTTCTTTATTGAAATGTTGTACATTTTAAAAAATTAATAAAGCCATTTTCTTACATTTTTATGTTTTTTATTATTTGAGTCAATTTAATCAAATACAGCCCTCTCGCTCACCTGGACACCACACTCTTTCCCCCCCCATCTCTCTCCCTTGCGCGCGCCTGCTCTCCCTCGCTGGCTTTCTCACAGTCTCCACTCCCAATACTTACAATTTAATCTGAAGGTCCGTTTCTGTGATGGATTATGAATTTGGTGATTGCGAGCACTGATGTAATGACCTCAAAGTGGCCCCATGAGGTTGGCCTTTGGAGTACGAGCTCCCTGATTGAGGTAATGATTGTCTACCCAATCGGGCAGTCCCACCTGTGTATATCTCGAAACCTCAGGGCTACTGACACTCTGAATTCCGATTTTTTTTGTACCCGCTCTGGCTGACACGTGACTCCGGACTATTAATCGCCCTCTGACCTGGCCGAGTGAGACACTCAGTTCAAGGGACAATCGGGAATGGGCAATAAATGCTGGTCCACCAGTGACACCCACATTCCATACAGGAATAAATAATGGATCCAATGGGGAATGGAAGAGTCTTTGCTTCCCAAATGGCCGTAGGGAGGTTGGGGATGAACCCTGGCATGGGATGTGATGATTGGTTGTGGGATATCAGGTGAGAAGACTTCCAGGAATGTGTCCACCTGGAGTTGGTGCCTCTGGGAATTATAAACATGGATTAACTGGCTCCATTATTGTGCTTTGCCAACCTCTCTCTGCATACCTATCACTGAAGTTATTAAAGGGTTAACCTAGAAACCCTTGTGATCTGTAATTGCTACCAAATTATCTCAGAATTCCTGAGGAAGTTGCAGTTATTCCTTGGCACCACTGGAGGTCAATGTTAGTCTAGTTTTGGAATGGTGCATTGAGTGGGAAATACTAAACTTGCAGCCAGTGTAAAACCTGCCTTTCAAATCGACTGCAGTTGTAGAAAGTGTTCTGCTTTTCAATTTCTTTCATTCTTGTAAAAACGTCAAAGTTGTTTCTATCAATAAGGATATTATTAACCTAGAAAGAGTGCAGAAAAGATTTACTAAGAAGCTAATGGGATTTGATGGATTGAGTTATAAGAAGAGGCTGGATGGGCTGGGACTTTTTTCTCTGGAGTGTAGGAGGCTGAGGGGTGATCTTATAGAGGTCTACAAAATAACGAGGGGCGCAGATCAGATAGATAGTCAATATCTTTTCCCAAAGATAGGGGAGTCTAAAACTAGAGGGCATAGGTTTAAGGTGAGAGGGGAGAGACACAAAAGGATCCAGAGGGGCAATTTTTCACAGAGGGTGGTGAGTGTCTAGAACAAGCTGCCAGAAGTAGTAATAGAGGCGGGTACAATTTTGTCTTTTAAAAAGCATTTTACATGGGTAAAGAGGCTTATGGGCCAAATGTTGCCCATTCTTAATTGTCCTTGAACTTAGTGTCTCACTTGGCCATTTCAGGGGACAGTTGAGAGCCAGACATGTAGCTCTGGAGTCACATGTAGGCCAGACCCACGTAAGAACGACAGATTTACTTCCCTAAAGGACATTAGTGAACCAGATGGGTTTTTCTGACAATTGACAATGGTTTCATGGTCGTCAGTAGATTCTTAATTCCAGGATTTTTTTAAAAAAAATTCAAATTCCACCATAATGGGATTTGAACCTGGGTCCCCAGAATATCAGCTGGGTTTTCTGGATTAATAGTCTAGCGATATTACTACTAGACCATCACCACCTCCTTGTCACGTTGTGACTGTGCAGTAGCAACATGAGTGGCTCTCTCCACCAACAGGATGCAGCTGGCAAGCTGATCACACAAATGAGTAATGTGGTGTATAGATTTCAGTACCTGCGTGATGCTGGGTTTGTAGACCGTGTGTCCCGAAGACTGGTGGATTATACCAAACAGCACGTTCCAGCTCCTGTTCACAGTGGCCAAGTTACAGAGCGTACCCCAGCAGTCTGTACTTACAAAGCTCAAAACACAATGTCCAACGTTAGTTGCAATTGGACAACATTTGCTAAATAATCCTCAGTGTGCTAATATTACACTGACAACTAATACAAGATTGCCAGTTTGGATTGCAGTGTGGCCCCGTTACAGCCCCAAGTTTTCAGGCAGAGTCGGGCAATTCTGAACTTATTCCCCTCCTTGGGCAGAACAAAAAAACATGAACCCACGTCGAGGTTGTGGAAAACATAGGCGAGCACAGCCGTACAGTAATTCTGGCTCTTTCACACAGGGTCAGTGTATGGAAAGTTGGTGAAGGAAGTCAGTCAGTTGATAACAATTTTACTCGTCAGGAAAGCGGAGAGAAGAGAAAGATAGGACAGGAACTGAGAGATTGAGGTGATTAAGATCATACAAATCTTGCTAAATAACAAAAAACAGACACAGGTGCTCTGCCCAAGACCGCAAGGAACTACAAAAGTCATGCACGTAGCTCAATCCATCACGCAAACCAGCCTCCCATCCATTGACTCTGTCTACACTTCTCACTGCCTCACAAAAGCAGCCAGAATAATTACGGACCCCCCACACCCCGGACAGTCTCTCTCCCATCTTCTTTTGGCAGGAGAAAGAGGCAAAAAAGTCTGAGGTCACATGCCAACCGACTCAAGAACAGCTTCTTCCCTGCTGCCATCAGACTTTTGAATGGACCTACCTCTTGCTCTACCACCTAATTATGACTGTAACACCACATCCTACATGCTTTCCTCTCCTTCTCCATGAATGGTGTGCTTTGTCTCTATTGCACGTAAGAAACAATATTTTTCATTTCATGTTAATACATCTGACAATAATAAATCAAATCAAACATCAAGATCAAATCAAAAAAAACCAATGGAGAAACTCGGGTGTATTGAACAGACCTACGAAGCCATCAGATTTGAACGCACCTGACAAAAGAGAAAAATCCCAAAAAACATACAGCTCTGCCTGAATTGTGACGCTGTTGCTAAACAACAGAAAATAAATATGAACGAGTGGATGAGAAACAGGCTGGTCGAAATGAGAGACAGGCTGATGGTGGCCAGTGGGAAACTACTGAACAGCACCCTGGCTGCTTCTTCCACACTTACCACTGCCTCTCCTACACACTTGGCAGCTTTGTAATTACGTTTCCGGTTTTCCCATCACGTTCATCAAAGGCACGTTTGCGTGTTCTGGAAGCTACATATGTGATTACACATTCCATTTGTTCCAGCCAAACAAAATAAGTGACAGCCACTCGCTAGTTCTTTCCTCAGGACAATGCCTTGACCAATCAGAGCCAGGCTGCCTGGTTTAAATTTCAAACAATGCTCAGCAGTTAACAGTAGCCACCATCAACTGTTGCATTCTTCATAGCAACATCTCTACCAATCAAAGTTCAACCAATCAGCATTTTCTTCACATATTGTATAGGTATATTGTTTCCCTTGACAGTGGCATTTTCTTGCAAATGTCCTGATGAGTGCAAAATAATAAACTTGGGCAAAAAAAAAGTCTTTTTAATTCTGTACCACTAATCTTCCTCTGGATGTTGTTCTTCACTGACTGGATCTCTCTCTTGGTGTCATATCTGACCTCATCTGGATCTGCTGACCACACAGTAAAACTTCCTACTTTCACTTAGCTAACATCTCCTGCCTCAGCGGATCTGCTGCTGAAACCCTAACCTGTGCCTTTGCGTCTTGTAGACTTGGCCCAATGAGGGCCTGTCCAACCCGCCATCCCTAAACTTGAGCTTTTCCAAAATTCTTGTGCCCACATCCTAACTCACACCAAGTCCTGTTCACCTGTAAACTCTATGCACACAGACCTATCCTGGCTGCCCAACCTGATTTTAAAATTCTCATCATCACATCAAATCCCTCCAATGGTTTCATCCCTCCCCATGTCTATAATCCCCTCTAGCCTCAACTGCACCCGCACTAGCTCTCCCGCCCTGATCTCTACACTGCTCCAAGTCTGTTCTGGAGAATCCCTGCTATTCATCACTCCACCAATGGCAGCCATGCCTTGAATTCCTTCCTCAACACTCTTTTCCTCTCTCTCGCCTGTAAAATCTTTTGGCCACCAAACTTTTTTTTTAAGAATCATAGAAACCCTGCAGCCCAGAAAGAGGCCATTCAGCCCATCGAGTCTGCACCGACCACAATCCCATCCAGGCCTTATCCCCGTATCCCTACACATTTACCCATTAATACCTCTAACCCATGCATCTCAGGACGCTAAGGGGCAATTTAGCATGGCCTATCAACCTAACCTGCACATCTTTGGACTGTGGGAGGAAACCCATGCAGACATGAGGAGAATGTGCAAACAGTGACCCAAGCCAGGAATTGAACCCAGGTCCCTGGAGCTGTGAAGCAGCAGTGCTAACCACTGTGCTACCATGGCACCCGGTGGTTAGTAGCCTTCATATTTTCTAATGTGACTGTGTCAGATGTTGGCCTCCATTCCGCACAACCACATTGGGACATTAAAAAGCACCTTTGAGGTTATAAAGGTTGTTGTTATTGGATTGGATAAGAATGGCTGTTTCGCTAACATGACATTCATTATTTCCCTACATCACCCAAGCTGCAGTCTAATGTTTATCTGTAAAATCTGTATCAAGTTTAAAATTAGCAATGAAGCTGACAGCACTATGTAGCTCAGATACAGAATACTCCCACTTCCTGTAAACACATAATTTAGGCTGGCACTCCAGCATACAAGAAAATAACTTTTCTTCTATATCTTCTCAATCAGTTCACTGCTGGAAATAGAACCCCGACAGTACAGAAGCAGGCCATTCGGCTCATCGGGTCTGCAATGACTTGTCAACAGAGCATCCCACATAGACCTTAAGCCCTGTAACCCCACGTATTTATCCTGCCAACCCTCCTAATTTACATATCCTGGAGCACTAAAAGGGGCACTTTAGCATGGTCATCAACCTAACCCACACATCTTTGGAGCGTGGGAGGAAACCGGAGCACACAGAGGAAACCCATGCAGACATGGGGAGAACACACAAATTCACCCAATGCTGGAATCGAACCCAGGTCCCTGGAGCTGTGAGACAGCAGTGCTAAGCACTATGCCACCCATCCACTACTTACCCTTTGGAAGGTGATTGTGGGTCGTCTTCAAACCCTGGTTTGATACAGCTGAATGGCTTACTAGGTCAGAGAGAGTTAAGAGCCAACATCGTCACCTATAGGCCCAGATTAGGTGAAAGGCAACAGTGAAGGAACATCAGTGAATGTGTTTGGGTTTTCTGAATGATGCAACAACTTCATGACCCATTTCACTGAAATTCCAAATTGTGTTGAATATAAATTTGAATTCCCAAAACAGCAAGGGTGGTATCGGAATTTATTAGATTATTGGACCCATCCTTTGGTTTATTAGTTCCATAACAGTTACCGAGCTACCTTCACTGTTTAAGCAGCAGCACGGAATGAAGTTAGCAAACATTAGCTGCAGTGAACCAACGAGCGGTGAAGCAGTGTCAGCTTCCAGAGGCTGCTTAGGACGAACCCATTGTCGTTGGTTAGAATGGAGAGCAAAGAACCATTTTACAGCACCTTTTTACAGCCCCCATTTATACAGCCTGGCAATCCCAGATTCCTCCAGGGATACTAGAGCGATGCCCAGTTGGATACCTGTTTGCTTCTTCTGTTGTGAATTATGCCAGAGATCAGACTTACCCATTTGGCTAAAATGAGAACTTTACTACCCCATCCGCCATGGGAAGCGTGGCAGTGCACCTGTCTGGTTAAGATTAAGGTCCGAACTTTACCACCCTGCTCACCATGGGAAGTGTAGTGGGTGAGGAGGAGCCCATAGGGATGCCTGTTGACCTCAGTCTAGATTTTACAGTTTGAAATCATAGAAACCCTACAGTGCAGAAAGAGGTCATTCAGCCCAGCGAGTCTGCACAAACCACAATCCCACCCAGGCACTACCCTGTATCTCTACATACTTACCACTAACCTACACATCTCAGGACACTAAGGGGCAATTTTTTTTAAGCACGGCCAATCGACCTGACCCGCACATCTTTGGACTGTGGGAGGAAACTGGAGCACCCGGTGGAAACCCACGCAGACATAGGGAGAATGTGTAAACTCCATGCAGGGTGACCCAAGCCAGGAATCGAACCCAGGTCCCTGGAGCTGTGAAGCAGCAGTGCTAACCACTGTGCTACCGTGCCGCTCACGTTGGGACGAGCAGAGCCATAAGATCCTGCCCCAAGTGTCAGATCAAGACGGGATGCAATATCTTTTCTTGTCAGACTGGATCTGATTGGTCTTTCTTGTGGGGACCATGGACGGGATTCAATTTGATTCCACTCTACAAACTGGCTTTCTAACTTTCAGAACGGAGTAAAAAGTCAAAAACAAAAATCTACAACAACCCAGAAAACTGATCGTCTCAGAGTCATCTGATTACAGGCGTGTATCACCACACCCCAGGATGCTCATAAAATAACACTGAGCAGTAATGGAAAAGCTTGGATGGACTGAAAATGTGTCAGGAAAAAAAAGACAGGCTTTAAAAACAATAACAAAAAGGTCAGAAATGTCCCAACTCCCTCTTTCTGCAACTGGTGATAATAATTTGAAGTTACAAGTTCGAAGAACATTGGTTAGAGGCAAGAGAATGATGTAGTTTACACGTTACCAAGGTATAGACTGCATGTTAGGACTGTGGATTTTGCGAGGCATTTCCTCCCCTCGTTGTTAAATTGGAACTTGTGGAGAGTGTTCTGCTGGAGATCACAAATCCGTAAAAGGACTAGAAAAGTCCTGCTAACACACGCATTAGGCAAATTCAGCCTTTTTTCACAGCTTCACTAATTGCAGCAATTACTTTTCAGGCAGTCACAGCTGTAAGGTAAACAAAACAAATTTCACATCCACTTTGGGCAGTAAATGCTGGTCTTATGGGTGATGTTCCTGTCCCATGAATGAATGAATAAATAAAAAGCATTCTATCACTCGTTTTAAACAGCCTTTAATGCAGAAAGATGTCATTTTCACTCTTGAAAGCTTAACTCATGTCTTAAAAATATTTGCATTTATATAATGTCTTTCAACAAACTCAAGATACCCCAAAGCACTTTGCATCCAATGAAGTAATCTAATAGTCACTATTACAATGTAGGAAAAAGCAGTAGGCTATTTTGTGCACAGCAAGCTCCCACAAATAGCAATGTGATAATGCTTTCCACATGGACACGAATGATGAGATTAAAAAGTGATAGTGTTGAGGGATATTGGCCAGGACACAAATTACCTGCCTTTCTATTGAAGGAGTGCCGCAAGATATTTCTCCCTCCACTTGGAGCTTGGGTTTGATCTGTCATCTGAAAGACACCACCTGTGACGGTACGGTGCTCCCTCAGTGTTGCACTGGGGTTATCGGCCATGAGTGGTACGTGCCCAAGTCTGTGGTTGGACCAACAGCCTTCAATCTCCAAGAGGGGAGCACAGAGTCACGGGGGAGACACCAAACCTCTCGATGTATTAATCTCTGCTTCAGCAGAACCTGCAGTCTGGTGAGGCATCAAGTTGATGTTAGGAAGGGCTTCCTGCTGCCAATCGAAATTCAAAATGGACTGTAAAACTGCAGCGGGAGGGCACGGCTGCTCTACTTGAGCTCTGTAAGAAGCCTCTCAACACTAGGTTAAAGTCCAACCAATTTATTTGATAGTAATCTCAAACTTTCAGGGTTTGCCCCTTCATCAGGCGAATGGAGAGCCCTGGCCTCAGACAGAGCACATACCAACACTCTCCATTCACCTGATGGAGAGGCAAACCCCGAAAGCTTGAGACTACTCTCAAATAAATTGGTTAGACTTTAACCTGGTGTTGCGAGGCTTCTTACTGTGTTTACCCCAGTCCAACACCAGCATCTCCACATCATGACTATTTAAGCTCTGGCATACTGACACTAGAGCGTTTGGTATCAGGAACAGACAGTACAAGTACATCACCCCCCACCCTGTTACAGTACAAAAAGTCTAACATTTGTTTCCAATGTGTATAAATAAAATGTGCCATTCCCCCACTAAATGACAATTGGCAATCAGTAAGGTCTTTGAAATTCTGTGTTTACTCCATTTCATTCTGGTTATATCTGCACTCCTGAAAACAAAGAAAATCAGTGGGAAAAACAAATATTTCTAAGCAAAATGGTCAATCAGCTTTTACTACGAACATTACTGGACACAAAGAAAACAACTAAGGGATTTTTTTTGAATGATTCAGGCTAAAACTCAACCTACAATTCTTTACTCAGCTCCATTCTCATGTCTCTCACCACCACTCAGTTTTAAAATGAATTGAAAGTTAAAATTGAAGAACTGTCTCTGGACACTACAACAGCAGAATAAAAATAGTTGGGATTTTGCGATCTTGCTTTTAGCAAACATTTCTTTGGTGTGCTATTTTTGATCAATGACCTCTACAATTGTCCTTAATATAGCTCCTCTATCGTAGGAAAACGTCCCAAAGTGCTTCATTGGAGTGTATTAAACTCTACAAGACTGAGCCCCCAAAAGGAGACATTCAGACAGGAGACCAAATGTATGGTCAGAGGTAGGTTTTAAGGAGTGTCTTACCGGAGAAAAGCAAAGTTTCAAAGTTTATTAATGTTACAAGCAGGCTTGCATTAACACTGCAATGAAGTTACTGTAAAAAGTCCCCCAGTCGCCACACTCCGGCACCTATTCAGGTACACAGGAGAGAGAATTTAGCATGGCCAATGCACCTAACCAGCACATCTTTCTGACTGTGGGAGGAAACCCACGCAGACAAGGGGAGAATGTGCAAATTCTGCAGAGACAGTGACCGAAGCTGTGAATCGAACCCAGGTCCCTGGAGCTGTGGGGTAGCAGTGCGAACCACTGTGCCTGTGGGTTAAGGAAGGAATTCCAGAGCTCAGTGCCCAAGCAGCTGAAGGCACAGTCCAATGGATGGAAATGGGGTAAATGTCCAGTGTTACAGGGGTAGGCCTGGGTAAGATGTGCTGCCAAGAAGAGTTGGTGCAAACACCATGTGCTGAATGGCCTCCTTCTGCACTGTAGGAACTCTAAAGATGATGAAAACTGGAAACATGCGGTGGTAGCGGGGGGAGAGAGAGAGAGAGAGATCTCAGAGCCGACAGGAGGGAGGATAAATCATGCTGAACCTGGAGCCAATGGATGTTCCACAGTCAGTCTGGGACTATGTATTAACTGTCAGGGTGCTACTATCCTTGTTCCATATCTAGGGGACAGATCCACGTTGCTGTAAAGGAATGAAAAACTTCCGCATGGCCGGATCTAAAGATGGACCTCTGTCGTTCCACAACTTAAAAAGCCCTTATTTCTTTTAAGTTGCAAAAAAAAGAACGTAATGATATCTACAGAGCACACATAGCCAGTGACAAGTGCTAAAATTAGGTATGAAGAGCTTTTCATTAACAGGACTTGTTTATTTCTGGTAACCAAACAACAGATTATTTTGGTGGTTGAAGGCAGAATAAAATGGGTTTTCAACCATTCACCCTCCAAAGAAAAAGCAGCAATTAATTGGTGCAAATCTACAAAATCTTATTTTAATGATTATCACCAATATAGGCTAGAAAAGGTCAATAATTTTTAAACTGCACATCAAATCAAATGAATGTTTCTGAATAACTTTCAACTATCTTGCACAGAGATAAAAATGGAAGATTATAGGCTAAAGAACACGAGGTGAGACTCTTTTCTCAACATAAGGAGTTGCTGCGAGGCTGGTGGAAGCAAGTTCATTGATAAGGTATTTATCCTTTTAAAACTTAGAAAGACAAAGTATAAGAGCGATGGGGAGAGATAGTATGACGGGATGGAGGAGCTAGACTAATTTAGTAGTTCTTTCAAAAAGGGCCAGCATAGATATAGAACAAAGAACACCACATACTGGGCTGAATGGCCCCTTCTGCGCTGCAGCATGATAAAATAGCAAGCGGATGGATGATTTTATGCTGCCTCCGAGAATTCAATTCTTAACGCCAACACAAGTCACTGAACAGAATGATTAACAAATCAGTGGTTTTATAAGCTGACGAAACATTTACAGAATGAAATCTGAAGCCATTTTTGTTTTAAGAAAATATCTAGGAACTTTTTGCCCCACGTCAGATTAAACTTTAAATACAATGAGCACTCAAAGACCAAGAATTGCACACCTCTATTTTGTTTTAAACAGTGAAGTTAAAGGCTAGATTAGTTAAACTAAGCTCGGATATCTAGAAGGCTTTTCTCAACCAAAGCATAAACTCGTGTTCAAGGACATATCTCCAATTGAAGAAAGGAATGTTTTATTAGTGTTTATATAATCACAAATTAATGAAACAGCTAAAAGACAACTTCCCTTTCCTGCTGCCGTGTACCTCAACCCTTTCTATTAAGAGACTAATAAAACAGATAAATTAATCTATTATCAAAAAAATCCTCACATAAATACAAACAAAACCAAACAGAAACCAAACAGGAGCAAATGGAGAACAGGATGGAATAAGTGGCTCTGGTACAATATATAAGACCTCTGAGGTGGCGGGAATCAAGCTGTGGCCATCACTCCACAGTCTTTTGCAGTAGATTACAACACAATCCAATCCACTCTTTTCACTGTCTACACTTCAAAGCTTCGACCAACCTGGAAAGACAAAACAAAATTCAAACTGTTAGAAATGTTACAACTTCACACATTTCCTGCAATCATTTCTCATTTATAACTTCCCATGTCCACATTGAAAAGGGTTAATAATCACACAGGTTTAAAAATCTCAGTCACACAGGGAAAGCTGTGAGAAAACCACAGGTCTGGATTAAAGCAGACCCAGCTAAGAGTTAAGGACCATTTAACTGAACCATGCGCAGCTGCACCTCATGTTTGCCCATTAGAACAAGGGACAATGGAAAGGGAGGTTGATATCCCATTGATCAGAGATATAGGCTTTCATTGCTTGATGATATAACATTCATAAGTTACAATTGGACACTATATCCTAATATATGCATGATGTAACCTTAATCAATAACTATGAATGGATAGAGATAACTCCCATGTTTTTATTGGCATATACTAATTATTTGTGATTGAATTTGATATTATAATTGCTTGTGTATTTCTGCACTCTGAATGGCTTAGTTGGAGTCCTGTAGCGCTATAGTTGTCAATAAAACATCTTGAACCACTCTGTGACTTTATCTGGCTGTTAAAGGGGAAGGATAGTTTAAAAGGCAACAACAAAAATAGTGTGACAGCTGCGTAACAACACATACCAAAAACTGCAGTGTGAACTCACTGACACTGTAACTCTGGCTTGGGGAGGGTGGCTACAGAGGAACATTAGTGAAAGCCTGTGATGACACCGTGCCAGGCTTCCATTATAAATACAAGACATTGGAATTTATGATACAAATCTAAAAAATGAGAAAACTTGAGAGATTTTAAACTGAGAAGCAAGTCCTATCTGCAGAACACGGTTAGAAGACATTTGTAGGTGATCAATGGGTTGTGAATCTTTGGATTTCTCTCACCCAGACACCTGTCATTGACGCTCAGTCATTGAGGACATTTCAGGCTGAGATCAATAGGCTTTTGGAATGCAAGGGTATCCAGGGATCAGGTGTGATATTGGATCGAAAAATTCACTTGTGATCCTGTTGAATGACGGAGCAGATGAGGGTCATCTCTTCCATTTAGAGTTTATTTATTCATGTCACAAGTAGGCTTACATTAACACTGCAATGAATTTATTGTAAAAATCCCCTAGTCACCACACTTGCGCCTTGGGTGCGCTGAGGGAGAATGTAGCACAGCCAATGCACCCAACCAGCACGTCTTTCAGACTGTGGAAGGAAACTGGGGCACCAGGAGGAAACTCACGCAGACATGAGGAGAACATGAAGACTTTGACTCCGCCCATTAAATTCTTTTACGTTCTCTCATTTTTACACATCTCCAGTCTCTACCCCCATTTCACCCGAGGGTTATACATGGTGGCAGTGGTTAGCACTGCTGCCTCACAGCGTTAGGAACCTGGGTTTGATTCCTAGCTTGGGCCACTGTCTGTGTGGAGTCTGCACGTTTTCCCAGTGTCTGCGTGGGTTTCCTCCCACAGTCTGAAAAATGTGCTGGTTAGGTGCATTGACAACGCTAAATTCTCCCTCAGTGTGCCCGAACAGGTGCCATGAGTGTGGCGGTTAGGGGATTTTCACAGTAACTTCATTGCAATGTTGATGCAAGCCTAATTGTGACACTAATAAATAAACTCTAAACAGAAATGATGATTCCTCAAATCCACTCCGCCATTCAACAGGCTCATGAGTGAATTTGTCCGTCAGTTCCAATGACTCACCCTATCCAGCATACCCTTATATTCCAAAAATCTGCTGATCTCAGCCTGTAATTTCCTCAATTAATGAGCGTCAATGACAGGTGTCTGGGCTACAGAAGGTCAAAGATTCACAACCCATTGTTAACCTACAAATGCCTTCTATTCTGAGTTAACACCAGGGGAGTTGCATGTTCGTACAACGCCCCAAACTTCATAAGTCATAACCTGCTGGAGAAGACGGGTAACTACACTACTGCATGATCTCATGCTTTATTAACAGAGCTACCCCACCCCCACTTTCCTTCCTTCTGAAATGTAAATGCTTTCAAATATTCAGGTCTCTGCCATGGTCACTTTGCAACCATATCACCACAATGGCTGGCATATCACAGTTATTTACTGCAATCTGTCCTATCAATTCATCCATCTCATTATGAATTGCATTTAACTGAAGAGGAAATTGTAGCTTCGAATTAATATCTCATCCAGAAAGTGTCAGTTCTGACAATGCAGCACTCCTTCAGTACAACAAACTAAAATCCCAGACTGCAGTTTGAAGGGGTGATTTTCTGACTCAGGCCAGTGAGGCCGCAAGATTCCCCGGCGGATCACCGTATTCACTCAATTACCAATCCATGGCCTCATCCAGTCCAATGTTTTTGGTCGCGGAGGTCTTGAATATCTGCCACTTCCGATCCTTCATAGCTGGCAACCCGAGTGCATTGGCCACCTCTGTGGGAGTCATCGCCTGCTCCATATCCTGCTTATTTGCAAACACAACTAGAACGGCTTTCTTCAGCTCCTCCTCCTGCAAGCAAACAGACTGGCGGTAACCAACCTCCTCTTATAAAGGCCATAGGTAGAAAGAACAACGAGTTAGATTTCATGCAGAGGGAAAAAGATGATTATAGCAAAATAATACAAGAATCATTTCAATTCTGAGATTCTGAAACAAAGCCAACTTGTCCTAAACAACTTCAGGGAATACAAGATCTTCTTATTGCCATGGATTATGATGACTTCAGAGAGTACGACCTGTGCAGCATATCAACTGATGACGGAATTCCAAAAATATTCAAGGTTCCTACTAAGACATCAGCGAACGGGGAGGGGCTGCAGGACAGCTTGCCAGCTGGGTTTAAGGGGTGGGGAGGTGGACCAAAAGTTTTTGGTGGGGGAGAGGAGAAAGTGTGCCAGTGAGATAGGAAGATGGACAGCAAGAATGTAAGCGTTGACCCTTGGAGACAGGTGTCAAAGGTATATCCATGCTTTCCATTTGTTTTAGGAATCAGTTGAACTCTTGTCAGATCAGCCTATGATCCAAAATTCTGGTTGTAACAATTATGCCATCAAGTTTAACAAACAGATCATGTGAAAAAGCTTCAAAAATTTGAATCAAGTTGATTTAGACTAACTACTAGTGGAATGTCAAATGAAAACAAGATTAATAATTTGCTAAGGTGAAGTTAAAGGTCAGCAGATAAAAGCTTGAGAAGCCCTTAAATCCAAGGAACTGCTTAAAATAATCTTAAAGCCAGACTGAAATATAGCAAGATTAATAATAAATTGTCATATTCAAAAACTCAGGCCAATCTAACAAAGAATATAAATTCTTTGTCAGATAGGGATAGAAATTCTTAAAATAAGGGGGTAGTTTCCAAAAAAATCATCTGCTCCTTTGAAGAATCAGGTCCCCTCAAACCATTTTAAGGTCAGTGAAGTACTTTGTTCTGAAGTGTAGTCAGTGTTGTAATGGATAACATTGCAGCCAGTTTACACAATAAATATCCACAGTGTGATTAATGACCAGATTCCCTAGTTTTTGTAATGTTGGGTGGGGGATAAATATTGGGCTGGAGTCTGGGTGAAAACACTTAGAATTCTTGGGATAGATTACACCCATCCAAGGAGGTTTAACAAAGGAGGCAGAGGGGGTGACTTGATAGAAGTGGACAAAGTTATGAGCGGAGAGAGAGATAAATTTGTTTCCCTTGGCAGAGAATTTTAGAACCAGAGGATAGTAATGGATTCAGGATAAGTGGCAGTAGAGGGAACATGAGAAAGAACTTTTTTTCTGCAGAAGGTGGTGGGTGTCTGGAATTCACTGCCCAAGTTAATGGTGGTGTAGGCAGAGAGCCTAAACTCTTTTTAAAAGTATATGGACCTGCACTGTAAGTGCTTTAAGCTACGGGAAGTTGGGATTAGAGAGAACACCTGGGTGTCCTTAGATTGGTATGAGCAAAATGGGCCAAATGAGCTGCTTCAGTGCTGTAACTTTTCTATGGTTCTAACTCCCATCCCAAGGACACCGCAGCATTCCCTCAGTGCTGGCACTGTCAACCTAGGAATAGGCTGGGACTTAAACACACAGCCTTCTGGCTTTACTGGCAAGTTCTCACTGAATTCCCTCAGTCGATGATTCCATTTTAGTCAACCTCCTCTCCAAGGCCTTGACATCCTTCCCCAAAGGAGACAAAGACAGTTAAGAACATAAGAACATAAGAAATAGGAGCAGGAGTAGGCCATCCAGCCCTTCGAGCCTGCCCCGCCATTCAGTAAGATCATGGCTGATCTGTCGCTGCTCAGTTCCACATTCCCGCCCTCTCCCCATAACCCTTAATCCCCTCTCCTATCAAAAACCCATCAACCCGCGTCTTAAAAATATTTAGCGAGACAGCCTCCACCACTTCAACGGGCAGAGAATTCCAGAGATTCACCACCCTTTGAGTGAAGAAGTTCCTCCTCAACTCCGTTCTAAACCGCCCCCCTTTTACCTTGAGGCTGTGCCCCCTAGTCCTACTGTCTTTTTTGAGCGGGAAGAGTCTCTCCACCTCTATCCTATCCATCCCATTCATCATCTTATACGTCTCAATGAGATCTCCTCTCATTCTTCTAAACTCTAACGAGTACAAGCCCAGTTTATTCAGCCTCTCCTCATAGCTCAACCCCCTCAACTCCGGTATCAGCCTAGTAAACCTCCTCTGCACTCCCTCCAAGGCCAAAATATCTTTGCGCAGGTGCGGCGCCCAAAAATGCACACAGTACTCCAGTTGCGGCCTCACCAATGCCCTATACAGCTGCAGCAAGACCTCCCTACTTTTATATTCAATCCCCTTCGCGATGAAGGCCAGCATCCCATTCGCCTTCCTGACCACCTGCTGCACCTGCAAGCTGGTTTTTTGCGACTCATGCACAAGGACCCCGAGGTCCCTCTGCACCGTCGTCTGCTGCAGTTTTTCGCTTCGTAAGTAATAGTCCTTCCTACCATTTTTCCTACCAAAGTGGACCACCTCACACTTGCCAACATTAAATTCCATTTGCCAGCTCCTGGCCCATTCGCCCAGCCTATCTATATCCTTCTGCAGACTCTCAACACCCTCTGCACAATTTGCCGTTCCCCCAATCTTGGTGTCATCAGCAAATTTCGACACTCTACACTCGGTGGATCACTCCACCTGGCATATGAACATATGGAGGTCCATCAAGTTCATGACTGCTGATTTGCCATCGCCATTTACTATTCGATAGGTAAAATCATTTCTATAGCTTTTAGTGGATTTGGTATTAACAATCTCATATTGAGGGCGGGAAGGTTTTTCACCACAGGCTAATAGTGTGGACGTTTTAATATGTGCAGTGATTTATATAATGCAAAACCTACATAAGTTTATTTGAAGAAGAGGTATGCTCAATAAATGAAGCCACTGTTTAAATAAGTTCTGTAGCTGTTAAAAACCATTAAAAATACAGTTTAAATTTTAGTTAAACATTTATTCATGTTTTTTACTCATTCACGGGCATCACTGGCTGGCCAGCATTTATTGCCCCTTCCTTCCCTAAAGGACATTAGTGAACCAGATGGATTTTTCCAACTATCGACAACGGTTTCACGATCATCGATAGATCCTTAAATCCAGGTATTTTTTATTGAATTCTAATTGCACCATCTGCTGTGGTGGGATTCAAACCCGAGTCCCCAGAACATTAGCTGAGTTTCTAGATTAATAGTCTAGCGATAAATACCAATGAAACCCTACAGTGCAGAAAGAGGCCATCTGGCCCAGTGAGTCTGCACCCACCACAATCCCATCCAGGCCCTACCCCCATATCCCTACACATTTACCCGCTAACCCCTCTAACATACGCATTTCAGGACACTAAGGGGCAATTTTTAGCATGGCCAATCAACCTAACCCATGCATTTTTGGACTGTGGGAGGAAACCCACGCAGACGCTAGCAGAATGTGCAAAATCCACAGACAGTGACCCAGGCTGGGAACTGAACCCAGGTCCCTGGAGCTGTGAAGCAGCAGTGCTAACCACTGTGCCGCCCACTAGGCTATCATCTCCCCCAACATAACATATAACAGAGCAAGAAAAATCACTTGCAGAACGATCCAAAAAGGCCAAAGCTCCATGGTAAACCCATCATGGGAAGGATATAATGCTTACATTTATACACGTCATCTCTCAAAATGCTTCAAGTGGAAAATTACTCTCCACTCCCAGCACAGTAACAATGGCAATTATACCAACATCACTGGCCTTATGCTGACAATCTTTTGCTACACTGTAAATACAGCAAGCATCAGCAATAGTTGGAGTATAACTCATATCAGGAACAGTAAACTGTCTTTTCCTAGTACTGTTGATGGCCTTGCCGTGAAACTCCAACACATTTATAATTTATTTATTGCTGCCTTTGCACCCCTCCCCCCAGCAGCACATTTTCAGTTACTTCTGCAGATTCACTCTTTACAATGCTTCCAAACCACTCACTGCCCATGATATCATTTAGATATTTCAAAATGAATCTCCAGGACATTTTTCCTTACCTCCAACATGGCCACAAGTTCTGATTTTGAGATTCCCATTCTGTCTTTGTCACAACTGTCCACTACATAGATGACTGCATCTGTGTTAGAGTAATAACAACGCCAGTAAGGCCTGAAAGAGAATTTACAAACAAGTGAAATGATGTCAGTTTTCTAACGGAAAGCAAGCTGTTCTGCTTTAACGGCAAGTTAATTGCACCCATGTGCTTTTAGTGTTGGGGGCTTATTGTTTCGTGCTAGGTCTGGCATAGGGTTGTCTGAGACCCCAGTGGTGTCATTTTTAAAACTTTGTGGGACATGGGTGTCGCTGACTGGGCCAGCATTTATTTCCCATACCTAATTGCTCTTGGAGGACAATTGAGAATCAACCGCACTATGGTGTGTCTGGAGTCACATGTAGGCCAGATCAGGTAAGGATGGCAGATTTCCTACCCTAAAGAACATTGGTGAACCAGATGGGTTTTTCCAACAATCGACAATGACTTCACAGTTTTTACCAGATTAATTCCAGATATTTTTAAATTTAATTCAAATTCCACTATCTGCCATGGAGGGATTTGAACCCAGGTCCCCAGAACATTAGCTCAGTTTCTGGATTAATAATCTCGCAATAGTACCACTATTTAGGAATGGCTTCTCCTGTTCGTCAACAACTGAGTTGAGGAGGCACTTCTTTACCCAAAGGGTTATGAATCTGTGGAATTCCCTGCCCATATCACAGTTGAGGCTACCTTGTTGAATGTTTTTAAGGCAAAGATAGATCGATTTTGAACAGTAAGGGAATTAAGGATTATGGTGAGTGGGCGGGTAAGTGGAGCTGAGTCCAGGAAAAGATCAGTCATGATCTTATTGAATGGCAGAGCAGGTCCGAGGGGGCCAGATGGCCTACTCCTGCTCCTACTTATGTTTTCTCGCTGCCCTCCAGTTCTCTGCCTTTCCTGCTCCCCAATCCTCCCAGTCGCCACTGATCCTGCTCACTAAAGCTGGTTTGGGATTCTCCTGCTCCCTGACCCCTCCGAGCACTGTCAACCTTTCCTCGTGACGCCTCTCCAGCTTGTAGCTCACTCCCAGCAAGTCAAAGCTGCTGGTGTCCAGAGCCCTCACCTCACAGCGAGGGCTGAGAAGAAAGAAGCAGCAGGAGAGCGACCAGCAATCCTGGCAGTGAGCAAGTGCCAAGTACAAGTTAGCATATTTCTTTTACAGGTTTTAATTTATTTCATTTTAAAAACTATTACAGTCACCAATGTAAGAATTTAAAATTTTTCAGCTTATGAATGTATAACGGTTTATTTTTTTTTCTGATAAGGAAGGTCCTGGAGAACTGGACTATGACAGATTTGGTCGCAATGGGAAAATCTGTTTTGTTTAAAGTGGTTTCACTTAAAGTTGGACTTTAAACATGTAAACTACAACTTTAAAAGTGAGGAATTACTGTAGAGTCAAAAAATGCTAATTGATTGCCTTAATGGAATAGCTATCAGAGTCCTCTCATTTCAACTTCATCCTCCAAATTTGGTGTTGTCTGCTAATTGAAAAGTAATACATTTCTAACTGTAAAGTTCAAATTGCCTACGCTAAGGATTAACAGTGGTCTCAGCATCAATCCCAGTGGGACACCACTTCCAACTATTCACCAATCGAAGTAGCTGCCTTTAACCTCACCACACTATTTTCAGTTTTGTAGCATTATTTTTATTTGCGGGATGTGAACGTCGCTGACAAAGATGGCATTTATTGCTCATTCTCCATTACAAGTGGTTGGTGATTAGTTGTCTTCTTGAACTACTGCCAGGTGCATCGCTTACTATCCATTCTACTACTTGTCCCGGACCCTAGTCATGAGTGTATTATGTGGTACCTTACTGACAAATAAATTATGAGTCTTGTCAGACCAAAGCTCCCATTTCTGATCAGGTTTAATTTACAGGCAATGAGTGTAAAAAGTGAACATTTTCATACCGTATGCTGGTCTGTCCACCTAAATCCCACACTTGAAACTTAAGGTTCTTGTAGGTCACTGTTTCAACATTGAAGCCAATTGCTGCAAAACAAAAACGATTACTCATTTCAGAGTCAATGCTCGCAAACTCTTACATCTGTTTCTGCATACAGAGATTAACAGCACTTCTGTCCCATTAACACTGATTTTCCATAATGTGATGTTGCAATCTGCTTATATAGAACAGGGAAAATAGTTGATTTACATACAAACAAGCAAAAATACTGTAGATGCAGAAAATCTGAAATATAGATCGACAATACCAGAAATAAAAAGTAAAGTGCAAGTTTATTTATTAGACACAAGTAAGGCTTACATTAACACTGCAATGAAGTTACTGTGAAATTTCCCTAGTCACCACAGTCCGGCACCTGTTCGGGTCAATGCACCTGCTAACCAGCATGTCTTTCAGAACGTGGGAGGAAATCAGAGCACCTGGAGGAAACCCATACAGACACGGGGAGAACATGCAAACTCCACACAGACACTCACCCGTCAGGAATTGAACCCAAGCCCCTGGCATTGTGAAGCAGTAGTGCTAACCACTGCACCACCATGCCACCCCAACAGCAGCATCTGCACAGTAAGTGTTAACTTTCAGGTCAATGACTTTTCATCAGAACTGCTTTTGAGCTGGAATTGTCAACTGTTTCTCTCTCCACAGATGTTGTCAGATCTAATGTATATCTCCAGCATTTTCTGTTTTTATGTTCAGCATACATGTATGAGTTTGGGATTGTCAAATTACCGCTCTTAAATTAACATTTAATACCTTTAGCAAAGTAAAACACTCAGGTGGCTACGTGTGAGCGATTAACAAACTGACTCTGATATCGAACCACATGGAGGAGATAGTAGGGCAAATATATGGGCCCGAATTTTCTGGCTGTTCCCATTAGCAGAATCCCCTGTCCTGCTGCAGTGAACGGAGACTTAGCTCAGCACCAAATTCTCCGTCCTCACTTGCAGTGGCAGCAAAGCATGAACAGCTAGAAAGCGCTGGTCGCCCCTCCAGCCTGCAGCAGGTAAGCAAAGGGTTGGTCTAACAGGTAGATTTTAGGGAGCAGCTTAAAAAGGAGCTAGGTAGAAAGTTGAAAAGGTTTAGGGAGAGAATCCAGATCTTGAGGGTTCATAGAATCCCTACAGTGCAGAATGTGGCCTTTTGGCCCACCGAGTCTGCACCGACCACATCCAGGCCCTATCCCCATAACCCCATACATTTCCCTAGCTAATCCCCCTGACACTAAGGGGAAATTTAGCATTTCCATTCCACCTAACCCACACATCTTTACAGCGTGGGAGGAAATTGAAGCACCCAAAGGAAACCCACGCAGTCACAGGGAGAATGTGCAGACTCCGCACAGGCAATGACCCAAGCCAGGAATTGAACCCAGGTCCCTGGCACTGTGAGGCATCAGTGCTAACTGCTGCGCCACCATACCACCCCTCTGGGCATCTGAAGGCACAACTGCCAATAGCGCAACAAGGAAATCAAGAATGCACAGACAAGAGAGCTACAAAAATCTGAGCGATGAATAATAATAATTGACCAAATACTCAAAGATTACCTGACCTGCTTGTTATCTAGTTTGTGCTACTGCTTAACACCCCGTTCAGAATCACCCTCAATGAAAAGCAGTCCATTATGAAATTAAACAAGAGGTTTGTAACGTTGCACAGGAAGTTTAGGGAAGGGGTGCGGGGAAAGTCTTTCACAGAGGGGGGTGGACGTTTGGAATGTGGTAGAAGCAGCCACGTTAGCAACGTTCAAGGTGTATCTTGATAGAACGGGAGACCAACAGAGGGACAGAAATCCTGTTACATAGAACATAGAACACTACAGCACAAACAGGCCCTTCGGCCCACAAGTTGCGCCGATCACATCACCTACCAACCTACAGACCTATCTATAACCCTCAATCTCATTAAACCCCATATACTCATCCAGAAGTCTTTTAAAAGACCCCAGCGAGTTTGCCTCCACCACCACTGACGGCAGCCGATTCCATTCACTCACCACCCTCTGAGTGAAAAACTTACCCCTAACATCACTTCTGAACCTCCCTCCCCGCACCTTAAATCTGTGTCCTCTCGTAGCGACCATTTCAACCCGGGGAAATAGCCTCTGAGAGTCCACCCTATCCATTCCTTTCAACATTTTGTAAACTTCTATCAGGTCGCCTCTCAACCTTCGTCTCTCCAGGGAAAAGAGTCCCAGCTCCCTCAACCTAACTTCATAAGGCATGCCTCCCAGTCCAGGCAACATCCTTGTAAATCTCCTCTGCACCCTTTATTGTTATTGGTGCAGGCTCGTTGGGCAGAGAGGCCTGTTCCTGCCCTGCATTGTTCTTTGATTAAGTGGTTACCTTTAAATAAACCATACCCACTATTTAATTGAAAGGAGTGGTGAGAAACTATTTTCCTTGGTGGGGAAACCCAGAATAAGGTGGCAGTAAATCAGGCAGGATTTTCCACCCACGTAAAGGACAGTGAAAGTGTTGGATTTGCTCTGTCAAATAGCTGTGGATATTGGAGGCTGATTAACTCTTTCAAGACTGAGATGTTTTAATTCAGCAATAAGGGTTATGGAGCCAAACTGGATTTGATGCATGCAATCAGTCACAGTCTAAGTGAATAGCAGAATGAGTTTGAGCAGCTGAATGGCCTCCTTCTGTTCCCAAGTTCAACTCATTCTGTTTGATGGAATATTCCTCTTCATCCTGAATGCACTTTTGTTTTATCATGTGTGTGAAAAGCAATTCAAAAGAACTATGCTGCTTGATGTTTATAACTGGTTTATGTTTTGAAAGGGTTACCAGCAGCCTAACTAAGTTTACAATAGCGGAAGGGAAAAGTACTCCTTTGTCCACATGAACTCAGCCCTTTTCCAGTGATGAAATGGAAAGTGACATTTACAACAGCAACTTGGTTTTGGTATATTACCTTTACTTTAGAAAATCAGTCCCAGGGATTCACAATAGCCTAATCAAGACAAAAATAGGGGACCAAGCCAAAGGATTCCTGTTGCAGGATGCATTAGCTGATAGTGGAGATAAACATTGCCAACATGGAATTATATCAATTTTGAATACCAGCAGGTTAATATAGTGCTTTGGAAAGGAAAGAAAATGTGCGATCCCTGCAGAATAGACAGAATAAACATTTGATTTATCATCAAATGTATTGGAACGTAGTGAAAAGTATTGCTTCTTGTGTGCTGGATAGACAAAACATAACATTCATAAAGTACATAGGGGAGAAGGAAAGGAGAGAGTGCAGAATTTGGTATTACAGTCATAGCTAAGGAGGCAAAGAAAAGTGAACTTAACATATGGTAGGTCTATTCAAAAGTCTGATGGCAGCAGGGAAGAATTTAGGTGTTGGATTTATTATCTGAAGTGTTTTGATGGCAATGAATGAAAGATGGAGGGGTAACATTTACACCAATATTGTACAATGGATTTAGGAATGATGCACGATATTTAACAACATTATTTACCAATGTGAATCAATGTGCATCCCAGAACCCTTCCGATGTTAATTTGTTACCAGCCGTTCTCATTATCTAATGTCACGTGTAGGCTAATCAAATTTTAATAACTCTGCAAACAATTTTACATCCTAGGCCTGGGGTGTTCAAACAGCAAGAGTGTAGGCTGGAGGCTGCGTGAATTTAATCCTCAAAGACCAGCAGTTCGGCCTTATTGCTAGGTATCGCAATGTTCTGTGGCCTCCCAGGTTGAAAAGGGTCATTTCAAGCTCTGCGGACTTAATGGTGGATAAATTCTTAATTAGAAAACTAAGGTTTGATGTAGCATCAACTTTTTACAGACAAATTAATCTCCTCCCTTCCAACCTGTGGTTTATTCCCACATTCCCCCCACCATCCCTACCCATATATGCTGAGTGCTTACTGAAATTATAACAACATGCTGGTGAGCAAAGACCGTTTTACAGTCTCCTTTATTTGGTAAGACAGTTGATCGCTTTTCTTTTTAAAGGGACTGGTAAAAATATATAAAACAATGAAAAACAGACGTGCTGTATTCAATAGCTACATCAGTGTGTCTTTGAACATAATACTCACTGGGTATGGTGGTGACAACTTCCCCCACTTGTAGTTTGTACAGTATTGTGGTCTTGCCTGCGCCATCCAGACCCAGGATCAATATTCTCATTTCCCGCGTGCCGAACAAGCCGGCAACCAAAGTGGAGAACCAGCCACCTGCAGGAATCAGGAGGTGGCATCAACATGAGCTAGCACACTCGCTATTTACAGACACAGAATAGGCACAAGCCAGTCTAAATAAAGTAACCTTGGCAAGTTAACAAATCATTGCCACTGCTCCCGTTAACGTTGGTTGTTCCAGATACATTTTTTATTCCTTTTTACCTGCCCTCCCTTTGAGCTTTTGACCCTTTTCTCTGTTCATCATTGCTGCGCTCTCACCCCATCACAGACCACCCATTTGGTTTCATCTGCACCTAAGATCATAAGAAATAGGAGCAGGAGTAGGCCATCTAGCCCTTCGAGCCTGCCCCGCCATTCAATAAGATCATGGCTGATCTGAAGTGGATCAGTTCCACTTTCCCGCTTTCTCCCCATAACCCTTAATTCCCTTGTCTATCAAAAACCTAACTACCCGTGACGTAAATATACTTAGTGAGGTAGCCTCCACCACGTCAACGGGCAGAGAATTCTGAAGATTCACCACCCTTTGAGTGAAGAAGTTCCTCCTCAACTCTGTTCTAAACTGCACCCCCCCCCCCCCCTTATCTTGAGGGTGCCCACTAGTCCTGCTGCCCTTTCTGAGCGGGAAGAATCTCTCTACCTCTACCCTATCCATCCCCTTCATTATCTTATACGTCTCTATAAGATCCCCACTCATCCTTCTAAACTCCAACGAGTACAGACCCAGTCTATTTAGTCTCTCTTCATAGTCCAATCCCCTCATCTCCGGTATCAGCCTAGTGAACCTCCTCTGCATTCCCTCCAAGGCCAATATATCCTTCCGCAAGTGCGGCGACCAAAACGGCACACAGTACTCCAGCTGCGGCCTCACCAGTACCCTGTACAGTTGCAGCAAGACCTCCCTACTTTTGTATTCTATCCCCCTCGCTATAAAGACCAACATTCCATTCGCCTTCTTGATCACCTGCTGCACCTGCAGACTGGGTTTTTGCGACTCGTGCATAAGGACCCCCAGGTCCCTCTGCACCGTAGCATGCTGAAGCTTTTCACCTTTTAAATAATAATAATCCCTCCTACTGTTATTTCTGCCAAAGTGGATAACCTCATACTTGCAACCTCACACCTTCCATGTCCCTCAGCCTAACACCGCCACTCACCATTCAGTCCATCCCCTTAGGTCTACCCCCAGTTACCAACCCTCCCATTAGGTCTACCCCAGTTACCGTTCCCCCCCCCCCCCCCCACCCTCCCTCCCATTAGGTCTACCCCCAGTTACCATCCACCGCCCCGCCACCCACCCTCCCTCCCATTAGGTCTACCCCCAGTTACCATCCACCGCCCCGCCACCCACCCTCCCTCCCATTAGGTCTACCCCCAATTACCATTCCCCCCCTGCCACCCACCCACCCTCCCTCACATGAGGTCTACCCCCAGTTACCGTCCCCCCCCCCCCCCCCCATTAGGTCTACCCCCAGTTACCGTCCACCCCCCCCAATTAGGTCTACCCCCAGTTACCATCCCCCCCCCCCACCCAATTAGATCTACCCCCAGTTACCGTTCCCCCCCCCCCACCCCACCCTCCCATTAGGTCTACCCCCAGTTACTGTTCCCCCCCCACCCAATTAGATCTACCCCCAGTTACCATTCCCCCCCCCACCCACCCACCCAATTAGATCTACCCCCAGTTACCGTTCCCCCCCCCCACCCTACCCTCCCCTCTCATTAGGTCTACCCCCAGTTACCGTTCACCCCCCCCCAATTAGGTCTACCCCCAGTTACCGTCCCCCCCCCCCCCATTAGGTCTACCCCCAGTTACCGTTCCCACCCACCCAATTAGATCTACCCCCAGTTACCGTTCCCCCCCCCCACCCTACCCTCCCCTCTCATTAGGTCTACCCCCAGTTACCGTTCACCCCCCCCCAATTAGGTCTACCCCCAGTTACCGTCCCCCCCCCCCCCCCCATTAGGTCTACCCCCAGTTACCGTCCCCCCCCCCCCCCATTAGGTCTACCCCCAGTTACCGTTCCCACCCACCCAATTAGATCTACCCCCAGTTACCGTCCCCCCCCCCCCAATTAGATCTACCCCCAGTTACTCCCCCCCACCACCCCTCCCTTAGGTCTACCTACCCTCCCCTTCGGTTTACCCCAGGCTCTCAGTGGGTGCCAGCCCTCCCTCTCCCCCTGTGTGTATGGGTGTATTTCTCTCTCTCTTACCCATTATCCCGTTTTTTCCCGGATTTTATTCCAGGTTTTTTTTGCTGATTTTCTTTCCGCTCCGACGTGGCTCCGCAGGCTGCGCGCGCACCTCCTTATATCGAGCTCGCGTCCGCAGGCGGCAGATTCGCGCCTCGGGAGCGCGGAAAATGGTGGCCTCGCCGTGAGCACACCACCGCGCTAAAATCTCCGCTAAAGCCTCCGCTTAATTTTCCGGTATTTTTCCTTTTCCCGCACCCGCTCCGCACCCGGACACTTAATCACCGTCAGCAGATTCGCCAGCGCCACCAAGCCACGTGACCTGCTGCTTGGCGCCCGGCCGGAGGCGGCGCTGTTGCTGCTCTGTCCTCACCGCCAGCGTTAGCGGCCCACCCGCGGCATTGCTGCTGCATCCTCATTGCCAGCGTTAGCGGCCCACCTGTGGCATTGCTGCTGCATCCTCATTGCCAGCGTTAGCGGCCCGCCCGCGGCATTGCTGCTGCATCCTCATTGCCAGCGTTAGCGGCCCACCTGTGGCATTGCTGCTCCATCCTCACTGCCAGCGTTAGCGGCCTACCCGTGGCGTTGCTACTCCATCCTGGTAGCCAATCGTCTTTGCCCACCGTCCTCCCATCCAATGACTCTGTCTACACTTCCCGCTGCCTTGGCAAAGCAGCCAGCATAATTAAGGACTCCACGCACCCCGGACATTCTCTCTCCCATCTTCTTCTGCCAGGAAAAAGCTATAAAACTCTGAGGTCACATACCAACGAACTGAAGAACAGCTTCTTCCCTGCTGCTGTCAGACTTTTGAATGGACCTACCTTGCATTAAGTTGATCTTTCTCTGCACCCTAGCTATGACTGTAGCACCACATTCTGCCCCCTTTCCTTTCCTTCTCTATGAATGGTATGCTTTGTCTGTATGGCACACAAGAAACAATACTTTTCACTGTATGTTAATGCAAATGACAATAAATCAAATCAAAATCAAACATTAGGAAACCACCCACAACATTGATGCTCCATCCTCATAGCCAACATTAGTGGGCTGCAGTTGGCATTGCTGCTCCATCCTTACCACTAGCATTTGCAGCCCGCCTGTGGCATTGCGCTGTTCCGAGAGTCCCAAATATCCACAATTATAAAAGCTGGACAAAAACTTTGCTGAAGAAATAACTCTCAGCATTAGCTCTTTACCCCTCGCCATGTGACCTGCTGAGTATTTCCCCACTTTTGAATTGAAAATTTATTTCAGATTTCCAACACCAACAGTATTTTGATTTTATTCAAAATATCTTGCATTGATATAGCACTTTATTCAACGCCAGTATTTATTCAACCGCAAATGGCAGCTGCCGTATATTGTACGTACACCATCAATTGTGGTGTGAATGTAATTGAGACAGATTTGCCTATAAATTTATATTATAAATACTCATGAACATAGAGGATGGAATGATGTGAGAGTGATTCTTAGTGTCCAGCTGGCGTGAAAATGGGAAAGTTGTAGATCTGTTTTTTGTGTGCATTTTTAAGCCCAACCTTGTGTACATAGTACATGAAACAATCAACAAGACCAACTCTAGCTGCTACAGGCAGTGGGCAGGGCTTAATTTGCCAGCTATCCTGCAGAGGGAGCTATTGCACATGCGTAGACCTCTGTGTCTGCACATGCACAATAGCAGCAGAGAGGGGGCGATAGCGCATGCGCAGACCTCTGATACTGCACATCTGCAAATGCAACAGCAGAGGTCTGATAGAGAGACAGAGGGAAAGAGAAAGAGCTGTCAGCCTCTGATTTTACGGGCAGCCTGAACACAGCCTCCCCCATAATCATGGCGGCCTGCAGCTGATTGTGAGCCCCACACCGCATGGAAATGAAGCTCCTGCCATCTCCCCATCACCCCGATTGATTGCACCGCCCTCTCCCAAATACTGATTGCCTGCAGAGTGGAGCGGACCTCACTCCACACCCCGCCCCCCCCATATCGATCACCTGCAGAGTGACAGTGGGCCCACCCTCCTTCCTTGATCAGAGGGCTCTGCCCCCATAAGCCACACCCCATTCAGGCCGTCCCCCATAGGCCCCACCCCAATAGGCCACATCCCGGCAGTGCCTGGGTGCCCTGTAGGCACTAGCAAGGTGCCAGCTTGGCAGTGCCAAGGTGCCAGGCTAGCACTTCCCAAGTGCACCCCCCCACCTCACCAGGTAGCCTCAATGGCCTTCAATTCTACCGGAGATGGCAACATGACTGTTCCTTGTTCATGGGGAGCAGATATTTTCCTCGTCAGGGAGATCATCTCCCGGCAAGGCCATAAGGGCAAGCAAGCCCAGATGATGGTGAGCCTCACTAATGCCATTTAAATCAGCATTACAATAAATTTAAAGAATTTATTTAGCCTTTTATCCATTCCTGGTGAAAGGCTCACCGCCCCAGAAATCCTGCTCTTGTAAAATCGTGAGGGGTGAGCAATCGGGCGTGATCCTGGTTTCTTGGTTCCTGCGTGATTTTACAGGCTCACTCTGCCCAGGGGTAAATATGTAAATGCATAAGCAGCATCCCAATAAAGGTGAGCGGGAGTGAGGAGAATGATTCTTTACTTTCTTGGAGGATGTACAGAGCAGATTTGCCAGACCTTCTCTTCCAGTGTGGAATTCCAAAGTTGAGCAAACTGGTAATATAATCTCTGGAAGACCACAGGTTAGTGGATGGTTTGATCAAAGTGTGGATGGTATCCCGGCAAACTGATAGGCTAGACAGGCAGGGAGAAACTCTGATGATTGGGCAGAATAGCTGTAGGGGATAAAGATTAAAAATTAGAACCAGGTCTTTTGTAAATGAAATTAGGGAACATTCCTTCGCACAAAGGATGGCAGAAGTTTGGAACTCTCTCCTGCAAACAGCAGATGTTGTCAGATCAATTGTTGATTTGAAATTTCAGATTGATTTATAATGATATCGGGGATAAGGGGCAAAGTATGTGACTTGAGATCACAGATCACTTACAACTTTATAACTGACTTCATGGGACCAAATGACTCTGCTCATGTTATTCTTCCCATGCACAGAGGCACAGTGATTAGCACTGCTGCCTCACAGCACCAGCGGCCCAGCTTCAATTCCAGTCTTTGATCACTCTCTAGGTGGAGTTTGCATGTTCGCCCCATGTCTATGTGGGTTTCCTCCGGTTTTCTCCTACTGTCCGAAGATGTGCTGGTTAGGTTGATTTGCCATGGTAAAAAGTCCCTTTGTGTCCCAAGATGTGTAGGTTAGGGGGATTAGTGGGGCAAATATGTGAGGTTGCTGGGATGGGGCCTGGATAAGATATTCTGTCGGACAGTTAGTGCAGACTTGAACGGCTACATGGCTTCCTTCTGTACTATAGGGATTCCATGATTCTGTGAAATAAGCAAAACCTCTTCTATATTTGGAATGAACATATGAGGAACGCAGATGGATTTCTTCTCTAATCCATTCCAAGCCTCATTAAGATGGTCTTTGAAACCTCTTTGACCGTATTTATGGTCACCTGCCCTAATGCGTGACTTGTTCTCAAATCCTAGTCTGATTAAGACCTTGTGAAACCTACAATGTTAACGGTAGGTACTTAGGTCAGAAATTTGGAAGACAAGTTTCTTGTTGCCCTTTATTGCAAGGGAATTGGTTCACAGAATGGTAAAGTGCAGGAGACCATTTGGCCCATCATTTTAGGACTGGCTCTCCAATTGAACATTGTGACTTAGTGCCATACCACTGCCTTTTCCCTGTCACTCTTGCATATTATTTCTATTCAAATAATTATCTAATATCCCCTTGAATGTCTCAAATATACCTGTCTCCACCACACTTCCAGACAGTGCATTCCAGACTCTTAATGTGAAAAAGTGTTGTGGTAACAATGCATAGTGTCAAATCTGTATGTCTCAGCACAGTTTCTTCCAGGGAGTAGGCACTAGTTATTTATGAATTGTTCTACATTTGCTATAAAAAGCATTTGCCTACTTTAATGTTGCCTGGTTTGCTTGTGAAAGGAAATGTTTTTTGGGCTCAAAAATGCACACGCCAGAGTGACCAAGGCTTTGGCCGTTAGGGGATTTACTTATTAAAATGAGCGTATGTTAGTGTTCCTGAGGAAGGACAAAGTACCCCATTTACTATAAAACAACTTCCCCCACCTAAGAGTTACTTGTGTATGCATTTTCCCCTTTCTACTACCATAGAAATAAATCTGCTAAAACAATTGAGTTCAGTTTTTGCCGCTTTGCACAGCAGTGAACTAAGTGATAATTCGGAGTCTTTCTTCACAGCCACATCATTTTATTTCTGAAATTTATCCTTGCTCCGTCAAGATACAATTATCTTTACAGACGAGGGAAGATTTTGAAAGCCACTCATTAGGTAAGGAAAAATTTTGCACGAGCGATGCATTGTGGTAGGAAGAGTGGAGAGAGGCAACATGAAATGATAAATGGGTGGCAGGAAGAGATAGAGGTTTGGGTTACCTTGTACACATGTTTAAGTGTGGCAGGACAATTTGGGAAGGCTGTTAAGAAGCACACAAGACTTTGTGTATAAAGTATACATGTTTTATAAATAGAGATACAGTGCACATGAGCAAGGAAGTTGTGGTAACACTTTCTAAAACACAGGTTATGCCCCAGCTAAATATTGTATCCAATTCTCGGCACCCTTCTTTGGGAGGGACATCAAGGCTTTGGGGCTGGGCGCTGAGGAGATTTACCAGAATGATATCAGGGGATTTCATCAGTGCAGAAAGACGTGACAAGCTGGCACTGTTCCCCTTACAGCAGAGAAGGTTAAGATTAGATTTAATAGAGGTGGGCTTTGGTAGAGTGAATAAGGAGAAGCTGCTTCCACTAGCTGAAGGGTCAGCAACCTGAGGGACACAGATTGAAGATGATTGGTAAAAGAGTGAGAGGTAACATAAGGAAAAAGAAAATACAGTGAGCTGTCTTGATCCGCAATGTGCTGCCTGATAGGATGGGAGAAACAGTTACGCTAGTCATTATCAAAAGGGAATTGGATAAACACTTTAACCTGAAAGATTTACAAGGTTAAGGGGATAGAACTGTGTAATGGGATTAATTGGATAGATCTTTTAAAGAGCTGCCACAGACATGATGGGCCAAATGGCCTCCTTCCTCGCTGTATGATGGTATTTAATGACACTGTGGGAGAGATTAATGGTTCTTCCAGTAATGGGGTTCCACAATGCACAACAACTGACTGCAGCCACAGAAGCAGTTTAATTGAAATGAATTGTTTGTGAAGCGAATTGCTTTATTATTAATGGAGTATGTGAAAATTCCACAGGCTGATTTCTTCATGTGTTTCCACACGTGTTTGATTTTGAATTGATGTGTGAGTGAGGCAGGGGCTCGGAAAGACTGTGGGGGTGAGTTGCTCTTGGGAGTGAGCGATAGCCAATAGGTGGCTCACTTTATGCCCCGTGCGATTTCTAACGTGACAGTTAATGCTGATTAACTGTCGCTAGTCACCCCTAGAAAACCCCATCTCGCTCCCTGCTATTTACCCCAGGATAGAGTTCATCTTGCTGATATTCCCAGAATAAAATACTTTTCCCACCTCACAGGAAAGGCCAGCCTTTGATCCAATCACTGAAGGCAGATTTAGACAGTAATTTGACTCACAATATGTTATCTGTGGTGCTATTAAAACACTACAACCATCAATTAATAAAATAAACCCTCCTGACACCACCCCCTCCCACCCTGCCTGTGCCCGCACCCCCCCCGAAGCCTCCATCCCTGGTATAGGAAGATGACGCTGTCACTGATAGGTGTATAAGTTGAAGTTTGTCTATTTATTAGTCACAAGTGCGGCTTAGATTAACACTGCAATGAAGTTACTGTGAAATTCCCCTGGTTGCCGCACTCCAGTGCCTGTTCGGGTCAATGCACCCTAAGCAGCATGTCTTTCGGACTGTGGGAGGAAACCGGAGGACCAGAAGGGAACCCACGCAGATACGGGGAGAACGTGCAAACTCCACACAGACGGCGACCCAAGCCGGGAATCGAACCCGGGTCCCTGGAGCTGTGAGGCAGCAGTGCTAACCACAGTGCCACCGTCAGTGGGCCATGCTAAATTGGTGTCCAAAGATGTGTAGATTAGGGGGTAAATTCGTGGGGTTACAGGAATAGGGAGGGGGATGGGCCTGGTCAGATGCTCTGTCAGAGAGTTGGCGCAGAATCGATGGGCTGAATGGCCTCTACTGCACTGGAAGGATTCCGTGAGAGGCTCTTTCCCCTCGCTGGACAGTCTCGAACTGAGGGGTATAAAGGGTCAGTCACCTGCACTGAGATGAGGAGAAATCCCTGTGCTAGGAGGGTGATGAAAATTTGGAAATTTTCACCTAGGGAACTTTGGATGCTCAGTTTGTCAGCATCGAAAGACTGAGATCATTGGATTTTTGGACATTAAGGGAATTAAGGAACAAGGGAATAAGGCAGGAAGGTGGTGTTAAAGTCAAAGATCGGCCATGATCTTGTGGAGGCAGGCTGAAGGGTGAGGTCACTGACTCCTGCACAATTCCTGTGTGTGGTAGTTTAGGGAGAATGAAATTCAGGCCAGTCACAACCAGCCCGGGAGTGTTTTTGTGAATGGAGCCCTTTAACTTTCAACAGATTGTAGTTTAAAGCTCAAGAATCCGCTCTACCAGAAAAAATGATCTCAGGATTTTGGTGCTTTTATTAATTCATACATTTACTTTTGATAAACTGGATACAGCAGCTGGGGACCTCTGCTGCTGCCTCTTTGTAACTGCAGCCCTACCAAATGGCGTTGGTAGTGTCTTTCCCTGTCCTGCTGATTCAGGTGGGCATTGCCGAATCTACAGTGTGATCCGAAGACGTTGCCTCAAGTGCCAGCACTTATCAGCAAGGCTGGATCAGATGGTAATGGGTGACAGACCCAGGTCAGAGGATTGTGGCATTTATTATCCATTCCTCGTTACCCTGGCAAGGTTTTTGATCTGATTTAATTTGATTTATTATTTATTAGGCCAGAGACCAGGTGAAGATGGCAGACTTCCTTGCCTAAAGGACATTAGTGAACCAGATGGATTTTTCCGAAAATCGACAATGGCTCCGCAGTGATCAGTAGATTCTTAATTCCAAATATATTTTATTGAATTCAAATTCCACCATCTGCCGTGGCAGGATTTGAACCCGGGTCCCCAGAACATTAGCTGAGTTTCAGAATTACAGTACACCTACCAATTTCCCTTTATCTATCACACACTTCACTCCTTCAAAGAATTCCAATAAATTGGCTAACATGATTTCCCCTTCACAAAACTTTGTCCGAATGCTTTGAATTTTTCCAAGTGTCAGGCTATAACATGTTTAATAATGGCTTCTAATATTTTCCCAATGACAGATGTTCGACTGAGAGATCTGTACTTTCCTGCTTTCTGTCTCCCTCACTTTCTGAATAAAGGACTCATATCTTCCAATCTAATAGGATCTTCCCCGAGCCTGGGGAATTTTGGAAAATTGAAACCAATGCATCAACAAAGTCATTTGTGAAGAAACTCTTCCCCATCACAGCCCTGAATGGCTTACCCTTTATTCTTAGACTGTGACCCCTAGGTCTGGACTTCCCCAATATTGGGTGGAAGAAGGAACTCACAATGTTAAAATGGCGGCGCGGGCTCATTGGGCAGAAGGGCCTGTTTCCCGTGCTGTGTTGTTCTTTGTTGTTCTCTGTTCTATCAGGAACATTCCTCCCTCATCTCGCCTGTCCAGCCCCATCAGGATTTTATATGTTTCTATGAGATTCAAAGAACAAAGAACATCCCAGCACGGGAAACAGGCCCTTCGGCCCAACGAGCCCGTGCCGTCGCATCCTCCTACACCTACCCCGCCCTGTGTGTATGTGAGTGGAACCCCTAATGTAGCCAGATTCAGGGGAGAATAGTGTCAATTTGGTAAAACCAATCAGCCTAAGAGCACATCTTTGGGGTGTGGGAGGAAACCGGAGTGCCCGGAGGAAACCCACGCAACCACAGGGAGAATGCGCAAACTCCCACAGACACAGGCCCAAATCCATGTATCTGCACAGCCAGCAGTGCTGGTCACTGAGCTGTTGCGGCGCCCGTCTGCTGGTCCAGGATTAAGCACACACACTGACACGAAGTACTAGGCCACTCCCGGAACCTCCAAGAGCAGCCCACGCACGACCCACCGTGTGCATGCCCCTCGTTTGACAACAAGGTGGATCTCCGCCTGCGGAATAAAAAGACAAAAACGTTAACATATAAAACTACATTTCCGGTGTCATCCCGAGGCTCTGACCCTATTTAATACCCTCTACTATAACCCTCCATCCTTGCTTCGCTCATGTGTCTGTCTAAGTAAACCTTAAACAAGTCCAACGTGCCTGCCTCCACCACCCTACTCGGTAGCGCGTTCCATACCCCCACAACCCTCTGCGTGAAAAACCTTCCTCTCACATCCAAATTATACCTCTCCCCCCTTCACCCTTAGATCGTGACCGCTCGTAATTGCCCCCAGTCTAGGGAAAAGCCTACCACTGTTTACTCTATCTATTCCCATCAGTATTTTATATACCTCTATCATATCACCCCTTAATCTCCGTCTTTCTAAGGAGAAGAGCCCCAGTTTCTCCAACCTTTCCTTCTCAATTCCCGTGAGTACAAGTCCAGTCGGTCCAGTCTCTCTTCATATATCTGTCCTGCCATTCCAGGAATCAGTCTGGTGATTCCCATTGGAATGTGTCCATTCTGAAACATCCCTTTAATTCGTATAACATTTACCTTGTCGCGGGGACACTCTTTGGTAATGTGCAGCATTGCTTGTGTCACTACCAGTCCATCAGGGTTTGTGTAGAGGCCCCAGTAATGGAGGTTGGCAGCACAGCGCCTTCACCTGTTTAGTGAGGACCACTGTCGCCACGGTGACTCAAAGCTCGCCATTCGACGGGGGGGGCTTGTCACAAGGAACTTGTTGTGACTTCCCATGTCTCCCATTCTTGATCCAGAGGGTGTCCGGTGGGAGATTTTGCTCAGGAAGGGTGCTCCATGTGGGGTGCCAAGATGGCAGATGGGTTGGACGGGTTCAGCATGGAGTGGGTGAGTGAGGTACAGCATGGCTGGTTGCAGGGGCAGTAATGAACTTGGAATTACTGGCTCGAGGAAAGAAAAGGTCACATTATGGACTTGACAAAGCTCTGCCAATTCATGAAGATCTTCAATAAGGCAGATGCATCCACTCAGGAGTCCAGACCTAGGGGTCATCTACTTGACGGTTACTAATAATTCCAAAAAGGAATTAAGGAGAAACTTCTTTACCCAGATAGTGGTTAGAATGTGGAACTCGCTACCACAGAGAGTAGTTGTGGTGATAGTTTGGATACATTTAAGGGGAAGCTGCGTAAAGACAAGAGGTGAAGGGAATAGGAGGACATGTTGGTAGATCAGTAGAGTGAGAGAAGACTCACGTGGAGCTTGAAGAGCAACACAGTTGGGCCGGATAGTCTGCTGCAAACTCTATGTAATTTCAGCTACCTGGTTGTGAATGTGAGATCTGGGCCCAGTCCCGGCTCACTCAGAGCAGTTGAGAATTTTTTTTTTATTCGTTCATGGGGCATGGGCATCGTGGCTGGCCAGCGTTTATTGTAAGAAGTCTCACAACACCAGGTTAAAATCCACGTTTATTTGGTAGCAAAAGCCACCAGCTTTTGGAGCGCTGCCCCTTCGTCAGATGAGTGGGAGTTCTATTCACAAACAGGGCATATAAAAGACACAAACTCAATTTACAAGATAACGGTGGGAATGCGAGTCTTTACAGGTAATCGAGTCTTAAAGGTACAGACAATGTGAGTGGAGAGAGGGTTAAAGAGATGTGTATTCTCCCCAGACAGGACAGTTAGTGAGATTTGCAAGCCCAGGCAAGTCACGGAGGTCCAGTAATACACACCTCTTAACAAATCCATGCTGACTTTTATAGAACTAGGTTAAAGTTCAGTGGATTTATTTGGAATCATGAGTTTTTGGAGTGCTACTCCTTCATCAGGTGAGTGGAGAGTTGGGTTCACAAACACAGCACATATACACATAGACTCAATTGCAAGATAGTGGTTGGAATGCGAGTCTTTTCAGGTAATCAAGTCTTTACAGGTACAGGCAATGCAATTGGAGAGAGGAATAATCACAGGTTAAAGGTGTATAAATTGTCTTAAGCCAGGACAGTTAGTAGGATTTTGTAACTCCAGGTGAAATGGTGGGGGTTATACGTAACCCAAGATCCTGGCTGAGACTGTCCCCACGTGTGAGGAACTTGGCTATCAGTTTCTGCTGGGCGATTCTGCATTGTTGTGTGTCTTGAAGGTCGCCTTGGAGGATGCTTACCCAAAAACCAGAGGCTGAATGCCATTGACTGCTGAAGTGTTCCCAGCTGGAAGGGAATACTCCTGCCTGACGATTGTCACATGGTGTCCGTTCATCCGTTGTCATAGTGTCTGCAGGAAGGGATGTCCCAAGACATGTTACATCAGTGAGCAGAAACTGATAGCCAAGTTCCACATACATGAGGACGGCCTCAATCGGGATCTCGGGTTCATGTCAAACTCCATGTAACCCCCACCATTTGGCCTGGGCTTGCAAAATCCTACAAACTGTCCTGGCTTGAGGCAATTGTCTTGCCATTGTGTCTTTGTCTATATATGCCATGTTGGTGAAACTTACCTATCCACACCTGATGAAGGAGCAGCGCTCTGAAAGCTCGTGATTCCAAATAAACCTGTTGGACTTTAACCTGGTGTTGTGAGATTTCTTACTGTACCCACCCCAGTCCAACACCGCCATCTCCACATCATAATATCTATAGAGCCATACAGCACAGAAAGAGACTCTTTGGCCCATTGTGCCTGTACCTGATATCAAGCGCCTATCCATTCTAACCCCATTTTCTAGAACTTGGTCTGTAGATTTGGAAGCTACAGTGTTCCAAGTGCTCATCTGAATGCTTCTTGAATGTCTTCTTAATTAACATGCCCTTGCACAATTAACTATTAATTTTGACAATTAACTATTAATTTTGTCCCTAATTACTGTTTCTAGAAGCTTCCCTACCACTGATGTCAAATTGATTAGCCAATGGTTGCTGGGCTGGTCCTTACAATACTGTTATGTATATCATTTTCAATTCTCCAATCTTCTGGCATTACCCCTGAGTCTAAGGAGAACCTGAACATGGGCAGAGCCTCCAAAAGTTCCACTCTGGCTTCCCTTAGCACCTTTGTGTCTCTCATGTGATCAGCTTTAAATAAAGGCAGCCTATCCAACACTTCCATCTTATCAATTCTAAACCCGGAATGGCCTTCTCTTACGCCAGGACCCAAACAGCATCTTCTTCCTTGGTAAAGACAGATATAAAGTAATCATTTATACATCAGCCGCCTTTCTCCATGCATAAATCCCTGTTTAGTCTCTAATCAGTCCTGCGTCTCTCTTTGCCATCCTTCCATTATTTAAATGCCTATAGAAAACTTTTGGATTCCTCATTATGTTAACTGCCAGTCTCTTTTCATACTCTCTCTTTGCTTCTCTTCTTTTCTTTTATACTTCCCCTCTGAATCTTTTATACTTAACCTGGTTCTTGATTGTGTTTGCCACCTGACATCGGTCTTAGGTTCTCTTTTCCTTCTTCATCTTCATTTCTATTTCTTTGGTCACCAGGGAGCTGTGGATTTGTTTGTTCAACCTTTTCCTTTCTTCGGAGTACACCATACCTGTGCCTGAGCTATCTCTTCTTTGATGTGGAGAGGCCTGCTGGACCATAAGACCATAAGATCACAAGACATAGGAGCAGAATTAGGACACTCGGCCCATCGAGTCTGCCCCGCCATTCAATCATAGCTGATATATTTCGCATCCCCATTCTCCTGCCTTTTCCCCATAACTCCTGATCCCCTTATTAATTAAGAACCTATCTATCTCTGTCTTAAAGACACTCAATGACCCGGCCTCCACAGCCTTCTGCAGCAAAGAATTCCACAGATTCCCCACTCTCTGGCTGAAGAAATTCCTCCTCATCTCTGTTTTAAAGGATTGTTCCTTTAGCCTGAGGTTGTGCCCTCTGGTTCTAGTTTTTCCTACTAGTGGAGACATCCCCTGCATGTCCACTCTATCCAGGTCTCACAGTATCCTGTAAGTTTCAATAAGGACCCCTCTTCCTTCTAATCTCCAATGAGTACAGAGTCCTCAACTGTCCCTCACTGGACTGGACAGGGCACAGTAATAAGTCTCACAACACCAGGTTAAAGCCTAATTTATTTGGAATCGCAAGCTTTCAGAGCACTGCTCCTTCCTCAGGTTAATGGAGAAACACGGCATATATAGACAAAGACATAATTGCAAAATAATTACAGTTTGGAGTGTGAAAAATGGTTGGAATGCGAGTCTTTACAGATAATCAAGTCCTTACTGGTACAGACAATGCAATTGGAGGGAGGAATAATCATAGGTTAATGAGGTGTGAATTGTCTCCAGCCAGGACAGTCAGTGAGATTCTGCAAGCCCAGGCCAAGTGGTGGGGTTTACAGATAGTGTGACATGAGCCCAAGATCTCGGTTGAGGCCATCCTCATGTGTGCGGAACTTGGCTATTAGTTTCTGCTCGGAGATTTTGCCGTGTGTCTTGAAGGTTGCCTTGGAGAAAGCTTACCAAAGATCAGAGGCTGAATGCCCGTGACTGCTGAAGTGTTCCCCGACTGGAAGAATTTCTTTAGTCCGTTGTTCAGTTACAGTCTTGCCTGCCAACCTTTCATTCCCATTTAACTGGGTCGGGATTATTCTTACCTCATTGAAGTTGGCTTTGTCCCAGTTAATTACTCTTGCCCTGGATTGCTTCTTGTTCTTTCCATAGCCAACCTAAACCTTTTGAAACAAAGGGGAGGATTTTAAGGATGGCGAGTGATCAGCTCGTGTCATTCTGAGCATCAGCGACTCAAATACAGCCACTGACTCTCGAATACCCACTGCCGTTTAACGTTCACTTAAACTTTGATTGGCAGTGAGTGCGACATCTGCCCACTCTTGGAAGAAAGTCCTGCCCACGAGAGCTGTCAGCCAATCAGGGGAGTCAGGTGGTCAGTTACTCACTATGGGATTCCCAGCCGTTGATCTGTTCTGGCAGCCACAGGATACATATGGCTGGGTCCAGCTCAGTTTCTGGTCAATGGTAACCCCCAGGACATTGATAATGGGGAATTCAATGACAGTGATGGCACTGAATGTCAAAGGGTGGTGGTTAGATCCCCTCTTGTTGGAGATGGTTCTTGCCTGGGCACCTGTCTGGTGTGAATGTTCTCTGAGTGATATGACCCTGGGATTTAGAGTTCCATTATCTATCAATTGAGCCATCAGTGCTGTTGACAGGGGTTTTAACAGATTAAATAAGGGTTCCTGTTGACAGAGAGTCACCAGAAGACAGATTTAAGAGATTTGGCAAAAGAACCAGCCTTGAAAATGAGGAGATTATTTTTCTGATAATTTTCCTGAGGTGATCTGGAAGGCACTGCCTGAAAGGAGAGTGGAAACAGATCTTGAAGTTACTTTGGAAAGGGAATTGGATGAAGAGGAGAAAATTGCCAGGCAAATGGGAAAGAGTAAGGGGAGTAATTGGAGAGCTCTTTCAAAGAGCTGGCACAGGAATAATGGGATGAATGGCCTCTTTCTATGTGCTATAGATTCAATGCTGATTCTATCGCATAAACTTCCACTGCACAGAATACTGTAATCTGAAGCAGCATTGGAGAACAAAAAATAGTTTAACAGGAGTTTCCCCTTTCCTTTGTGGGGATCTGACATTCTGCTTTGAAATCACTTCTTTATTGAGGCTATTTATGAAGAAGTTGTTCATGCCACGTGCAGTTACTGGACTCATTTGCTAGCTCCAAGCAATGAATGGCCTGAGTTCTCTTTCTCTCATTCCCAAGCCCAAGTATTGTACATAATGGGGAAGGAAAGTTTGGCAACTTACTGGCAAATTAATACCATTTGTCTCTTATTGATGGTAACACTGCAGAAAGTGAAGGAATTGATGAGCAAGGCTTCTGTAATTGCGTTGTTTTGCAGCAATAGCTTTACACCAACATGCATTTATATAACAGCTTTAATATCGCAAGGCCCTTTCCTTATCCATTCTTGGGATGCAGGAGTCTTTGGGCTAGGCCAGCATTTTATTGCCCAACCCTAATTGCCCTTGAGAAGGTGGTGGTGAGCTGCCTTCTTGAATCGCTGCAGTCTGTGTGGTGTAGGTACACCCAGAGGGCTGTTAGAGAGGGATTGCCAGGATTTTGACCCAGCAACAGTGTAGAAATGGTGATACATTTCCAAGACATGGATGGTTTGAAAGGAAACTTATAGATGTTGATGTTCCTGTGCGCTGCTGCCTTGTCCTTCTTGGTGGTAGAGATCGTGGGTTTTGGAAGGTGCTGTCGAAGGAGCCTTGGTGAGTTGCTGCAGTGCATTTTGTAGATGGTACATCTACATCTTGTGCGCTGGTGGTGGAGGAAACGGATGTTTGAGGTGATGTTTGGGTGTTAAACGGCTGCTTAGTCCTAGATGGTGTCAAGCTTCTTGGGTGTTGTTGGAACTGCAGACAAATGGACAGTATTCCATTACTGAATGTAATAGTCACCTACTAAACTCCACCATCAACAGCCTGGGTTCACCATTGGTCAAAATCATGGAACTTCCTCCCTAACAGCACAATGGGTGTACCTACACCAGCAATTCAAGAAGGCAGCTCACCACCACCTTCTCAAAGGCAACTGAGGATGAGTAATAAATACCAGTCTCGCCAATGATGCCCTCACCCCCGAAAATGAATGTTTTAAACGTCTGAAACTTTCGACAACCAATCATACAAATAATGTGGCTCCAAACACCCTTCAGAGGCTGGGAGGTTTGTAACAAGTACTCACCTCCTGACTCTCCAAACCCTGTCCATTATCTACAAGGCAGAAGGCAGGCCTGTGATAGAAGCTGCCATTCCTACCCAGTCTGACCTGGCCAACATATGACTCCAGACCCACTGCAATGTGGATGCCTCTGAATTGTCCTCTGAAATTCCCTGGCAAGCCACTGGGGGATAAAACCTTGTGAAGGAAATTTTAAAAATGCAAGTTGTTGTTGATTAAGCAAAATTTGTCCAAGAAACACGGAATCCGTACAGTGCAGAAGGAGACCATTTGGCCCCTGCACTAACTCTCCAACAACAATCCTATCCAGGCGCTATCTCTGTGATCCTATGCATTTACCATAGCTAATCCGTCTAACCTACACATCCCTGGACTCTGACAGGCAACTTAGCATGGCCACTCCACCCAACCTGCACATCTTTCAGACTGTGGGAGGAAACCTGAACCCGCTGAAGGAAACCCGCACATATATGGGGAGAACGTGCAAGCGTCACATGCCAGTGAACCAAGCTGGGAATCAAACCCAGATCCCTAGCGCTGTGAGGCAGCAGTGCCAACCAATGTGCCACCACGCAAACTCCACACAGACAGTGACCCGAGCAGGGAATCAAATCTGGGTGCCTGGTGCCATGAGGCAGCAGTGCTAACCACCACGGGGATTCCTGGGGATAGACTGTGACCCTAATATATGAACCATAAGCCCCTCAATGGCGTCATTCAAATGTAGCTATGGTTAACCCCAAAACCAGCTCGGAGGGGGAAGAGAAACTAATCTGGGTGAATAATCAAACAGGAAGTGCAGCCATAATCTGGTACAACTCTGAGTGGACCCCAGTCAAATAAGCAAGGAAACAGAAACTGGAGTTGCCTGGTGAGTAATAAAGGCCGCTTATGTTTTATTGACACTTCTCCAAAAATATCAGCTGTTCAAAGTTCTTGGGAAGAGGGGGGATTAATTTTTTTTTTATTATGTTCTCATCGTTAGCATCACATTCACCTGAGTTCAATATATTTCCGTGAGAACGGATCAATGCTCCTCTCTCTTCCATCCTCCTCATATCCACCTATGAAGGACGAACAAGAAACACCAGCAAACAATTTGTTTCTTTATTGGGATGTGAGCATCGCTGGCAAGGGCAGCATCTGTTACCCACCCTGAGGAGGGCAGTTGAGAGTCACCCCCATTGCTGTGGGCTCTGGAGTCACATGTAGGCCAGACCGGGTAAGGACGGCAGATTTCCTTCCCTAAAGGGACATTAGCGAGCCAGTTGGGTTTTTTTGACCATCGACAATGGCTCCATGGTCACCGTCACTGAGACTAGCTTTTCGATCCCAGGTTTTATTCATTGAATTTAAATTCCACCAAGCTGCCGTGATGGGATTTGAACACCGTGTCCCCCAGAGCCCTGGGTTACTGTCCAGTGGCATTACCTCTGCACCATCAACACCCCAACATTCTTTATGTCGGGGTAACGTTGAAAATTTAATTGATAAATTACTTTCAGTAAAAGTCGTTGCGGAGTTGTCAGATTGTCATAAAACCCAATCAGCTCACTAATGTCCTTTAGGGAAGGAATCAGGTTGCGTTACCCATTCTGGAGTGACTCCAGTCCCCACATCAGCGCTGGTATCTCCCATCTCTGCATTGTGCTTTACTGCAAAAAAAAATAATTGTGAAGCACATGCGGAACAGCAATTACTTGGGGACATAGGTTTAAGATAAAAGGGGGAATGTTTAAAGGAGATGTGAGAGGCAAGTTTTTTACACAGTGGGTGGTAAGTGCGTGGAATGCAGTGCCAGAGGAGGTGGTGGCAGCAGCTACAATAGCAACCTCTAAAAGGCACCTTAACAGATCCATGAATTACAACAAGTGTGGAAGGCACACTGTGACTGGCTCAGCGCTGCTGGGGAGGGCAGGAAAAGCTGGGGGAGGGGGTTTGGGGAAAGATCACTGAGAAAAAGGGGGGCACAGACTGGAACGCTCTCAGGGGGAGACACTGCGGAGTTGAATTATAGAGCTGCAGACCTGCAAACAAACAAACTGTGATGGAAAACCCAATGTAACGAGTGTGTCTGAGCAGCATATCCAAGCACAAAGCTCAGTCACAGACACCTTTCCTGAGCTTATTTCAATCTGGAGATTTCGACCCTCCCTGCATCGAGGTTGCAGTGAAAATGTAAAGTCCGTCTGGCCAATCATAAAAATAGACGGGCCCCGTAAAATTATCCTCAGATGCTCCCTCATTGTCGACACTTCCGACTCTCACAAGCGCCCACCGAACGTCCAAAGATGTGTGGGTTAGGTTGATTGGCCATGTTAAATTGCCCTTAGCATCCTGAGATGCGTAGGTTAGGGGGATTAGCGGGTAAAATATGTAGGGGTACGGAGGTAGGGCCTGGGCGGGATTGGCCCAAATGGCCTCTTCCTGTACAGTAGGGTTCTATGATTCTATGAAATATTGAACAAGTTCCCAGTGCCACTGGAAACACGCACTCATCTGAACAGTGTAAAACTCTGACCACTGTTTAAAACCCAGCTCTTTGTCCAAACTTTTCTTCAACTGCCCAACTACCTTCTTATGTGGCATTATGTCACATTTTGTTTGATAATGTTCCTATGAGGTAGCTGGGACATTAAAGATGCCATACTCATACCGGTTATTGCTGCTGTTATTGGCCGAGGGATAAATATTGGTCTGATCACTGGGAGATTCTTCCGTTCTTCTTCAGGTCGTGCCTGAGGATCTTTCACGTCCACCAGATTGCGCCTCAGTTGTTTAGCATCCAAAAAGTGACACCTTTGACAGTGAAGCACTCCCCCCGCCCTCCCAGCCCCCACACCACACTGGGAGCCTCGGCCTGGATTCCCTGCTCAAGTTCTCACTCAGACACCACATTTGAAATGTACTCAACTGAGCTGTACTTGCGCTTTGGGACTTAGTTTAGATTTAGTTTTATTATTAGTGTCACAATTAGGCTCACATTAACACTGCAATGAAGTTACTGTGAAAATCCCCTAGTTGCTGCACTCCGGCACCAACGCTGAGGGAGAACTTAGCATGGCTAACGCACCTAACCAGCACGTCTTTCAGATTGTGGGAAGAATCTGGAATACCCAGAGGAGACCCAGGCAGACACGGGGAGAATGTGCAAACTCCTCACAGACAGTGACCTGAGCCGAGAATCGAATCTGGGTGCCTGGTACTGTGAGGCAGCAGTGTTAACCACCATGGGACTTCCTGAGGTTGCGAAAGATGCTATATAAATACAGATTCTTTCTCGAGGTTGCAAGGCTTCCCTGATGCTTTGGGAATGTCAGTTGGACATCAAATGATCTCACTCACTCTACTTTCAATTTCTGTGCCAATAATTCACGCTGTTATCGAGAGAGAAATTGTGCACTGGGAGTGAAAACTTCCAAACAGAGATTGATTATTTTTGAATAGGCATTTTAAGTTTCCTGTATTTTTCATATAGTTTAGTAAACTTCCACATTTAACATGCTCCAATGGTAGGGTCGGACAATGGCAAAGCAGAAGTAATTTTCACTACTTCCATACCTCATCAAGAGGGCTTTTGTTTGTATAAGAAAAAGCTTGTGCTATCTACTCTTAAAACTTTATGCTTCAGCTATTCAGCTGTGGTGAGAGCACAGCTGGAGTTACTTTGAGCAGTTCTGGGCATCACTTTCTGGTGAAATTACGAGGAGAGTTTACACAACCTTGTATTGTATTCGCTGGAGTTGAGAAGGTTAAGAGCTGGTTTGGTCAAAGTTTTCAAAATATTTAGGGCAACAAGGAGGGAGAAACTGTTACTTGGAGGGTAGGGGGTGGACAGGATAGTCCTATGGGACTCAAGAGCCTGCCACCAATTCCATTGTAGTCTAAAATCCACACTCTATCTCACTCTTCACTTTTAGATTTAGACAGAGAAGTCTTCCTGTGTCTAGAGTCACATGAGGCAGGCAAAGCACCTGCTTACATCTGTCTTCCTCTAGCTTATTTTCCTGGGATATGTCACTCGACCGAAGTCAGAGGTCGTAGCTTGAGGGGGTGCCACTCCACATCAAGCGTGGCTAACCTGGAGACTCTCTTGTTCTTACGACTCCCATTGATGTGTGTCTGGAAGGATCTACAGGTTCTTAATCAACCTGTTCCTGGTCCAGCTCTGGTCACCACATTACCAGAAGGAGGCTTTGGCGAGAGGACAGAAAACATTTATCAGGGTGTTGCCTGGTCTGGAGGGTATTAGCTCTGAGGAGAGATTGAATAACCTGGGATTGTTCTCCCTGGAAAGACGGAGGCTGAGGGGTGACCTGATAGAAGTTTCTAAAATTATGAGGGATGTGGAGAGGGTGAACAGTTGGAAGTCTTTTCCCAGGGCAGAAATGACAATTACAAAGGGTAACAAGTTCAAGATAAAGGGGAAAGGTTCAGTGGAGGTGTGTGGGGGAAGCTTTTTACACAGAAGGTGGTGGGGGCCTGGAATGCACTGCCAAGTGAGTGATTGAGGCAGATACATTAGCGACATTTAAGACTTACCTGGATAGACACATGAACAGACGGGGAGTAGAGGGATACAGACAGTTGCTCTAAATAGGACAATGTCCTCGCACAGGTTTGCTGTGCCGAAGGGCCTGTTCCTGTGCGGTACCGTTGTCTGCTCTTTGGCCGTGTTATGACCACACCTTCCTTGACCATCAAGCGGAACTCAAACCCAAGCTTCCGACTCAGATGCAAGGACCCGACTCACTGCACCCCAAGATCTTTCCTCCTTTAAACCACTTCTTCAACCTTACCTTTCTGACCAAGGTTTTTAGTCAGCTGAGCCACTGTGTGAGGTTTGCGGTTTGAGTTTGTTTTAGCGTGCTCCTCTGAGGTGTTATATAAATGCACATTGTTTTTGTTGATCTCGTGTCTGGTTTAATTTTGTTTCAATTCACTGATTATTACTTTTGTTTAATAATATGTCAGGTTGAGGGGAGGCAGTGGCGTAGTGGCATTGTCACTGGACTAATGAAAACCCAGAGTAAATCACTGGTGATCCGGGTTCGAATCCCACCATGGCAGATGGTGAAACCTGAATTTGGTAAAAATCTGGAATTAAAAGTCTGATGATGACCATGAAACCATTGTCGATTGTTGTAAAAACCCATCTGGTTCACTAATGTCCTTTAGGGAAGGAAATCTGCTGTCCTTTCCTGGTCTGGCCTACATGTGACTCCAGGGCCACAGCAATGTGGTTGACTCTCAAATGGCCAAGCAAGACATTCAGTTCAAGAGCAATAGGGATGGGCAATAAATGCTGGCCCAGCCAGCAAGAGGCACATCCCATTAAAAAAGGTACCTTTCTCCCTGAGTGTTCCACAAGCAAACCCAGTTTCTAGTTTGAATTAATGTTCTGGTCCTTGTTTCCTGACCCCTCCTTCACCTACACAACCCAGTCCAGTTTTTGGGATTAGATCAAGCTCAGCCTCCAATCTTCTTGGATTAGAAGCAGACTCATTCAGAGTACATTCCTGAATTGGAACCTTTAACCTTCTGACCTCACGGATCTCCCTGATCTACACATCTTGGGACATAAAAGGGGCAACTTAGCATGGTCAATCCACCTAACCAGCACATCTTTGGACTGTGAGAGGAAACCGGAGCACACGGAGGAAACCTGCACAGACACTGGAGAATGTGCAGACTCCGCACAGACGGTGACCCGAGGCCAGAATTAAACCTGGATCCCTGGCGCTGTGAGGCAGCAGTGCTAACCCCTGTGCCAGCCCCTTTTTTTTTATTTCAAAAAGACCCACATATTTCCATTCATTGGGAGCTATACCCCTAGATCAGATACACTTATCCTATTAAGTAGAGAATCTGTGTCACAACTCACACATTAATATTCTAATTAATACAATAAAATCTGTGTCACTTTGTGTCTGATATGTTAGCCACAGTGATAATTTTGTTTTATATTAAATTACAGTGAGCGTACAGCACAGAAAGAGTTCACACAGCCTAACCAATCCACGCTGGTTTTTACACTCCATGTTAGCCTCCTCCCAACCCATGTCAGCTCACCTTATCAACGTATCCTTCTGTTCCACCCTCATATTTATTCAGCATCCTCTTAAGTATATCCATACTATGCACTTCAACCACTCTCCGTGAGGTAAAGTTCCACATTCTCACCATCCTCTGGGTGAAAATATTTCTCCTGAATTCTCCTGAATCTGACACCAAGGTTGCAAACAGGCTAGTTTAATCTTAAACTGTTGCCGGAGGAGGAGAGATGTGTCGGAATTCTATCACCCCGCCCGCCAGGAAATTGGAGCAGGCGAGGGGTGGAGAACGGAAATGTCCATTTTCCTTGGGTGGAATTTCTAGTCTCGTATATGATTAAGGTTGTAAAATCTCACCCGTAGAGTCAGTGGCCAGGGAACAGGGTATGTGACTGGATCAGAAGTCAGTTGGCTCAATCTTTCCAGTATTTAATTGGGAGAAATTTCTGTTCTTGCATTCCTGGGTGTTGGATAAGTGATGAGTTTACAGAACATGAGTAAATCTGATGTAATATTTACAGATGGTGTCACTCATGGACAGGTTGTAGGTATGACAAGATGGGTGACAAGGATAGACCCCTTAGGGACATCATGAGTAACTTCGAGGTGAACTTGGAGGTGGTAAACTTCCCATGAAACCTGCTGTTCTAGATGTTTGAGGACCTGTGTTTGGGAGGTGCTGTCAAAGGAGGCTTGGTGAGTTTTTACGTAGGTATGTGACCATGGACGTAGGATATACAGAACAGGAACAGGCCATCTCAGGAAACAAGAGCAACTAAATCTGGCGCTCCCTGGATGCAAAAGGAGATGGAAAATAAGAGAAGGGAGAAATATTGTGCTAGTGACAGGTGTCAGGTAGAAAATGCAGTCAAAAACCAAGAAGAATACAGAAGGTTCAGAGGGGAGAGAAAAAACACATTTGAGAAGCGGAGAGGGATTATGAGAAAAGAATGGCAGCCAACATAAAGGGAAATCCCAAAGTTTTCTACAGACATGTAAGTAGTAAAAGGCTGGTAAAAGCGGGAAAAGTGCTGATTAGGGACCTTAAAGGGAATTTACACATGGAGGCTGGGGACATGGCTGAGATATTAAATTAATACTTTACATCTGTCTTTGACAGTTTTGAAAGCCTGTTGAAAACCCAGATAGATAACATCCACACATTAACATTGTGTCCTCCCTCTGTCGTCTCTTCAAAACATTCAATAAGCTTGATCAAGCACGATTTTAAAAGTAAGATGTATAATGGAGGGTTGCTGCAGTGTATTTTGTGGCTGGTACATTCTGTCACCAGTGTGCGTCACTGGTGGAGGGAGTGAATGTTGAAGGTGTTGGATGGGGTACCGTGGCTGCTCTGTCCTGGATGGTGTCGAGCTTTTTGAGTGTTGTTGGAGGCGCACTCATCCTTGGCAAGTGGAGAGTATTCCATCACACTCCTGACTCGTACCTTAATGGTGGCTCCAAGGAGACCATGTGATTAACACTCAACATTCCCGAAGTGGGCTAGCAGTTAGAACAGTATTGCTTCAAGGAAACGATTGATCCTCAGGACAGCAGGACATGGGTAATAATTGCCAGCCATGCCAAGCTATGCAAAAAAACTCACAATGGGTAAACTAGTCCTTTGCACCATCCATGGTGGCACAGTAGTCAGCACTGCTGCCTCTCAGCGCCAGGGACCTGGGTTCGATTCCAGTCTTTGATGACTATCAATGTGGAGTTTGCACATTCTCCTCATGTCTGCATGGGTTTCCACTGGATGCTCCAGTTTCCTCCTGCAGTCCAAAGATGTGCAGGTTAGGTGGATTGGCCGTGCTAAATTTCCTCTTAGTATCAGGGAGATTAAGAGGATAAATACACGGGGATAGGCTCTGGGTGGGGTTGTTTTCAGTGCAATCTCAATGGGCCAAATGGCCTCCTTCTGCACTTTAGGGATTCTATGATTGCCTCCTTTCTACTATGAACTATTTGGTTGGTGAAAGGTCAGGATAAGTTCCTTTGTAGCATGATAACTGTGGGGCAGCAATTACAGAGATACAGTTTTGGATTTAGTCATGTCAGAAGTTCAGGATGAGTTCACGTGTCAGAATTATGCAGCGTTCTTTATCTGTGGTTACGTGTTGGCCATTTGGAGTTATGCCCACTTTAAGAAGCAAAAAAGGAACTATATTAGATTCTGTCAGCGTGTCAACTCTCTGGGATAGTCCAAAGAAATATTCAACCATAACTGAGACACTCTTTGTAGCAACAATTACAGCATCATCATGTGTTATTGATGTTGTCTAAGGGTTAACACCCTTTGTAATGTCCGCTGATAATTGCCAAGACAGCAGAATAACTTCAAACTGTAGCAATGCTAAACATTATTGACTCAGCAAACCGCCTTCCAGAATGTTCTCTCTGTTGACACAACAGCTCATCAGTAAAGGAAACATACATGTTTGAGGTGTTGGTGGTATATATCTGTGTTTCCAGCAGACATCTGCCATTGCTTGCAATATGCAACGCTGAGGGAGTGCTGCAGTGTCACAGGTGGCAGCTTTTGGCTGAAAGGTTAAATCAAAGCTCCAAATTGTCCAATCTGGGTAGGAATGTAGGAACAAGAGAGGGCTGCTGAGTCTCCTGAGCCTGTTCTAGATCATGGTTTCAACCCCATTCACCCACCTTCGATACACAATCCCCAACAAAAATATCATTCTGTATCTTGGTAACTTTTAAACCACCCCCGGCATCCCAAACCATTTTAATAGCAAACAGATCCAGATGTCATTAATGCTTTGAATGAAAAGGTGTTGTGATTTCACTCCTGAATTCTCCTCATCCCCATACAAATTAATAAATGAAAGCTTATCTTATTGGTGGTGATTGATTTGATCTGATTTGATTGGATTTATTATTGTCACATCTTTTAACATATAGTGAAAAGCATTGTTTCTTGCGCACGATACAGAAAAAGCATACCGTTCGTAGAGAAGGAAAGGAGAGAGTGCAGAATATAGTGTTACAGTCATAGCTAGGGTGTAGCGAAAGATCAGCTTAACGCGAGGTAAGTCCATTCAAAAGTCTGACGGCAGCAGGAAAGAAGCTGTTCTTGAGTCGGTTGGTACGTGACCTCAGACTTTTGTATCTTTTTCCTGATGAAAGAAGGTGGAAGAGAGAATGTTCAGAATGCACGACATCCTTAATTATGCTGGCTGCTTTCCCAAGGTGGCAGGAAGTGTAGACAGAGTCAATGGATGGGAGGCTGGTTTGAGTGATGAACTGGGCATCGCTCATGACCCTTTGTAGTTCCTTGCAGTCTTGGAGCAGAGCAGGAGCCCAGACCAAGCTGTGATACAACCAGAAAGAATGCTTTCTATGGTACATCTGTAAAAGTTGGTGAGAGTCATAGCCTGAAGCAGGCTCTTATCCCCTCATGAGTATTGGGAAGGGACCTTACACCCTGCTTCAGAGAGCCACCACTGACCTACAAATTGGCAGAGATGAATATTAAACATCTTTCAGACATTCCTGGAATGTGCTGCATAGAAAAATTGTCAATTCTTCCTTGTTTTACAACAACAACACTTAATATAGCACCTACAACCAAATATAAGATCCCTGGGTGCAGCAAAGTTGGACACCAAACCTCATAAGGTGCTCTTCGAATAAATATCCGCATACCCAGCCAAAGAGGTACAGGCTTTAAGGAATGTCATATCAGAGGAAAGCGAGGTAGAAGCTTGGAGAGGTTTAAGGGGAGAGTTCCAGGGTTTTGTGAAGCAGCAATAGTGAAGTAAATAAAACTGTCAATGCTCAAGATGCCAGAATTAGATGAGCGTTGAAAGATGGTCAGAGAGTGGAGGAGATTATAGAGAAGGTGAACAGAAAGACCATGTCAGGATTTGAGGACAAGGATGAGAATTTTGAGATCGAAATGTTGTTTGGCTGGGAGGGGATGGAGATCAGCGAGTGATGGAAGAATGGGACTTGGTGCGAGAAAGGGAGTGAGGTCAGAATGGGGGAGGCTGGGGGGTAGGAGCCTCTTTGAACAGTCAAGTGTAGAGATTATAAAGGAAAAGAGAAGTACAGCACAGGAATAGGCCCTTGGGCCCTTCAAGCCTGCGCCAATCATGATGCCTTAACTAAACAAAAGAAAACCTCCTGCCCTTACTCACTCTCTATCCCTCTATCCCCTTCCTATGTTGTACCCATCCAGATGCCTCTTAAATGTTGCTAACATGCCTGTTTCCACCGCCTCCTCTGGCAGCACGTTCCAGGCACCCACCACTCTGTGCATGAAGAACTCCCTCTGCACATCTCCCTTAAACTTTCCCCCTCTCCCCTTGAACTTGTGCCCCCTTGTAATTGACACTTCCACCCTGGGAAAAAGCCTCTGACTCTCCACCCTGTCTACGCCTCTCATTATTTTGTCGCAATGGACTTGGCCGGTGATCAGGAGGCCAGCAGTTACTGCGATGTGCCAATCTCTACACTGACAGAGCGGCACATGCGCAATGGCTCACTCAGCACTATGCTGCCAACCTCTCCAGCGGGGCTAGGCCCCACCCACTGATTTTTATCGTGATTCACACTAGGGCAGTTTGCAGTGCTCAGAGTGTGGGAGTCATAGAGGTTTACAGCATGGAAACAAGCCATTCGGCCCGACATCTCCATGCTGCCCTTTTTTTTAACCCCTAAGCTCGTCCCAGGAGATTCAATTTGAAAATCCTGCTGAAAACACCAGCGGGATTTACTCCAGGTTTTACATGAATCAGTTTTTACGTGATAGATTGAGGGAGCTAGGTGATAGGTTGAGGGAGCTCGGTGATAGGTTGAGGGAGCTCGGTCTTTCCTCCATGGAGAGACGAAGGATGAGAGGTGACCTGACAGAGGTTTCTAAGATGTTGAGAGGTATTGATCGGGTGGATTCTCAGAGGCTTTTTCCCAGGGCTGAAATGGTTGCTACGAGAGGACACAGGTTTAGGGTGTTGGGGAGTAGGTACAGAGGAGATGTCAGGGGTACGTTTTTCACTCAGAGGGTGGTGAGTGAGTGGAATCGGCTGCCGTCAGTGGGGGTGGAGGTGAACTCGTTGGGGTCTTTTAAGAGACTTCTGGATGAGTACATGGGATTTAATGGGATTGAGGGTTATAGATAGGCCTAGTAGGTAGGGATATGATCAGTGCAACTTGTGGGCCGAAGGGCCTGTTTGTGCCGTAGTGTTCTATGTTCTATGAATTCAGCATTTAGAATTTTTTGGGGGAGAATTCTGGCTGTTGTTTTACATTATGGAATGGCAGCACTCCACCTTACCAGGGATTTCACGGTCACCAGCTGTTGCCCAGTGTAAGGTGAGTTAAGGGTTACATGACTCAGCAACTCCCAAAACGGAAAGATAAAAATTGTGAGAAAATGAGTTCTTCAATTTGGGCAGGATATGAAACTTGTGAACTCAGCGCAGGGACCTGCATGTGCCGGCTCCCAGGCAATATTGGAATACATGACTGTGCATTTATTTACTTCAAAAGCGTATCACTGACATTCTGAAGACTCTTTGCCCTTGTTCTTGACGCTGTCACAGGAGAGCAGGGAGAAGAACGCGGACCCTCAGTTTCAGCACGGCCTGGCCCCCTTCACCAAGTTCAATCCCAGTTTCCCAATTCCCCAGCACAGAAACATTCCTCGGAGGAGGCATCCTTTTGAAGAAGAGTATGGAAGTTCTCCTTCGTGTCCTGGGCCATTAACTATTTACTCTTCAAGCAACATCACCATTTTGCTACAGCAATGAAATACTTCCGAAGCGTAATCACTGCCGTAATGCTGGAAGCACGAGAGCCAATTTATGCACAGCAAGATCCCTCAAATGACAAAATGATAATCTCCAGGCAGAGCCTCACTGAGTGTTTTTGAGGCAAAAATAGATAAATTTTTGAATAGTAAAGGAATTAAGGGCTATGGTGAGTGGGTGGGTAAGTGAGTCCACTAAAAGATCAGCCACGATCTTATTGAATGGCGGAGCATGTTCGAGGGGCCAGATGGCCCACTCCTGCTCCTAGTTCTTATGTTCTTAATGGGGATTGCAGAATAAATATCGGTTGAGGACCTCAGAGGGAACTCCTCCTGCTCTCCTTCAAAATAGTGCCACCACCTCTTTTACTTCTACTGAGTCATAGGGGCGTCCAATACAGAAAAAGACCCTTTGGCCAAAATACTACACCTAGAACATAAGAACATAAGAAATAGGAGCAGGAGTAGGCCATCTAGCCCTTCGAGCCTGCCCCGCCATTCAATAAGATCATGGCTGATCTGTCGTGGCTCAGTTCCACTTTCCCGCCCTCTCCCCATAACCCTTAATCCCCTCTCTTATCAAAAACCCATCAACCCGCGTCTTAAAAATATTTAGCGAGGCAGCCTCCACCACTTCAACGGGCAGAGAATTCCAGAGATTCACCACCCTTTGAGTGAAGAAGTTCCTCCTCAACTCCGTTCTAAACCGCCCCCCCCTTTATCTTGAGCTGTGCCCTCTAGTCCTACTGTCCTTTCTGAGTGGGAAGAGTCTCTCCACCTCTATCCTATCCATCCCATTCATCATCTTATATGTCTCAATGAGATCTTCCCTCATTCTTCTAAACTCTAACAAGTACAAGCCTAGTTTATTCAGCCTCTCCTCATAGCTCAACCCCCTCAACTCCGGTATCAGCCTAGTAAACCTCCTCTGCACTCCCTCCAAGGCCAAAATATCCTTGCGTAAGTGCGGCGACCAAAACTGCACACAGTACTCCAGCTGCGGCCTCACCAATGCCCTATACAGCTGCAGCAAGGCCTCCCTACTTTTATATTCAATCCCCCTCGCTATGAAGGCCAGCATCCCATTCGCCTTCCTGACCACCTGCTGCACCTGCAGGCTGGGTTTTTGCGACTCATGCACAAGGACCCCGAGGTCCCTCTGCACCGTCGTCTGCTGCAGTTTTTCGCCACGTAAGTAATAGTCCTTCCTACCATTATTCCTACCAAAGTGGACAACCTCACATTTGCCAACATTAAATTCCATTTGCCATTTCCTGGCCCATTCGCCCAGCCTACCTAGATCCTTCTGTAGACTCTCCACACCCTCCGCACAATTAGCCGTTCCACCAATCTTGGTGTCATCAGCAAATTTCGACACCCTACACTCGGTTCCCTCCTCCAGATCATCTATATAAATGGTAAATAGCTGAGGCCCCAGCACCGACCCCTGAGGCACTCCACTAGTCACCAACCGCCAATCCGAATAGCACCCATTGACCCCCACTCTCTGCCTCCTATTTGACAGCCAATCCTCTATCCACTCTAACACCCTACCCCCAACTCCATGCCCCCGACCTTCTGTAATAACCTCTTGTGAGGCAGCTTGTCAAACGCCTTCTGAAAATCCAGAAAGACCACATCCACCGGCTCTCCTCTATCCACCGCCCTAGACACATCCTCATAGAACTCCAATAAATTCGTCAGACACGACTTCCCCTTAACGAAACCGTGTTGCGTCTGCTCTATCAAACAATTCTCCTCAAGATGCCTCGCTATTTTCTCCTTGATCACGGATTCTAACATTTTACCTACAACAGACGTTAAACTAACCGGCCTATAATTCCCTGCGTTTTGCCTGCCACCCTTCTTAAACAACGGCGTAACATTAGCCGTTTTCCAATCTTCCGGCACTTCCCCGGAATCCAGCGACGTTTGGAAAATAATCACCAAGGCATCCACTATAACCTCCGCCATTTCTTTCAGGACCCTCGGATGCATTCCATCCGGTACTGGGGACTTGTCCACAATCAGCCCCTCCAGTCTGTCAAGCACTGCCTCTCTAGTAACAATAATGTCATTCAGGCCCTCCACTCCTACCATCTTTCCATCGCTAACACCCGGCAAATTATTCACGTCCTCCTCCTTGAAGACCGAAACAAAAAAGTTATTCAAGGCCTCAGCCATTTCCCCATCCCCTACCACTAAGTCCCCCCTCTCATCCTCTAAGGGTCCAACGTTCACCCTAGCCAGCCTCTTCCTTTTTATATATTTATAAAAACCCTTGCTATCCTTTTTTATATTAAGCGCTAGCCCAGCTTCATAGTTTCTCCTACCCTTCTTTATCAACTTCTTTGTCATTCTTTGTTGACATTTAAACCTCTCCCAATCCTCTTCTCGCCCACTACTCTTAGCTACTCTAAACGCCTCCGCTTTTAATTTAACACTTTCCTTCACCTCCTTCGTTATCCACGGCTGATTATCTCTCTTCCTACGATCCTTTTTAAACATTGGAATAAATTTCTGCTGAGCACCAAGAAAGATCTCCTTAAAGATCCTCCACTGCTCCTCAACAGACCTACCTTCCAATGCACTCCCCCAAGTCCACATTCGCTAATTCCTCTCTCATCCTACCATACTCCCCTCTGTTCAAACGAAAGACGCATATCTGGGAACCCACTTTCTCCTCCTCCATCTGCATCAGAAACTCCACCATACAATGATCACTCTCCCCAAGAGGATCCTTCACCACAAGGTTCCTAATTCTACCTGCCTCATTACATAACACCAGATCCAAGGTAGTTCGCTCCCTCGTTGGCTCCAACACACACTGTTCGAGGAAACTATCCCGGCAGCATTCCAAGAATTCCTCCTCAAGCCCACCGCGTCCAACATGGGTCGACCAATCAATGTGTAGATTGAAATCCCCCATAATTATCGCCGTTTCATTCATGCATTTCTACACCTCCAGCATTGAGGCATCCCCTCAGTACTGCACAGGACTGTTGGTCTTGACCTTAGGTTCATGTTACTGGGGTGAGGCTTGCATGCAAATGCCTCAGATCCCAGTGGAGTAGCCACCGAACCACAGCAAAGGGAATGGGCCTCAGTGTATTAGAATTCCACTCGAGTCCTTGGCTTTGAGCCAGTGAGGTAGGGTGCAGCCTTGACAAATAATCAACCCCTTTGACACCACCCCTGACCAGTCAATGGATTGCGGCCTCCTTTAAGATGAAGCGATATGTGATGGGTCTGTAGACAGCGAACATCTATAGCAGTGGAAGTATAGCAGGAGGAGGCCATTTAGCCACTCAAGACTGTTCTACCACTCACTTAAATCATGGATAATATGTACCATAGCACCATTTACCGACCTTGCCCGCATTGAGCTTAACATCCTTAACAATCAAAACATTATCAAGCTCAGTTCTGGAATTTTCCACGGATCTTCAGAATCAGTAGCTTTTAATGAGGGGGGAGAGGTGTTGGTGGGGGGGGGGGGGGGGGGGGGTGGGAGGTGGGGGGGGTGGTGGAGGGTAAGGCTGGAGGAAGGTCCAGATTTTCAGTGTGTGAAAATATGCTTCCGGACGTCACTCCCAGCTCTGATTTAAGATCCTGCTCCTTCGCTCTGAACTCGTCCCTGCTCCCCCCTCCAACTTCCCCCACCCCCTACACTCCACTCCCGCCACCCACCACCGCCACCCCACCCACTGCCACCTCATCCCCACCCCACTCCTGGCACCCCACCCCCGCCCCACCCCTGCCCACCCTCACCAGAGGAAGCAGTTTCTATCCTATCAAATGTTTGAATGGTCGTAGAGTCATTGTCCAGCACAGAATGAGGCCCTTCGGCCCATTGCGCCAGCCATCAAGCTCCTATCTATCCTAATCCCATTTTCCAGCTCTTGGTCTATAGCCTTGTGTGAGATGGTGCTTCCAGTGCTCATCTAAACACTGCTTAAACGCTGTGCAGGTTCCTGACTCCACCACCCTTTCAGGCAGCGAGTTCGATTCCCACCACTCTCTGGCTGAAAAGGTTTTTCCTCTAAATCTCCTGCCCCTTGTCTTAAATCTGTGGCCCCCCCCCACCCCCCACAGTTATTGACCCCCTTTACTAAGGGGAAAAGTCCCTTCCTATTAACCCCTATTAATGTGCCCCATAATTTTGTACACCTCAATCAGGTCCCCGCTCAGCCTTCTCTGCTCCGAGGAAAATAACCCCAACCTCACCAGCCCCTGTTCATAGCTGAAACGCTCCAGCCCAAACAGCATCCTGGTGAAGGTCCTCCGCTCCCTCTCTACTGCAATCACATTTTTTTATATAGTGCGGTGGCCAGAACTGCTCACAGTTCTCTAACTGTGGCCTAACCAGCATTTTACACAGCTCCGTAATAACCTTCTCCGTGCCTCAGCTAATAAAGGCAAGAATCCCATATGACTTCTTAAACCACCTCCTGAGTGTCTGGATCGCTCTGTTCCACCTCGCTGCCCTCTCACAGCTCACCTCCCGAGTGTCTGAAGTCTGGATCGCTCCGCGCCGAACTCCTACTTTGCTTCCAATTCCCAGATGTACCGCTTCTGACCGTATCTCACTCAGTGTGTGCCGCTCTCACCCAGCCTCTTATTCTGCTCAATAAACACCTCAATTCGATCACCCATTAATGGTTTGATAACCCAAGGATTACAAAGTAGCCAATGTAACCACCTTCAAGCTGGCAGAACAAAATCTATTCCTGTTTGAGAACATTTTGAGAGTTTCAATAGGAACTGTGCGGCTGCAAAGTTCTGAATAATGGATGGTTCTTTGGCTCTGAGTACATTCAGACACTCTGTAAAAGCCCCCCTAGGGTTGATGAATGGGTCTGATGGACTGGTCTTCAATTCCTTACTTGATATGTTGGTGCACAGCCAGTTGGCTGATTTTGTAAATGTCATAGAATCATAGAGGTTTACAGTATGGAAACAGGCCCTTCGGCCCAACTTGTCCATGCTGCCCTTTTTTTAAAGCCCCTAAGCTAAACCCAATTGCCCGCATTTGACCCATATCCCTCTACATCCATTGCACCCATGTAACTGTTTAAATGCTTTTTAAAAGACAAAATGGTATCCGCCTCTACTACCACCTCTAGAACATGGAACATAGAACCCTACAGTGCAGGTAGAGGTCCTTCGGTCCATCGAGTCTGCACCGAACACAATCCCACCCAGGCCCTATCCCTATATCCCTACATTTTATACCCACTCTGGCAGCTTGTTCCAGACACCACCCTCTGTGTGAAAAAATTGCTCCTCTGCACACTTTTGTATCTCTCCCCTCTCACCTTAAACCTATGCCCTCTAGTTTTAGACTCCCCTATCTTTGGGAAAAAATATTGACTATCTACCTTGTCTATGCCCCTCATTATTTTATAGACCCATTGGCCTTCTACACTCCAGAGAAAAACGTCCCGGTCTTTCCAGACTCTCCTTATAACTCAAACTATCAAGTCCCGGTAGCATGCTAGTAAATCTTTTCTGCACTCTTTCTAATTTAATAATATCCTTCCTATAATATGATGACCAGAATTGCACACAGTATTCCAAGTGTGGCCTTACCAATGTCAGGTACAACTTCAACAAGATGTCCCAACTCCTGTATTCAATGTTCTGGCCAATGAAACCAAGCATGCTGAATGCCTTCTTCACCACTCTGTCCATCTGTGACTCCACTTTCAAGGAGCTATGAACATGTACATGTATATTACTTACGTGGCGAAAAACTGCAGCAGGCGACGGTGCAGAGGGACCTCGGGGTCCTTGTACATGAGTCGCAAAAACCCAGCTTGCAGGTGCAGCAGGTGGTCAGGAAGGCAAATGGGATGCTGGCCTTCATCGCGAGGGGGATTGAATATAAAAGTAGGGAGGTCTTGCTGCAGCTGTATAGGGCATTGGTGAGACCGCAGCTGGAGTACTGTGTGCAGTTTTGGGCGCCGCACCTGCACAAAGATATTTTGACCTTGGAGGGAGTGCAGAGGAGGTTTACTAGGCTGATACCGGAGTTGAGGGGGTTGAGCTATGAGGAGAGGCTGAATAAACTAGGCTTGTACTCGTTAGAGTTTAGAAGAATGAGGGGAGATCTCATTGAGACGTATAAGATGATAAATGGGATGGATAGGATAGAGGTGGAGAGACTCTTCCCGCTCAAAAAAGACAGTAGGACTAGGGGGCACAGCCTCAAGATAAAGGGGGTGCGGTTTAGAACGGAGTTGAGGAGGAACTTCTTCACTCAAAGGGTGGTGAATCTCTGGAATTCTCTGCCCGTTGAAGTGGTGGAGGCTGCCTCGCTAAATATTTTTAAGACGCAGGTTGATGGGTTTTTGATAAGAGAGGGGATTAAGGGTTATGGGGAGAGGGCGGGAAAGTGGAACTGAGCCACGACAGATCAGCCATGATCTTATTGAATGGCGGGGCAGGCTCGAAGGGCTAGATGGCCTACTCCTGCTCCTATTTCTTATGTTCTTATGTACCTCTAGATCGCTTTGTTCTGTAACTCTCCATAAAACGCCCTTTTCCCTGGAGAGAAGAAGGTTGAGAGGTGACCTGATAGAGGTTTATAAAATGTTGAGAGGTATACATAGGGTGAATTCTTGGAGGCTATTTCCCAGGGCTGAAATGGTCGCTACATGAGGACACAGGTTTAAGGTGCTGGTGAGCAGGTACAGTGGAGACGTTAAGGGTAAGTTTTTCACTCAGAGGGTGGTGAGTGAGTGGAATCGGCTGCCGTCGGTGGTGGTGGAGGCGAACTCGTTGTGGTTTTTTAAAAGACTTCTGGATGAGTACATGGGATTTAATGGGATGGGTAGTTATAGATAGTTCTATGGCCTGGTAGGTATGGGTGTGATCGGTGCAACTTGTGGGCTGAAGGGCCTGTTTGTGCTGTAGTGTTCTATGTTCTATGTAACACCCTACCATTAGCTGAGTAAGTCCTGCCCTGGTTCAATCTACCAAAATGAATTACCTCACATTTATCTAAATTAAACTCTCATCTGCCATTCGTCAGCCCACTGGCCCAATTGATAAAGATTGTCCTCTAGAACTGCTCCAAAGGAGCATGGATCGAGGAGAGTGGTATAGCATTGTCTCTGGAATAGTGGGGGTCTGCAGGTCTGGACAACTCCACTCTCCCCTTATAAGAAATGCAGCTTCTTTAGCATTGCTGCTTCCAGCACCACCTGGCTTGTATTTACAGAGCGGCGACAAATTCAGACTCTGGTCAGCTTGATGTCCTCATGTGGCTCCTTCTCATCCTCCTCTTCTTTCTATTCTCAACTGAGAAATGGGAACATCCCACATTGTAACATCACCTCAAGAAGTCTCGCTGAAACTGTACATTAGTGAAACCACAAGTGGACTGCTGTCCCCTTATCTATGGAAAGGTACACTGGTATTGGAGGCAGTGCAGAGAAGGTTCATTAGCTTGATCCTGGGTGGATTTTCTCATGAGGAGAGATTGAGTAGGTAGGGCCTCTGCTCGTTGGAGTTTAGAAGGAGAGGCGACCTTATTGAGACATATCGGATTCTCAGGGGGTTTGACAGGGTCGATGCTGAGAGGCTGTTTCCCCGTGTGGGAGAGTCTGGGACCAGAGGGCAGAATCTCAGACTAAGGGGATCACCCATTGAAGACAGAGATAAGGAGGAATTTCTTCTCTCAGAGGGGAGTGAATCCGTGGAATTCTTTACCGCAGAGGGCTGTAGAGGCTGGATTATTAATTTGATTCGATTTGATTTGGTTTATTATTGTCACATGAATTAGTATACATTGAAAAGTATTGCTTCTTGCGCAGACAAAGCATACCACTCATAGAGAAGGAAAGGAGAGAGTGCAGAATGTAATGTTACGGTCATAGCCAGAGAAAGATCAACCAAGGATATTTTGGCCTTGGAGGGAGTGCAGAGGAGGTTTACTAGGCTGATACCGGAGTTGAGGGGGTTGAGCTATGAGGAGAGGCTGAATAAACTAGGCTTGTACTCGTTAGAGTTTAGAAGAATGAGGGGAGATCTCATTGAGACGTATAAGATGATGAATGGGATGGATAGGATAGAGGTGGAAAGACTCTTCCCGCTCAAAAAAGACAGTAGGACTAGGGGGCACAGCCTCAAGATAAAGGGGGGGCGGTTCAGAACGGAGTTGAGGAGGAACTTCTTCACTCAAAGGGTGGTGAATCTCTGGAATTCTCTGCCCGTTGAAGTGGTGGAGGCTGCCTCGCTAAATATTTTTAAGAAGCGGGTTGATGGGTTTTTGATAAGAGAGGGGATTAAGGGTTATGGGGAGAGGGCGGGAAAGTGGAACTGAGCCACGACAGATCAGCCATGATCTTATTGAATGGCGGGGCAGGCTCGAAGGGCCAGATGGCCTACTCCTGCTCCTATTTCTTATGTTCTTATGTTCTTAGGTCCATTCAAAAGTCTGATGGCAGCAAAGAGGAAGTTGTTCTTGAGTCAGTTGGTATGTGATCTCAGACTTTTGTATCCTTTTCCCGACGGAAGAAGGTGGGAGAGAGAATGTCCGGGGTGCCTGGGGTCCTTAATTATGCTGCTGCTTCTCCGAGGCAGCAGGAAGTGTAGACAGAGTCAATGGATGGGAGGCTGGTTTGCGTGATGGATTGGGCTTCATTCATGACCCTTTGAATTTTTTTGCAGTCTTGGGCAAAGCAGGAGCCGCGCTATGATACAACTAGAAAGAATGCTTTCTATGGCGCATCTGTAGAAATTGGTGAGAGTCGTAATGGGCATGCTAAATTTCCTTAGACTCCTGGTGGGCTTTCTTAACTATAGCATCGGTGTGGAGGCACCAGAAAAGGTTGTTGGTGATCTGGACACTTAGAAACATGGAGCTCTAGACCATTTCCACTTTGTTCCTGTTGATGTAGACAGAGGAATATCCTCCACTACGCTTCCTGAAGTCAATGACTATCTCCTTCATTTTGTTGACATTGAGGGGCGAATTATTGTCTCCACACCAGATCCTCTATCTCATTCCTGTATTCTGTCTCATCATTCTTTGAGATCTGACCCATTACGGTGGTGTCGTCAGCAAACTTGAAGTACGTCCAAGGCTGAGATAGGCAGATTTTTAATCAGTAATGGAATCGAGGGTTACAGGGATAAGGCGGGAAAGTGGAGTTGGGGATTATATCAACTCAGCCATGATCTTATTGAATGACAGAGCAGACTCGATGGACCGAGTGGCCTGTCTCTGTCCCTATGTCTTATGGTCTTATGATAAAAAGCCCAGTGTCAAGGGCAATGCTGAACCCAGGAGCTAAGTTAAGATGGCAGAAGCTGAAATGAAAATGCCAAAAAAGATACAAAATGGTACAAAAGTCTGAGGTCACGTACCAATCGACTCAAGAACAGGTTCTTCCCCGCTGCTGTCAGACTTTTGGATGGACCTACTTTGCATTAAGTTGATCTTTCTCCACACCCTAGCTATGACTGTAACACTACGTTCTACACCCTCTCCTTTCCTTCTCTCTGAACGGTATGCTTTGTCAGTACAGCTCACAAGAACCAATGCTTTTCACTGTATCCCAAACATGTGACAACAAATCCAATCAAATTAAATCAAATCAAATCACCATGACTCTGCAGTATAAAATGAGAAGTAATCACTGAATGTAACCTTTAACTCCACTCTTATCTGTAAATTGTCCAGCAACCGCAAAACTGTCCTTTAAATGTCAGCTGTGACTCTGTGGGTGGTTCTCATTCTTACCTCTGAGTCAGAAAGCTGTGGTTCAAATCCCACTCCAGTGACTTGAGCATAGAATCCAGGCAGACATTCCTAGTGCAGTACCGAGAGAGTGCAACACTGTCTGTGGGCCAAACCTGCCCTCCCAGTTGGGTGTTAAATATCTAAGGAGCGGAGGAGTTCACCCCTCTCCAATATCTATCCTTCAATCAACACCATCAAAACAGATGATTGGGTCATTATCACGTTTCTGCTTGTGGGATCTTGCTGTGTGTAAATTGGTCACTGCGTTTCCTACATTGCAGTCATCAATTCTATCAAATAACGTTTCTTTTCTTGGCTGTGTTGTCCTGATTTGTGAACGGTGCTCTATAAATGCAAGATGTTTTATCCTGAGAGTGTTGGTCTAGTGGTATTATCGATAGACTATTAATCCAGAACCTCAGCCAATGTTCTGGGGGTTCGAATCCCATCACAACAGGTAGTGGAATTTGAATTCAATAAAAAATATCTTCAATTAAGAATCTACTGATGACCGTGAAACTATTGTCAATTATCGGGAAAACCCATCTGGTTCACTAATGTCCTTTAGGGAAGGAAATCTGCCATCTTTACCTGGTCTGGCCTACATGTGACTCCAGAACCACAGCAACGTGGTTGACTCTTAACCACCCTCTGAAATGGCCCAGCACACCACTCAGTTCTATCCCATTTCAAGAAGGCAGCTCACAAACAAAGAACATAGAAAAGTACAGCACAGGACCTATGACCCCTAGTTCTGGACTCCCCCACCATTGGGATAGATAGATTCTTTCTGAATTTATCCTGTCTAACCCTGTTAGACTTTTATAAGTTTCTATGAGATCCCGTCTCACTCTTCTAATCTGCAGTGAATATGATCCTAATCAATTTAGTCTCTCCTCATATGACAGACTTGCCAATCCAGGAATCAACCTGGTAAACCTTCGCTGCACTCCCTCTATAGCAAGGACATCCTTCCTCAGATAAGGATACCAAAACTGCCCACAATACTCCAGATGTGGTCTCACCTACACCCTATACAATTACATTGTAAAACTCACTCAAATCCTCTCTCCAAAACTTCCACGTCCTCTGGTAGTGTGGTGACCAGAAATAACGGGAGGGGGTGAGATTTAAATGAGATATTGACGGTCTCTCAGCATTCTGCAGGGAGGCCATCTTTAATGAGCTAGAAGGCTCCACACAAGACATGGGAGGCACTCTAACCTCGGAAAAGTACCTGAAGAGTCACAAAATGGCAGCTACAAAGAGCCTTAATTGTCCTCATAGAATCATAGAATTGTATAGTGCAGAAAGAGGCCATTTGGCCCATCGAGCCTGCACTGACTACAGTCCTATCCAGGCCCTAATCCCACATATTTACCCTGCTGCTCCCTCTAATCTGTGCACCCCAGGACACCAAGGGACAATTTAGCATGGTGTTTGCATGGGGAGAATGTGCAGACTCCGCACAGACAGTGACCCAGACAATCAGTCCTAATTAACTGCCCGCCACTGTGGAGAGGGCAGCCAAGCCTGTTCCCAGTGGGCTGCTGGGAAATATCCCGGCGGCATGAAGGTGGCGAGAGGCCTCCTTGACGTGACTTCCGCACCTTCTCCAGACACCTCTCATCCTGTCTCCATGGAGTAGAGTAAATCCAGCCTTTAGTGTCTCACTAATACCAAGAGAGTTTCATCGAGAGAAGGAGGAGAGGCCATCCCATCCCTTCACTTAGTCTGGCTTGCACGCGACTGCAGTTCCGCACACTTGGGGAGGGGGTGTTGATATTTAATAATAACTTTAGTAACAGGCCCAGTGTTCAACAGAAAATATACAGGTGAAGGTAAAACAATGGAATTGCAGAATCCCTCAGGGCAGAGGGAGCACCTGTTGTCCTTTGAACAACTGTTAATTCATGCAAAAATAACTTCCACTTCTAAAACAAGAAGTATTTTCCAATTGCCCACCCTTCTTTTTTTTTGTTCTGTAAGAGATAACTGTGTTTTACCACAATACATTTCACTTCTGCATTTTGAAAAATACCCTTCATTTTTTAACTGTCAAAATAGCTTATCAATTGCGTTCGGAGTCTTCCGAGGGCCTGAGCACTAAGGGCCATTAAAGAGACATTTTCTTACACGGTTCATTGTTCTGGGTTGGGGGGAGCGGTTTCAGGCTGGAAAGTAGAGTTATGGCCAGTGTTAGATTAATCACAGCGTTACTGAATGACACGGCGGGCACAAGGGATGATAAAACCTGTTTGCGCCGATTTCTTATGTTCATAGAATGAGACCATTCAGCCCCTTGCACCTATCCTATCTTATTTCTCCACTCTTTCCCCACCATATTGCATTTTCTTTCCCCTTTCTGAAAGTTTATTCAATTCCTTTTGGAACGTTACTAGGGGCACTGCCATTTCTTACGCTGCATTCCAGATCGTAACAACTCATTATGTTAAAAACAGTCTATTTATTGTCCGCCACTCCTGGTTCCTTTTGCCAATCGCAGTCGCAAGGAACAGTGGTGACAAGGAATTGAACTAAGACGTTACGTCTTTTGTCATCTCTATATTCCTCCAATGCTGACCTCTTGTATGTATGCACGCTCTCTGTCTCACAGTTAGAGGCTGTGCTTTAATCTGTCTAATCCCTGAGCTACAGAATTCTTTCCCGAAACCCCTCACACTCATCCCTTCTCTCCTGATTTGATTTGATTTATTGTTGTTGCATGTATTAACATACAGTGAAAAATGTTGTTTCTTGTGCGCTATACAGACAAAGCATGCTGTTCATAGAGAAGAAAACATGACAGTACGGAATGTAGTGTAACAATCAGAGCTGGGGTGTAGAGAAAAATCAACTTAATGTGAAGTAACTCCATTCAAAAGTCTGACGGCAGCAGGGAAGAGGCGGTTCTTGAGTCGGTTGGTACAAGGTCTCAGACTTTTGTATCTTTTTCCTGAAGGAAGAAGGTGGAAGAGAGAATGTCCAGGGTGTGTGGGGTCCTTAATTATGCTGGTTGCTTTGCTGAGGCAGTGGGAAGTGTAGATAGAGCCAGTGGATGGGATGCTGGTTTGTGTGATGGACTGGGCCACATTCACAACCTTTTGTAGTTCCTTGCAGTCTTGGGCAGAGCAGGAGCCCATACCAAGCTGTGATACAACCAGAAAGAATGCTTTCTATGGTGCATCTGTAAAGGTTGATGAGAGTCGTAGCGGACATGCCAAATTTCCTTCGTCTTCTGAGAAAGTAGAGGCGTTGGTGAGCTTTCTTAACTATAGTGTCGGCATGGGGCATGTCCTCTCTATTACGATGCTTCTGAGAACCTATCTCATTGTCCAAGCTTTTAGTCACCTGTTGTAATATTGCCTTCATCCTCTGTTTAGCAAAGCTTCTGTGAAGGGCTTTCTCCTCAACTCAGTCCTATATCACTGACCCTTTATCAGCATCCTCCCCAGTAACTCCCTTCAGAATCTTGCGCGTTTCAATGAAATCACCTCAGATTCATCTGAACTCTAGAGAATGTCACCCTAGTTCACTCAGCCTCTCATTATCGGACAACCCCCTCACCCGAGGGACTAACCGAGTGATTTTCCACTGTACAGCCTCCAAGGCAAGTATACCTTCCTTAAATATGGAGACCTAAACTGTACACAGTTTCCAGATGTGATCCCATCAAAACCCTGTACACTGGAAGCAAGGTTTCCTTATTCTTGTGCTTAATTCTCCTGCAATAACCCTCCTGCTCACCCTCCAGAAACTTCAATTCTCCTCATTTTGAGGTAACTGATGCTATTTTGGGAGAATGTGTGGGCTGGATAATTCCATTCTCCAAACCATAGCCAAGGGAAGGTAATTGCCCTGTTCACCTTGTTGGGATTATCGCTGATTTGTACCTTTTCACTGGTGATTGGAAACCAGCTATTTCTAGTTAGAATCATAGGATCCCAACAGTGCAGAAGGAGGCCATTCAGCCCATCGAGCCTGCACCGACCACGATCCCACCCAGGCCCTATCCCTGTAACCCCACATATTTACCCTGCTAACCTCCCGACACTAAAGGGCAATTTCACATGACCAATCAACCTGACCTGCACATCTTTGGACTGTGGAAGGAAGTCCACGCAGACACGGGGAGAATGTGCAAACTCTGCACAGACAGTGACCCAAGCCGGGAATCGAACCCACTTTGCCACTCTGGTTATTGAATAATCAAACCTCAAGCAGATCATTGCAAGAATCCTCCTCAAATACCCCCTCCCAGTGGCTGAAGAGCTCATTTCAGAGTCACAGTGTGTTTTGCATCACAGATATGGGATGAGATTCTCCAGACTCTCAGCCACATGTCTCCCACCAGCAGGGGGTGGCGTGTTGTTTATTAGCGGTGGGATTCTCTTGTCCCACCGCTGTCAATGGGAGCTCCCAGTGACATCACCCCCACGGCAATGGAAAACCCACACGCGTGAGGGTGCTCTGCTGGCAAGACTGGAGAATCCCACCTGTGTGAGCGGGTAGAGAATTCCAGCCAGGATCTTCACTGGGTGTCAAATCCAAGAAAAATGCAGAGAATGGAATCAATCACTCTACATGGCCTTTACCTAACTTCAGGGGAGCCTTTTACCTGTGTCAACAAGAAGAATTATTGAGTGTCCTCCTCATATTTGTCTTCCCTTAGAAATTTATCACCATCCTCTGCCTACTCCATGTTGGCGTGCGAGCTATAATCCTCACCAATGGAAACATCACAGATCCTATCGCAGTGAAGACTGAATGGCTTCACCCATTCTCTTTAGGATATCTCTCGGTTCAATGTGTGCACCAATAGACTGCGCCGGGAGCTGAGACTGTCATCCATAATGGCACAACGGCAGCCATCATCTCAAAGCCTACGGCATCACCGAAACATAGACCCGCCCACCAGCAAAACCGCCACGGCAAACTCGGCCCCGGCCCAGCCCGTCTCCAACTACCTCAATCAAACGGGAATTTTCAAGACTTAATTCAGCTTCCCATTACCAAATTTTTCAGCCCAGGATCTCCCAGGAACGTAGCGCAGATTATACACATCCGGATTGGATATTTATGGGTTGAGCATCAGGATTTGAAAGAAGGATTAAAAGATGAGTAGCGCCGGAGCTCATGGAAACGCAGCCATTCCCGTGCTTACATCATGTGACACCCTGTGGAATCAAACTGGATTCTGGGTTGATGTTAAACTTCCTACCCCAGGAACTCTTACCCCTATTCTGCTCTGGAATTGAATTATTGCCTGACTCCTTTCAAATCAAACAGCTGTGTGAATGTAGCTGCCACATCCCAAAACAACCACATTTGCTTAACCAGTTGGACATGGATGTTGTTTTCTAAGTGATAACACTGCTGGATGCAATCTGGGTTCAAGACCCACTCCTGAGACACAGGCACAGGGGTTGGGTTGACACTCCTGGCTGGTACTGTGGGGGTGCCGCTCAGTGGCTGACAGGTTAAACTGAACGCTGGCCTGACCTCACCGGTCGATGTAAAAGATCCTGTGACCCTACTCGTAGGGATTCGCCCTCCTGTCCTGGCCAATATTTATCATTCAACTGATATCATTACAAAAACATCGATAATCTGGTCATTATCACGTTGCTGTTTGTGGGAGCTTGCTGTGCTTAAACTACGCCAACTTTTACAGATGCACCATAGGAAGCATTCTTTCTGGTTGTATCACAGCTTGGTATGGGCTCCTGCTCTGCGCAAGACTGCAAGGAACTGCAAAGGGTGGCGAATGTAGCCCAACCCATCACACAAACCAGCCTCCTACCCATTGACTCTGTTTACATTTCCAGCTGCCTCGGAAAAGCAACCAGCATAATCAAGGACCCCACGCACCCCGGACATTCTCTCTTCCACCTTCTTCTATCTGGAAAAAGATACAAAACTCTGAGGTCACGTACCAACCGACTCAAGAACAGCTTCTTCCCTGCTGCTGTCAGACTTTTGAATGGACCTACCTCGCATTAAGTTGATCTTTCTCTACACCCTAGCTATGACTGTAACACTACATTCTGCACCCTCTCCTTTCCTTCTCCATGAACGGTATACTTTGTCTGTATAGCGCACAAGAAACAATACTTTTCACTGTATGTTAATACAGGTGACAATAATAAATCAAATCAAATCAAAATTACAACAGTGACCGCATTTCTAAAGTATTTCATTGACTTTTGAGTACTTTAAAGTGATTTGATATCTTGAAAGTTCTTTCCCTATTTAAAAAAAGCTAAAACAGAAGGATAATAACAAGATAAAATTCTGCAAGGAAAATACCCAGAATGTTGGAAAGGAAACAGCACAAAGTCAAGAATTAAACGTGCTGCAGGTACAAAGGAAGAGTGTTGACAGCTTCAGTTAAACGCCTCAGGCTGCGATCATGATGCAGCAGCTTGTCAGTGAAAGAGGAAGCAGGTGAGAGGAAAGACTTTGTGTTTATTTGTTAATGTTCCAAGAACACACTGTGGGAATGTTTGGGAAGGTGAGCACCTATTAGGATGCAAAGGAATGGGGATTTCCATTAAACACCTCGACCTTTTGTTCACTCCTTGGTACGGTTAGAAAACCTGAAGCAGGTGACCGGAGAATCCCCCTCTGTTAATTCTGTTGATCTCACTTTGTTCAAATTGATGTGTCAAGAACACCCACAACGCACCTTGGGCATTATTATTATTTTGCCGTTGTATTATTCCCCAGGGGTGATTCTCCCAGCCCGGTGCCCTGCTCAAACAGCAGGGACAACCATTTCACAGAATTCCCACTCCTGACCTGGCCAATATTTATCATTCAATTGATATCATTACAAAAACATCGATAATCTGATCACTATTACATTGCTGTTTGTGGGAGCTTGCTGTGCTTAATCTACACCAACTTTTACAGATGCACCATAGGAAGCATTCTTTCTGGCTGTATCACAGCTTGGTATGGGCTCCTGCTCTGCCCAAGACTGCAAGTAACTACAAAAGATGGTGAATGTAGCCCAATCTATCACGCAAACCAGCCTCCCATCCATCGACTCTGTCTACACTTCCTGCTGCCTTGGCGTCACGGCCTCCATGTGTACTATTGACATTTCCATATGATTATTGGGCCCAGGAGGGCCTGCTAACATTGTCCTCCCCCAACCCCACCCACTGAGAGTGGTTCCCTCTGCTCCCCCCTAATGAGGAACAGGTACCTGACTCTGCTGGAGGGAACAGAGGTCACAGAGGTCCAGGAGGTTGGGGGTAAGAGAGGTGCCCCTTGGGCAGTGCCAGTCTGGCACCCTTGTACTGCCCAAGAGGCACTGCTACTGGGCACTGGGTAGAGCCAAGAGGGTGGGGGCAGGTGGGAGAGGCACCTGCTGGGGGCCTATGGGTCGGGGGGGGGCACCCACTGCCACTCTACAAGTGGGATCACTGGGAGAGGGACAGAGTGAGGGCGATCGGGGCTGGCCGTCAGGCGGGGGGATTCGGGGTTGCTGGGGGGATGGGGTTGGTCATCCATCGGGGGGGGGCAGGACTGTTGGAGGGAGATCAGAACTGGGCAGGGGTGGGGTGATGATATGAGGTTCACCCATGGAGGTCTGTGAGGCAGTGATTGGAGGTGTTGAGGGGTTGGCCAGTGAACAGCCTGTAACATATCATCACGGATAGAGGATAGGTTAGCCAACAGGAAGCAGGAGGTAGAGGTCAGTGGGGCATTTCCAGGTTGTTAAACAGTAACGAGTGGAATACTGCAGGGATCAGTGCCACAGACACAGGGATCAGTCCCACAGACACAGGGATCAGTGCCGTAGACACAGGGATCTATGCCACAGACACAGGGATCAGTCCCACAGACACAGGGATCAGTGCCACAGACACAGGGATCAGTCCCACAGACACAGGGATCAGTGCCACAGACACAGGGATCAGTGCCACAGACACAGGGGTCAGTCCCACAGACACAGGGGTCAGTGCCACAGACACAGGGATCAGTGCCGCAGACACAGGGATCAGTGCCGCAGACACAGGGATCAGTGCCGCAGACACAGGGATCAGTGCCGCAGACACAGGGATCAGTGCCACAGACACAGGGATCAGTGCCACAGACACAGGGATCAGTCCCACAGACACAGGGGTCAGTCCCACAGACACAGGGATCAGTGCCACAGACACAGGGGTCAGTCCCACAGACACAGGGGTCAGTCCCACAGACACAGGGATCAGTGCCACAGACACAGGGGTCAGTCCCACAGACACAGGGGTCAGTGCCACAGACACAGGGATCAGTGCCACAGACACAGGGATCAGTGCCGCAGACACAGGGATCAGTGCCACAGACACAGGGATCAGTCCCACAGACACAGGGGTCAGTCCCACAGACACAGGGATCAGTGCCACAGACACAGGGGTCAGTCCCACAGACACAGGGGTCAGTGCCACAGACACAGGGATCAGTGCCACAGACACAGGGATCAGTGCCACAGACACAGGGATCAGTCCCACAGACACAGGGATCAGTCCCACAGACACAGGGATCAGTGCCACAGACACAGGGATCAGTCCCACAGACACAGGGATCAGTCCCACAGACACAGGGATCAGTGCCACAGACACAGGGGTCAGTCCCACAGACACAGGGGTCAGTGCCACAGACACAGGGATCAGTGCCACAGACACAGGGATCAGTGCCGCAGACACAGGGATCAGTGCCACAGACACAGGGATCAGTCCCACAGACACAGGGGTCAGTCCCACAGACACAGGGATCAGTGCCGCAGACACAGGGATCAGTCCCACAGACACAGGGATCAGTGCCACAGACACAGGGATCAGTGCCACAGACACAGGGATCAGTCCCACAGACACAGGGATCAGTCCCACAGACACAGGGATCAGTGCCACAGACACAGGGATCAGTCCCACAGACACAGGGATCAGTCCCACAGACACAGGGATCAGTGCCACAGACACAGGGATCAGTCCCACAGACACAGGGATCAGTCCCACAGACACAGGGATCAGTGCCACAGACACAGGGGTCAGTGCCACAGACACAGGGATCAGTGCCGTAGACACAGGGATCTATGCCACAGACACAGGGATCAGTCCCACAGACACAGGGATCAGTGCCACAGACACAGGGATCAGTCCCACAGACACAGGGATCAGTGCCACAGACACAGGGATCAGTGCCACAGACACAGGGGTCAGTCCCACAGACACAGGGGTCAGTGCCACAGACACAGGGATCAGTGCCGCAGACACAGGGATCAGTGCCGCAGACACAGGGATCAGTGCCGCAGACACAGGGATCAGTGCCGCAGACACAGGGATCAGTGCCACAGACACAGGGATCAGTGCCACAGACACAGGGATCAGTCCCACAGACACAGGGGTCAGTCCCACAGACACAGGGATCAGTGCCACAGACACAGGGGTCAGTCCCACAGACACAGGGGTCAGTCCCACAGACACAGGGATCAGTGCCACAGACACAGGGGTCAGTCCCACAGACACAGGGGTCAGTGCCACAGACACAGGGATCAGTGCCACAGACACAGGGATCAGTGCCGCAGACACAGGGATCAGTGCCACAGACACAGGGATCAGTCCCACAGACACAGGGGTCAGTCCCACAGACACAGGGATCAGTGCCACAGACACAGGGGTCAGTCCCACAGACACAGGGGTCAGTGCCACAGACACAGGGATCAGTGCCACAGACACAGGGATCAGTGCCACAGACACAGGGATCAGTCCCACAGACACAGGGATCAGTCCCACAGACACAGGGATCAGTGCCACAGACACAGGGATCAGTCCCACAGACACAGGGATCAGTCCCACAGACACAGGGATCAGTGCCACAGACACAGGGGTCAGTCCCACAGACACAGGGGTCAGTGCCACAGACACAGGGATCAGTGCCACAGACACAGGGATCAGTGCCGCAGACACAGGGATCAGTGCCACAGACACAGGGATCAGTCCCACAGACACAGGGGTCAGTCCCACAGACACAGGGATCAGTGCCGCAGACACAGGGATCAGTCCCACAGACACAGGGATCAGTGCCACAGACACAGGGATCAGTGCCACAGACACAGGGATCAGTCCCACAGACACAGGGATCAGTCCCACAGACACAGGGATCAGTGCCACAGACACAGGGATCAGTCCCACAGACACAGGGATCAGTCCCACAGACACAGGGATCAGTGCCACAGACACAGGGATCAGTCCCACAGACACAGGGATCAGTCCCACAGACACAGGGATCAGTGCCACAGACACAGGGGTCAGTGCCACAGACACAGGGGTCAGTGCTGCAGACACAGGGATCAGTGCAGCAGACACAGGGATCAGTGCCACAGACACAGGGGTCAGTGCCACAGACACAGGGATCAGTGCAGCAGACACAGGGATCAGTGCCACAGACACAGGGGTCAGTGCCACAGACACAGGGGTCAGTCCCACAGACACAGGGATCAGTGCTGCAGACACAGGGATCAGTGCAGCAGACACAGGGATCAGTGCCACAGACACAGGGGTCAGTGCCACAGACACAGGGATCAGTGCAGCAGTCACAGGGATCAGTGCCACAGACACAGGGGTCAGTGCCACAGACACAGGGGTCAGTCCCACAGACACAGGGATGAGTGCCGCAGACACAGGGGTCAGTCCCACAGACACAGGGGTCAGTGCAGCAGACACATGGGTCAGTGCCACAGACACAGGGGTCAGTCCCACAGACACAGGGATCAGTGCAGCAGACACAGGGATCAGTGCCACAGACACAGGGATCAGTGCCACAGACACAGGGATCAGTCCCACAGACACAGGGATCAGTGCCACAGACACAGGGATCAGTGCCACAGACACAGGGGTCAGTGCCGCAGACACAGGGATCAGTGCCATAGACACAGGGATCAGTCCCACAGACACAGGGATCAGTGCTGGGGCCGCAAACTGTTTACAATTTACATCCTGGACTTGGATGAAGGGATTGAATCTGTGCTTGCTACATTTCCTGATGACACAAAGATAGACAGGAGAGTGAATTATGAGGAGGATAGAGTCTTCAAAGAGAATTACACAGTTTTCTTTTATTTATTTGTGTCACACGAAGGCTTAACACTGCAATGAAGTTAGTGGACTATTATTTAAATGGTTTAAATGTTAAAAAATTGCAGCATGCTGCTGTGCAGAGGGACCTGGGTGTCCTTGTGCAGGAATCTCAAGGAGTTGGTTTGCAGGTGCAGCAGGTAATTAAGAAGGCAAATGGGATTTTGTCCTTCATTGCTAGAAGGATGGAGTTTAAAAACAGTGAGGTTATGTTGCAGCTGTATAAGGTGCTGGTGAGGCCACACCTGGAGTACTGTGTACAGTTTTGGTCTCCTTGCTTGAGAAAGGATATACTGGCACTGGAGGGGGTGCAGAGGAGATGCACTAGGTTGATTCCGGAGTTGAGAGAGTTGGATTATGAGGAGAGACTGAGTAGACTGGGGATATAGTCATTGGAATTCAGAAGAATGAGGGAAGATCTTATAGAAACATGTAGGATTATTAAGGGAATAGATAAGATAGAAGCAGGGAGGTTGTTTCCACTGGCGGGTGAAACTAGAACTAGGGGGCATTGCCTCAGAACAAGGGGGAGCAGATTTAGGACTGAGTTGAGGAGGAACTTCTTCACACAAAGTTGTGAATCTGTGGAATTCCCTCCCCAGTGAAACAGTTGAGGCTCCCTCATTGAATGTTTTTGAGGCAAAGAAAGATACATTTTTGAACAGTAAAGGAATTAAGGGTTATGGTGAGTGGGCGGGGAAGTGGAGCTGAGTCCTTGAAAAGATCAGCCATGATCTTACTGAATGGCAGAACAGGCTTGAGGGGCCAGATGGCCCACTCCTGCTCCTAGTTCTTATGATCTGTGAAAATCCCCGAGTTAGCACACTCCAGTGCCTGTTTGTGTACACTGAGGGAGAATTGAGCACGGCCAATGCACACAGACAGTGACCCAAGCTGGGAATTGAACCCAGGTCCCTGGTGCTGTGAGGCAGCAGTGCTGACCACTGTACCACCGTTCCATCCAGCCTCACTCACCTGATTGCTGAGATGAAGGGCTTATCTTATGAGGAAAGGATGGACAGGTTGGGCTGTAACTGATTGAAGTTTAGAGAAATGCAAGGTGATCTCACTGAAATATATGAGATCCTGAGAGGACTTAGCAGGGTAGATGTTCAATGGATGTTTACCTTTGTGGGAAAGACAAGAACAAGGAATATACAGTTTAAAAATAAGGGATCTTCTTTTTAAAGGAGGATTCGAGGAAAATGTTTTCTGCCCCGAAATGCCTCACTTTGTCAAAGACCTTGAACACATGTAAATAGTTTTTAATGTGATCAGGCTGACTCAGTAACTTGCAATAACTCTTCTATCTATAATCATGTAGATTGTTAATAAAATCTACCATTTTGATTGGCCGTCCAGCAACAACTAAGTCATGAGGGTCACAGAAAAATTCCCCTTTCTCAAGATGCATTGCCAGAAATGCCAATTAGCAATCTAAGAATAAGCACTCGAATCCGCACCGTCAACAGAATGAAGCAGAACAAGAAGGCAGTGTTCTTAGTACATACTCAGAATTATCAGCCGTCAACAAAATAAAGCAGAAGAAAGGGGGTTACCTAAAAATAAATCTTTTCAGTGGACCCCTTCCAATCCAGCTACAATGGCTATGGGACAGGTCAGGGTCAGCTGTGGCTCTGTGGGTGGTAATACTCACTACCCCCCTTGCCCCAAATCGCAATCCAGTCATTAATGAGCAAGACCAAAGAGAATCCAAAGAGCTTCTACAAATACATAAAGGGCAAAAGAGTAACAAGGGAGAGAGTAGGGCCTCTTAAGGATCAACAAGATCATCTATGTGCGGATCCACAAGAGATCCTAAATGAACATTTCTTATCAGCACTTACTGTTGAGGAAAGTATGGATGTTAGGGAACTTGGGGAAATAAACAGTGGGGTCTTGAGCAGTGTAGATATTACAGAAAAGGCGGCGCTGGAAGTCTTAAAGCACATCAAGGTAGATAAATCCTCGGGACTTGATGAAATGTATAAGAATGTAAGAACATAAGAAATAGGAGCAGGAGTTGGCCATCTAGCCCCTCGAGCCTGCCCCGCCATTCAATAAGATCATGGCTGATCTGTCGTGGCTCAGTTCCACCTTCCCGCCCTCTCCCCATAACCCTTAATCCCCTCTCTTATCAAAAACCCATCAACCCGCGTCTTAAATATATTTAGTGAGGCAGCCTCCACCACTTCAACGGGCAGAGAATTCCAGAGATTCACCACCCTTTGAGTGAAGAAGTTCCTCCTCAACTCCGTTCTAAACCGCCCCCCCTTTATCTTGAGGCTGTGCCCCCTAGTATCCCAGGACATTGTGGGAGGCTAGGGAGGAAATTGCAATTCCCCAGCCGAGATATTTGAATTATTGATAGTCATGGGTGAGTTGCCTGAGGGTTGGAGAGTGATAAATGTTGTGCCTTTATTTAAAAAGGACTGCAGGGAAAAGCCTGGGAACTACAGGCCAGTGAGCCTCATATCTGTGGTGGGTAAATTGTTGGAAGGTATTTTGAGAGACAGGATCTACAGGCATTTAGAGACATTGGAACTGATTAGGTAACGTCAGCATGGCTTTGTGAGTGGAAAATCATGTCTTACAAACTTGGTTGAGTTTTTTGAAGGACTAACTAAGAAGGTAGACGAGGGCAGTGCAGTTGATGTTGTCTACATGGACTTTAGCAAGACCTTTGACAAGGTACTGCATGGTAGGTTGTTGCATAAGGTTAAAATCTCACGGGATCTAGGGCGAGGCATCTAAATGGATACAAAATTGGCTTCTTGACAGAGGGTGGTTGTAAAGAGTTGTTTTTCAAACTGGAGACCTGTGACCAGCAGTGTGCCTCAGGGATCAGCACTGGGCCCACTGTTATTTGTCATTTATATTAATGATTTCAATGAGAATATAGGGAGCATGGTTAGAACGTTTGCAGATAACACTAAGATTGGTGGCATAGTGACAGTGAAGAAAGTTATCTCCAATTGCAACAAGATCTTGATCAATTGGGCCAGTGGGCTGATGAATGGCAGATGGAGTTTAATTTAGACAAATGCAAGGTGATGCATTTTGGTAGATTGAACAGGGCAGGACTTACTTAGTTAATGGTAGGGTGTTGGGGAGAATTACAGAACAAAGAGATCTAGGAGTACATTTTCATAGCTCCTTGAAAGTGGAGTCACAGGTGGACAGAGTGGTGAAGAAGGCATTCGGCATGCTTGGTTTCATCGGTCAGAACATTGAATGCAAGAGTTGGGACGTCCTGTTGAAGTTGTACAAGACATTGGTAAGGCCACACTTGGAATACTGTGTACAGTTCTGGTCACCCTATTATAGAAAGGATATTATTAAACTAGAGAGAGTGCAAAAAAGATTTACTAGGATGCTAGTGGGACTTGGTGGTTTGAATTATAAAGAGAGGCTGGATAGACTGAGACTTTTTCGTCTGGAGAATAGGACGCTGAGAGGTGATCTGATAGAGGTCTATAAAATCATGAGGGGCACAGATTAGCTGAATAGTCAATATCTTTTCCCAAAGGTAGGGGAGTCTAAAACTAGAGGGTATAGATTTAAGGTGAGAAGGGAGAGATACAAAAGTTTCCAGAGGGGCAATTTTTTTCACACAGAGGGTAGTGAGTGTCTGGAATAAACTGCTAGAGGTAGTAGTAGAGGCAGGTACAATTTTGTCTTTTAAAAAACATTTAGTGAGTTACATGGGTAAGATGGATATAGAGGGATATGGGCCAAATGTGGGCAATTGGGACCAGCCCAGGGATTTTTAAAAAAAGGCAGCATGGACAAGTGGGGCTGCAGGGCCTGTTTTCCTGCTGTAAACCTCTATGAGTCAATGACTCTATAGTATAGGCACCAAAAACCTTTGATCTTATGCACCATTGGGATTCTCCAGTGCCATTGCAGTGAATGGAGTTTTGGCTGGAATGCCATTTCTCCAAGTAGAATTTTGCTAACTGATTCTGAAGAGGAATTTAAGGCTATGAGGAATATTGCTTACATTGGAACTAATAGAGATAGGCTAGCAGTTAAGAATTATATTTTGTCATGTTTAGGTACTTCAATTCATAAAAGTTATGTTAATAGGTTTACCAAGCTGATTCCAGGGATGGGGAGACTGATGTGTGAGGAGAGATTGAATAGGTTAGGATTGTTTTCGCTGGAGTTCAAATAAATGAGGGGAGATCTTATAGAGTCTTATACAATTCAAACAGAACTAGACAGGGTAGATGCAGGGAGGATGTTCCCGATGGTGGGGGTGTCCAGAACCAGGGGTCACAGTCTGAGGATATAGGGTAGACCATTTAGGATGGAGGTGAGGAGACATTTCTTCACCTGGTGAGCCTGTGGAATTCATTACCACAGGAAGTAGTTGATGCCAAAATATTGAATGTGCTCAAGAGGTGGCTGGATATAGCACTTGGGAGTGAATGGGATCAAAGGTTATGGGGAAAAAGCAGGATTAAGCTATTGAATTGGACAATCAGCCAGGATCATGAGCAGGCTCAATGGGCCGAATGGCCTCCTCCTGCTCCAATCTTCAATGTTCTTATGGTTCTTTTTGTTATAGTTAAACTGTATTATCAAATAAGGTTTGCTTTAGTAGAAGTTTTCCAGTGGGTCAATAGAATCACACCTGGAGTGAAACATTTTATATTCACACAGATGCCAAAATTGGAAAGAGTTGAGGTCTCGGCTAATTTTATAAAATATCTTCGACTTTCTGAACTGGTCCCTAACAAACCTGGGGGGATTGTCTGGGATTGAAAACTATGATTACTTGTTTCTTACAGAATTATTAAACTCAGAGACAGTGAGTTTTGAGCACTGGTGTTTTCCTTTCAGGTTTGGTTAGTTTAAATAGGGAGTACCTCATGGAATAATGGCCCTTTCAACGGCTAACACTTTCAGTGTGTGGAAGAAGTCACCTTGGAGTGGTTTACAGAAGCAAAAGTTTTGGAATCAGCAAACAGATTGCAGTTGACGTTACCTGAAGGAATGAGGAAGGTGGAGATGATTGCAGTAATAGCTCAGCATTTAAAATTAGAATAATTGGAAATGACTAGAATTCAACAGCTGGAGTTAAAAGCCAGAGCGAGAGAGAGAGAGAGAGAGAGAAACAACGAGAAATGAAAATGAAACTGTTTGAATTGCGAGAAAACAGAGGAAAGGGAAAAAGAGAAAGAGGGAATGGCCCAGGCAGAATAAGGAGAAAAAGAGTGGAAACAGTTTGAATAGCGATTAAAAGCAAAAGGGAAGGAGAGAGTGACAGTAGCAGAACAAAGAGAAAGAGAGAGAGAGAGAATCAGGACTTCAGGAACTGAAAAGACAATTTGAACCTGAAATGTTAGTGTTGGAAATGTGATGGGTTTGGTTACAAGTTGTGTTTCCTATTGGTTGTCCATTTTGTTAGGAATTTTGTTAGTAATTGTGCGAGTGATTCAGATTCTGATTGGAGGGGGTTTTGCTTATTTTCGCAGTCTGGTTATTGCTGGTGAAAGGTCCTCATTATTTTCTCAAATTTCGACAATGTTTCTTTCTCCATTGGTCTATTCCACATCAACGGCTTACGTTGCAAGTTCGATGCTTGGAGCTGGGAATTGTAACTTTTGCCCCACGATAAGCACAGGGACAGCGAATTTCCTGCCCCCTCGAGACTGACAGGTGACTGATGCAAACTGACGTTCCGAAAAGAGAATCCAGTTCTTGTGGTCGCCGCACGCAAGAAATTTCATGGAATTAACAGGCTTTCTTTCTCCTAACTTTTCAGCCAAGCCAGTTATTGAGTGGGGTCTGTGGTAACGGAACACTTATCAATTCGAGCTGTACAGGAACTGTGGGATGACAGGATTGGAATTACTTGACTGAGTGGAGGCCTCAGAGCTTTTATCGCTGAACTGTTGGAGGAAAAGCTTCCGACTCCAACTCACACCTCAATCCATAACTCTGGCTCTCTGCACAGGAAGCATTTGGCAACAGGAAGTTACTTTTGATTCTGTTATTTTCTCTGCAGTTATCCATACTCTGCGGGGTGTTCCATACAAAATAGAAACATAGAATCTCTACAGTACAGAAGAAGACCACTTGGCCCCTCAAACCTACACCAACAACAATCCCCTATCCCCGTAACCCCGCGCATTTACCCCACCAATCCTCCATACTAGGGTCAATTTAGCACAGCACATTAACCCCTAACCTGCACGTCTTTCAGACTGTGGTTGGAAACCGGAGCACTCGGTGGAGACCCACACAAACACGGGGAGAACGTGCAAATTGCGCACAGACAGTGACCCAGTGATGGTGCCGGGAATCGAACCCAGCAGCGCTAACTACTGTGCCACCATGCCGCCCCGTATAGGGAGCACTAATTAGGCAGCAGGGGTCTATTTCTTGCCTTGAGGAACGGGGAGACGTCTTGCTGCTCTTTTAGGTTAATCTAGCTTTAATATTGTTCCCTACAGGTCACCTGGCAGTTACCTTACTGCCGCTTGTGGGATCTTGCTGTGCTCAAGTTGGTTTGTCGTGCTTCTCTACGTCAACAGAAAAGCTTCTGTTTGAAAAGTACTGGACAGTTGTAACGTGCTGAAGGATGTCCTGGAATCCAGGAAGATGCTGTAGAGGTTTCGATTTTCTTCATCAGTTTTCAGAGGTTCTGGGAGTGTAAACTCAGGGTGTGTCAGCCCACCAGCCACCCTCCTCACTGCGAGTGCACCCTCTAACTCCTCTCACCCCTCCGCCCCTCCCGTTATATCTGGGGAGTCGTACGATGGAGTTCCCACACAAGGAGATCTGAAGGGGATCTTGTGGCGCAGTGGGTAATGCTCCTACATCTGGACCAGAAGCTCCAGGTTCAGATCCAATGCCAGGACTTGTTGGTCACTCGCTGAAGGAGCGCTTCACACCGTGGTTCCGTCAGCTCAGGAATCCTTCTAGCACCTTCTCCCCACCATTCCCCAAAGGGACAAACAGTGCGGAGGATTTTCTGGCCATTCACAACCTGCCTTCACCCCCGGTGAGGACAGAGAATTTGACACTCAGCCAAATCTCCGTTCACTGCAGCGGGACTGGATAATCCCAGTAGTGTGAATGGCTGGAAAATTTGGGGTAGTGTGTGTGAAGCTACACTTAAAAAAATAGTTGCTCCATTTCAAAATGCAGTTCTGTGCAGAAAGAGGTCAGTATATTGTCTAAAATAAAAGCAAACTACTGAGGATGCTGGAATCTGAAACCAAAAGAGAAAATGCTGGAAAACCTCAGCAGGTCTGGCAGTATCAGTAGGGAGAGAAAAGAGCTTTGACAAAGGATCATCTGGACTTGAAATGTCAGCTCTTTTCTCTCCTTACAGATGCTGTCAGACCTGCTGAGACTTTCCAGAATTTTCTCTTTTGGTTTCGAAAATATTGCCTGACGTTTGGGAGGAGAAAATTGTATGGATATTAACAACTGTGGGAACATGTTCTGCTCCTGAAATTCACGATGAAATGAACTGAGTAAGCATTCCCAGTCAATGGAGCTTGTACTGAGGAGTTGGGTTGTGCTTGACTAAGACTGGATGGCGCTGGGTCGAGGCCACGTTTACTTTTACCTTTCAAATCTGTCCCACACGGGAAAGATCGACATCAGTAAGACCCACCCCCAGGCAGCAGGTGAAGACTTCAGTAGCCCGGGCGCAGGGATTCCCAAAGCCCCATTCTCTCGCTGGAAGTGTGTTTGAGTGAAACTTCTGCCCCTCCACCTGAGCTCACCCTGACCCAGCCCGAAATCCCAGGGACAAGTTGTTCCTGGTACAACGGGACGGGTGTTAGACTGTCCGTCCAGCCGGGGCACAGGGATTTTGGAAGGACAAATTGACAGGACAAAGTGGCACCAGTGGACAAAGTGGTGGGCCTTCTTGTAGGACCACTGCAGCCCATCCAGTGTGACTGAACTGTGAAGGGCAGCGGAATGAGGGTCAAAGGGTCGGTCTCTTGGATTTTTGGGGTATAAATCCAGTGTGGTTTCAAAGCGGTTTCACAAAGCAGGAAGTGGGAGGTCACATGGTTCTTTTGGTGGCTTTTGAGTGCCTGAGCTTGGTTCATTTTGTTACTGATACAAAGTGGGCACAAGCAGTGAATTTTAATCTTTTAATCCTTTAGATTTAAGCAGCTTTGAGAGTGGCGGGGGTGCAGTCGATGTGTGTGCATGTGTGTGTGTGCATGCATGTGCATGTGTGTGTGTACTTGTGTGTGTGAATGTGTGTGTGTGCAACATGTGTGTGTGCGCGCACATGTGTGTGTGAGCATGTGTGTGTGTGAATATGTGAGAGTCTGTGAGTGTGTATGTATGAGTGTCTGTGTGTGTGAGTGTTTGTGATTGTGTGCTTGTGATTGTGTGTTTGTATGTTTGTGAGCGAGTGTGTGTGAGTGTGTGAGTGCGTGTGTGTGTGAGTATGTGTATGTGGTGTGAGTGAGTGTGTGTTGTGTGTGTGAGAGTGTGTGTGTATCTGTGAGTGTGTGTGTGAATGTGTTCCTGAGAATGCAAGTGTGAGTATGCAAATGTGTGTGTGTATGTGTGTGTGTGTGTGTGAGTGTGTGTTTCTGAGTGTGTATGTGAGAGTGTGTTTGAGTGTGTGAGTATGTATGTGTGTTTCTGTGTGTGTGTGAGAGTGAAAGTATGTGTGTGTGTGAGCATGTGTGTGTCACTGTTTGTGTGTGAGTGTGTGTGTGAGTATACGTGTGTGTCAGTGTGTGAGTGTGTGTGTTATTTCTGAGAGTGTGTATTTCTGCATGTATTTGTGAGTGTGTGTGTTTGTGATGTGTGTGTATGTGTGTGTGTGAGTGTGTATATGTGTGTGTGTGAGTGTATGTTTGTGTGTTTCTGGATGTGTGTGAATGTGAGTGTGTGAGTGAATGTGTGAGTGTTAGTGTGTGAGTGTTTTTGTGAATGTATGAGTATGTGTGTGTGAGTGAGTGCATGAGTTTGTATGTGTGTGTGTGTGTGAGAGTATGTGCGTGTGTGTTTGTGTGTGTGTGTGTAAATATGTGTGTGTGTGTGAATAGGTGCGTGTGAGTGTGACTGTGTCTGTGTGAGTGTGTATGTATGTGTTCGTGTGAGTGTGTGTGTGTATGTGTTTGTGTGAGTGTTTGTGTGTGCGCGAGTGTTTCTGTGTGTTTGTGCACGAGTGTTTCTGTGTGTGTGTGCGAGTATCTGTGTGAGTGTGTGCATGTGTGAATACATGTGTGAGTGTGTGTGTGTTTGTGTGTGAGTGTGTGTTTGTGTGTGAGGGTGTGTTTGTTTGTGTGTGAGTGTGTGTGTGTTTGTGTGTGAGGGTGTGTTTGTTTGTGTGTGAGTGTGTGTGTGTTTGTGTGTGAGGGTGCGGGTGTTTGTGTGTGTGTATGTTTCTTTGTGTGTGAGGGTGTGTTTGTTTGTGTGTGAGGGTGTGTGTGTTTGTGTGTGAGGGTGTGTGTGTTTGTGTGTGAGGGTGTGTGTGTTTGTGTGACGGTGTGTGTGTTTGTGTGTGAGGGTGTGTGTGTTTGTGTGTGAGGGTGTGTGTGTTTGTGTGACGGTGTGTGTGTTTGTGTGTGAGGGTGTGTGTGTTTGTGTGTGAGGGTGTGTTTGTTTGTGTGTGAGTGTGTGTGTGTTTGTGTGTGAGTGTGTGTGTGTTTGTGTGTGTGTGTTTGTTTGCGTGTGAGGATGTGCGCGTGTGTGTGTGTGTTTGGGTGTGAGGGTGTGTGTTTGGGTGTGAGGGGGTGTGTTTGTGTGTGTGTGTGTGTGTGTGTGTGTTTGGGTGTGAGGGTGTGTGTGTGTGTGTGTTTGGGTGTGAGGGGGTGTGTTTGTGTGTGTGTGTGTGTGTGTGTGTGTGTGTTTGGGTGTGAGGGTGTGTGTGTGTGTGTGTTTGGGTGTGAGGGGGTGTGTTTGTGTGTGTGTGTGTGTGTGTGTGTGTGTTTGGGTGTGAGGGTGTGTGTGTGTGTGTGTTTGGGTGTGAGGGGGTGTGTTTGTGTGTGTGTGTGTGTGTGTTTGGGTGTGAGGGTGTGTGTGTGTGTGTGTTTGGGTGTGAGGGGGTGTGTTTGTGTGTGTGTGTGTGTGTGTGTGTGTGTTTGGGTGTGAGGGTGTGTGTGTGTGTGTGTTTGGGTGTGAGGGGGTGTGTTTGTGTGTGTGTGTGTGTGTGTGTGTGTGTTTGGGTGTGAGGGTGTGTGTGTGTGTGTTTGGGTGTGAGGGGGTGTGTTTGTGTGTGTGTGTGTGTGTGTGTTTGGGTGTGAGGGTGTGTGTGTGTGTGTGTTTGGGTGTGAGGGGGTGTGTTTGTGTGTGTCTGTGTGTGTGTGTGTGTTTGGGTGTGAGGGTGTGTGTGTGTGTGTGTTTGGGTGTGAGGGGGTGTGTTTGTGTGTGTGTGTGTGTGTGTGTTTGGGTGTGAGGGTGTGTGTGTGTGTGTTTGGGTGTGAGGGGGTGTGTTTGTGTGTGTGTGTGTGTGTGTGTTTGGGTGTGAGGGTGTGTGTGTGTGTGTGTTTGGGTGTGAGGGGGTGTGTTTGTGTGTGTGTGTGTGTGTGTGTGTGTGTTTGGGTGTGAGGGTGTGTGTGTGTGTGTGTTTGGGTGTGAGGGGGTGTGTTTGTGTGTGTCTGTGTGTGTGTGTGTGTTTGGGTGTGAGAGGGTGTGTGTGTGTGTGTGTTTGGGTGTGAGGGTGTGTGTGTGTGTGTGTTTGGGTGTGAGGGGGTGTGTTTGTGTGTGTGTGTGTGTGTGTGTGTGTGTTTGGGTGTGAGGGTGTGTGTGTGTGTGTGTTTGGGTGTGAGGGGGTGTGTTTGTGTGTGTCTGTGTGTGTGTGTGTGTTTGGGTGTGAGAGGGTGTGTGTGTGTGTGTGTTTGGGTGTGAGGGGGTGTGTTTGGGTGTGTGTGTGTGTGTCTGGATCACAGGCCCCTCTCCTGTGCAGACGGACAGTACGAATGAATCACTCACTCAGCCTGACCCAGTTTTGCTGCAATGGAAACACAGAATCAAACAGCCTGTTCCCTGCTCCCACTCGGTGTGTGCCCAGTGTTACAGAGAGAAGCTCGGGGCTGAGAGAAAGTCCACAGCTGGCGTTTACGATCTCTATTGATTGATTTCTGCCAAGGTTTTCCTCACTTTTTCTGGCTGGTGTGTGTCGGAGATAATGGAATCAATTTGCCTACATGGTAACAGTCCTAACTGCCAAGCCACAGGCCACATCCTTGCAGTAAATAAACATGGATTGTCCTGGCTGGCTGCTCATTTAAAACACCCAAAACTCAATGAATATCAGATAAAGAAAACCTTGTTTTCATTGGAAAAAGGAACATGTCTTTAAATTGCTGGATAAATCCGTCAGGTCTCTCACAGTCACACAGACTCGAACTCTGTTCCTCTCTCCACAGACGCTGCCTGACCTGCTGAATTTATTTAGGATTTTCTGTCTGTATTTAGACTCCTGGCATCTGCAGTACTTTGATTTCATGTCTTCAAATTGGTTGCGAGCCCTACCTGGGAAAGGGAAAGAAAGAAAGAACTGCTTTTGTATAGCGCCTTTCCTGCCCTCGGGGTGTCCCAAGACGCTATACAGCCATGGAGGAAATTTCTGACCGTTCTCATATAAGAAATGTGGCAACCAATTGATGCACAGCAAGCTCCCACAAACAGTAATTTGATAGTGACCAGAAAATCTAACTTTGGCCTTGTTTGAGGAATTAGTTTAGACGGAACATCAGAGAGAATTCCTCTGCTGTATTTCCAAATAGTTCCACAAGATTTTTTACATCCACTCAAGAGATGAATATCTCAGTCGAAAGGTGCGTTTCTGACAGCCCAACATTCCCTTTAAGTTTAAAAGCTCATTGATTAGTGTTTGAAGCAGGCTTACATTAACACTGCAATGAAGTTACTGTGAAAATCCCCTAGTGGCCACACTCCGGCGCCTGTTCGGGTACACTGAGGGAGAATTTAGCACGGCCAATGCACCCTAACCAGCACGTCTTTCCCACTGTTGCAGGAAACCAGAGCAAGTGGAGGATACCCACGCAGGCATGGGGAGAATGTGCTGACTCCGCGCAGACAGTGACCCAAACCTGGAATCAAACCCGGGTCCCTGGCACCGTGAGGCAGCAGTGTCAACCACTTTGCCACCGTCTTCAGGCTGGATTTTGAGCTGAAGCTTCTGGAGTTGGTCTCAGCGTTCTGACCCAGAGGTAAGAGTTTGACCCACAGACCAATGGCTAACACCTACACATTAGAATATACATTAGTATGTGCAGTCTTCAAATGAATTGATTCAGAGTAGAAAGAACAGTCAGAATTATTCTTGCATGAAGGCTCAACATTTAACAACTTCCCCCTTCTGTGTTATTTTAACTGAGGCTTTAACTTTCTTGGTTTTAACAGCTCTGTTAAAGTGCAGCAGGGAGCAATGTGGTCCAGGCAGCAGCAACAAGTGTCCTTTAGCCCACTGTTCCCAAAGGGTTAGGTAGCAATGTGTAAAATTAGCAAACCAATTAGCCAAACCAGAAGACTAAGGAAATTTGGCATGTCAGCTATGACTCTTACCATTGTTTACAGATGCACCATAGAAAGCATTCTTTCTGGTTGTATCACAGCTTGGTATAACTCCTGCTCTGTCCAAAACAAGGAACTATAAAAGGTTGTGAATGTCGCCCAATCCATCACACAAACCAGCCTCCCGTCCATTGACTCTGTCTATGCTTCCCCCTGCCTCGGCAAAGCAGCCGGGATAATTAAGAACCCCACGCACCCCGGACATTCCGTCTTCCACCTTCTTCCATTGGGAAAAACTCTGAGGTCGCGCACCAACCGACTCAGGAACAGCTTCTTCCCTGCTGCTGTCAGACTTTTGAATGGACCTACCTCGCACTGAGTTGATCTTTCTCTACACCCTAGCTGTGACTGTAACACTACATTCTGCACTCTCACTTCCTTCTCTATGAACGGTATGCTTTATTTGTATAGTACAAGGAACAATACTTTTCACTGTATGTTTGGCAATATTAAATCAAATCAAATCTATTGGTTTGCAATGAGGGATTTTCTTGGTAAGTGTTGTCACTTTTTGTACAGCTGACCTGAGGGTAAAACCCATTCCACGTGTTCTGGAGGTAGCTCAGCTGCGATCACATTATCAAAGACCACGGTTAGAATGTCGCCACCGTTCATGCCGGCAGCAATTTTCCATCCCGCTGCAGTGAACAGGTATTTGGCCGACTTCAGTGCAGTGGGAACGTGGCGTGAACAGCCGGTGAGATCGCACCTGATTACTTTGCTCTCCATTTGTTGCCTCTGAGCAGTTTCCCTTCCCAATCCAGGATGTAAAAGACCTCACGTCACTATTCAAAGAAGAACAGGCAATGGGCTGGATTCTCCAACCTCGCCCCTGGCTGGGGTTCTCCAGTCCCGCTGCAGTGAATGGAGATTTGGTTGAGCGGCAGATTATCTGTTTTCACTGGCAGGACAGAAAGAAATCCCACAACACCAGCTTAAAGTCCAACAAGTTTATTTGTCGCAAATGCCGCAAGCTTTCGGAACAGGCCGTCCCTTTGTCAGGTGGCTGGAACTCCCAGCATTTGCGACAATTAAACTTGTTGGACTTTAAGCTGGTGTTGTGGGATTTCTTTCTGTTTTACCCCAGTCCAACGCCGGAGTTGAGGGGGTTGAGCTATGAGGAGAGGCTGAATAAACTAGGCTTGTACTCGTTAGAGTTTAGAAGAATGAGGGGAGATCTCATTGAGACGTATAAGATGATGAATGGGATGGATAGGATAGAGGTGGAGAGACTCTTCCCGCTCAGAAAGGACAGTAGGACTAGGGGGCACAGCCTCAAGATAAAGGGGGGGCAGTTTAGAACGGAGTTGAGGAGGAACTTCTTCACTCAAAGGGTGGTGAATCTCTGGAATTCTCTGCCCGTTGAAGTGGTGGAGGCTGCCTCGCTAAATATTTTTAAGACGCAGGTTGATGGGTTTTTGATAAGAGAGGGGATTAAGGGTTATGGGGAGAGGGCGGGAAAGTGGAACTGAGCCACGACAGATCAGCCATGATCTTATTGAATGGCAGGGCAGGCTCGAAGGGCTAGATGGCCTACTCCTGCTCCTATTTCTTATGTTCTTATGTTCTTATCTCCACATCCTCACTGGCAGGGACAGCGGGTGTGAACAGCTGGAAACTTCCAGTCATTATCCTCAAAAACAGGACATGCTGGGAATAGTCAACAGGTCTGGCAGCCTCTGTGAGGGAAAAGCAATCAATAACTCAGTTTCAGGACCTGTCAACTCTGTACAAAGATCACCGACCTGTTTCTCTCTCCATAGATGCCATCAGACCTACTGAATATTCCCAGCCTTTTCAAATTTTACTTCAAATTTCAGGTATCTTGCTTTTTTTAATTTCTTAAGTTAAAGTTTACTTATTAGTCACAAGTAGGCTCACGTTAACACTGCAATGAAGTTAGTGCGAAATTCCTCTAGCAGCCACAATGCACCTAACCAGCATGTTTTTCAGACTGTGGGAGGAAACCGGAGCACCAGGAGGAAACCCACACAGACACGGGGAGAATGTGTAAACTCTGCACAGACACTGACCCGAAGCTGGAATCGAACCCAGATCCCTGACGCTGTGAGGTAGCAGTGCTAATCATTGTATTACCTGATTTGACTTATTGTCGTCATATGTATTGATATACAGTGAAGAGTATTGTTTCTTGCGTGTTATAGAGACAAAACATACCTTTCATAGAGAAGGAAACGAGAGAGTGCAGAATGTAGTGTTACAGTTATAGCTAGGGTGTAGAGAAAGATCAACTTAATGCAAGGAAAATCCATTCAAAAGTCTGACAGCTGCAGGGAAGAAGCTGTTCTTGAGTCGGTTGATACGTTAAATCATCTGCATTGTTTTGTATTTCTTTTCCCGTTATTCTGGTTTTCTAGTCAACATTTATCCCTCAAACTAAAACATGCTATCTCATTATTCATTAAGATCATATAATGTGGAATCTTGCGATGAACAAATTTGGTAATCTGCTCACCACAAAGGATAATAAAAGTTTCAAACTCTCTTCAGGAACGACAGTTACTGCGAGATCAATTGTTCATTTTCAATCTGAGATTGGTAGACTTTTGTGAAGCAAGGGACATGAGACAATGGGAGACATATTGGAAACGCTGGAAAATCTCAGCAGGTCTGGCAGCATCTGTGAGGAGAGAAAAGAGCCGACGTTTTGAGCCCAGATGATCCTTTGTCAAACCTGAGTTAAGTAGTAGGTTTGCCATGATCTCAATGGATGTGAGAACAGACTCAAGAGGCTGGATTGCCCCCTCCTGTTCCTAGGTTCTTATTTCTGTGTTTGTGGATTCTGGGTGAGAATCACTATAATCAAATATTAAATACATCGCCCACCTCCTTCACTCTGCAAAGAGTCTGGTAAAGGACAACTTCAAAAGAAATACAAGGAGCAGCATCAATCACTCTACACGGCCTTCTTCAATCTGACCATGGTTTTTGACTCGGTCAGTTGGGAAGCGCTATGGAAAACCCTGTCAAAGGCCAACTCTTCAGAGCAATTCCTCAACACCTTCCGATTCCTCCCTGACAGTCCACACTGATGGAAATAAGACAGAAACCTTCACGATGAAGACTGGAGTCAAGCAAGAGTGTATCATCACCCCCATCATTTCTTCATCGCCACCATCCTTCAGCTTGTGAAGAACAAGTGGAGTGGACATTGGCAACAAGATGGATGGAAAACCTTTCAACCTCAACCGGTTGAAATCCAAGGAGAGAATTGACGCTGCCATCACTTGTGGAACTCCTGCATGTGGATGACATCGCCATCTCGGCTCTCTCAGAAGACAATCCCCGAGCCGTGCTTGACACCTTCATAGAAGAATAATCGGTCTCAGCCTCAACCTCAAGAACACTCAAGTCCTTTATCAATCCACCCCAAGACAAGATCCGGTCTCTCTCTCCATCAGGATCCACAGAGTAATCCTCTCAAAACATGGAATGTTTCTCTTTCCTGGGGAGTCACCTCTCATTGAAGGCCGAATCGACGTGGAGATCCAACATCATCTGTGAGTGCAGCCTTCAGACTCCTAAGGACAAAAGTCTTTGATGACCGGGTCATTCTTGTAAACCTCTTCTGCATTCTCTCCAATGTTTTCACACCATTCCTGTCATCTGGCACCCAGAACTGTGCACAGTATTCCAGCTGAGGCCTAACTCATGTCTTGTATAAGTTCAGCATAACCTTTGATTTGATTTTTGATTTGATTTTTTGATTTGATTTTTGATTTGATTTTTTGATTTGATTGTCACATGTATTAACATACAGTGAAAAATATTGTTTCTTGTGCGCTATAGAGGCAAAGCATACTGTTCATAGAGAAGGAAATGAGAGCGTGCAGAATGTAGTGTGACAGTCATAGCTAGGGTGTAGAGAAAGATCAACTTAATGCGAGGTAGGTCCATTCAAAAGTCTGACAGCAGCAGGGAAGAAGCTGTTTTTGAGTTGGTTGGTACATGGCCTCAGGCTTTTGTATCTTTTTCCCGACGGAAGAAGGTAGAAGAGAGAATGTTCGGGGTGCGTGGAGCTCTTAATTATGCTGGCTGCTTTGCCGTGGCAGGGGAAATGTAGACAAAGTCAATGGGTCGGAGGTTGGTTGACGTGAAAGATTGGGCTACATTCACGACCTTTTGTAGTTCCTTGCGGTCTTGGGCAGAGCAGGAGCCCATACCAAGCTGTGATACAACCAGAAAGAATGCTTTCTATGGTGTGTCTGTAAAAGTTGGTGTGAGTTGTAGCTGACATGCCAAATTTCCTTAATCTTCTGAAAAAGTAGAGGCGTTGGCAGGCTTTCTTAACCATAGTGTTGGCATGGGGGGACCAGGACAGGTTGTTGGTGATCTGGACACCTAAAAACCTGAAGCTCTCGACCCTTTCTCCCCATTGATGTAGACAGGGGCATGTTCTCCTTTCACTTCTTGAAGTCGATGACAATCTCCTTCATTTTGTTGATATTGAGGGAGGGATTATTGTTGCCGCACCAGTTCACCAGATTCTCTATCTCATTCCTGTACTCTGTATCATCATTTTTGAGATCTGACCCACTACGGTGGTGTCATCAGCAAACTTGAAAATTGAGTTGGGGGGGAATTTGGCCGCACAGTCCTAGGTGTATAAGGAGGAACCTCCTTGCTCTTGTACTCTGTTTCCCATTAATAAAACCCAGAATATTATATGCTTTATTAACTGCTCTCTCTCCATCTGTCCTGCCACTTTCAATGATCTCTGCACAGCTACACCCAGCTCTCTCTGCTCTTGCTCCCCCTTTCGAATTATACCCTTTGTATATTGCCTCTCCATGCTTTTCTCACCAAAATATGCCACCTCACATCTGACCGCATTTTACTTCATCTGCCACCTATCTACCCATTGTATGCCCCTTTCAAGTTCCGCACTGTCCTCCTCATAGTTTGCAAAACTTCCAAGTTTTGTATTGTTTGTAAGTTTTGATATGGTTCCCCGTGTACCAGGATATGGGGCAGGGATTCCCACACCCACCCCTGTGGTGTGTTTTGCAGTTGGATCTGCTGATAGGCAGTCTCCCGAATGCAACATGATGAGACGCAGAGAGGGATGGAGCAAGCCTGAGCCAGCTTGTGTGCAAATTACGGGAGAAGCTGGGTGTAATGGCCCAAATGGCCTCAGTCAGAGCTGTAATGGTTCTGTAATTCTCAGGTGGTGCCCCAATGCACCTGCTGCCTCTGTATTTCTAGGTGGTAGAAGTCTTGGGAGGAACTATCGAAGGAGCTTTGAGCAGTTGCTGCGGTCCTGGACAGAGTACAGCCTGCAGGATTTCTTATTTCACAATATTATAGAACAATACAGCACAGAGGCATGGATAGAATGGAGAGTTGGAGACTTTTTCCTCGGGTAGAAATGTCGGTTACTGGGGAAAAAGATTTCAGGTAAAAGAGGAAAGTTTAAAGGAGATGGGTGGCACAGTAGCACAGTGGTTAGGGCTGCTGCCTCACGGCTCCAGGGACCTGTGTTCGATTCCCGGCTTGGGTCACTGTCTGTGTGGAGTTTGCATGTTCTCCCCGCGTCCATGTGGGTTTCCTCCGGGTGCTCCTGTTTCCTCCTCAGTCCAAAGATGTGCAGGTTAGGTTGATTGGCCATGCTAAATTGCCCCTCAATGTCCCAGGATGTGTTAGTTAGAGGGATTAGGAGGGTAAATGTGTAGGGTTGTGATGATAGGGCCTGGGGTGGGATTGTAGTCAGTGCAGATTCGATGGGCAGAATGGCCTCCTTTTCAATTGTAGGGTTTCTGTGATTTCAGTGCTGTGGGAGGGAAGTTTTTTGCACAGAGGGTGGTGAGTGCCTGGAAAGCACTGCCAGAGGAGATGGGTAGAAGCAGATACAATAGCAACATTTAAAAGGCATCTTGTTAGGTACATGATTAGGCTGTGAATAGGAAATGAGGAAAGGCTGAGGGACTTGAGGTTGTTTTCATTAGAAAGAAGAAGGTTGAGGGTTAGATAGGGTGGACAGTGAGAGCCTTGTTCCTCGGATGGTGATGGCTAACAAGAGGGGACACAGCTTTAAATTAAGGGGTGGTAATTATAGGACGGATATCAGAGGTAGGTTCTTTACCCAGAGGGTAGTAAGGTTGTGGAATGCCCTGCCTGCAGCAGTTGTGGACTCACCAACTTTAAGGGCGTTCAAATGGTCAGTGGATAGGCATATGGATAACATTGGAATAGTTTAGGTTAGAGGGTCATTAGATTGGTTCCACTGGTCGGTGCAACATCGAGGGCCGAAGGGCCTGTACTGCGCTGGAATGTTCTATGATCTATTAGATGAATATGGACTGCATAGAGGCAAAAGATCTTTAGGTTAGGAAGGCGTCATGTGTCGGCAGAAGTTTGCTGGGCCATAGGTCCTGTTCCTGTGCTGTACTGTTCTTTGTTTAAAAGAAGACATCTAGCCCATCACAACCAAACCAAATCTTTCGAAAAGCAAACCACGCTGCCCTTTCTTAATCTGGAACCTCTGTGCTTTTACCTATAGCTCTACAATCATTCCCCGGAATGATCTGATTCCCTTCTGAAGGTGGCTATTGCACCGGTGGCCAGCAGGAAATGTGCTCCAAATTCTAACCTTCTCAATAACACAAAGATGATTTTCCTCAAGTTGCTTCTGATTCTTCTCTTTTTTCCCAATGCGAAACTTTCTCCAGTAGGGAAAGGTCCAGATTGGGCCATAAGTCAGAATGCCCCTAAAATATTCCTGAATGCTTCATTGAAATGTGGAGGCTGTGGGGTGATCAATGGGAATTTTGTGTTGGGGTGTTACAGCAGACACACCTGATCATTGTGCCATCTTGTGTCTGTGCATTCCAGTTATGTCTTGTGATTATTTCAACGGGGAATTTCAGAGCTGCTGCTGTAAGACCAGAAGTTTCAGCTAGCTCACTCACTTCTGCAAATCGCCACATGACATGATGCTGTGTCATACTGCCGCGATTTTCCATATCCTCACTGCTAAACACCAGAAATAATGTCCTTGTGGATTCTCCAGGGCGTAAACGTCTGGCTAATAAAATCTCCAGCATAATTAAAGTTACATTTTCTCTGGTGGGTTCTTTTCGTGATAAAAAAAACAACTCCTTAAATCTCCAATGCAAAACAGTCAACAGATCTGGCAGCTTCTGAGTTGAAAGCAAAGCCCTGTTCTGATGGATGGTCATCAACTTTAAACTCTGATTGTATCTGGTCTCCATGGGATGGATTACAGTAACAATGTGCACTTGTGTCTTCTGTTTTTCCTTAGGCAGCCCCTCGGGAGTGAGGATGACTTGCTTCCTCTCTGGTTCGATATGTTCTGAGATGGCTGGTGGATCCAATGAGCCATCAGTAGGTTCTACCTCTTGAGGGGTAGGTGGGGTTTGAAGGATAGGGGTCAGTGAATTGTTTGGATGTTTGTGAACTCTTTCTGACACCTTGACTTTGTCTCTGTACAGTCCTGACAAAGTATCATAAGAACATAAGAACATAAGAAATAGGAGCAGGAGTAGGCCATCTAGCCCTTCGAGCCTGCCCCGCCATTCAATAAGATCATGGCTGATCTGTCGTGGCTCAGTTCCACTTTCCCGCCCTCTCCCCATAACCCTTAATCCCTTCTCTTATCAAAAACCCATCAACCCGCTTCTTAAAAATATTTAGCGAGGCAGCCTCCACCACTTCAACGGGCAGAGAATTCCAGAGATTCACCACCCTTTGAGTGAAGAAGTTCCTCCTCAACTCCGTTCTAAACCGCCTCCCCTTTATCTTGAGGCTGTGCCCCCTAGTCCTACTGTCTTTTTTGAGCGGGAAGAGTCTCTCCACCTCTATCCTATCCATCCCATTCATCATCTTATAAGTCTCAATGAGATCTCCCCTCATTCTTCTAAACTCTAACGAGTACAAGCCTAGTTTATTCAGCCTCTCCTCATAGCTCAATCCCCTCAACTCCGGTATCAGCCTAGTAAACCTCCTCTGCACTCCCTCCAGGGCCAAAATATCCTTGCGCAGGTGCGGCGCCCAAAACTGCACACAGTACTCCAGCTGCGGCCTCACCAATGCCCTATACAGCTGCAGCAAGACCTCCCTACTTTTATATTCAATCAATTTGTTCATTGTCTTCCCGAATTAGCCTTTGGTTGGATACAAGATCTTGAGGTGCTTTCAGGTATCCTCCGTAGGTTATCCAAGTCTATGAAGCATTTAGGAACATGGGGGTCACCGTTTCCTGATAATCTTGGACTCCGTGAATCTGTGAGATGAAGGATTTCTTCCAGTATATTACGAGGACATCACTAAAGTGTTTCTGTTGTCCCCCTGGGAGTCTCCTGCCGTGACTGAGTTCCAAGCGGAGCAGTTGCTTTGGGAATCTGGTGTCAGACGTCTGAAGAACATTCCTGCCCAGCGCAGTTGGTTTCGAGGGATTAACTGGGCTCGTTAGCTTGGGAGATGATGCTGCTGTGAACCCCATTCTTTCTTGGATTTGGGCAATCTAACAGATGCGCCATTAGTCATACCTTAAGACGCTTTGAGGTACTCCCCATAGGTTGTCCAAGTTTCTGAAGCATTTAGGAACACCGGGGTCGCTGCTCCCTGATAATCTATGACCTTAGTCTCAGGTTTGCGATCCTGGTCCTCAAATCCCCCTTTGCTATTGGAGAGGACAATGAACTTCATTGTCTGTTTCTGCTTTCGTTGATAGGATACTCTCACAATATGGAAAAAGATCCACATTCAGCAGTACCAGCGGAATCTAAAGAGCGGCTGTAAGATGGGAAATACCCTGAACCACTTTATAGGGGAATATAAACACAGGAACTGGCCATTCTGCCCCTCAACCAGGATTTACCATTCAACGAGATCAAGAACGCTACGTACCCCCAATTCCATCCACCCATCCTATCCTTGGCTAGCAAAAATCTATCAATCTCAGGTTTGAGACTATTCATTGAGTTGAACATCTGCCCCATTTTGTAGGAAAGAGTTCCAGCCTGGCAGCACAACTTAGATGAAGAAGCATTTCATGACTTTGCCTGGCTCCTAGTTTCTGCCCCCTTTCTGTCAACCCGATTAACTCCTGTCAAAATCCTTAGAACCCAAACAAACCACCCTTTGATCTTCCATTCCAGGGAACACAAACCTATTTTATGTAATCTCTCCTCACAACACAGACAGATCTGCTCTGCACTCTTTCCAAGGCCAATATATCCTTACTAAGGTGCAGTGCCCAGAGTTGTACGCGATACCTCCAGAGGTGACCAAAACCTGGGCCTGAATCTTGCCACTGTTCACGCCAGCGGGATTTTCCAACCTCACCGCAATGAACAGAGCGGGAGCGTGGCGTGAACAGGCGGTAAGATTGCGCTCTTGGTCTTTCTGCAGCTGTGTTTGAAAAATCTGTTTCTTTTCGCATTTTAGTTCTCTAACACCTCATCAGCCTCTCTGATTATTATTTGGATCCATTCAATGATTTGTAAAATGTCCCAAGATGTTTCCGAAATCGAGTAAGAAACTGGAGGCTGAGTCAGAAAGGGAGAGAGTAGGAGGAGTGACCAGGCTTTGAGACACTTCTTGAAAGCAAAGAGGTGGAGAAAGTCTAAGGAAACAGGATCTGAGCTGGGTGAAGGCACCGTCTACTAAAGAAACCAAACACTGCGGTAGGAAAGCGGACACCGATCTTTTATTTAATATTAGCTTTATTCACAGGATGCAGCAATCTGCCTCCTCCCCCATCAATACCCCAGCGTCCTGACAACTTGAAAAAGTTATCAATAAATTAACCAAAAACCCATCAATTTAAAGTTACACAGTCCCCGACTCTGTAACTAAGAACATAAGAACATAAGAAATAGGAGCAGAAGTAGGCCATCTGGCCCTTCGAGCCTGCCCCGCCATTCAATAAGATCATGGCTGATCTGTCGTGGCTCAGTTCCACTTTCCCGCCCTCTCCCCATAACCCTTAATCCCTTCTCTTATCAAAAACCCATCAACCCGCTTCTTAAAAATATTTAGCGAGGCAGCCTCCACCACTTCAACGGGCAGAGAATTCCAGAGATTCACCACCCTTTGAGTGAAGAAGTTCCTCCTCAACTCCGTTCTGAACCGCCCCCCCTTTATCTTGAGGCTGTGCCCCCTAGTCCTACTGTCTTTTTTGAGCGGGAAGAGTCTTTCCACCTCTATCCTATCCATCCCATTCATCATCTTATACGTCTCAATGAGATCTCCCCTCATTCTTCTAAACTCTAACGAGTACAAGCCTAGTTTATTCAGCCTCTCCTCATAGCTCAACCCCCTCAACTCCGGTATCAGCCTAGTAAACCTCCTCTGCACTCCCTCCAAGGCCAAAATATCCTTGCGCAGGTGCGGCGCCCAAAACTGCACACAGTACTCCAGCTGCGGCCTCACCAATGCCCTATACAGCTGCAGCAAGACCTCCCTACTTTTATATTCAATCCCCCTCTGAAGCAAAAAAACAACGAAAACTTAACCAAATAACCTGAAATCTCATATCCAGGAGATATCGACACACTTCTGGCCCCGCCTTTCCTTCAATTCACTAATTGAACAAATAATCAATAAAAGAAACAAGTTAAGGAGGGATAACTTATTTCTTATTTGTACTCTTTCTAATAAAAATAAACAATAATGAACAAATTAAACGGAACGACAGAGATAACTGCCCCTGATGGGGTGGCACAGTGGTTAGCACTGCTGCCTCACAGCGCCAGGGACCCGGGTCAACTCCTGGCTTGGGTCACTGTCTGTGTGGAGTCTGCATGTTCTCCCCGTGTCTGCGTGGGTTTCCTCCAGGTACTCCGGTTTCTTCCCACAGTCCGAAAGACATGCTGGTTTGGTGCATTAGCCATGCTAAATTCTCCCTCAGTGTACCCAAACAGGCACCGGAGTGTGGCAATTGGGGGATTTTCAGAGTAACTTCATTGCAATGTTAATGTCAGCCTACTTGTGACACTAATAAATAAACTTAAATTAAAATACATGTCAAAGGAAATTTCACTAATTAAACTGAAATGTTATTACTGGGGGTGAATAATGCACCTCAGCTCTTGACATCCACTAGTCACAGAAGGCCAGAAGTGTTGTCATTCTTTATATTCTTTTAATAAAACAATAATCAATACGTTAAACAAAAATGACAGGGGTAAGTCTTTCCCTATATGTGCTCAAGGTACTTAATCAATTAATACCCTTCACCTTAATCCTTAACCCTCACAATATAATTATCAGTCATGGGAACTACAGAGGTAGTACTTGGGGTTACGGGGATAGGGCTGAGTGGGATTGTAGTCAGTGCAGGCTCGATGGGCCGAATGACCTCCTTCTGTCGGGGTTGTATGATTCTATGAATGAATATACCATTGACACTGTTGTTGGTGTTGGGTCAAATGAGAGTGTGCCAAACATTGGGAGCAGAGGGACTGATCATTCGTGAAGAAATCTAGGGCTGGAGAAGCGGACAGGGTAGGTTGAGTTCGTGAAGGAATTTAGAGTTGGGAACAAAGATTTGGGACCTGAAACAATGCATTGGTCAGTGAGGGCAGGGTATGTGCAGCAGGAAAGATAAAGATTTGTTTGGCCTGTTGTGATGGAATATAGCTGATCCTGCAATGGCTTAAATTTTTAATTCTCAATCTTGATTTCAAATCCCCTTGTGGCCTTGACCACCCCCCACCACCACCCCATCTCTGTTACCCCCTTCAGTCCCACAACCATCTCTGCGAACCTCAAACTCTTCCAACTCCCTGATTTTAATCACCCATCACTGGCAGCCATGCCTTCAAGTGGTTCAGTCAGGCCAGTCCCTCTCTAAACCTCTCCTCCCTTCAGTCACTACTTAAAATCTACCTCTTTGGCCAAATGTGAGGTCACCAGCTCTGACGAAGGCTCATCCAGATTTGAAATGCCGGCTCTATCCTCTTCCTGCGGACCCGCCGAATCCCTCCAGCGTTTTCCGCCTTTGTTCCGGATTCCAGCATCCGCAGTAAGTTGCCTTTATCGTGGGTTCACCTTTCCTAATGTCTTTTCTACTGGCCCAGTGTCCAATTCTGTCTGATAATGTAACCAGGGAGCATTTTAGCAAATGGTTTTCCGCATTAAAGGCGCTATATAAATGTGAGTTGCTGTTATTAGTGCACACAATGGAGCACAGCATTGGAGAAGTTGAGTATAGAAGTTTAAGGTAGGAGTGGATGTGGGTAGTGTTATGAAAGTGGAAGTTAATAGTGCTGGTGATGGAGAGGAAATGAGCACAATGTCAAACTTGACCAGCAAGATTAGAAATATTCTGGTTCAATTTGAGAAACTTTCTGCAGCAGCAGGATAAATATGTTTTAATTGTCTGTCGGTGGAGGCAATGAACCAGCAATTCACGGTTATTCCCATGAACGGAAGCAGACTGAAGCTTGGGTTAGGAAGTGCATATTTGTAATGTGTATTTCTGTAAATAAATGTCCATTAAAGTATGTAAAAATTGGAGGAGAAAATGCTGGAAAATCTCAGCAGGTCTGGCAGCATCTGTAAGGAGAGGAAAGAGCTGAGGTTTCAAGTCCTTTGTTAAAGCTTTGTCAAAGAGTCATCTGGACTCGAAACATAGAACATTACAGTGCAGTACAGGCCCTTCGGCCCTCGATGTTGCGCCAACCAGTGGAATCAATCTAATGACCCTCTAACCTAAACTATTCCAATGTTATCCATATGCCTATCCACTGACCATTTGAACGCCCTTAAAGTTGGCGAGTCCACAACTGCTGCAGGCAGGGCATTCCACGCCCTTACTACCCTCTGGGTAAAGAACCTACCTCTGATATCCGTCCTATAATTACCACCCCTTAATTTAAAGCTGTGTCCCCTCGTGTTAGCCGTCACCATCTGAGGAAAAAGGCTCTCACTGTCCACCCTATCTAACCCTCTGATCATCTTGTATGCCTCAATTAGGTCACCTCTCAACCTTCTTCTTTCTAACAAAAACAACCTCAAGTCCCTCAGCCTTTCCTCATAAGACTTTCCCACCATACCAGGCAACATCCTGGTAAACCTCCTCTGCACCCTTTCCAATGCCTCCACATCTTTCTTATAATGCGGTGACCAGAACTGTACACAATACTCCAAGTGCGGCCACACCAGAGTTTTGTACAGTTGTAACATGACCTCACGTCTCCAAAATTCAATCCCTCTACCAATAAAAGCTAACACACCGTACACCTTCTTAACAACCTTATCAACCTGGGTACCAACTTTCAGGGATCTATGCACATGTACCCCGAGATCTCTCTGCTTGTCAACGCTACCAAGAGTCCTTCCATTAGCCCTATATTCTGTACTCTTGTTACTCTTACCAAAGTGAATCACCTCACACTTTTCCATATTAAACTCCATCTGCCACCTCTCGGCCCAGCTCTGCAGCTTATCTATGTCCCTCTGCAAACTGTAACATCCATCCTCATTGTCTACAACTCCTCCGACTTTGGTGTCGTCAGCAAAGTTACTACCCATCCTTCTACACCCTCATCTAGGTCATTTATGAAAATGGCAAACAGCAGTGGCCCCAAAACAGATCCTTGAGGTACACCACTTGTAACTGAACTCCAGGTTGAATATTTCCCATCAACCACCACCCTCTGTCTTCTATCAGCTAGCCAATTCCTGATCCAAACTGCTAAATCACCCTCAATCCCATACATCTGTATTTTCTGCAGTAGCCTACCATGGGGAACCTTATCAAACACTTTGCTAAAATCCATATACACCACGTCAACGGCCTTACCCTTATCCACCTCTTTGGTCACCTTTTCAAAAAACTCGATAAGGTTTGTGAGGCACGACCTACCCTTCACAAAATCAACTCTTCTCTCTCCTTACAGATGCTGCCAGACTCGAAACCTGCAATTCTAGCATTTTCTCTTTTGGTTTCAGATTCCAGCATCCGCAGTAATTTGCTTTTGTTGTGTAAAGATTGGCTTCAGTTCTATCCATCTCTACCTGGCTATCTGGAGTAGTCATGATGTAGAGACGCCGGTGTTGGACTGGGCTACTTACAGTGCTTACATCTGGAGTAGAACAGGGATGGAGTTAATATCAGGGGAGTGGACTTTGAGGTAGAGTCAGAGGTAACAGCTTCATGGAACATTCTGGGGATAATTGTGTGGGAAGGGATGTCATTGCTATAGATGTGCCTCCTGAATTCGCAGTGATTTGAGTGGAACCATACAAGGGTGAACCGGCAAGGATGCAGAATCATGGCACAGTCAGTATACACGGGTCAAAGAGGACACAGGGAAATCTCAGATTTAAAACTGATAAATTATTCTTGCATCAGCTGCACGTGTCGAAGAGAATTCCAAACTTCAATCACCCTTTGTGTGAAGAAATGTTTCCTCACTTCGCCCCTGAAATGTCTGTCTCTAATTTTTAGGCTACGCCCCAAACTCTAGACGTTCCACGGAATTAATGGCCGGGATTCTCCGACCGAGCCCTTGGTTCGGATTCTCCAGTCCCACTGCTGTGAATGAAGATGCGGCTGAGCGCCAAAGGGTGCGGGTGAACAGGATCGAAGGATTCCTGTCAATGTCTAGCCTATCATTTCCATTTAACACCTTAGTCCCCTAAATTCCACGGAATAAAACTTTAGTTTATGCAATCTCTCCTAATCTTGGAGCTCTCAAACCATTCTGGTGAATCAAAGTCACACTCTCCAAAACCAATATTTCTTTCCCAGCTTGTGGCGTCCAGAACAGTTCACAATATCCCAAATGTAACCAGAGCTTTATATCATTGTAACATGAACTCTGTCTCCTTCTAAGCTTTGGAATTTGCATTGTAGATGTTTTTATTTTTTCATGTCTGTGAATTTTTAAAGATCAGTGTACACGGATCCTTAGATATTTTTAGACCTGCACTACTTCTGGTTATTCACCATTTGGAAAATACCTAGTTCTAATCTTTTTAGGTCCAAAGTAAAAAGTCTCACAACACCAGGTTAAAGTCCAACAGGTTTATTTGGAATCACGAGCTTTCAGAGAGCTGTTCCTTTACTAGGTGAGTTGCCTGATGAAGGAGCAGTACTCTGAAAGCTCGTGATTCCAAATAAACCTGTTGGACTTTTACCTGGTGTTGTGAGAAAACTTGCTGTGCTTATCCCAGTCCAACGCCGGCATCGCCACATCATAGGTCCAAAGCGTATTTGCCCAGATTGAAATCCATTTGCCACAGTTTTGTCCATCTGCTTAAATTATTATTATTTATTTGTAGTTTCATGCTTCTATCTACAATGCTGGCGATCTCTGTATTATGGTCATATTTGAATATGTGGCTCTCTATTCCACCATCTAAGTCAATAATAAATACACAGTGAAGACTTGAAGACAGATCATGGTGGGATGGCTCTAGTCACATACTGCCAATCAGAGTACCTGCCCATTATCCCTATTCCCTGTCTCCCGCTGCTTCGCCAGATCAACAATTCCATGAGCTTAAACTTTAGCTAACAGCCTCTTCTGAGGGACCTGATTGAATGTCTTCTTGAAGACAATATAGATAACAAGTCAACTAGACCATAAGACATAGGAGCAGAATTAGGCCACTCGGCCCATCAAGTCTGCTCCACCATTCAATCATGGCTGATATTTTTCTCATCCCCATTCTCCTGCCTTTTCCCCATAGCCCCTGATCCCCTTATTAATCAAGAGCCTGTCTATCTCAATGACCTGACCTCCACAGCCTTCTGCGACAAAGAGTTCCACAGATTCGCCATTCTCTGGCTGAAGAAATTCCTCCTCATCTCTGTTTTAAAGGCTCGTCTCTTTAGCCTGAGGTTGTTCCCTTTGGTTCTAGATTTTCCTACTAGTGGAAACATCTTCTCCATGTCCACAGTATCCTGTAAGTTTCAATAAGATCCCCCCCTCATCCTTCTAAACTCCAGTGAGTACAGACCCAGAGTCCTCAACTGCCCCTTTTCAAAACATTCAATCAGATTCACAAATCCTTTCCAAATTCAAGCTGGCTTTTTCAGATCAGCTGAAAATTTTCACGTATTCGATCACTTTACTTTTAACTATAGACTTTAGTAATTTCCTGACAATAGATGTTAGCTAAACTATAATTCCCTGTTTTCCCTGTTTAAGCTTTCTTTGATATTGGAGTGACATCTATAATTTTCCAATCTAGAGAAATTGAGAGAAATTTGGAAGGTTATAGTTAGGGCATCTGTAATGTTCCTTTAAACTCTTGAGATGGTAACCATCTGATCCAGAAGAACTGCCACTCTTCAATGCCATTATTTTCTTCATTGCTGTTATTTTGCTTGTGTTAATAATGGGAGTCATTGGCGTAATGTGGAACTGGAGTTACCTGCAGGGCAGACCAAGGAGGTCTCTTTTCCCACAGAACATTAGTGAAATGAATAGGTTCAGATGACAATCCTGCAGCTTTGGTTGTTTCCTGATTTAAAATGCCTCATTATTGTCCATGTTCAACTGATCTTGGAAGTGTGGGACAACCAAAGTTCCTGAATTTTCCTCTCCTTAAATGTCTTTCTCTGCTCCTTGGAGAACAACACTGGTTTTTCTAATCTCTCCACAAAACGGAACTCCCAAAAGCGAATAGCTTCCCAAAACTTATTGCTGGGTTTTGTAAACTGCTCATGAATTGCTTTTTGTAGGGCTGGAGTCCCTGTCACAATCTTGGCAATGTTAAAAGAGCTGACACGGGTACAATGGTCCCCCTTCTATAATCTATCAAATGATTCCCATCGCAGAGAGATAGGAACAGGAGGGCTCTCCCCTGCTCAACCACCTATACCATCATTGTTAACCTGTACCTTAACTTCATTCACTAACCTTTGTCCCATGTGCCTTGATGGTGTTGTATTACAGTTCATGTAACACCGTGCACTTTTACATGAATGTTGTAATCTGGAGCTATGGTGTTGCAAAGTTGAGTTTATGAAGTTGGAATTTGATGTTGGTAAAGATGTAAAAAATTGTAAAAACACTAGAGAGAAATAATATTGAGTTGTCCCTTTAAAAGCTGGTGTTTGTTTCAGTGTTTGGAGGTTTAAAGTGCAAAATACATCCAGAGTCCAAGCTGAAACATTTGTATCAAAAAGTCAAGCAGGCGTCTTGACAAGACAACTTATTTTTGTTTTAATTTAGTCCGATCAATTTAAAGCAGCTACCAGGAACCTACAAAACTTGAATTTGATGGTGTTGGCAACGTCAGACCAATCCTATTGTAGGAAACTTGATTTGTCACCACAGGTACAGAAGGGTGTGTAGGAGGGAAAAAACAGGAGAGAAACAGGAGAACTGCCACCTCTCAGGCCTCAAGAGGCAGAGGGCAGCTCTCAACTCTTAAGAGAATGCACCATCTAACTAGAGAAAGGTACCAAATCAGAAAGAACTTACAGACAGAGGAATCGATAGACGAATTCTAAAAGATTCCAAAAGCCACAAACCTAGTTTTATTTTTGAGAGTGACTGAATTCTACAATGATTTTTTTGGTTACTGAATTGATATTGTATTTATTTGAACAGCATTCCAGTAGAATCTAATTTTATTCAGTACATAACTTGTTTAGATAAAGGGCCCTGTTAATTAAATAAATTGTTAAGTGTTCATTGTGACTCCAGAGCCACAGATACGTGGTTGACTCTCAACTGCCCTCTTAAATGGCCAAGCAAGCCATTCAGTTGTATCAATTGCTCAAGAAGGCAGCTCACCACCACCTTCTCAAGGGCAACTAGGGTTGGATAATAAATGCTGGCCAACCAGTGATGCCCATGTCCCAAGAATGAATAAAAAAAAACCACAGCTAATCAGGATTCTCTCCCATTCTGATCGCCTACCATTTTTGCAGCTTGATATTCAATCTGTTTCACAGCGTTTTCTGGGACTACGATGGTTTTACCTTCTTAATGGGGTGCATACACAGGAAAATAAGAGCCGGAACAGACCCTTCAGACCCTCAAGTCCATCCTGCGATTCAATGGGATGATGTCTGATCTGTATCTCAACTGCACCCACCACCTTGACTCCATATTCTTCCATATCTTGGCTAGCAAAAATCTATCACTCGCAGATTTCAAATGTTTTACTGAGCAAGAACCGACTGCTTCTTATGGGAGAGAGAATTCAACACCTCTGCCATCCTTTTGTTGTGGAGAAGTTTTTTCCTATCTTCTCTACAGAATGGCCTGGCTCTGATTTTGAGGTTTGGCTTTGGAGGGACTACAGAGAAGGTTCGCTCGGCTGACACCGGAGATGAGGGGGGTTAGCTTATGAAGAGATGTTGAATAGACTGGGCCTGTACTCGTTATAGTTTAGAAGACTGAGGCATTATCTTATAGAGACCCATAAGATAATGAAAGGGATGGATAGGGTAGAGGTAGAGAGATTCTTCCCGCTTAGAAAGGAAAACAGAACTACAGGGCACAGTCTCAAAATAAGGGGGAGAAGGCAGTTTAGATCGGAGTTGAGGAGGAACTTCTTCACTCAAAGGGTGGTGAATCTCTGGAATTTTCTACCCATTGAAGTGGTGGGGGCTACCTCATTGAATATATTTAAGTCACGGGTAGATAGATTTCTGATAGACAAGGGAATTAAGGGTTATGGGGAGAAAGCGGGAAAGTGGAACTGATCCACTTCAGATCAACCATGATCTTATTGAATGGCGGGGCAGGCTCGAAGGGCAAGATGGCCGACTCCTGCTCCTATTTCTTATGTTCTTATGTAGGTTATGTCTCTTTATCCCAGGCTCCTTCACCAGTAGTAAACCTTTCTCTCTATCCAATCTAACAATCCTTTGCAAAATCTTAAACCAACCATCCCTCAAACTTCACTGTTTCAGAGAACACAAGCCTGGTTAGTCTTGCCTCACAATCTAAACCTTGGAGCCCCTGGTAACTTTCTGACCATAAGCCTCACCAGAAATGGATAGATTTTAAAACAGAATCCACCTAAGGAAGTTATGGTTTGTGTATCTTAAACCACTTAAGTTACGGTCTAGCTGAATTAGTCAATTATAAGAAGTACTTCATAGAGAATGACTTATGTGGTCTTGTTACTGTTAAGCAGATAAATGCAACAAACCACAGGAGGCCTTCATAGGAAACTGAGACTGAAATGCTAGAAAAAACAATGTTGTATTTTTACAACACTTTTCGAACCTCATGTCACCCCAAGTGCTTTCCAGAAGGTGAAGTAGTTTTGAAGCAAAGTCACTTTGGTAGGAAATATGGCAATCAATCTGTTAGCAAGGTCTGACAAACAGCATAGAAAGAAAGCCTACAATGCAGAAAGAGGCCATTCAGCCCATTGAGTCTGCACCGACAACAATCCCACCCAGGCCTTATCCCCATAACCCCACATATTTACCCCACTAATCCATCCAACCTATGCATCCCAGGACACTATGGGGCAATTTAGCATGGCCAATCAACCTAACCCGCACATCTTTGGAGTTTCAGAGGAAATCGCAGCACCTGAAGGAAACCCACACAGACATGGGGAGAATGTACAAACTCCACACAGACAGCGACCTGAGCTGGGATTTGAACCCAATTAATCACTGTGCCACTGTGCCATCTGAATGAAACAATGACCAAATATTTTGTCTTAGATATTGGTTAAGGGACGAATAAGGAACTGTGCGGCCAAATTCTGCTCAAACTCCATTTTCGAGTTTGCTGTTGACACCACCATGGTGGGTCGGATCTCAAACAATGATGAGACAGAGTACAGGAGAAGGATAGACAACCTGGTGAAATGGCGACAACAATAATCTCTCCCACACAGTCAACAAAACGAAGGAGATAGTCATCGGCTTCAGGAAGCATAATGGAGGACACGGCCCTGTCTATATCAATGGGGACAAAGTGAAAATGGTTGAGAGATTCAAGTTTCTAGATCACCAACAACCTGTCCTGGTCCTTCCATATCAACATTCTAGTTAAGAAAGCCCACCAATGCCTCTACTTTCTCAAGAGGCTAAGGAAATTCAGCACATTCACTACGACTCTCACCAATTTTTGCAGATGCACTATAAAAAGCATCCTTTCCAGATTTATTGCTGCTTGGTGAGGCTCCTGCTCTGACCAAAACCACAAGAAACTACAAAGGGTTGTGAATATAGCCCAATCCATCAGCAAACCAGTCCATTGACTCCATCTACATCTTCCCATTGCCTTGGAAAACCAGCCAGCATAATTAAGAACCCCACGCACCCTAGAAATTCTCTCTTCCACCTTCTTCCATTGGGAAAATGATAACAAAATCTGAGGTTACATGCAAACTGACTCAAGAATAGCTCCTTCCTTGTTGCCATCAGACTTTTGAATGGACCTATCCCATATTAAGTTGATCTTTTTCTACATTCTAGAAAACTCCACGTGATGGCACCCTAGCTATGGCTGTAACACCACATTCTGCACTCTCTCTTTCCTTCTCCCCATGTACTCTATGAGCGATATGTTTTGTCTCTGCAATGCGCAAGATCCAACACTTTTCACTGTCTCCCAAAACATGTGACAATAATAAATCAAATCAAATCAAATTGAACATTGGCCAGAAATCTGGGAAACACTCCCCATTGCTTCTTTAAATAGTGCAACAAGATCTTTTACACGCAACATCAAAGAGCAAATAGAGAATCGGTTTCTCATGTCACTCAAAAAGTGACTTCAGCTATAATATTCAATCGTTTGATTGATTTGAATTTAACTGTTATCCAGTTCACTGATCCTTGTTTATTGCTTAAGTTATGCAGGAAATTGGAGGGTTAAGGAATTTGAGAATATTTCAGAAGGACTGAAGCTTCCTGCATGTACAAAATCCTATAGGTTCTAAGATGTTTTAAAGGTCTATAAATAAACATATTTGGATTGAAAACTGAGTCATCTCTGCATTATTCTGTAATGACAGTGTTAGTAAGTGTGACCACCACACTGTCCTTGTGGAGACAAAGTCTTGCTCTCACATTAAAGACACCTTCCATCATGTTATCTGACAATCCCACCGTGCTACATCAGAGACATTTCAAATAAAAGTGAAATACTGTTGGTGCTGGAAATCTGAAATAAAAACAGAAAATGCTGGGTAAACTCAGCAAATCTGGCAGCACCTGTGGAGGGAGAAAGAGAGTTAATGCTTCAAGTCATAAAAGCAAATTACTGCGGATGCTGGAATCTGAAACCAAAAGAGAAAATGCTGGAAAATCTCAGCGGGCCTGGCAGCATCTGTAAGAAGAGAAAAGTGCTGACGTTTCGAGTGCAGATGACCCTTTGTCAAAGCTAAAAGGCATAGAAAGTGAGAGATATTTATACTGCAGAGTGAGAGAATGAAAGATGAGTCATAGCCACAGAAACCAGGGGAAAAAACTGTTAATGACAGCCCACACAGAGAATAAAGGGTGTGACTGGCCATTCTGTGCCTTTTAGATTTGACAAAGGGTCATCTGGACTCGAAACGTCAGCTTATTTCTCTCCTTACCAACGCTGCCAGACCTGCTGAGAATTTTCAGTGTTTTTTTTTCTCTTTCGGTTAATGTTTCAAGTCCATGTGACCTGTCTACAGAACTGAAGAGGGATAAAAATGCAATGAGTTATATAATTGCAGAAGTGGGTGGGGCAGAATGAAAGCTCAGGGATAAATTGGAGCTAAGGAGGGATTGACAAAGATGGACATAAAACAAAGAGGATGTTAATGCTGGCATCAGGAATTCAAGATGTGCTAATAGTGACTGGAAGGTAAGATATCAGACTGAGAGTTAACAGGAGAACAGAGGTCAGAAGAAACTAAATTGCAAAACAATGGACAGGTGATGATGGGGTGCGGAGGGGGGTGGAGCAGACCAGGGGAACAAAATAAGCAACAATAAAAAACACAAACACCCCTCCAAACTTGGCACCCGTGAGGCTGTGTGAGCCATCAGCAGCAGAACTGTATTCTATCTCAATCTGCAATCTCAAGGCCCACATACCCTACACTCCATCAAACCAGGAAATTAACTCTGGCTCAATGAAGGGTGCTGGAAGGCACACTTCGAGCAACACCAGGCTCACCTAAAAATGATGTGCCAACCTGGTGAAGCTACAACACGTGACTATTCACAGGCCAAACAGCAGGAGCAGCAAGTGATAGACAGACCTAAGCAATCCCAGGACCAAAGCTAAGCACTTGCAGTCCTGCCACATCCAGTTGTGAACGGTGGTGGACAATTAAACAACTCACTCGGAGGAGGAAGCTTCACAAATATCGCCACCCTCAATGATGGAAGAGCCCAGTACATCGGTGCAAAAGATAAGGCTGAAGAGTTCGCAGCAATCTTCAGCCAGAAGTGCTGAGTGGATGGTCCATCTCGACACCTCCAGAAGTCCCCAGCATCACAGATACCAGTCTTCAGATGCTTTGATTCACTCAGCATGATCTGAAGAAAGAGTTGGAGGCACTGGATGCTGCAAAGGCAATGGGCCCTGATAAAATTCCGACAATAGTGCTGAAGACTTGTGCTCCAGAACTTGCTGCTCCCCTGGCCAAGTTGTTCCGGGGTGACACCGGCAGCTACCTGGCAATGTGGAAGATTGCCCCGCTTTGTCCTATACACAAGGATCAGGAAAAATCCAACCCAGTCAACGACTGTCCCACCTCTCTGGGAACGTGTTGTACCTGGTCAGGGCAAAGAGAACTTCTAACTCACACAGAATTCACCATTCACACAGATAAGTGTCTCCATGAATGGTTTTGCTGCCTTAATTGTGATTCCTCGCTAGCATTCTTATTTTTGATTTTTGACTGTACACATTTTCTATAAAAAAAGATAGAGGAATATAGTGGCACAGTGATTAGCGCCGGGGACCCGAGTTCAATTCCAGCCTCGGGCCACCGTCTGTGCGGAGTTTGCATGTTCTCCCCGTGTCTGCGTGGGTTTCCTCCGGCTGCCCCGGTTTCCTCCCACCCTCCAAAAATGTGTAGGTTAAGTGGATTGGCCACACTAAATTGCCCCCCAGTGTCCAAGGGTGTGTAGGTTAGCTGAATTGGCCATGGTAAGTCAACCCTTAGTGTCCAAAGATGCCTACGTTTGGTGGATTGGCCATTGCTAAACGTGTGGGGTTACTGGGAGGGGAGATATCCTGGGTAAGATACTCTGTCAGAGAGTGGGTACAGATTCGATGGGTCGAATGGCCTCTTTCTGCACTGTAGGGATTCTATGAACTTGAAAAGAAGATGTTATTAGAAATGAGACTGCTGTCTTCAGTCCTGAACTGCCCAGAGCTGGAGTTGGACAGGAGGTTTTCCTCTCCTACTCTGGAGAGGGGGTGGGGTGGGGGAGTAAAATCATTTGACTCAATAAAGGGGGTGATTTGTAAAAGTCACTGGAGGCCGACTTTGCGGTCCATAAAATAAAGCTCACCATTTCTACGGAGGAGGAAGTAACACTACACCAGAAAAAAAATCCCTACCACTAGTTGAACGTATTTAAGGGCCGTCCCAGATTTTTGTGTTCTTAATTCCTGGCCGGCATTCAGAGAAAATTGAATGGATGGATGTGTAGCGCCGAAGCCGGGGGATCAAATGACAGCCTGACGCAGGGCTGGCTGCCAGGGAGTCAAACTGGACTATTTAAAATGCTTCCAGACTGCAGGGCTCAGAGTCTGGGGAGTTAGACAGGTAAGTCACACCTGGATTCAGCACCATCCTCACTCAACCCCTGCGCCCAATCTTCCCGTGGAATGAATTAATGTCCTGTCTGAACTGGTGTAGATGGAAGCGTTCAGCTAATCTTCTTCTTAAATTTTACAGGTTCCCATTATTGTACATTAAGCATGGTAAGAGAACTTGTCAATTTCAGTATGTTTTCGCACCGTTACTAAAGTGTTTGAAATTCTCGTTCTAAGTATAATTATTTGAAACTTTTCTTGCCAGAGTTGCTGCATGCAAGATAATTACACCCCTCTGTTTAATGATGCCTTTGAGGTGATACAACATCAGCACCTCTCGACCCAGTTTCGACAGGACCCGAATCTCCAGTATCTGCCAAGTAAGCATCTCACTCCATCCCTCCAGACTCGGAATGAGTTACTGTGAGCTTATTTATCCATGTGCTTTTCTATAACCCTCTCTCCTTTCTGTTAAGGTCCCCCACTCTCCATGTACAACCTCCAGCATTATCAAGAGACTGGCCCTGCCCCTTACTGCCCTCTGAATGCCCACACCCAACATTTGCAGGACACTGTAAGTTCAAAAACTGGGCAAGGAGGGGCAAAGATGTGTGTGACTGAATGTATGGGAGGGAATAACTCGTTGTTAATTACTCTTTGTAGTAAAGCTGAGGGCTTCTTCTTTTAAACAGTGACTTGTGACCTGGAATGCGCCACCCGAGAGGGTTGTGGAAGTTGATTCAATAGAAACTTTCAAAAAGGAATTAGATAAATAATTTCAACGTGGAGGGGGGGGGTGGAGGCGGGGGATGTTATGGGGAAAGAACAAGGAACAGGATGAGTTGGATAACTCTTTGTAAGATCTAGCAGGAAACATGAAGAGCTGAATGGCCTCTTTCTGATTTCAGAAAGGAATCATGGAGTAAAAGGATTTGGGATTGAGCAGCAACTGGGATTAAGAGAGACTAACACAAGATGTTGTTTGATCTCTGTGTGCTTGTGAATAGTTTATAATCTGAAGATGTCTTTATGCTTCTGATTCACAAGAATGGTTCCAGGGGTGAGGAACTTTCATTGTGGTTGGAGAGGTTAGGACAGTTTTCCTTAGAGAAAGATTTGAGAAAATCTTGAGAGGAGATTTGATCGAGGTGTTCAAAACCAAGAGGGGTCTGGACAGGGTAAATAGGAAGAAACTGTTGCCATTGGTGAAAGGATTGGGAACAAGAGGCGCAGATTTAAGGTAATTGGTAAAAAGGTGATGCGAGAAAAGTCTTTTCACACAATGATTAGGTAGGATCTGGAGTGTACTACCCGAGTGTGGAGGAGGCAGGTCTAATCGAGGCTGTGGAAAAGGCTATTGTCTCAAAAGGAAGAATGTGCAGGGATACAGGGAGAAGGCAGGAGAATGGGATGAGGTCAGTTCTCATTCAGCGAGCTAGCACAGAAGAAATGGGCTATGGGTCTGGCAGTATCTGTGGAGACAAAACTAGGTGTAATATTTTGAGTCCGTATGACTCCTTCAGTCTTAAGAGACATGGACTGAAAATGTTCGCCCCATTCTCTCTCCATAGATGCTGTCAGACCTGCTGAGTATTTCCAGCATTTTCTGTTTCTGTTTCAGATTCCAGCCTCCGCAGTATTTTATCAGGAATATAAGATAGTCACAAATAAATCCGACAGGGAACTCAGGAAAACCTCCTTTACCCAGAGTGCTGAGAGTGTTGAACTCATGACACCAATGAATTGGTGAGGCAAATAGCTTGAGGGAAAGCCAGACAAACAGCTGAGGCTGAAAGGAATAGACCAGTGACGGGGCAACCTTGGAACTGAGTGGGCTGCGTGAGCGACCCTTCCTCATCTCAGTGAGTGGCAAGATTGGAATCAGACTTGTTAACTAATCATGATCCTGTGAAAAAGGTTAAATACACCTAATACACTGAATATTTCATAAGGGGTTATAGAAAATGTTTAATCATTTAGTTATTAGTAGAACTGTCATAAACTTCAAATAGTATAAACAGGATAAATATGGACACGTTGGACACAGAGGAGTGCACGGCTCTCATAGTCAAAGTTAGAGAATCATAGAATCTACAGCCTTCACAGACAACAATCCCACCCAGGTCCCATCCCTACAACCCCACATATTTACCCCCCTAGTCCCCTTGAAACTAAGGGGCAATTTAGCATGGTCAATCCACCTAACCCCCACATCTTTGGACTGTGGGAGGAAACCCACGCACACATGGGGAGAATGTGCAAACTCCACACAGACAGTGACAAGAGACCAGAACTGAACATGGATCCCTGGCACAGTGAGGCACAGTACTAACCACTGTGCCACTGTGCCGCCCCCTGTGAACAATCAGCACACACCTCTCTTCACTTGCCCTTGCTTTATTTGCAAATCATTTCAGTCATACCAGCAGGAAAAAAACTACATGGGCAGAAGCCAGCAGAACCATTGGCCCACCACTGGAATAGGAGATTGTATTGATGGGAGTTAAGTGAAAAGGGGGTGGGAGGAAGTGTGAAGCGTAAATACCAGTTGAGTTGAATGGCCTCTTTCTGTGCTGGAGAACCGATGTAGCTGTGTGATGTATCGAAGCCCTCTGTCTGCCAGTTCCAATGGCTCAGGCAAGTGTTCAGGATCCCATAGCACTTGATGAAGAAATGATATGGCCAGAGTAACTCCTCCAGCAAACTGGCCATTCTTCTTCTAGTTGTGGGATCCTGCTGTACACAAGATGGCTGCTCAGTTTGTTTCAATTACAAACTACCTCAATACTTGTGAAAGAGTTTGGGTCATTTCTGAAAGTTGTGATTGGGCACAATAGAAATGTGAATCTTTCATTAACTCCCCCTCCCCTACCGGCTGCCCACCACTAAATAAAAGACCAAACTACAGGAGTTACAAGCTAAAGTGACAAAGTTAACAGTCCAGCAAAGAAGCTGGAGATATTTCTCACAATGCTTGCAAACAATGTGGCATTGCCATGTTCCCTATTTTAGTCCAGATACTGTCCATTTACTTTACTCAGAACATAACACTGAAAACACTCAGGAGGTGAGTCAGTATCTGTGGAGAGAACAATAAAATTAAAGTTCCAGATTCAGACTTTTCCTTAGTGATTTTAAATGGTTTTATAAAAAGGACATTCTACCCACAACGTACTTCACTGTTGGAGGTATCTTCTCTCCAGGAAATGACACTAAACTGTAGCTCTTCCCCTTCTCGTTAGGGGTAAGGATTGGCCTTTGAGCTCCTGTCTGTTCTCAAAGGAGAGCAGGGGAAGTAACCCTGAGTCAACATTTACCCCTCAACCAAAACTCACAGGGGAACAAAGGTTTAACAATTTGTCTCGTTGCAGTTTAGAGTCCCTATGGTGCAGAAGGAGGCTTTTTGGCCCATCAAGCCTGCACCAACAACAATCCCACCCAGGCTCTATTCCAATAACCTCACGTATTTACCCTGCTAATCCATCTGACATTAATGAATGGCCAATCAACCTAACCCGCACATCTTTGGACCGTGTAAGAAGTCTCACAACACCAGATTAAAGTCTGATAGGTTTATTTGGAATCACAAGCTTTCGGAGTGCTGCTCCCTCATCAGTGAATGGAGAGGTAACTTTCACAAACAAAACCTACCTCTCCACTCACCTAATGAAGGATAAGCTTGTGGTTCCAAATAAACCTGTCGGACTTTAACCTGGTGTTGAGATTTTTTACTGTGCCCACCTCAGTCCAATGCCAACATTTCCACATCTTTGGACAGTGGGAGGAAACGGGAGCACCCAGAGGAAACCCACACACAGATACGGGGAAAAGACAGTGGGAGGAAACCAGAGCACCCAGAGGAAACCCACACACAGATACGGGGAAAAGACAGTGGGAGGAAACCAGAGCACCCAGAGGAAACCCACACACAGATACGGGGAAAATACACAAACTCCACCCGGGCAGTCACCCAAGGCCAGAATTAAATCTAACAAATTGGTTGCTGACTTTGAGCAGTGATTGGGTGTTTGAGGCAACGGCAAGACTCCATTAACGTAGATTCTTTATCATTTGCAACAGTGTAGGTCAGATTCTGATGTATTTAAAAAGAACGAAACATCTAATGTTAAGCAGGTTTCAGATTTAGCTGACAAAGAACTTCTCCTTTCAAAACTCAATGTCCAAGTGAAGTCACAACCACGTGAAGTGCAGCAGAATGGGGAATTCTGTCTAACCTCATGACACTAACAAGATCTTAACTTTTATACCTCCAGGTGGATTTTAACTTTGAGAACAACAAAGTAATGTATGAGAATGGATCCCAGAATCCCGGTTACTTTCCAGACAATCACCTTCATGACTTATTTATCCCAAGACAAGGAAAAGGTATGTCTTCTTATTTCCACTTCTTTATTGCTCGCACCCCCGGGTGGATTTTCCCGAGGATAGTTTTATTAATATTTGTTCGTGAGATGTGGGCGTCGCTGGTTGGGGATTATTTCTCTTCCCTAATGGCCCTTGAGCTGAGTGACTCGCTGGACTATTTCCATTTCAGAGGGTAGTTAAGAGTCAGCCACATTCCTGTGGATCTGGAGTCACATGTAGCCCAGGCTAGTTAAGGATGGCAGATTTCCTCCCCTAAAAGACATTCGTGATCCTGATGGGATTTTCCGACAATCGTTTCATCATTAGGCATTTTTAATTCAATTCAAATTTCCATGGTGGGATTTGAACTCTGGTTCCCAGAAGCATTACCCTCTGGATTACCAGTCCAACAACAATTACACTATGCCACTATTTATTCTGCTATCAAGTGGCATGGTAGTGCAGTGGTTAGCACAGCTAACCAGCTCTCATAGTGCCCTTGGAGCCAGGTTCAATTCCAGCCTCGGGTGACTGTCTGTGTGGAGTTTGCACATTCTCCCCGTGTCTGCGTGGGTTTCCTCCAAGTGCTCCGGTTCCCTCCCCACACTCCAAAGATGTACGGGTTAGGTTGATTGGGCATGATAAATTACCTTAGTGTCAGGGGGATTAGGAGGGTAAATATGTGGGGTTACTGGGATAGGGCAGGACCTGGGGAGGGGGGGATTGTTGTTGGTGCAACAACGATAGGTCAATAGACCAATAGATAGATCAAAGAAAACAGAGGGTAGCAGTGGAAGGGTGTGTTTCTGAATGGAGGCCTGTGACAAGTGGTGTTTCTCAGGGATCAGTGCCAGGACATTTGCTATTTGTAATATATATAAATGATTTGGAGGATAATGTAACTAGTTTGATGAGTAAGTTTGTGGACGACACAAAGATTGGTGAATTTGCGGATAGCGATGAGGACCAGAGGATACAGCAGGATATAGTTCAGCTGGAGACTTGGGCGGAGAGATGGCAGATGGAGTTTAATCTGGACAAATGTGAGGTAATGCATTTTGGAAGGTCTAATACAGATAGGAAATATACAGTAGATGGCAGAACCTTTAAGAGTATTGCTAGGCAAAGGGATCTGGGTGTACAGGTACACAGGTCACTGAAAGTGGCAATGCAGGTGGAGAAGGTAGTCAAGAAGGCATACGGCATGCTTGCCTTCATCGGCTGGGGTATTGAGTTTAAAAATTGGCAAGTCATGTTGCAACTTTATAGAACATTAGCGAGGCTGCACTTGGAATATAATGTTCAATTCTGGTTGTCACACTACCAGAAGGATGTGAAGGCTTTGGAGAGAGTACAGAAAAGATTTACCAGGATGTTGCCTGGTATGGCGGGCATTAGATAATGAGGAGAGGTTGGAGAAACTTGGTTTGTTTGAGGGGAGGTTGAGGGGAGTCCTGATAGAAGTCTATAAGAGGAATGGACAGAGTGGATAGTCAGAAGCTTTTTCCCAGGGTGGAAGAGTCAATTACTAGGGGGCACAGGATTATGGTGCAAGGGGCAAGGTTTAAAGGAGATGTACGAGGCAGATTTTTACACAGAGAGTTGTGAGTATCTGGGACTCATTGCCAGGGGAGGTAGTGGAAGCAGATAAGTTAGTGACTTTTAAGGGGAGCCTTGACAAGTACATGAATAGGATGGGATAGAGGGATATGGTCCCTGGAAGGGTAGGGGGTTTTAGTTAAGTCAGGCAGCATGGTCAGTGCAGGCTTGGAGGGCCGAAGGGCCTGTTCCTGTGCTGTAATTTTCTTTGTCCTTTGTTCAAGCTCGATGGGCCAAATGGCCTCCTTCTGCACTGTAGATTCTATAACTTACAGCACTGGAGTAAAACATTCCAGAATTATTTAAGAGCAGTGTTAAACACAGAGCCATTTCATTCCTTCATCCAGATGTTAGCACAAGTGTAAAGAGCAATTTGTCCCTCCCCTGCCCCCGCCCACACTGTTTAGTTCGATGGCCCCTGCAGCAGAGGCTCCGATTTTCTTCAATGCCCTCACGCTGCTCTCTGTTACAGGCAGGAAGAGGCTGCGCCTCTACGAGTTCCTGAGCGAATCTCTCCACGATTCCCAGATGTCCGACTGCATCCAGTGGGTGGACAGGAAGAGCGGCATCTTCCAATTCATCTCCAAGAACAAGGAGAAAGTGGCGGAGATGTGGGGCAGGAGGAAGGGCAATCGGAAGACCATGACCTACCAGAAAATGGCCCGCGCCCTCAGGAACTACAGCCGGACGGGAGAGATTGTGAAAGTGCGCAGGAAGCTAACCTACCAGTTCGATGCCCAAGTCCTGCAGAGACTGGGAAACGTCTCAAGCTCTTTCTATCCAGCGACCGACCATGAACATTATGGATGCGATCACTGGCATTTCAGTTACAACTATAACGATCTTTCACATGGAAATTCCACATGAGTGGTCTTGGTTCAAGCTAAACTGTGTTCTTTAGAACAGAACATTGCAGAGAAGCAGAGAGAAGGGTTAACACTGTGTTTGAAATGATCCTGTAAATATCATTTACTCTTTAAGTTAGCGTGTGTCAGGTTTCAGCCCAGTCCAGGGTGATGTACTCATAATATTAGAATAAAAATTCCTTTCTTTTTTGTATACTCTGTACATTGAGTGATTACGCAGCAGACACCCGCACAGGGATTTGGCCACACTCCTGGTCAGTGTCAGATCGCCAGCCAGACAGAGAGAGACAGGCCAGTCTTTGGAGCAAGACTTTAGGACTGTTAACTAAATGACAGGTTCACGGAGATGTGAGGGGAAACAGAGTGTGAGATCTGGGGAGACCAGTACAACAGTCTGAAATAAAAACGGACAAATGCTGGAAATCCTCCCGCAGCAGCGGGAGAAAGAGGTAATATTTCAGAGCAATGACCTTTCGTCTGAACCACTTGAATTTCTTTTTGTTCATTCCTGGGACGTGGGCATCGCTGGCTGAGCCAGCATTTATTGCCCATCCCTAGTTGCCCTTGGAGGGAAGTTGAGAGTCGCCCACATTGCTGTGGCTCTAGAGTCACATGTAGGCCAGACTGGGTAAAGATGACAGATTTCCTTCCCTAAAGGAAGATTAGTGAACCAGATGGGTTTTCCCAACAATCGACATTGGTTTCGTGGTCATCAATAGTTCCTTAGTTCCAGATACTTTTTCAAATTCCACCATCTACCATGACAGGATTTGAACCCCGGAGCCCCAGAACATTTAGCTAAGTTGCTCCATTAATAGTCTAGCAATAATACCACTAGGCCCCCTCCCCATATAGGTAGAAATAGAGGAAGCATTAATATAGGAGAAAGAGAGAGATAGAGAGATACAGATTCAGAAAGATGGAAAGGGCGAAACAGGAATGATTAGACAGTGTTAATCAGAAGAGTAGACTCTGACTCATTCCCCCAGACTGACAAAACCTAGCATTAGAGAATTGTACAGCGCAGAGATGGCCATTCAGCCCACTTTGTATGTGCCAGCCCTTTGAAAGAGTTATCTAATTAGTCCCACTCCATCACTCTTTTCCTGAAAGCTCTGCAATTTCCTTTTCTTCTTCAAATATGTATCCAATTCTCTTTGTGAAAGTTGCTGTTGAATCTGCTTCCTTCACCATTTCAACAGAATATTCTGGATCACAACAACTCACCGCATTAAATAAAACAAGTTTCCTCATGTGGCCTCTGGTTCTTTCGTTAGTTATCGTCAATCTTGGTTCTCTGCTTGCCAACATGTCTGCTGCCACGGGAAGTGTACTTGCAAAACCCCAACTAAATCATATAACGTGCAGTGGGGTACAGAGCAAATATTCTTCAATGAGTCCCTCAGTACAGGAATTCCGATACCAAAACCCCATTCAATGCGCACCATAAATTAAAACATTTTAGGACTGAGGTGAGGTGAAATTTCTTCATCCAGAGAGTGGTGAATCTGTGGAGTTTGCTACCACAGAAAACAGTTGAGGCCAAATCATTGTGAGATTTTAAGAAGAAATGTTGAGTGGGGCAGCACGGTGGCACAGTGGGTTAGCACTGCTGCCTCACAGCACCAGGGACCCAGGTTCGATTCCCGGCTCGGGTCACTGTCTGTGTGAAGTTTGCATGTTCTCTCCGTGTCCTCCTGGTGCTCCGGTTTCCTCCCACAGTCCAAAGATGTGTGGGTTAGATGGATTGGCCATGCTAAATTGAGTCTTTGTGACAGGGAGATTAGCAGGGTAAATCCATGGAGTTATGAGGATAGAGCCTGGGTGGGATTGTTGTCGGTCAGACTCGTTGGGCTGAATGGCCTCTTTCTGCCCTGCAGGGATTCTAAGAAATTAGTTTATAGCTCTTTGGGCTATAGGGATCAAGGCATATGAGGGAAGGGAGGATCAGGATGTTGAATTTGATGATTAATCATGATCAGAATAAATGGTAGAACAGTTTTGAAGGGCTGAATGGCCTACTCCTGCTTCTAGTTCCTATGCTTAAACTCTGGAACCTGAGATGGAAAAGGCAAAATGAGATGTGAAAGAAAAATACTGCGGATGCTGGAATCTGAAACAAAACAGAAAATGCTGGAAAATCTCAGCAGATCTGACATATTTACCCACTAACCCCTCTAACCTAAGCATCTCAGGATGCTAAGGGTAATTTTAGCATGGCCAATCACCCTAACCTGTACATCTTTGGACTGTGGGAGGAAACCGGAGCACCCGGCGGAAACCCACGCAGACACGAGGAGAATGTGCAAGCTCCACACAGACAGTGACGTGAGCCGGGAATCAAACCCGGGTCCCTGGAGCTGTGAAACAGCAGTGCTCACCACTGCGCTATCGTACCGCCCTTAGTCTTTTCCTTAGCCTTCTGAGAAAGGAGGGGCATTGGTGGGCTTACTTAACTCTTGCAGGTTGTGGTTTGAGGCAGGAGCCATTGTAATAACCGACAGGATGCATTGTAACTTATACAATCCAATGGTTCTTTTATTCTATGTAACAAAATTTTAATAAAAAGTATTAAATTGTTATTTTCTTCCAACTCTGTGCGAAGTTCTGTTTGAAACAGAAGCAGACCCAACTGAACTTTCAAAATAAATTGGATAAATACGTGAATGAAATATAAACAAGATTCAGGACTGAGGGGAAAGAACAGGGTGTGGCAGGGGGTTAGTGATTCTAATTGCATTGCTATTTCACAGAGCCAGTAAAGATGAGATGGGCTGAATGTCCTCCTCCCTGGTTGTAAGATTTCATGGGCATTTACCAGTTTAGACACAGAATAGACATAGAACATTACAGCGCAGTACAGGCCCTTCAGCCCTCGATGTTGCACTGACCAGTGGAACCAATCTAATAACCCTCTAACCTAAACTATTCCAATGTTATCCATATGCCTATCCACTGACCATTTGAGCGCCCTTAAAGTTGGCGAGTCCACAACTGCTGCAGGCAGGGCATTCCACACCCTTACTACCCTCTGAGTAAAGAACCTACCTTTGACATCCGTCCTATAATTACCACCCCTTAATTTAAAGCTATGTCCCCTCGTGTTAGCCATCACCATCCGAGGGAAAAGTTTGGTCACCACTTAATAGCAAACTGAAATAAGGTTAAAAGTCTGATTTGAACCTCTCTCCTTAAGATAGTACTTCCCAAACAATTTCCCAGTGAGAGCCCAGTTTAATGCTTGAGATGTTGTGTGCCCTGATGAGGGACCTTTTACCTGTGGTTTGTGGGAGGGGGATAGTTCCTGAGTGGGAAGTGAGGGGGTGGGGCTGCAGCGAGGACGGTGGGGAGAACTCCTTCAACTTCAGACTTTCTTTTTAAGGAAAATCCTAACTTTTCAGTTTTTTCTTTACGACAGCAATCAGGCCTCAAAGATCCGTTCGTTCAACCACACCCAACATGAGATATAAAAGGCGAGGGTTTAAAAAGGCCTCACAGCTGTTAGCATTCAACCCCAGCAGTCATTACTGCCTTGGAGTTCATGACCTCAAAAATCTCATCTCGTGACCCCAGTGGGGTTCGCAACCCATAGTCTGGGGTATCCTGCCTTAAGAGTTTCCCAGCCATGCAGACTCACACTGCACTACCTTTACGTAAATATATTCACGTTTGTACAGTCCACAGAGAATTAGTAATTCTTGTAGTTGGTGAATAGCTGAAACCCCTGGTCATCTAGACTTGAAACATTGGCTCCATTCTCTCCCAGTAAGAAGTCTGACAACACCAGGTTTAAGTCCAACCAATTTATTTGATAGTAAACTCACAAGCTTTTGGGGGTTTGCCCCTTCATCAGGTGAATGGAGAGTTCTGGCCTCAGACAGAGCGTATAACAGCACAGACAGTTTACAGATTACTGATTAGAATGCCAGTCTTTACAACTAACCTGCTATTCAAGTCTTAGCACATTGTCAGCGTCTTTGAGACTTGAATAGCAGGTTAGGTGTAAAGATTCGCATTCTAATCAGTAATCTGTAAACTGTCTGTGCTTTATATGCTCTGTCTGAGGCCAGAACTCTCCATTCACCTGACGAAGGGACTAACCCCAAAAGCTTGTGAGTCTATTATCAAATAAATCGGTTGGACTAAAACCTGGTGTTGTCAGACTTCTTACTGTGTTTACCCCAGTCCAATGCCGGCACATCCACATCTATTCTCTCCCCATAGAGGGAGGAGGACATTCAGCCCATCTCATCTTTACTGGCTCTGTGAAATAGCTATGCAATTAGAATCACTAACCCCCACCCCCCGCCACACCCTGTTCTTTCCCCCCAGTCCTGAATCTTGTTTATATTTCATTCAAGTATTTATCCAATTTATTTCGAAAGTTCAGTTGGGTCTGCTTCCGTTTCAAACAGAACTTCGCACAGAGTTGGAAGAAAATAACAACTTAATACTTTTTATTAAAATTTTGTTACACAGAATAAAAGAACCATTGGATTGTATAAGTTACAATGCACCCTGTCGGTTATTACAATGGCTCCTGCCTCAAACCACAACCTGCAAGAGTTAAGTAAGCCCACCAATGCCCTTCCTTTCTCAGAAGGCTAAGGAAAAGACTAAGGGCAGTACGATAGCGCAGTGGTGAGCACTGCTGTTTCACAGCTCCAGGGACCCGGGTTTGATTCCCAGCTCACGTCACTGTCTGTGTGGAGCTTGCACACTCTCCTCGTGTCTGCGTGGGTTTCCACCGGGTGCTCCAGTTTCCTCCCACAGTCCAAAGATGTACAGGTTAGGGTGATTGGCCATGCTAAAATTACCCTTAGCATCCTGAGATGCTTAGGTTAGAGGGGTTAGTGGGTAAATATGTAGGGATATGTGGGTAGGGCCTGGATGCGATTGTGGTCGGTGCAGACTCGATGGGCCAAATGGCCTCTTTCTGTGTTGTAGGGTTTCTACGTCTATGTCTTTCTCTGAAATTTGGCATGTCAGCTATGACTTTCACCAACTTTTACAGATGCCCCATAGAAAGCATTCTTTCTGGCTGTATCACAGCTTGGTATGGGCTTCTGCTCTGCCCAAGACCACAAGAAACTACACAAGGTCGTGAATGTGGCCCAGCCCATCACGCAAACCAGCCTCCCATCCATTGACTCTGTCTACACTTCCCATTGCCTCGGGGAAAAGCAGCCAGCATCATTAAGGACCCCACGCACCCCGGACATTCTCTCTTCCATCTTCTTCCACAAAATACAAAAGTCTGAGGTCATTTACCAACTGATTCAAGAACAGCTGCTTCCCTGCTGCTGTCAGACTTTTGAATGAACTTGCCTTGCATTTTGATCTTTCTCTACATTGTGGCTATGACTTTAACACTACATTCTCTCATTCCCTTCTCTATGAACGGTATGCTTTGTCTGTATAGCGTGCAAGAAACAATACTTTTCACTGTATGTCTGTTTATAACCAGTTTGCAATTCTTATTAGAATTATTCATGCTAAACAGAATCCACTGGGAAGCCAATAGAATAATATATAAAAGTAAATATCAGTATGAAAGAAAGCAACTTCAATTTCCCTCTTTATGCCCTGGTGCAGAGCCAAGTATTTGCCAGGAAGAGGGAAGGAGAAGGGACCAAGATGCTCCTCTTATTTCGGAGGAGGGAATTTGTAGTTGCCAAAGCAATCCCAGCGAATAGAACTGATTTTGGGCTCTTCAGGGAATCATATCTTTCCAAACATCAGGGTGAAAATATCCCTGCAGCAACATTCCGAATCCTGGAACAGCTGGTCATCTCATTCATAACTCCCCCTTCCCATACCTATCTCTCCCCCACACCTACCTCTCCCCCACATCTGCCTGTCCCCACATCTACCTGTTCCCTACATCTGCCTGTCTCCCACATCAGGTCCATAGCAGATGTCACCTCCCTGGCCCTCCACTCAACCCTGGAACATTTAGATAACAAAGATACATATGTCAGACTACAGCTCAGCATTCAACATCATTATTCCTGCAAAACTCTTCTCTGACCTCCATGGCCTGGGCCTCAGCTCCTCCCTCTGTGACTGGATCTTGAACTTCCTAACTCACAGACAACAATCAGTAAGGATAGGCAACAACACCTCCTCCACGATCATCCTCAACACCAGTGCCTCACGAGGCTGTGTTCTCAGCCCCCTACGATACTCCTTACACATCTGACTGTGTGGCTAAATTCCCCTCCAATCTGATTTTCAAGTTTGCTGATGACACCACAGTAATGGGTCAGATCTCAAACAACAATGAGACAGAGTACAGGGATGAGATAAGAATCTGGTGAACTGGTGCGGCAACAATAATCTTTCCCTCAATGTCAACAAAACGAAGGAGATTGTCATCGACTTCAGGAAGTGTAAAGGAGAACATTCCCCTGTCTACATCAATGGGCTCAAAGTGAAAATGGTCGACAGCTTCAAGTTCTCAGGTGTCCAGATCACCAACAACTTGTCCTGGTCCCTCCATGCAGATGCTGCACTTAAGAAAGCCCATTAACACCTTTACTTTCTCAGACTAAGGAAATTTGGCATGTCAGCTACAACTCTCACCAACTTTTACAGATGCACATAGAAAGTATTCTTTCTGGTTGTATCACAACTTGGTATGGGCTCCTGCTCTGCCCAAGACCACAAAAAACTACAAAGGATTGTGAATGAAGCCCAGCCCATTACTCAAACCAGCCTCCCATCCATTGTCTCTGTCTACACCTCCCACTGCCTCAGAAAAGCAGCCAGCATAATTAAGAACGTCACACACCCCGGACATTCTCTCTTCCACCTTCTTCCGCTGGGAAAAAGAGACAAAAGCCTGAGAACACGCACCAAGCAACTCAAGAACGTTTCTGCTGATTGCTATGACTGTAAAAAAAGATTTAATGTTACTTATTATTGTCACATGCATTAGTATATAGTGAAAAATATTGTCCCTTGTGTGCTATACAGATAAAGCATACCGTACATAGAGAATGAAAGGAGAGAGTGCAGAATGTAGTGTTACAGTCATAGCTAGGGTGTAGAGAAAGATCAACTTAATGCGAGGTAGGTCCATTCAAAAGTCTGACAGCAGCAGAGAAGAAACTGTTCTTGAGTCGGTTGGTATGTGACCTCAGAGTTTTGTATCTTGTAATCATTACATATCATTACATTCTGTACTCTCTCCTTTCCTTCTGTGTGATCGGTATGCTTTGTATAGCGTGCAAGAAACAATACTTTTCACTGTATACTCATAGATGTGACAATAATAAATAAAATCCAATCTACCTCTCCCCCACATCTACCTGTTCCCTCATCTGCCTGTTAAGAAGAGTGAGTTATTAATTTCAAATGACACGTTTATTTGGGAAGCCGACCCCCATTCAGTGAGATCAGTGGGTTTGTGGTTTAACCTCTGGTTAGATTTTGTTAAGGGGATGGAGCAGGTGGGTCCCTGACAGTGTCTGCCCGGGGTCTCCCCGGCTATAGAACAGGATTTCCCCTCTAGCTGAGGGTGGAGTTAGTATGGAGACTTTGCCGTTGCTCTGTGTCTCACACAGGGTTCAGGCTGGACCCTCCCAGGAGGAGCGAGTGTTGGGCTGGTCTGCCTGCTGGTTATAAACGGGATTCCCGCACCGCAAGGATCTCACATGAAGGGACACAATTTGAGAGGACACAGAGCTACATTCAGAGGTGGGAGTGAGAAGTTACTTGTTTAGTGCTGCTAATTACACCTATTCTCCGCTCTCTCAGTGCTACTCTCGGCTTTGTAACGATAAACGCGTTCCTTCACTTTAGTGTGTTTGTGGACTCGGTGAATTTTCTCTTCAATCTCACAGCAACCGTCCCGGATGCAGAATTGAATAGTTCAATTTAAAACTTCCCAGTGTTTAAAACACATTCGTTTGTTACCGGAATATAAATCAGTTTCTCTATAGTTTGGGGGAAATGAAATGGCAACCAGTTTCTTACCCATCTGTGTGTGTGTGTGTGCCTCTATGTGTGTGTTTATTTATTTGTTTATTAGTGTCACAAGTAGGCTTACACCAACACTGCAATGAAGTCACTGTGAAAATCCCCTAGTTGCCACACCCTGGCACCTGTTTGGGTACACTGAGGGAGAATTTAGCGTGGTCGATGCACCTAACGGGCATGTCTTTCGGGCTGTGGGAGGAAACTGGAGCATCCAGAGGAAACCCACGCAGACATGGGGAGAATGTTCAGATTCCGCACAGTGGCCCAAGCTGGGAATTGAACCCGGGTCCCTGGCACTGTGAGTTGTCTACATGGACTTTAGCAAGGCCTTTGACAAGGTACCACATGGTAGGTTGTTAGATCTCACGGAATTCAGGGTGAGGTATCTAAATGGATACAAAATTGGCTTCTTGACAGAAGCCAGAGGGTGGTTGTAGAGAGTTGTTTTTCAAACTGGAGGCCTGTAACCAGCGGTGTGCCTCAGGGATCAGTACTGGGCCCACTGTTATTTTTCATTTATATTAATGATTTGGATGAGAGTATAGGAGGCATGGTTAGTAAGTTTGCAGATGACACCAAGATTGGTGGCATAGTGGACAGTGTGGAAGGTTATCTCCAATTGCAATGGGATCTTGATCAATTGGGCCAGTGGGCTGACGAATGGCAGATGGAGTTTAATTTAGACAAATGCGAGGTGATGTATTTTGGTAGATTGAACCAGGGCAGGACTTACTCAGTTAATGGTAAGGTGTTGAGGAGAGTTACAGAACAAAGAGGTCTAGGGGTACAGGTTCATAGCTCCTTGAAAGTGGAGTGACAGGTGGACAGAGTGGTGAAGAAGGCATTCAGCATACTTGGTTTCATTGGTCAGAGCATTGAATACAGGAGTTGGAACGTCTTGTTGAAGTTGTACAAGACATTGGTAAGGCCACACTTGGAATACTGTGTGCAGTTCTGGTCACCCTGTTATAGAAAGGATATTATTAAACTAGAAAGAGTACAGGAAAGATTTACTAGGATGTTATTCGGACTTGATGGATTGAGTTATAAGGAGAGGCTGAATAGATAAAATGGGACTTTTTTCTCTGGAGTGTAGGAGGCTGACGGGTGACCTTATAGAGGTCTATAAAATAAAGAGGGGCACAGACAAGGTAGATAGTCAATATATTTTCCCAAATGTAGGGGACTCTAAAATTAGAGGGCGTAGGTTTAAGGTGAGAGGGGAGAGATACAAAAGTGTCCAGAGGGGCAATTTTTTCACACAGAGGGAGGTGAGTGTCTGGAACAAGTTGCCAGAGGTAGTAGTAGAGGCGGGTACAATTTTATCTTTTAAAAAGCATTTAGACAGTTACATGGGTATGATGGACATATGGGCCAAATGTGGGCAATTGGGATTAGCTTAGGGGTTTTAAAAAAAATTAAGGGCAGCATGGACAAGTTGGGCCGAAGGGCCTGTTTCCATGCTGTAAACCTCTATGACTCTATGAGTTTGTTGTGCGCATGCGTGTGTATCTGTGTGGTGTGTGAATGCGTGTGTATATGTGTGTGTGTATCTGTTTAGTGTGTGCATTCTGTGTATGTGTGTGTCTGTGTGTGAGTTTGTGCCTCACATGAGCATGGCTTGTATATTTGGGTTGGTAGACCTGCTGTAGATGTGCTGTACCTGGATTTCCAGAAGTCATTGATTCGGTGACACAACAAAGGAAAATAAAAGCTCACCGTGTAGAGGGTAACATATTGGCACAGATAGAAGCTTGATTGGATGGCAGGAAACAGACAGTATGAATAAATGTGAGTTTTTCTGATAGTCAATATGTGACGAGTGGTCTGCGGCAGGGGTCTGTGCTGGCCCCTCAAATTTACAGTTGATATCAATGACTGAGACAAGGGGAGTGAAGGCATGGTAGCTACATTTGAAAATAACACAAAGATTGGTAGGAAAGTGTGTTGTGAAGAGGACATAAGAAGGTTGTAGAAAGGGCAGCACAGTGGCACAGAAGTTCGTACAGCTGCCTCACAGTGCCAGGGATCTGGGTTTAATTCCAGCTTTGGGTGACTGTGCAGAGTACAGAGTTTACACATTCTCCCCGTGTCTGTGTGAGTTTCTTTCGGGTACTCCGGTTTCCTCCCACACTCCAAGTTTTTGATATAAATAGTAAAATGTTGAGGCTCCAGCTTAGACCCCTGCCACAGTCCAAAGTTGTGCAGGTTAGGTGGATTAGCTATGGGTTAGCACAGATTACAGGGTGAGGCAGAGGGGAGGGCTTGGATGGGAGGTTCTTTCAGAAAGTCTGCGCCGATTTAATGGGCTGAATGGGCTTCTGTGATTCTATGGTTCAGACGGATATAGATGAGTTGAGTGTGAGTGGGTAAAAGCCTGTCGGATGGAGTATATAATGGAAAATCTGATCATGTTCACTTTGTCAGGAAGAATAAAATTGGCGGGACAGACATATGAGGAGAGTTTGAGTCGGTTAGTGTTATAATCGCTCAAGTTCAGAAGAATGAGGGGGATCTCAGAGAAACCTATAAAATTCTAACAGGACTGGACAGGGTAGATGTTTCCAAAGGTGAGGGAGTCCAGGGATCACAGTCTGAGGATACAAGGTAGACTGTTTAGGACTGAGATGAGGAGAAATTTCTTGACCCAGAGAGTGATCAGCCTATGGAATTCACTACCACTGAAAGTAGTTGGAGCCAAAACATTGAATGTTTTCAAGAAGTTAGATATAGCTCTTGAGGTGAAGGAGATCAAAGGATAGGGGAGGGAAGGTGGGATCAGGTCATTGATGATTAATCATGATCGAAATCGACGGCATAGAAGCTTGAAGGGCCAAATAGCCTCTTCCTGCTCCTAGTTTCTAAAATTGGAATATAACTTAAGTGGAGAACGACCGCAGAATGCTGAAGGACAAGGGGATCTGAGTGTTCTAGACCATGATAAAAAATTAGAATGCAGGAATAGCATGTAATCAACAAGGCTAATGGAACACTTACATTCATTATGAGAAGAATTGAACATAAAAGTAAGGATGTTACACGTGGCATTGGTTAGGTCACATCTGGGATATTGTGTGCAGTTTTGGTTTTCTTATTTAAAGAGGGCTGTAAATGTATTGGAAGTGGGTGGTTCAGAGGAGGTTTATTGGATTGATACCTGGAATGGAAGGTTTGCCTTACGAGGAAAGATTAGACAGACTGGATTTACTTCCATTATAGAAGAGTGAGCAGTGACCTGATTGAAGTGTGTAAGATTTTGAACAATCCCGACAAGGTGGATGTGGAAAGGATGTTTTCTCTAGTGGATGAATCCAGAACTAGGGAGCATCGTTTCAAAATGAGGGGTCACCCTTGTAGGACAGAGACAAGAAGAATTTGTTTTCTCTCAGGGGGTTGTACGACTTTGGAACTCTGCAGGGTCATTGAATATTTTTAAGATAGAGGTAAATAGATTCTTGTTCAGAAGTTATCTGGGTAAATGGGAATGTTATCTGGATAAATGGGAATGTTATCTGGGTAAGTGGGAATGTTGGCTGGGTAAATGGGAATGTTGGCTGGGTAAATGGGAATGTTATCTGGGTAAATGGGAATGTTGGCTGGGTAAATGGGAATGCTATCTGGGTAAATGGGAATGTTGGCTGGGTAAATGGGAATGTTATCTGGGTAAATGGAAATGTTATCTGGGTAAGTGGGAATGTTGGCTGGGTAAATGGGAATGTTGGCTGGGTAAATGGGAATGTTGGCTGGGTAAATGGGAATGTTATCTGGGTAAGTGGGAATGTTGGCTGGAATTTTACTGGCTCACCCGCTATGAGAATCGAAGTGGGCGATGGGAGGACCATGGAAAAGTCCATTGACCTCGGGCGAGATTTTACGGTTTCGGGACAAGCGAGGCTGGAAGACCCCTCTTTCTCCTGTTTAAGTTGAATCACGAACAGACCAGCCATCATCTTATCAAACAGTGGAGCGGGCTCGAGGGGCTGAATGGCCCACTCCTGCTCCGATATCTTATGTTTACATGTTCATATGTGTCTAAAATGTTTTGCATATGTATCGGTGCAGGTGTGTGTATCTGTCTGTTCAGGTTTGTGCCCAGCATGTTTGTGTGTGTTTATATGTGTGTACAAATTCTTCAATTCATTCCTGAGGAAGTGGGCCAACACAAACAGGACTGGACAAGGTAGATGCAGGAAGGATGTTCCTGATGGTGGGGTTGTCCAGAACCAGGGGTCACAGACTGAGGATACAAAGTAAACTTTTTAAGGATTGAGATAAATTTGTCCACCCAGAGAGTGGTGAATTAACTCACTACAACAGGATGTAGTTGAGGCCAAAATATTGAACGGTTTTCAGGAAGGGGGTTAGATATGGAGGGAAAGGTGAGGGGGGGGGATCAGGCTGTCGAATTGGATGATCAGCCATGATCTAAATGAATGGTATAGCAGGGTTAAAGGGCCAAATAGCCTCCTGGCACTCCTGTTACAAAAGCCAGCATTTATTCCCACCTTCCTGAACTGCTCATTGCCGTCCATGTGGTGTAGGTGCACCCACCATGCTGTTAGGGAGAGGTTTGCAGGATTTTGACCCAGCGACAGTGAACCGTGATATAGTTCCAAGTCAAGATGGTGCACGGGCACGTGTGGGTATATTTGTCACTGTATATGTATGCATTTGTGTGTATGTGTGTGTCCGTGCACCTGCTAATGTCTGTATATGTGATTATGCCCATGTGTATTTATTGACATGTCAGCGTGTATGTGCATGTTTGTGCCTGTGTCTATCCGTATGTATTGATGATATTTTATACGTATTATCGCCATCCTACTGCAGAGGACTGAGCTCCAAAAAAGCATTTCCAAAGCGGTAATAACAGAGTGTCTGAGTTGCCGTGTTTTTATCAAAATATCGAATCGAGGCATCATCTCCGGTGGACATAAAAAATCCGACAGCTCCTATTTCCAAAAAGAGTTTGCCCTGGTGTCCCAGCCAATACTCATCCCTCCGCTAATATCACTAACATACTGCAGATGTTATAAATCTGAAATAAAAACAGAAAATGCTGGAAAAACGCAGCAGGGCTGGCCGTGTCTGCGGAGAGAGGAACACATTGAGTGCACGTGATTCTACAGGGGAGAAATAGGCGACCCGATCATGTGTTTCATTGCTGCTAGTGGGATCTTCCCATGCACAAATTAGCTCCTACACTCCCTACGTAACAACAATGCTTCGTTGTATTGTAAAAGGCTTTGGGTTTGAAAAGGGGTTATACAAATGTAATTGTTTTCTACGTTTGCTGATCTGTGCGTGTTTTTGTATGGAGGAAGTTTTCTGCTGATTATGAGAGTGATTGTGAAGCGATGCAGGGGCTGCTTTTAATGCAAGGATTATGTTTGTATCTTAAAGACAGACCCACTTCTGAATGTTGGCTGTGTAAAGTCTCTCCCTTTAAATTATGGTAAGATCTGTTTACCATTTTCCATATAAAATGTCTGATCTGACACTCACCGGGGTGACCTAGCTGATAGTTTTGTTTTTATTTCATTCTACCCAGAACCCAGTTGTGGAGGATCTGGAAGTGATAATGGAGTTTCTGGATGAGCAGCAACAGGCAATTGTGTTTGACAACGAGACTAGTTTAATGTCAGGTGAGTGTGAAAATTTGTCCAAAACCTACAATTCTTTCTTTTTCACACACACACTAATAAACACACACACACATACACACACACACACACACACACACACACACACACACACACACACACACACACAAATAGCTGCACTCAGACACACACACACAGTCACACTCATGCACACAGTTGCAAGCAGACACACAAACACACAGTCGCAAGTAGACACACAAACACATAGTGGCACTCACGTACTCACACTCAGGCACACTCACACACACACTCAGACATACATACATACAGTTGCACTCAGACACAAATAAAGTCACACTCACACATAGTCGCAAACAGACATACACACAGTGGCAAGCAGACATACTCACACACACACTCACACTCAGACACATGCATACGCACGTACATTCACACACAGCCACACACTCACAGGCACACTCAAGACACACACACACAGAGTCACACTCAGACATTCATGCACACAGTCGCAAGCAGACACACGCATACGCATACTCACACTCAGACACACACCTACACTCACACTCAGACACAGTCACAAGCAGACACACTCACACACACATACCGTTGCACTCAGACACACACACACGCACACACACACAGTTGTACTCATATACACAGTCACACTCAGATACATTCACACAAACAGTTGCACTCAGACACACACACACACACACACACACACAGTCGCAAGCAGATACACACACACACACATTCAGACATACACACACATGCAAACTCAGACGCGCACACAGTCACAAGCAGGCACACACACACACACTCAGACACACACACATACAGTTACACTCAGACACACATACAGTCACACTCACACACAGTCAGAAGCAGACACACACACATAGTCGCACTCATCTACACAGTCACACTCAGATGCACACATACAGTTGCATGCAGCCACACACACACAATCACACTCAGACACACTCACACACAGTCGCAAGCAGACACACTCATACACACAAAGGCACACTCAGACACACACACAGACAGTTGCAAGCAGACACATTCACACACAGTCACAAGCAGATACACTCACACACACTTACACTCAGACACACAATTGCAAGCAGACATACTCATACACATTTACACACAGGCATACACACAGTCACACTCACACACAGTTGCAAGCAGACACAGTCACACACACACTCACGATCACAGACACGCACACTCAGGTACTGTCTCATACACACACCCAGGCACACTCAGACACACTCACACACACAGTCGCAAACAGACATACTCACACACACACATGCATTCAAGCACACTCACATACACACAGTCGCACTCAGACACACATACACGCACACACAAACACATACACATACAGTCGCACTCAGACATTTACACACACACTCAGCCACACACACACACTCACATACACACACATTCACACCCAGACACACAATCACACACACACATTCACACCCAGACACACACACAGACACAGACACACCTTTTCACATGCCTTTACCTTTAAGTTCATTCAAACACACAGACACTGACACTCACACCAGCTCATGTCGATATATCTACACACCAATTGTTAAACCTTCGCAATCTCTTTACATCAATCTGAACTGGAAAAGATTCAGGAACACTTTGCTGCTGTAATTAAAAGTTGCCAGTGGAAAGGCCTTTCATTTATTGCTGATTTGTGATATTTGATACATGCAGTAAATGCAGGAATTCATAAGAACATAAGAACATAAGAAATAGGAGCAGGAGTAGGCCATCTAGCCCTTCAAGCCTGCCCCGCCATTCAATAAGATCATGGCTGATCTGTCGTGGCTCAGTTCCACTTTCCCGCCCTCTCCCCATAACCCTTAATCCCCTCTCTTATCAAAAACCCATCAACCCGCTTCTTAAAAATATTTAGCGAGGCAGCCTCCACCACTTCAACGGGCAGAGAATTCCAGAGATTCACCACCCTTTGAGTGAAGAAGTTCCTCCTCAACTCCGTTCTAAACCGCCTCCCCTTTATCTTGAGGCTGTGCCCCCTAGTCCTACTGTCTTTTTTGAGCGGGAAGAGTCTCTCCACCTCTATCCTATCCATCCCATTCATCATCTTATACGTCTCAATGAGATCTCCCCTCATTCTTCTAAACTCTAACGAGTACAAGCCTAGTTTATTCAGCCTCTCCTCATAGCTCAATCCCCTCAGCTCCGGTATATTTACATATGTGTACATATATGATTACATTTCAATGCTTAAAAACTATATACACGCCTCAAAAGATTACTGTGTGCCGTTATTGCTCAGATTGGCACACAGTTACGCAGGTCGAGGGTATTCTGCAGTTCCTGGGCCCTCAGTCTGCCTCCGTTAAAAGGCCTTACAGTGTGGCCTTTCCCCATTGTGCCTTTGCGGCAGCTGCCCCAAGCTTCAGCGCGTCCCTCAGCACGTAGTCCTGGACCTTGGAATGTGCCAGTCTGCAACACTCGGTCGAGGACAGTTCTTTCAGCTGGAAGATCAGCAAGTTTCGGGCGGACCGAAGTGCGTCCTTCACCGAGTTGATGACCTTCCAGCAGCAGTTGATATTTGTCTCGGTGTGCGTCCCCGGAAACAGCCCGTAGAGCACAGAGTCCTGCGTCACCGAGCTGCTCGGGACGAACCTCGACAAATACCACTGCATCTCGCTCCAGACCTTCTTTGCAAAGGCACATTCCAGAAGGAGGTGTGCGACCGTCTCGTCAGCCCCGCAGCCGCTTCGAGGGCAGCGTGCGGTGATGTTGAGACCTCGAGCGTGCATAAAGGATCTGACGGGGAGTGCCCTTCTCACCACCAGCCAAGCCAGATCTTGGTGCTTGTTTGTCAGTTCTGGTGATGAGGCGTTCTGCCAGATGACACTGACAGTCTGCTCAGGGAACCATCCGACAGGATCCGCCGTCTCCTTTTAGGTGAGAATATCAGTGACCAATTTCTCCCCCACCAATTACAATCTACACCGTCTCCTTTCTTTCTCTATGAACGTGTCTGTATAGCGCACAAGAAGTAACACTACATGTGACAATAATAAATCAAATCAAATCACTTACACAGGGCTCTCACAGGAGGAGGCAATTTACACGGGGGAGGAGGTGGGAAAAGTATGTAATGTTTTGTCACAAACAAGTCCATGAGTTCCCCATGCCGGTTTGCAGAGAGGTCCCATGGTGCAGTGGGTAGTGTCCCTACCTCTGAACCAGAAGCTCTGGGTTCAAGTCCCACCCCAGCACCTGGTGGCCAAGGATGGTGCATTTATAATGTGACAGAACAGACCAAACGTGAAAACAGGAGAGAATGATGCTGTTTTTGGGCGAGTTAAAAATAGAACCATACCTCATTCTGTGAAAAAGAAAATGAAGCCAAATCTGTTTAGCACCAGCAGGGGGGGGTGGGCAGGGCCTATGCTCACTGGAAGCCAGCAGATAGCAGCAGAGGGCGCTATTGTAACTGTGCAGGTCTCTGTGTCCTGTCTGTCACTGCCTCCCCCAGTCACTGCGGCTGCTAATACCCCCCATCCCTGCCTGGAGCAATCACTGGAGTGCCAGGCTGGCAGTGCCAGGGTGCACGGTGGGCAGTGCTAGGGTGCCAGGCTGGCACTGCCTCAGGGGCACTCCCCCTCCCAGGGAGGCCTCAATGGCCTCGCTCCTATCAGCGAGGCTGATCACGCTGGAAATCCGCTGTCAGTAAGATCACGAGAGGCGAGAAATTGGGGCAGACTTTTTGGCTGTCTTGCGATCTAACCAGCTCAGCCCATCCATCGGCTGGGGCAGTGAAATGGTAAGGTCACGGCCTCAGAGTGGGAGAGTTCCCTAAACAACCACACTGCAGAAGGCAATGGCAAATCATCGCTGCACTTTGCCAAGTACAATCATGGACAATCCAATGAAAGCCCACGGTTACGAACGCCCTCTTCAGGCATGGTACCTGGGGGGGGGGTGCTGAGGTCGGGGGGGTGAGGTGGGGGCTGAGGGTGGTGAGGGGGGGGGTTGGGAGGGGGGGTGGGGGGTGAGGTGGGGGGTGGGGGGGGGTGAGGTGGGGGGGTGATGGTGGTGATGTGGGTGGGGGGGGGCGATGAAGAAATATGAATGGAAAGGTCTCAGGTTAAATAACTCTCTTCCCAATGCCTACATGTTCAAAATTTAGAATTTCTTTAGTTAATTCTTCCCGTATCCTTTAGGAGCCTGTTCTTTCAGTGTCCCCCTGGAAAGCTGGCAGCCCCGCTCCGACACAAACCGGAACCCCGTGTATCAGGAAATCCACTTCCCGTCGCAACGTTACACCTTCAATCCGGTAAGAGACACAATGAAACAGGGTCAACGGTTCGAGACACGGGGAAAACTCAACACATCTTCTGCTCGGACGGGAGAGAAAGTAAGACAGGGAGAGAAAGAGAGAGTAGGAGTTGGCACGGGGGGGTGGGGTGTGTGGGTGGCACGATAGAGAGAGGGAAAGTGAGACAGAAATGAAAGAAAGGGAAAAACCTGTATTTCGAAAGCATTTCTAACGGCCTCGGGTTATCTCTAAGCGCTTTACAGCCAATGAAATACAGGTTTGAAGTGTAGTCACTGGTGTAATGTGGCTGTCAGTTTGTACACAGCAAGATCCCAAAAACAGTGATGTGAAGATGACCAGATCATTTGTTTGTGAGATGTTGGTTAGGAACAGGAGGAGGCCATTCAGCCCATTAAATCTGCCCTGCCAGTCGGTACAGTCAAGGCTGTTTGGGCATTTCAATGCCTTTTACTATCCCCATAATTAACATTATTGTTAATCGGCAGTCTCTCAATCTCTGCTTTAAACACACTCAGTGACTGAGCTTCCACAGCCCCTGGGGCAGAGAATTTCAAACATTCACAACCCTCTGTGTAAAGAAATTTCTCCACATTTCAGTGGCTTCCCCCTTATTCTGGAATTGTGTCTCTGGTTCTAGACTCCCCAACCAAGGGGAAACATCTGACCCACATCTACCCTGTCCATTCCTTTTAAGTTTCAATGAGATTACCTCTCATTCTTCAAAGCGCTTGAGAATACAGGCCCATTTTACCCAACTGTCCCACATAAGACAGTCCGACCAACCCCGCAACAAGTCTGGTGAACCTTTGTTGCGCTCCCTCTATGGCAATAGAGGTAAGGGACACAGTAAACTGGACACAGTACTCCAGGTATGGTCTAACCAAGCCCCTATACAATTGATGTGGAGATGCCAGCATTAGACGGGGGTGGGCAATAATAAGTCTCACAATACCAGGTTAAAGTCCAACAAGTTTATTTGGAACACAAGCTTTCGGAGCGCTGCTCCTTCATCAGGTGAGTCCTTTAACCTGGTGTTGTGAGACTTGTTACTGTGCCTTATAATTGAAGCAAGACCTCCCCTGCTGCACCTTCAATAACTCCTGGTCAAGGACACCCAGGTCCTTCTGTACATCCACACTTTCTGATTTCTTACCCTGAGGGATGAGGTTGAGAGGTATTAAACATCAGCCCGGACACTGGGGAGGGCCACTTTCAAATGGTGGCCCTGGGAACATTCCCACTGAAGGATGGAGGGTCTTAATTTAAGGCCTCATCCAAAAGATGGCACCTTTGACAGTGTAGCACTCCCTCAGTACTGCACTGAAATGTCAGCCTTCAAGTTCCTGGGCCGAGGGTTTAAAGCCACAACTTTCTTAGTTGGGGTCAAGAACGTCACCCACTGAGCCAAGGCTGACATTTCAGCAGTGATTTTCACTGAAGCTCTAACTATCTCAATGGCTGCAAAACAACTTGTGACATCCACCCTATGATCCAACTACAATTCAAATCTCCCTCGGGTAAAATTCTTGATGTGAGTACATTCAGTCCATTTGCTGTATGAATATAACGGTTAAATTACTAGTGGGTGGCACAGTGGGTTAGCACCGCTGCCTCACAGTGCCAGGGACCCGGGTTCGATTCCCAGCTTGGGTCCCTGTCTGTGTGGAGTTTGCACATTCTCCTCCTCATGGCCTTCATAGCGAGGGGGATTGAATATAAAAGTAGGGAGGTCTTGCTGCAGCTGTATAGGGCACTGGTGAGGCCGCAGCTGGAGTACTGTGTGCAGTTTTGGTCGCCGTACTTACGCAAGGATATTTTGGCCTTGGAGGGAGTGCAGGGGAGGTTTACTAGGCTGATACCGGAGTTGAGGGGGTTGAGCTATGAGGAGAGGCTGAATAAACTAGGCTTGTACTCGTTAGAGTTTAGAAGAATGAGGGGAGATCTCATTGAGATGTATAAGATGACGAATGGGATGGATAGGATAGAGGTGGAGAGGCTCTTCGTGCTCAGAAAGGACAGTAGGACTAGGGGGCACAGCCTCAAGATAAAGGGGGGGCGGTTTAGAATGGAGTTGAGGAGGAACCTCTTCACTCAAATGGTGGTGAATCTCTGGAATTCTCTGCCCGTTGAAGTGGTGGAGGCTGCCTCGCTAAATATTTTTAAGACGCGGGTTCATGGGTTTTTGATAAGCGAGGGGATTAAGGGTTATGGGGAGAGGGCGGGAATGTGGAACTGAGCCACGACAGATCAGCCATGATCTTATTGAATGGCGGGGCAGGCTCGAAGGGCTGGATGGCCTACTCCTGCTCCTATTTCTTATGTTCTTATGTTCTTAGGTCTGTGTGGGTTTCCTCCAGGTGCTCTGGATTTCTCCCATATTTTGAAAGACGTGCTGGTTAGATGCATTAACGCAAACAGACACCGGAGTGTGGCGACTAGGGGATTTTCACAGTAACTTCATTGCAGTGTTAATGTAAGCCTTACTTGCGATTAATAAATTAACTTTATTTTTACTTTCTTCTTATTATTGTGATTCCAGTGCGGACACTCGATCAGCGCTGACTGTGTGTACTGCCCCTGTTACTCTCCAGTGCCAGATTTCAGTTCCACTCTGCCTCCGGACTACATGATCAGAGGTTTCAACAGCGACAAGAGTAAGGAATTCCCTCTCAAAGACACAGCACAGGCACTCGCCACTTGGCTGAGAATGTCCATGAAACACTAAACTCAACCCTTCCTCTCTACTTGTATTTTGCAGGGAAGCGGAAGGTGAGGCTTTTCCAGTTTCTCTTTGAGATGCTGGAAGATCCAGGAATGAGGCACTGCATCTGGTGGATTCAGCCATCTCGAGGCCTCTTCCAGTTCTCTTCCCAAAACAAGGAGAAATTGGCCGAGATCTGGGGCAGAAGGAAAGGCAACAGGAAGACGATGACATACCAGAAGATGGCGCGAGCCTTGAGGAACTATTCCCGCACCGGTGAGATCACCAAGGTGAAACGGAAGCTGACTTACCAGTTCAACCAGCAGGTCATCAACAGGTTACAGGGAGGTGTGAGGACATCCTCCTTCAACTGACCAATCCAGCGGGTTTGTGAGGGGCTCACTCACCTCGGGGAGTCAATGTATTCAGTAGCCTTCAAACTTACACTGCCACTTATCCAATGTTGAAAGACATTATGGAACTTCTGCTGCAGGCACACCACCCTCTGAGATCTCCGCACTCTTCCAATTCTGACCTCTTGCACACTCCCGATTTTGTGTCTTCAGCTGCCTGTGCCGTAAGCTACAGAATCCCTTACCTAAAGTTCTCCCCCTCTCTTCCTTTAAGACTCCCCCTAATATCTACCTCATGTGCTTATCCGCCCTAATATCTCTTCATGTGGCTTGGTTGTCCAATGGCATTCCATTAAAGCATCTTGGCATATTTTAGGATGCTTAAAAAAACCAGCTTGTACCGGTAAAGATTAACAAGTATTTTCATTGAGTGAGTAGGGAAAATCTATTCCCTTTGATGGTGAGAGAGAGTGGGCAGGAAATCAGAAGAAAATGCTTCACACTGAGTATGCAAAGCTTTGTTGCAGCAAGAAAATGAAATAAAATTGTTACTTCCTTGAAGGTACAAACCTAGGGAGCAAAATCCGGGAAGCAGGGCTGAGTGCTGCACTGTCGGAGGTGCTGTGTAATGGATAGGATGCCCTCTCTTTCTGCTCAGCTGGGTGTGTAAGATCCACCGCCATGGGAGTGCTGCAGTGGTAATGTCACTAGACTTGTAATAGAAACATAGAAGATAGGAGCAGGAGGAGGCCATTTGGCCCTTTGAGCCTGCTCCGCCATTCATTACGATCGTGGCTGATCATCCAACTCAATAGCCTCATCCTACTTTTTCCCTATAACCTTTGACCCCATTCGCCCCCAGTGCTATATCCAGCTGCCTCTTGAATACGTTCAATGTTTTGGCATCAACTACTTCCTGTGGTAATGAATTCCACAGGCTCACCACTCTTTGGGTGGAAAAATGTCTCCCCACCTCCATCCTAAATGGTCTACCCTGAATCCTCAGACTGTGACCGCTGGTTCTGGACTTCCCCCACCATCGGGAACATCCTCCCTGCATCCACCCTGTTTAGTCCTGTTAGAATTTTATAAGTCTCTATGAGATCCCCCCACATTCATCTGAACTCCAGCAAAAACAATCCTAACCCAGTCAATCTCTCCTCATACATCAGTCCCTGCATCCCCAGAATCAGCCTAACTCTGACCCTAACCCAAACCCTGGTAAATCTAATCCAGAGGCCCAGGCCAATGCTCTGAGGACACAGGTTCAAATCCCACCAAGGCAGCTTGTGGAATTTAAATTCAATTAGCAAAATCTGGAATTGAAAAGCAATAATGGTGACTATGAACCCATTCTCAATTGTTGGAAAAACCCATCAGGTTCAATCCTGTCATTTAGGGAAGGAAATCTGCTGTCCTTACTTAATCTGGCCTGCATCAGACTCCAGTGACAGCATTGTGGTTGACTCTGAATTGCCCTCTAAAATGCCAAGGAAGCCACTTGGTTTAAGGTCAGTTAGGGATAGAGTCATAGCGGTTTACAGCATGGAAACAGACTCATCGGCCCAACTTGTCCACGCTTCCCTTTTTTAAAACCCCTAAACTAATCCCAATGGCCCACATTTGGCCCATATCCCTCTATACCCATCTTACCCATGTAACTGTTTAAATGCTTTTTAAAAGACAAGATTGTACCCACCTCTACTACTATGGCAGCTTGTTCCAGACACTCACCACCCTCTGTGTGAAAACATTTCCCCTCTGGACACTTTTGAAGCTCTCCCCTCTCACCGTAAACCTATGCCCATGGGTAACAATGTTGGCCTTGTCAATGATGCCCACGTCCCATGAAAGAATAAATTTAAAAAGTCATGAGTGTAAAGGTACAAGTCCAAATTCATCAACTTCCATCATTTATCTCATTGTTGCATTGTAGGATCTTGCTGATCAGAGATTGGCTGTTGTGCTCACAACTTCAACATGTGTTCTCTCTCTTTCTATCTACTAATGAACCATTTGCTCAGATTCACTCACATCATCTCCATTCTCTTCATGGGGAATGAGTGCAAGTTCTTTGTTTGCTTTTTGATTTATTCTTACCGATTGAGTTGACAAAGACTTTAAGGCCAAATGGCCTCTTGCTGTGCTGGGAATGCCTTCACGTTCCAGCCTGGCAAAGCCTTGTGAGGTTTTTAAACAACTGTTTACACTTGAGATAAATGCACACATCAACATTTAGCACTGGTACCGTCCCGAGGAGATGCTGCGTTCAGAGAGGCGAGGGTCAGAGACTGGGTCGTTGTTTCCCCAACCCATGCTGCCTTTGTGTGTGGTTCAGGTCTCAGCCATGGCTCAGTGGGAAGGGCTTTTGCCTCTGAGTTAAAAAATAGCAGGTTCATGCCCCACTCCACAGCCCTGATTTTAACTGGAGACGGGGAGAAAGGTAAGGAATCAACCTGAGGTTGCTAGGTAAGCATAAAGTCATGTTAACTCTTAGACCTCGATTATACAGGTTAGCCCTGAGCCCCAAGCATCATCAGGGTGATAGGCTGGGGTTAGAGCAGTAAGACAAAAGGAAATGATCCTTGGCAAAACACATGAATGGTGGGTGCGGGAGGATTGGAGGGGACTGCGGGATCCCGAACCAGGAGAAGCCCAAGGATTCATATACAGGCCACAGAGTATCTGTCTCAGCCTTCTTCCAAGTCCACACTTCTCACAGTGGGCAATGCCTTCACAAGGCTGATACCGGGTTTTTTCAGAGCCTAAGTATTGCTAAAACTTTAGCTAATAGAAAGACTCATGGCACAGCAGTATCCCGGTAAAAGACACTCTTTATTGACCAATGTGCAATAGGAGGAGGCATCAGGCAGTCCGGTGCCTCTCTGAGGTTACATTACATTTGTCAATATTATCATAGATTTCCCAAAATTGCTTTTCCCACCTTCTGGTTCATCCCCATTGGATATGAACCAATCACCATTAGTACAGGTCATTGTTAATATGTATCATATACTTTAGCTAACTGCTCTCTGACATCATGGGCATTCATTGGTCCATAAAATCCGGAAGCTCTTCCCCTCTTGTCTCCTAACAACTTCTATAATGTTAATCATAGGGTTCAAAGGTGCCTTTCCCATCGCCTCTTAGCAACTTCTATTACATAGGTTGCAGGGTTCAAAGGTCCAATTTCTCATTGTCCAGAGAAACATCTTTATTAGTGAAAATAAATGGTCCTATTCATCCTTAGACATGAGAACTTCCACTTTCCACGACCTAAAACTGATAAGAACGGCCTTCTGTGACTGTATTGTTCTAAAAGAACGTGGCCTGTCTACTCAGCTTTCATCCCATTATGCCTTGGGACAGCCTGCATTTTAGCCAAAGTGTACAAGTCGTAAAATACATCTCAAATACTTTTTAAAATCCAAAATACAAGTTTAAATCTTTTAGCTGGTTCTATGTATTTCTATGCAGACAGTTCATTCTGTAATGTATTTAAGGCAGTATGTTATTCTTATCTAAAGTTAATCCACTCAGTTTATGTAGTCTTTATTAGTGTTTTAAATCCCAGCGTATTTAGAAATTCTCTAACCTGAGTTGAGAAGGTGGTGGTGAGCTGTCTTCTTGAACTGCTGCAGTCCATGTGGTGTAGGTACACCCACAGAGCTGTTAGGGAGGGAGTTTCAGGATCTTGACCCAACGAAAGTGAAGGGACAGCCGATATATTTCCAAGTCAGGGTGGTGAGTGGTTCGGAGGGGAACTTCCAGGAGGTTGTGTTCCATGTAGCTGTTGCTTTTGACCTTCTAGATGGTAGAGATCAAGAGCTTGGAAGGGGCTGTTGATGGAGACTTGCTGCAGTGCATCTTATAGCTGGGACACACTGCTGCCACTGTACATCAGTGATGGAGGGAGTGAATGTTCAATGGATGGTGTACCAAACAAGCAGGTTTCTGGAGTGTACACTGCTTGGCTGATAGTTTGATCTGATACTCAGGAGTGTACATGAAGGTTCAAGTTATTATCCTGTGTGGGGAAACCTGAGCAGAAATTTATACATTACCCAAATATAAAAGTTAGCTGCAGATAAATCCAAGTGGAGCCCAGAGGACAGATCGTTACAGCTGGTTTTGCATCACATTGAATCTGCTCACTATCCAGGGTCAGGTGGGGACTGGATAACTCAATGAGCTACAGAGCGATCAGAGCTGGTCCAGTGATTGGCTGGTGCAGTAGATGTTGGGATCCCAAAACCGAACCTTCACGGTTATCACTGCCACTCCCCCCACCCTCCCCTGCCACTGCACCTGCCCCTCCCCAGCCACTGCCTCCCCCACCCCCCATACACCAGGCAAGAAGCCTCCTTGGCATCTCACAGGAGCAGAGGGGTTAGGAGCAGCCGTAGGTAATTCAGCCCTCCGAGCCTGTCCCGCCATTCCATCAAATAGTGGCTGATCTCGCAGTGTCGAACCCAACCAGCATGTTATGACCAGCTCCCGGGAATCTAAACACCCCTCATCCCAGAGTCAGGGCAGCCCAGAAACCCAGATTTAAACGGCAGCAACCTTCACTCTCACCGGAGCTGTAAACCGAGCCCAAACCACTTGCTTCTGCCAACCTCAGCAATGTTAATCTGCAAAGGAAGAACTGAGGCTCGTGTTATTTTGAAATATTCAGCTAAACTCCAGCTTTGCAGATCTGAACTATTAACTCTGGACTTGCTAGTTGATTTGGGTGCTGTAGAATGTACCGCTGATTTTGTTGTGTATATCTGTACTGTTTTAAACCCAGGGGCAAAATAATAAACTTCTTTTTCAAAATACAAGTGTTGAGATTTTTGAGGAAACAGAACTTGAAGAAATTAACAAGAATTGCCGACCCGGGTGAGAACGATGTCACAAACCTTGTGAATGTGTCAGTGGGCAGCACTCTGTCTCCTCTCTGAGTGAGAGTATCCTTACTCCAGTCCCACTCCACAAACTTAAACCCATGATCCAGACTCCTGCACACCTACTGAGGGAATACAAAAGTAAACACAAAGTACTGCGGATGCTGGAATCTGAAATAAAAGCAGAAAAAATGCTGGAAAATCTCAGCAGGTCTGACAGCATCTGTGGAGAGAGAATAGAGCCAATGTTTCCACAATGAGCCTTCAGAGGCAGAAGTCCCTTCACCAAAATCCCTTTATTTACAAACTCTAACAGCAGTGCACAGAGTGCTCGCAGTCAGCAGTCTACCTCTGGGGTGCCAGAGGAACTGACACGCCTGATTAAATACCAAGCAAAGACTTCCTGACTGGCCCATCAATTGGATCCTTAATCAGGGAATTCACACTCCAATAGGCCAACCTCAATGGCCTGATTGAAGCTATTACAGTTTCAAGTCTAGATTTCCCTCTGTCAGAGATCCATTCGCAGTATCTTGCTTTTATAAGTCTGGAATTGAAAGCTAGACCCAGTAATGGTGACTTTCAGGGCTGACAAAGGGTTATCCAGACTCGAAACATTGGCTGTATTCTCTCTCCACAGGTGCTGTCAGACCTGCTGAGATTTTCCAGCATTTTTCTGATTCGGCACTGAGGGAATACTATTGGAGGGGCCGGACGTTAAATTGAGGACCTGTCTGGTCTGTCCGCTGACCTAATTGTGGGATCTTGCTGCCTATAAATTGGTTGCCATTCCCTTGCCTTGTTAGTCCTCCCAAAATACATCACCTCATACTTTTCAGGGTTAAATTCCACCATTCTGTCCCTCTAATCTGCCCATCTTTATTGTCCTGTAATTTAAGACATTCTTGCTCACTCTTTACCAATTTTTGTGTCTTCCTGATCATAACCCCTCACTCTCGATTTTGTGTATTTCAGAATTTTCCAGAAGCAGTTGTTATGATCAGTCCCCAGGTGAGGTTCCCCAAAAGTTGTTGTTCCGATTTGTCACCTTTCGCCTGGGATATCCCCAGATCCGTGTCAGGAGGGGGTGACTCACTCTGTATCTTTATTCAGCCCAAACTCTGCTGGTAGTTACAAGGTTTCCTTTGGCTTAAAAACCTTTCCAAGATTCAATAGTTATGTTTTAAAAGGAGCCAGTTTAACCCTACATTCTTGAGTTAAGAAAGTAAGTTTATTAACAATTTAAAAGGAGGAATGGTAAAACACACACAGCTACATTCATATGGATTAGGAGTAAGAATTGAGTCTACGAGCAAGTAAATATAATTTAAAAGTTATACAGAACAGTTTTTGAATTGTGAGGAGAAGATGTGTTGTGCCCGTTACAAATTGATTCCAGTATAGCTAACCTCTGCAGGAGAATAATGGATTCTTGGATTCAGGTGTCCTCTGGTTTGATGGAGATTTTTCAGTTTTTTTCCCCAACTGAGATCTGTTTTCTGTTAGCTTGTTGACTTCCACAGTCAGAGAGAGAGATTTTCCAGCTGCTTTATACACATGGACACAGGTCGACAGGGTAGACCCAGACACATAAGAACTAGGAGCAGGAGTAGGCCATCTAGCCCTTCGAACCTGCCCCGCCATTCAATAAGATCATGGCTGATCTGAAGTGGCTCAGTTCCACTTTCCCACCCTCTCCCCATAACCCTTAATCCCCTCTCTTATCAAAAACCTATCTACCCGCGTCTTAAATATATTTAGCGAGGCAGCCTCCACCACTTCAACGGGCAGAGAATTCCAGAGATTCACCACCCTTTGAGTGAAGAAGTTCCTCCTCAACTCTGTTCTAAACCACCCCCCCTTATCATGAGGCTATGCCCTCTAGTCCTACTGTCCTTTCTGAGCGGGAAGAGTCTCTCCACCTCTTTCCTATCCATCCCATTCATCATCTTATATGTCTCAATGAGATCTCCCCTCATTCTTCTAAACTCTAACGAGTACAAGCCCAGTTTATTCAGCCTCTCCTCATAGCTCAACCCCCTCAACTCCGGCATCAGCCTAGTAAACCTCCTCTGCACTCCCTCCAAGGCCAAAATATCCTTGCGTAAGTGCGGCGACCAAAACTGCACACAGTACTCCAGCTGCAGCCTCACCAGTGCCCTGTACAGCCGCAGCAAGACCTCCCTACTTTTATATTCAATCCCCCTCGCTATGAAGGCCAGCATCCCATTTGCCTTCCTGACCACCTGCTGCACCTGCAGGCTGGGTTTTTGCGACTCATGCAAAAACCAAGCTGACTGATAGGCAGGTAAGCAAGCAGGCAGGTAAAACCCCAGGCGGGGTTTTTTAACCCCTTTCTTTGTATACTCCAACAGGAAACCAGAATACACGTGTCAGTCTAGGCAATTACACCTGGGTGTTTAAGATGAGATAGTCATTATGTCCCTTTGTCTTTACCAGGGATGGTAATCAGTTTTTGGATTATTTTAAAATGACCTAATCTGGAAAACGCAATGGGGGTGGGGGGTTCCATCATCCCTGAAAGTAACCCCCTGTAGCCAATCCTAAGTGACTAAGCTAAGTTTAAGTTTTAAGTTTCGTTATTAATGTCACAAATCAGCTTACATTAACACTGCAATGAAGTTACTGTAAAAATCACTTAGTCGCCACACTCTGGGGCCTGTTTGGGTACACTGAGGGAGAATTTAGCCCGGCCCACACATCCCAACCAGCATGTCTTTGGGACTAACTGTAAATTCTCAGCTAACTTCAGAGTTTGTATCCATTTTGAAATATAAAACTCAGCTCTTTTTAATGTTCAGTATTCCTGCGGACGTATTCTGTGCTTTTTTTGTCTTCCTCATCATAACACAGTGAAATAAATTGGTTAAAGAATCAACTGAGGGGCAAAGTTCAAAGATAAAATCACACCTGTATTGTACCGTTGAAAAATGTACATTCATTTCCAGGAAGTAATCTCGACAATTGGAATCTATAATCAGGGAGCTCATTACTTTCAAACAATGAGGTGCACTACTTCCCTCTCGTCAGCAAGTGGTGCTGCTTAGCTAGTTTTCAGCCAATATCTCTCACAAAATGCAGCAATAATTTTAACAAAGTTTTAACAAAGAAAAACATCTCAGAATTCCTTCAGATTCGAACAAGAAGCTTTCGACAGCTTTGTTTAACTTAGGGTCTTGACTTGTACTGGCTGGAGTTTATCAGATTGAGATGGTGATGGAGTTGAGGTGATTTGACCAGACAGAGAAGAACCATTTCCTCTGGGAGAAGAAGTTGAGAATAAGGTTGGGGGTGGGGATCTTAAAATCCAAAGACATGTTGCAAGATTCTGCACAAAATCTGCATGGGAGCAACACCAGTGTCAGCTCCTTGATTCACCGTGGGAGATACAAGAGGGATGTCCCAGGTAGATTCTTCACTCAGAGAGTGGTTGGGGTGTGGTGATAATGGAGTCGGACACTTTAGGAACTTTTATGCGGTTATTGGATAGGCACATGGAGCACCCCAGAATGATAGGGAGTGGGATAGCTTGATCTTGGGTTTGGACATAGCTCGGCACAACATCGAGGGCTGAAGGGCCTGTACTGTACTGTTCTATGTTCTATGTTGATGGAAGATATGAAATGGGAATCAGTACAACAAGGGAGGGAGAGAAACAGACTGAATGTGTTCTACAAGCTATGGGAATGAGTTGGTCAGGAGTGACAGAAATATACACCTGGTGCCCTCAGCAATGACACAACTTCAGGCGACTGTTGGATTTGGACTCAGACTAAATCCGGATGTACGGGAGTTCCAATCGTATTGGCAAAAATGGCAGTCACAAATTTAGATTGCAAGCTAACAAGGCAAAGAAGGAATGGCATAGTGGCACAGTGGTTAGCGCTGCTGCCTCACTGCATCAGGGACAAGGATTCGATTCCCTGCCTTGGGTCACTGTCTGTGTGGAGTTTGCACATTCTTCCCATATCTGCATGGGTTTCCTCTGGGTACTCCGGTTTCCTCCCACAGTCCAAAGATGTGCAGATTAGGTGGATTGGCTGTGATAAATTGCCCCTTAGTGTTAGGGGGACTGGCTAGGGTAAATGTGTGGGGTTACGAGGCTGGGACCTGGGTGGGATTGTGGTCAGTGTAGACTCAACGGTCCTCTTTCTGCACTGTAGGGATTCTATGATTCAATATAATGGCTTCTGATACTTAACATTTCACCAGTTGGGGCATGGTCCATCACACGTTGGTTGTCTTTCCTGTGGATCCTAGGCTCTATGAGGGCTTCTTGGTTTCTTGAACTGGGTCTCTTGACTCACAATGTTCTTTGGGAGTTTAACATCTCTGACAAGCTTTAATACATTTACAAATCCCATTGCAGCTTTAAGGCTGTAACTTTCTGGAACCTTTTTCAAGTCACAACTTCCCAGTCCACATTCCCTGCTGAAGCTGCACATTGGATCACTGTCTGTGTGGAGTCTACACATTCTCCCCGTGTCTGTGTGGGTTTCCTCTGGGTGCGCCGGTTTCCTCCCACACTCCAAAGTTGTGCAGGTTAGGTTGATTGGCTGTGCTAAATTGCCCCTTTAGTGTCCTGGGTTAAGGGGATTAGTGGGGTAAATACACGGAGTTACATGTTTATGTTATGTATGTTGGAGCATAGTCTCTTTGACGGAACAGGTCATGTGATTTCAGATGTGGGGTGAGCTGTTGGGATCCGCCCACCGTGGGCAGTAGATGTTTGAAGTACAGAGTTAATAAAGTGTTTTGTTCCCTGATGCCTGACTGTGGCATCGTTATTGACCAGAAGCCTCAGTACAACAGGATTGGGCTTGGGTGGGAAAGTCGATGGGCTACGTGGTCAGCTTCTGGCCTGCAAGTATTCTATGATTCTAGAGAGCAGTTAAGGATCAACTAAACTACTGTGAGCCTGGAGTCACATATAAGCCAGACCAGGAGTGAACCAGGTCTATTTTTTAACAACAATAAATGGCTTCATTACACTTGAAATTGCAGATTTTTTTCATGGAATTTAAATTTCATTTACTGTTATGGGATTTGAACCTGACCCCCACAGCATTACCCAGGACCTCTGGATTATGAATCCAGTGACAATACCATTATGCCACTTGGAGGCTGCTTGTGATTGTACAGAGAAATTTCCACTGGAAAACAGGCCATTCGATCCATCCTTTCCATGTTGATATTTATCCTCCACACCAGCTGATCACACTTACTCCATCTGTTTCTGCGTCTGAAACCCTTTCCCTTCGCACACCAATCTCATTATGAATGTTGACAAAAAAGACTTGCATTTGTATAGCGCCTTTCACAACTTCAGACTATCCTCAAACATAGAATCATAGAACTCTACAGTGCAGAAAGAGGCCCTTCGGCCCATCGGGTCTGCACCGAACACAATCCTACCCAGGCCCTACCCCCATATCCCTACATATTATACCCATTAATCCATCCAACCTACACATCAAGGGGCAATTTCTTAGCATGGCCAATCAACCTAACCTGCACATCTTCAGGCTGTGGGAGGAAACCAGAGCGCCCGGAGGAAACCCACGCAGACACGAGGAGAATGTGCAAACTCCACACAAACAGTGACCCGAGCCGGGAATCGAACCCAGGACCCTGGAGCTGTGAAACAGCAGTGCTACCATGCCACCTCGCCATGAACACCTTGGAGCTAATGAGGTCCTTTTGAAATGCAGCAGTTGTTGTAAATGTAGTGGGTGTTTTATGCACAGGAAGATCCCACAGACATCACAATGATGATAAGCAGACAATTATTTTTTTTCAATTATGTCTGCTGCCACCCTCCATGGGACCCGAGAGGGTTTCGGGTTAACATCCTACCCCAGGGGCAATACAATCCTCACTCAGAATGTCAGTCAGGATTTTACACTCAACTTTCTGGACTTTGGAAGCCAAAACCGTTTCTCCAAGGCAACAGTGATACCCACTAAGTGACATCCCCCAGAGCACCTGCCCCACTCAGCAAGGCGAGGGGACGCAACACTCTCAGGGAAAGTTAAAAAAAAACAAATTTCCAAAGATTTATGGTTACCTTGAAATTGTGTTCCAAGTTCAAAACCTTACCCACATCTTTAGCTGAAAGGGACTCGTTCTTCAATATAGTTGAGAGTCTGACCATTTATCTGATACAGGTTTGTGTTCTAGTTTTAGTCCCATGCTGATGTTATAGTTAGACTGCAAAATGGTCTAAATGTGGAGTCAGAACTTGAAATAGCAGAGTTGTGAAGCAGAATGAGATATCTTGGAATCTCACACTACTTCCCTCCGCAATCAGAACAGTCCTTTAGCCAAAGGTAAGCTCCTCAATCGGCTGCCAGTGTACTCACACACTCACTATTCTGCAGAGATGAAAGGTCAGACTCCAGTTACTGCCATACCACTTTAACCCCAGGAATATCCCAATTAACACAACAGCAACATCAAAGTACACAACCAAAAGAGGAAATGCTGGGAAGTCTCAGCAGGTCTGGCAGCATCTGTAAGGAGAGAAAAGAGCTGACGTTTCGAGTCCAGATGACCCTTTGTCAAAGCTAAAAGCTCAGAAATTTGACAAAGGCTCATCTGGACTCGAAACATCAGCTCTTTTCTCTCCTTACAGATGCTGCCAGACTTGCTGAGATTTTCCAGCATTTTGTCTTTTGGTTTCAGATTCCAGCATCCACAGTGATTTGCTTTTATAGAAATACACAACATTAATTTCACACAAAACCAATCAACACACACTTACTCTCAAACACGGAGGTGATTCTAATAACAACAGCCAGCATTGAAAAAAACCTAACATAGAGATTTCCGATCACAATAAACTGGTAAATTCCAAACCTACTAACCTAATCGAACCTAGCCTTTATTCAGAGTGACGGACATTTCTTTTTCAAGTTACCTTTTGTGATAAAGGCATTACATGAATGAGTTTTCATAGCTCTTACATAAAGAAAAATACATTTTTACTTTTCTATATCACCTTTCACAACCTCAAGATGTTTCAAGATGTTTCACAGTCAATTAAGCACGTATTTTGAAGTCTAGTTGCTGTTGTAATGTAGAAAACACAGCAGCCAACTTGTGCATAGTAAGCTCCCACAAAGAGTAATGTGACAATGAAGAGATATCCTGGTTTCATGACGTTGGTTCAGAGATAAATATTGATCTCCCTTTGAAATAGTGTCATTGGATATTGTACATCTGTCCAGCTGACAGGGAGGGTGGGTCTCGTTTAATGTCTGCAGTAAAAGACAGCACACTTAACAGTGCAGCACTCCCTCGGCACTGCACTGGAGTGTCAGTGAAGGGAGGGGGACTTGAATTCTCAACATTTTGACTCAGGAGGCGAGGAAGAGAGAACCACTAAGCCTTGGTTGACACATCCAAACTCTCAAAAACTTCTTTGCAGCAATAAACACCTGTACATTTACGGCATTATTCTACGTCTTTGACCAAGCTTTCAGTGACCTGTCCTAGCATCCCCTTCTGAGATTCAATGTCAATTTTGTTTGTTAATCGTTACAGTGAAGTACCTGGGGAGGTTTGACTACATTAAAGGTGCTACATAAATGCAAGCTCCAGGTGTCACAGTCTGGGCTTCAACGCAAAATTAAGCCGCAGCTCGTATATTGAGGGTAGCCATTTATTATTTAATCAAAATCCATCCCTCCCTTCAAAATATTTAACAAAGAAGATTTAGAAAATGTGGAGGGCTCTCTGATTATTAACATTGTAAATTAACTCCAGGTTTTATTGAACTAACTGTCAGAGACAGTTACTACTGGCATCAAATTATTGCACCAAATCATATCCAAAACTGCAAATACACAGACAGAGACAACCAAAGGGAAAATAGTACCATACCAACACTCAGGGAAGCAGATTCCACCTGGTAGCTCTGAATCCAGTTCTGGCTAGCAAGAGTGCAGAAACATTTGAGCAGGCAGATTCCACCTAGCAGCCTGGAAGCCAGTTCTAGCTAGCAGACAAGATGCAAGAATGCAGGAAAACATTTGTGAAGGCAGTTAAAACCCGTATCTTTGCTGAACCAAGAAGAGATGTTCCCCAGAGTAACTCTTCAATCGTGTACACTGTGGTAACTATAAACTGGCCTTTACTCATAGATCTATTGAAGTGGATGTTGTCTGGGAAGAGGGAAGTCCTGCAAGAGTTCAGATCTTGTAAAAATACAAAAAGGGCAATTCCTACATAAACTGCGAGAGTGTTTAGTCATTCCTACATGTAACTGTCTTAGATTATTATAGTCCTGTTTGTGGAGATGTGTTTTTTCTTTACTGTAATAAGCAGTCTTTAATAAGTGTTATACTACGACTGGGCTGGTTAATGTTCTTACTGAGTCTCCCATTTCACTCCTCGTATCTTTCCTGTAAATAAAATAGTACACCACTACAAACTGGTGTCTCAGGTTGGGGCACCCTTGCAGAATGCATCAGCCAAGATCACAACAGATGCACTGTGCTTTACTCCACTGTTGGTCGGATCAGCCCCTAATTCTGGGTTTACACTATGGGACAGATTTGCCAATGCGTGTTCCCAACCACCCCCCCGGATATCAGGGCAGAAGATTCAAGTTGCGCACTCCTATGATCCTCTGGAATTTCGGAATTTAGCATCTGGGCAGCTGAAGGAATGGTGGCCAATGATGTAATGACAGCAATCGGGATATTAAGAGCCCAGGGCGACAGCAGTGTGGGTAAGTTGGAGGATTATAGTGTTTTGATTACAGAGATAAACCAGGAAGTCTCACAACACCAGGTTAAAGTCCAACAGGTTTGTTTGGAATCACAAGCTTTCACAGCACTGCTCCTTCATCAGGTGAGTCCAATGCTGGCATCTCCACATCATGATTACAGAGTTAGGGAGGGGTGATGACCATGGAGGGACTTATAAACAAGGATGAGAGTTGAACCCACCCAGGATTCCTTGGAGTCTCAAAGAATGAGTGCGTTAATCTCTGAGCACATACAGAGATAAATCACTGGCTCATTCATAATGTGTGTATCTTTCATTCTCTTTGAATACTTCAGCTTTTCACTTCTAAAAACAATGTTGAAGGTGAAAGAAAGATTTTTGATTTGATTTGATTTATTATTGTCACATGTATTGGGATCCAGTAAAAAGTATTGTTTCTTGCGTTGTATACAGAGAAGGAAAGGAGACAGTGCAGAATGTGGTGTTACAGTCACAGCTAGAGTGTAGAGAAAGATCAACTTAATGCAAGGTAAGTCCATTCAAAAGTCTGACAGGAGCGGGGAAGAAGCTGTTCTTGTGTTGACTGGTACGTAACCTCAGAATTTTGTCTCTTTTTTCCAATGGAAGAAGATGGAAGAGAGAATGTCCAAGGTGCGTGGGGTCCTTAATTATGCTGGCTGCTTTTCCAAGGCAGTGGGAAGTGTAGATAGAGTCAATGCATGGGAGGCTGGGTTTGCTTGATGGATTGGGCTTCATTCACGGTTATGTAGCATTTTTCCCCACATTTCAAAGTACTTTCTAATGGCGGCAGCCAAGTGGTACACAGCAAGCTCCCACAAACACAAAATGACAACGACCCAGATATTATTGCATGCAATGATGATTAAAGGATGAATGTTGGCCTGAACACCAGGGGGAACTGCACTGTGCTCCTTCCAGATAGTAACTATGAAATCTTTCACATCCATCTGAACAGGAAGATGGGGCCTTGGGATAATATCTCACCTAAAATATGGGGCGAGAAAAAGTTGTTTGACTTGGTGGAGGGAGTGTAGGGGGTGGCGAGGGCGCAGAGGATTACCTGCTAAGGCCTCACGAATGTGGATAAGCAGATTTGGGGACCCTAAACTAGCATTAACCAAATATTTCCTTCACAAATGCTAATTGAGCTGATATGTATTTCCAGCATTTCCCTAAACTTCATTTCAGATCTGCCAAATTAATTTTACTTTATTAATTTCATCCCAGCATTCGCTCTGTTTTTCAGATGCTCTCTGCGCTTGTTGCCTTTTTGGAAGGAAAATCTTTGGCAAACATGTGCCAAGAGAGGGAAGGAAGGCGAGTGTCTTTAATTCTCACTCCTATAAATAATGCAAGGTCCAGAGTGGTTACGCTTACTGGCTAAAAACAAGCATCCTATAAATTCCCTGACAGTTCAGTGGGTCACCCGGGACAGTATTGTTCAGAGTGGGATATAAATCCCTTCCAGCTTCAGGCAGGACTGCCTATATTTGGACAACAGCTGCATGATTTTCCTATAAAGGCAACAGTTAGTAAAAACAACGCTCAGTATTATACAACAGACAGGACAAGAGTGTATCTGTAGATATATGTACACTGAGTGAGCATGTGCATGTCAGTGTGTGTTAGTGTCAGTCTGTATATTTGTATGTGTATATATATGTGTGCATGAGTGAGTGTTTCTGGATCTATGCATGGGAGTGTGGGTATTTGTCAGGGTGTGTGTATACGCGACTGGGATATTTTTGTAAGAGTGAAATATTTGTGCGTGAGTGGGTAATGGACGTGAGTGGGTAATGTGCCTGAATGGGAATGTGTGTGTGCGTGGATAATGGGTGTGTGAGAGAGAGGGTAATGTGCGTGTGCATGAGTGTGTTCGTGTGTGTGAGGGTGAATGTGTGTGCAAGTCTGGGTGGGTGTGTGTGTGTGAGTGTGTGTGAGTGGGTAATGTATGTGTGAGTGTGTGGTGTGTGTGTATGAGTGTGTGTGAATGGTTCAATGTGTGTGTGTGTATGTGTGTGAGTGGGTAATGTGTGTGAGAGAGGGTAATATGTGTGTGTGAGTGGGCAAGATGTGTGTGTGTCTAAAGTGAAGTTTATTTATTAGCTACAAGTAAGGCTTACATTAACACTGCAATGAGGTTACTGTGAAAATCCCCTAGCCACCACATTCCAATGCCTGTTCAGGTCAATGCACCTAACCAGCACGTCTTTCAGAATGTGGGAGGAAAATGGGGTACCCGGAGGAAACCCACGCAGACACGGGGAGAACATGCAAACTCCACACAGACAGTGATCCAAGCCAGGAATCGAACCCTGGTCCCTGGCGCTGTGAGGCAGCAGTGCTAACCACTGCTGTGTGGGTGTGTATGGGTGTGTGTACCTGTGTGTGAGTGGGCAATGTGTGTGTGTGTGCATGTGTAGGTAATGGATGTGCGCGTGTGTGTGTGAGGGAGAGTAATGTGTATGTGAGAGGGTAATGTCTGTGTGTGTATGTATGTGTGTGTTTGTTGTTTGTGTGGGTGGGTGTGAGTCTGAGGGTAATGGGTGTGTGACTGTGTGTGTATGTGAGTAATGTGTGTGTGTGTGTGTGTGTGATGTGTGCGGCTGAATATGAGTGGGTGTGTGTCTCAGGGTAATGTGTGTGTGTGTGTTTTCCGGTTAACATTGTGTTTTTTCACTCGCCAGATGGGAACGATTCTCGATTTAATCGTGAAATTCACCCACTGCCAATATGCCGAAGGTTACCAGTTATTATTAAATCTAAATCCATCCCCCCCTCCCAACACACGGTATTTAATAAAGGAAAATAAGAAATAAACGGATAAATAAAGATACTCTGAACATTGTAACTAACCTGGGGTTTTAGTGAACTGTCAGAGAAAGCTGTTACTTTACAGACCAATTTATATCCAAAACTATCTGAAAATAATCGCTTAAAATGTAACTTTAGAAATTAAAAGTCAGGACAAATCGAATCTGTTTAAAGAAAAATTTTACCAGAAATACCAAAGAGTTTTCAGCCTTTGTGAAAATTGGCAAAAAAAAAACATTTAGATTCGATTTAAGAAAGAAAAAGTTAAATAAATAAGGAAAGCCAGTGCACTTGTTGCAGGGAGAGCTATTTATACAGGATTTTATTTTGAAGTTTATAAATACAATTCTCCCTCTGTTGCAAAACTCGATTTCTGGGAGTAAATAAATCTTCCTGTCCCTCTGTAAACTCAGCCAATGGTCAAAATATTTCCAATATAGAGACAGAGAGAGAGAGGGGGCGGTGCTACCGGCTGGATTCCCAGCCACATATAAAAAGATGGACATTGTCTTTGAACTCAGCCACTGCATCTCTCTGCAGCCGGGCATGATTTGAGGAGGGTTCAGTTCAAGTTCTGGGACCGGACCCACGGGGAAATTAGGGACAGACATGCCCGAACCAGCTAAGAAAGCAGGTAAGGTTGATGTGGTGACAGCCACAAGTTGGCACAGAACTAACTTTCTGCCGAAATGCACCGACTCCCGTGAGTGAATTAAGATGTTGGCATCTTTTAAGAGTAACAATTCTCCCTCGAATTGCAATTAATGCTCTGCAAAAAGTATCACTTTTGTCAGCCCAGGCGTTGTGCAAAATACTCAAACCAGGTATTAATAACCTCTTTTAAAACCTTAGGGCATTTTTTTTTAAAGAGAAACGGAGGTTTCCTTAGATTTCCCTTCCAGTAGAATCTGGATTGTGAGTTTCTAAGACTCCGCGCAGTTTCCAGCCGAATGTTTCAGTCCGTTTTGCACTCTCTGACTCACCTGTTGTGTGTTCGCACTGCCGAAGGTGACAGGGTCCTGCAGGTTATTCACAAACCACACTCACTCCCTTCCTGTCCACTCCATCGTCTCGCCCGGGGAGAGGTTCTTTGCAAGAATCTACGAAAGATATTCCAAAGCTCAAAGAGATTTCTCAACCCCACTGCGGGGGGGATTGGGTGGCAAACACCTCAGAGGATCAGGAGGAAGCGACTTGTGTTGAAAGCTGAGATCAGTTTGCTGGATATAAACTCCTTGTGCGATTTTCCTTCAATTTGAAAGCCCGGAGTGCGGAGGATCAGGCAGGGAGGAGACAGAGGAGGATTTCACCTCCAGTCTGTGTTTCTGTTCTCTGCTTTCCATTACATCCTCCCCCCGCCCCTCGCCTTCACAGAATCCTGCAGAATCTGAGATCAAATTATCAGCTGATTCAATGTGGATTGAAACTGTGATCCTCGCTGATGGTAAAGCTCACCCCCAGAGCTGGAATGTATTGCAGCAAATCCCTCAGAAGAAAAAAACAAGACCACAAACCTCAGGGCAATGCTGAGGCAGTGCGGCACTGTCAGAGGGTCAGTGCTGAGGGAGTGCCGCACTGTCAGAGGGTCAGTGCTGAGGCAGTGCGGCACTGTCAGAGGGTCAGTGCTGAGGGAGTGCTGCACTGTCAGAGGGTCAGTGCTGAGGCAGTGCGGCACTGTCAGAGGGTCAGTGCTGAGGGAGTGCCGCACTGTCAGAGGGTCAGTGCTGAGGGAGTGCCGCACTGTCAGAGGGTCAGTGCTGAGGGAGTGCCGCACTGTCAGAGGGTCAGTGCTGAGGGAGTGCCGCACTGTCGGAAGAAGTGTCCTTTGACTAAAGGTTTAACACAGGGTCTGTAGTAAAGGATCCCGTGGCACTATTTTGAAAAGCAGGGATGTTCTCTCTGGGGTTCTGGCCAATGTTTATTTTTCAGTCAACATCAGTAAATCATTTCATCTAGTCAGTTATATGCCTGGGAGTTTCCTCTGTTACCGACAGGACATGGGGGACACTTCAAAAGCAGTTCATTGGAAGTAAAGCACTTTGAGATAACTCTTTCCAGCACCATCTCTCTCCGGATCCCTTCCAATTTCTGTTAAAGAAAGTGGGATAGTGGGGGGGAGGGGGGGTTCACAGTTGTGCAAAGCCCATTCGGCCTGGCAGAGAGAATTCTGCTCCTTGTGGTTCTAAATAAGAGAGCACTGGCGATTAGGAAACCTTTTTTCTGCGTCCAATTTTAGTCGACTGATTCAGATTGGATTACGTGCCCCCTGTCGCCTGTCAGCACCCTGTATTGAGTAGCGACGGAGCAGTGTGCATTTACAGCCTGCTGCCTGTCGCTATCTCCCTGCCCGCTGACAGCTCCTCAGGACAAGTGAAATCCCACAGTGACCTCTCAACCCCCAACTGCAGCAGGGACAGAGTGTGAAGATAAACTGCAGAAAATAAACTCAGAGCAAACCGCCCTCAGAGAGGGGCATCCTCTTACCATCTCCATTGGCTGTCAGAGGGTCAGTGCTGAGGGAGTGCCGCACTGTCAGGGGGTCAGTGCTGAGGGAGTGCCGCACTGTCAGGGGGTCAGTGCTGAGGGAGTGCCGCACTGTCAGAGAGTCAGTGCTGAGGGAGTGCCGCACTGTCAGAGAGTCAGTGCTGAGGGAGCACCGTGCTATCAGAGGGTCAATCTTTGGGATGACATGGCAAACGGAGGCATTGATTTCACTCTCAGGTGGGTGTACAATATTCCACAGCACTTTTTAAGGGAGACTAGCAAAGTTCTCCCTTGTGTTCTGGGTCAATATTTATCCCACAATCAACATCACTGGTTATCTGGGCATTAGTACATTCCCATTTATTGAAACTTCCTGTGCAGGAATTAACTGCTACATTGCAACAGTAACTACATTTCACAAAGTGTTTAATTGGTTGTAAAGTGCTATGGGATATCTTAAGAGGTTGTGAAAGATGCTACATAAATACAAGTTGCTTCTACTCTTTTTCCAGTTATTTCTCAATGACAAAATGAGATCCTTGAAATTCCATCGCTGCTGTACAGAATTCAGAAGGGAAGGCAAATTGTGTATTTTTTTAAATGGAATGGAGGACAATCTAATATAGGAGTGTTGAAATTGCCCGAGAGCGTTTAGAGAGTAACTGATTATGGAAGGGTTACAGTATCAATGGTGACGAGATGATGTATAGTCAGAAGTTGACACCCAACTTCCCAATCTCTGGGACTCCCTCCAGAGTTCAGGGTGGAGGCCGCCAATGACCCTGAATCCTGGAAAACCACAGCTGCAGGTGGGGGTGGGGGGTGCGGGGCGGTATCTATCATGTAGATTTGCAGCATCACTCTCATTGAAGAGGTCCAACCCCTCCCCCCTCCGCCCCCAGTGTTCCTGGAGATCCATCTTCTCTTTCAGAAGGTCCATTGTCTTCCTTTAACGGTGGGACAGAGATGATGGGCACCTTTTCGATATGGTTCACAGACATGAGGGCAGGACTTGTGCCACCATGCCCACCCCATCAGGAAATACTGCATTAAACCCCAGGGGGCGTAACTAATGATGCTGTAGCCACAAGGTATGGCATGGGTTCCCATTGCCCTCTGTGCAGGGAACATGTCACTTTCTTGTCCTGCTACAGCACTTAGTCCCAGATGGGAGAATTCCGCCTGAGCATTGACCAACTGGGGTGAATGGCCCATTTCTGTGGCTTTCAGTTTCTTCTGATGGCTTTCCAAACCCAGCACAAGTGAAGAAGCTGAGAATTTACAAACTTCATTGCTGAAGTTTAAACAACACCACCAACCCCCTGTAAAATGCTCGGTAACAGGGTAATACCCTGGGTTTGAATCCCACCTTGGCAGATGGTGAGATTTGAATTCAATAGAAAATTGGAATTAAAAGTCTACTGCTGACCATTAAAGCATTGTCAATCATTGTGAAAACCCATCTGGTTCTCTAATGTCCTTTAGGGGAGGAAAGCTGCCATCTTTACCTGGTCTGGGCTACATGTGACTCCAGATCCACATCAATGTGGTTGACTTTCAAATGCCCTCTGAGATGGAGGGCAGTTTGGGATGGGCAAAAATGCTGGCCCAGCCAATGATGCCCACATCCTGTAAAACATCCCAAGTCCATCCAATGTCAACTTGCAGTCTGGGTCAGGATTACACCCGTAGAACTGTCAGTTCCTAACAGTCTAAAAGCTTATGTAATTTCATCAGTTTCAAGAGTAACATTTGGCAGTGTTCCGAGTGTGTGCCATGTCTTAAGGTTTGAGAACCTCTTTCCACAGTAGAGGAGGGAGCTCTTCCCAGTGTTATGGGCAAGACATATAGAAGAATAGAATATGCTTCAACCAAAATTGCCATTAAAAAATCTGCTCATTTATCACGTTACTGTTTGTGGGAGCTTGCCATGCACAGATTGATTTGTGTGTTTCCTACATTACAGAGTGATTATACTTCAGAGAGAATTTTATTGGCTATCATGTGCTTTCTAAGAGCATGAAAGATGCGTTTATAAATATAAGTTCCTGCAATCTCTCATTGCTGACCTTCAAAGATACATGCCAGATAACGGAATATATAGGGAGAGGAGGAAAGGCAATGTGAAATATTTTCTTTCTCTTTTCCTGCCAAGTGGGATCCAGTTCTGGACCCAGCTTCACTTGTCCCCGTACTGATGTGTGGTCCATTCCCGAGGCTCGTGGAACAGTTTCTCCTGGATTCATTGATACCTTGGCTCATCTCCAGCTGTTGACAGGGTCCCTTCAGAATTGCAGGCATCCCACTGCGAGACAACAGCTGAGAGCATTGCTCCCTGTTCCAGCTAATCACAGACATTAGTCGAAGGTGACCTTCCTTCTAAGTTCTCAGGCAGGATTTGCTGGGCCTGTCAGTAACACACGATGGGATCTGCCACATGATGCCATGTGGTGATTCATGTTCATGTGCTGACAATGTTCATTTTAACTGAAGTGTTAGAAAATGGGGAGTTTTGAGGCTTTCCTCCGACTGATATCGGATCTGTTTCGTTGAGTTTAAAGTTAAACACCATTTTGGGACAGGGTATCTGAGTAATATGAGACGTGTGATGTACTTGAGAGAAACAGGTGAATCTAAAAACTCTTCATCATTGCAGTTTCCTTGTGCCATGTCAGGGCTTGTCATAGACTCATTGATAGAGATTGATTGCCGTGGTTAAGTCAACACCCCCCTTATCGCTCTATCATCTGAATACTTGCATGGTAGAGGGTGAACTCATTTTAGATGTCTAGTGGTTACTATTTCTTTCCCAAGACTCTGTAAGAAGGTTCTCATCACCAGGTTAAAGTCCAACTAGTTTATTTGGGATCACGAGCTTTCGGAGCGCTCCTCCTTCATTAGGTGAGTGGAGGTTAGTTCACCAACACAGCATATATAGGCAAAGATGCAATTGCAAGATAATTACAGATAATCTGCAATTATGTTGCAGTTATCTCTTTGACTATATATATGCTGCACTTGTGAACTAACCTCCACTCACCTAATGAAGGAGCAGCGCTCCGAAAGCTCGTGACCCCAAATAAACCTATTGGACTTTAACCTGGTGTTGTGAGACTCCTTACTGAGCCCCACCCCAGCCCAACACCAGCATCTCCACCTCATGTTTCCCAAGACTGAAATCACATCCTGAATCCAACCAATTGTAAAAGACTGACATCTGTCAACTTAGAAAGGTAGAAGGAGGGTCATACAAGTTGTAAGTTTTCCGATAAGGATCAGGGGCAGTGTATGTTAATAATGTGTATCTAGCTCGCTATTTCTGCAGGGTTTGCCAGAGTCGGGTGGAGAATGCCACAGAAATGACCATGGCTTGTATTGATACAGCACTTTTTCCCCCAAAAATATACTTCATTCATAAAACTTGTCAATGTATATTGCATAAAAGTTCAAATTTGAGATTACATGAAGTGCATTACAGTTCCATTTTTATTACAGTACTTTGCACTCTGAGCTGTCTCACTACACACAAGATTGTATACTATATTTACAATATACATTTTTTAAAAGTTTATTTATTATTAGTGTCACAAGTAGGCTTATATTAACACTGCAATGTAGTTACTGTGAAAATCCCCTAGTCGCCACACTCCGGTGCCTGTTCGGGTACACTGAGAGAGAATTTAGGCCAATGCACCCAACCAGCACATCTTTCAGACAGTGGGAGGAAACTGGAGCATCTGGAAGAAACCCATGTAGACACGGTGAGAATGTGCAAACTCCTCACAGTAAGTAGTCTCACAACACCAGGTTAAATTTAGGTTTATTTGGTAGCACAAGCTTTCGAAGCGCCGTTCCTTCATCAGGTGAATGCCACGAAGGAGCGGCGCTCTGAAAGCTCGTGCTACCAAATAAACCTGTTGACCTTTAATCTGGTGTTGTGAGACTACTTACTGTGCCTACCCAGTCCCAAGTAAAAAGTCTGACAACTCCACCTACCCTGTCCAACAGTGACAACTTCAGATCAAACTCCACACAGACAGCGACCCAAGCTGGGAATCGAACCCAGGTCTCTGGTCCTGTGAGGCAGCAGTGCTAACCACTGTGCCATCATGCCGCCCAATTATATTTATATTTCATGTCAAACATTGTGTGGTACGTAAAGCCCGAGGGGTTTGACAAGGGTTCTATGTACTATGGCAGGGAGGCCTTAGATGGTGAGGCATCTCCCCATTGAGCCTTTGTGGCAGCTGTGCCAACTGTGCCCTTCAGCACGTTATCCTAGACTTTGGAATGTGCCAATCTGAAACACTGTCATGGACAATGCTTTACGCTCAAAGACTTCAAACTTCTCACAGCTTCTTTCACTGAAATGATGCTCAGACAGTAACAGTTGATGTCACAATAACATATGTTTTCTTCTCAAAAATAGACTTTTCTCATTCAACTTGTACCTGTATTTTTGCGTAACAGTTCAAATTGGACATTACGCAATTCACATATTTTGCAATTTCTTTCAGTGTACTACTGGCACTCTGAGCTGTCCTCCTACATTTACAATTACAAGTTATATTTACATCGTGTCAAACATTCCTTGGTTTGAAGAGCAGTCGTTTTATACATGGACAAACTTACAGGCAATTGTGACATAAACTAAAATCAGATTGATGTCTGATTAATCTAATTGTTAATTTTTTAACAGTGGTGATATATTGGCCAAGATACCTGGGGAACAGTTTCACCATCTTCAGATAGAACAGCGGTTTTATCTGATAAAGTTATTTCTGATAATTAAATTATCAATTAATTACCAATTAATATTGATAATTATTAATTATCATCAATGTCTAGAAACTGCTAGACATAGAATCATAGAATCCCTACAGTGCAAAAGGAGACCATTTGGTCCATCGAGTCTATGCTGACTCTCCGTCAGGGCATCTGACCCAGGCCCTATCCCTATAACCCCACGTATTTTCCCCTCTAATCCCCCTAATTTACACATCTTGGAACACTAAGGAGCAATTTATCATGGCCAATCCACCTAACCTTCACATCTTTGGACTGTGGGAGAAACACAGTAATAAGTCTGACAACACCAGGTTAAAGTCCAACCAGTTTATTTGATAGTAAACCCACAAGCTTTTGGGGTTTACCCCTTTGTCAGGTGAGTGGAGTGTTCTGGTCTCAGACAGAGCATATACGTTGTCTACCTAATACGCTGCAGGAAAGGATATCCTGAGGCATGGTACATTGGGGAGACCATGCAGACGCTACGACAACAGATGAATGAACATCGCTCGACAATCACCAGGCAAGACTGTTCCCTTCCTGTTGGCGAACACTTCAGTGGTCACGGGCATTCGGCCTCTGACCTTCGGGTAAGCATTCTCCAAGGCGGCCTTCACGACACACGACGACGCAGAGTCGCTGAGCAGAGACTGATAGCCAAGTTCCACACACATGAGGACGGCCTCAATTGCAATCTTGGGTTCACGTCGCACTATCTGTAACCCCCGTGACTTGCCTGAACTTGCAACATCTCACTGTCCTGTCTGGAGACAATACACATCTCTTTAACCTATGCTTAATGCGATCTCCATTCACATTGTCTGCATCTTTAAGACTTGAATAGCAGGTTAGGTGTAAAGACTTGCATTCTAATCAGTAATCTGTAAACTGTGTGTGCTGTTATATGCTCTGTCTGAGGCCAGAACTCTCCATTCACCTGACGAAGGGGCAAACCTCGAAAGCTTGTGGGTTTGCTAGCAAATAAACTGGTTGGACTTTAACCTGGTGTTGTGAGACTTCTTACTGTGTTTACCCCAGTCCAACGCCGGCATCTCCACATCATGACTACCTGTGGGAGAAAACCAGAGCACCCGGAGCTCGCAGACACAGGGAGAACGTGCAGACTCCACACAGACAATGACCTGAGGCTGGAATCGAACCCAGGTCCCTGGTGCTGTGAGGCAGCAGTGCTAAGCACTGTGCCATCGGCATCTAATATGAATATGACTTTTGTCTGATCAATCAAATTTACATTTTTTAAAATTTTATTTGGACTGACTTTTAAGCTTCTGTGAACTAGCAATCATTCCCAAGTCTAGAAAACAGATAACCCGAAACTTGCTTGCTATAAACGTGCATTTTTATAGCGTTGTTGTAATAGAATCCCCAAGACATTATGCATGTTGTTGATCTAACCAGCCATACTTACAGGGCCGCTGGAGAGAGCATTACATTTTTTGTTGCATGTCTTGTGTTGAATCAGAGCTGATGTAGCACAGAAGGAGGCCATTTGGCCCATTATGTCTGTACTGTTTGAAAGAGCTATCCAATTGTCCTACTTTCCCCTTAACCCCATAAATTTTCTCCCCGACAAGTAACTGAAAGTTACTTTAGAATCTCCTCCTTATGCTCCTTCAGACAGAGCATTCCGTTTTAAAGTGTCCCACTGGTTCTTTAATTGTCTGAAATTTGTTCTGTTCAGTGACCGACCCTCCTGCTCTGGGAACTGTGGAGTTTGGATGAGCTGGAGTGATCTTTCTGGCTTTACATTAATTCCGTGGATCGTTGCTGGGAAACTCTTCATCTCGCCCTCTCCCTCCCCCCATTCCCCAACCTCCCACCTCCACTCATGCCCCCAACATGGCTGGCATCTCTGCCAGCTGATTTTGATACTTCCTTGGGTAGGGGAATAGAATAGAATAGATATCCCTACAGTGCAGAAGGAGGCCATTTGGCCCATTGAGGCTGCACCAACAACAATCCCACCTTGTCCCTGTGTCCCCACGCATTTACCCTGCTAATCCCCATCACTAAGAGTCAATTTAGCATGGCCAATCCACCTAAGCCCCACATCTTTGAGTTGTGGGAGAAAACCGGAGCAGCCGGAGGGAACCCATGCAGACACGGTGAGAATGTGCGAACTCCACACAGACAGTGACCCAAGCCGGGAATCGAACCCAGGTCCCTGGTGCTGTGAGGCAGCCGTGCTAACTGCTGTGCCACCCCAAGGTAATCTCGCTCTGGAGTTATGGAACTGATGCCCACAGTCTAGCAACAATAAACTGATGAGGCTGGTGGACTAGTTTCCTCAAGCTCTGATGTCTTCAGACACACGGGGCAGGGTTTTACAGCGCAAAACCATAAAATCCCACCCAAGGTTAGTGGACCTTTTCATACTCTACCCCTCGGCTGCTCCAATTCCCATGGCAGGTGGGCTGATAAAATTCCAGCCATGGTGCAGATACAGCACTGGAAACACATTCTAGTTCAGACTCAATCAGATTCCTACAATACCTTATCTATTATTCTTATCTGAAAGTGTCTTTTGATATGATCTTTACAGGCAATATGATAATGGGTGGGATTCTCCGACTGTGTGCCCCCCAAGACCGGATATTCCCACCCAAGTTCAACAGACTTCTAAATGGTCCGACACATTTCCTGTCTCCCCTCCTCTATGATTCCCGTGGATGGGAAATTTGTGACCAATGATTCTGCAGAAATAATTTGACTTTATCTTGTATCTTTCACAACCTCAGGCAGTCATAGGGAGCTTTCCAACCAATGAAATTCTGGAGCAACTGTTCACGGTGGGAATTGTGATTTGCCAAATTGCAAACTCCCAGTAATGTGATAAATGACCAGATAATCTTTCATCTCGAGGGATAAATACAGTTGTCGATACTTGGTAAAATTCTCCTACTTCATTGAAATCATGTCATGCGATTCGTCACAACCAATTGAGAGGGTCATTTAACATTTCACCTGAATCGGGATAAGAGTAGGCCATTCAGCCCCTCGAGCCTGTTCTGGCATTCAATAAGATCATGACTGCTTTAGCTGCAGTTCTGCTTGTCTCCAGTAATTCTTCACTCCTTTATCGACCAAAGATCTGTCTAACTCAGCTTCGACTATAATGAATGAATCGCCCCACCCCCCCCACTCCCCAGCATTCACTGGGAAAACAAATCCCACAGACTAATGACCCTCTCAGAGAAAAAGGTTCTCCTCATCACAGTCTTAAAGTGAGAGACTTATTATTATTAAACTGGGCCCCTTCATTCTAGTGTCCTCTCTGCATCTGAAAACTCTTCCTTTGGCAGTACGGCACCCCCTCGGTACTCGATCCCAAGCATCACAAATTATTATAAGACCCTTGTCAGGCCTCATTTGGAGTACTGTGCGCAGTTCTGGTCGCCTCACTATAGGAAGGACGTAGAAGCTATTGAAAGGGTACAGAGGAGATTTACAAAGATGTTGCCTGGACTGGGAGGCATGCCTTATGAAGTTAGGTTGAGGGAGCTGGGACTCTTTTCCCTGGAGAGACGAAGGTTGAGAGGCGACCTGATAGAAGTTTATAAAATGTTGAGAGGAATAGATAGGGTGGACTCTCAGAGGCTATTTCCCCGGGTTGAAATGGTCGCTACGAGAGGACACAGATTTAAGGTGCGGGGAGGGAGGTTCAGAAGTGATGTTAGGGGTAAGTTTTTCACTCAGAGGGTGGTGAGTGAATGGAATCGGCTGCCATCAGTGGTGGTGGAGGCGAACTCGCTGGGGTCTTTTAAAAGACTTCTGGATGAGTATATGGGATTTAATGGGATTGGGGGTTATAGATAGGTCTATGGATTGGTAGGTGTTGATGTGATCGGCGCAACTCGTGGGCCGAAGGGCCTGTTTGTGCTGTAGTGTTCTATGTTCTATGTTCTATTATCCTTTCTTTCTTTGTGAATTATCCCTGGTGTCCTTGGGCCAATAAAAGCCAACACTCAGCATGAAAATGGAGTCACATAAAGGTCAGGATAACAGGTCCCAGGAGTTGGCTAAAGGATTTCACTGAACCAGTGGATTTTTAACAACAACCTGATGAGTTACATGGTCAGCTTTCGCTGATGCTTGCGCACAAGTGGCCAACTTGTTCAATTGAATTTCACAACAGTACCTGAGGAGACTGTGAATTAATGGGGGATGGGTTTTTTTTGTTTATGGGTGTCGCTGGCAAGGCCCACATTTATTGTCCATCCCTAATTGCCCTTGAACTGAGTGGCTTGAGAGGCAAGTTCAGAGGGCTGTTGAGAGTCAACCATATTGCTGCAGACCTGGAGTCACATATCGGTCAGACAGGTTAGGAACAGGAAGTTTCCTTCCCTAATTGGCGAATCAGATGGGTTTTTACAAAATTGATTCATGGTTGTTGTGAGACTTTTATTTCCAGATGTTTTATTGAATTCAAACTTTGCCATGGCGGGATTTGAACCCAAATCTCTGATTACTAGTCCAGTACTATAACCACTGCACTAACATGGACAGGTTTTGCTTTCATTGCTTTTAATGTGTCTTTATTCCTTTTGATGTTGTGCAGTGCTGCTGGAATGCAGATTTGAATTGGACATTGTTAAAGGATGGGGTACAGTTTCTAAAAGCAGAGACCAGAGCATAACTAAAAACCCCAAATTGTTTGACAAACTTGCAGGACAAAAAACTGATTTACTTGGAAAAAGAAACTCAAAGTTGATCTGATATTTTAACGCAGAATTGTGATGCAAGCTGCTCAATTCTGAATGCGACCCAGAAGTAGCGAAATGTCAGAGCAATATTTGAGAAGCATGTCACTGGAGAGCCGTCACAGGAATGTAGTCACAAATGTAGGATAGATGCCCATGAAAAATGCAGTGTGGAAAGTCTTCAGTGACCATTACGTTATGAAACATTTTGAAGGTTAGGAGGTTAAATATAGATAGGGATGAGCCGTGTTCAATGGAACTCAGGTCTCCCTATGCCATTGGGTCAGGAAAATGTCACATGTGGAATGCAGTTGTGTCAGGCTGGAATAATGTAAGCTGCACTGGGTCATGGGAAGATTCTACATCGTCCAAAACTCAAACATTACTGATTCTACTGTCCCATCCAGTAAAATCAATCCGAACAAAGAACAAAGAAAATTACAACACAGGAGCAGGCCCTTCAGCCCTCCAAGCCTGCACCGACCATGCTGCCCGACTGAACTAAAACCCCCTACCATTCAGGGGACCAGATCCCTCTATCACTCAGTTTAAGGGCAATTAGGGATGGGCATTAAAGTAGATGCTTACCCAAGTCATCCCTGATTGTGTGGATGCAATAGGCCAGTTGTAGGGGAAATAACACATCATTTTATCCTCATCAGTGTATAGGGCAAAGGGAGTATAAATTGCCATCTGGAAACCTGATGCTTTGTCTTGGTAAAATTACATGAAATTACAGCAGCAAAATAGGCCATTTGGCCCAGCCAGCCCCTGATGGTATTTACCCTCCACATGAACAGTATCCTAACCCCAAAGTTCTGTTCCTATTGCCACATTCCTTTATGCTCCTGTTCTTCAACCATCTTTCCTAGACCTATTAGTAAACGTTAACACGGCCCGTGCTTCAGTTATTCACTCTAGGAGTCCAAGCCAAGGAACTTGCCATGTTCTAATCCAGTAACGTGCCACCAAGCTTGTGTATTTCAAATCAGTGATGGGTGGGCCGAGGGGAAGGGGGGACGAGGTGGGGGTTAGTGTCAGGTGATCTGGTTGGCTTCACTCTTGATGAGGGTTGTCAATCGACCGAAACTTGTCATTACAATCCAACTGCTTACAGGATAAAAACAAATCACTGCGGGCACTGGAATCTGAAACCAGAAGAGAAAATGCTGGAAAATCTCTGCAGGTTTGGCAGCCTCTGTAAGGAGAGAAAAGAGCCAACGTTTTGAGTCCAGATGACCCTTTGCCAAAACTGACACCTGTACTCGAAATGTCAACTTTTTTCTCTCCTTACAGATGCTGCCAGACCTGCTGAGATTTTCCAGCGTTTTCTCTTTTGGTTCCAACTTCTTGCAGACTTGGGATAATGTTCTGGAGACACGAGGATCAAATCTCACTGTGGCAGCTATTAGAATTTAAATTCAATTAATAAAATCTAGAGTCTAAAGATCATCTCATCGATGATGGCCATGAAACCACCATCGATTGTTGTAAAATCCCATCTGGGTCACTAATGTCCTTTAGGGAAGGAAATCTGCCGTCCTTACTGGGTCTGGCCTACACGTGAGTCCAGAACCACAGCAATGCGGTTGACTTTTTTAAAATTTATCCATGGGACATGGGTATTGCTGGCTGGTCAGTATTTATTTCCCACTCCTTAACTACTCCTCTGAACTAGCCGAGTGAGACACTCTGTTCAAGGCTTTGCCAGCGATGCCCAGGTCCCACAAAACAGTAAAAAGGTTTGATTGATGTTGAGGGATACGTATTGGTCAGGCAGACGGCAGTGGGAAGTGAGAAGATATTTTAAAAGACTCGCAGAGATCAGCCAATACACAAGTACAGAAATATTTATTTTTATATTGGTTAGCTGGTTTGATTTTATTCTATGTTCATTGTGGCACAGTGGTTAGCACCGCTGCCTCACAGTGCCAGGGCCTGGGTTCAATCCCCATCTTGGGCCACTGCCTGTGCAGAGTTTGCACATTCTTCCCATGTCTGCATGGGTTTCCTCCGGGTGCTCCAGTTTCCTCCCAGTCTCCAAAGTTGCAAGGTTTAGGTTGATTGGCTATGCTAAATTGCCCCTTAGTGTCAGGGGAATTAGAAGGGTAAATATGTTCTTATGTGAGGTTATGGGAATCGGGCTTGGGTGGGATTGCGCTCGGTGCAGAATCGATGGGCTGAATGGCCACCTTCTGCACTGTAGGGATTCTATGACTCTGTGATTCTATAATTAAGCACCTATTCAGAGCATTATGCTTGGCACTGCATTTGCACGCCAGTTAAGGTGCTATTGTCAGGCAGTTTCCCAACTCACCGATGTTAAAAATGCTGTTGTGAAAACCCAGAATAAATTTAATTGGGGCTGCCCAGATGAGAGACAGAGACCCCCCACAGAGTCCGGCTGCCTCCTGACTTTAGATTTATAACACAACCACTTGATGTGTGAAGTTAGGAATGATGAGATATAAAAAGACCAAAACTCACCCTGTGACTCTCATGACACAATGTTGATGGATTTGTCGATGAATGTCAACCAGTCTCTCTGAATGAGTCTAGAACAGTCCCAGAGGTAGGGAAAACCCCCAGTGATGGAGTGACTGGGCAAGCAGAGATCCAGAGTGACTTATTCCTCCTGAACTCACTACACGCCATGTATCAAACTCTTCAAATACTGTATCCAAAAACATGATTTTCTGAAGGAAGTCAATACAAAGCAAGGTTCTTTGCATCAATCTGCCTGTGGTGTAAAGGCAGCTGAAGATAATAAACCAGGGAAATTAATGATGATAAAGAATAATGATGGAATTAAACTGACTGGCTTGAATGTGTACTGTAAATAGTGTCATAGAACCCCTACTGTGCAGATGGAGGCCATTTGGCCCAGCGAGCTTGCATCAACAAAAACCCACCCAGGACCTATCCCCACATACTTACTCTGCTAATCTCCGTCATACTAAGGGACAATTTAGCATGGCCAATCAACCTAACCTGCATGTCTTTGGACTGTGGAAGGAAACCGGAGCACCCAGAGGAAACCCACACAGACATGGGGAGAACATGCGTACTCCAAATAGACAGTGACCCAAGCCGGGAATTGAACCCGGGTCCCTGGCACTGTGAGACAGCAGTGCTAACCACTGTGCCACCAGGATAATTTATAATATTCCGTAACATACACACTTCCCATCCCACTCCAACCCACGTGATCACCCAGGAAAGGCAGGAATGGACTGCGAGTAACTCAACTCACTTAGAGCAGGAGAAAATCTGGGAAATTTCCTCCCGATCCTCGCTCAGTGCTTGGGACTCGACAGGGAGACCAGTCATTTTCCAGCGCTGTCAAATAGTATGAAATTGTGAGTGGGATTTGGTCGGATGTGATGCCATTGGGCAGCGTTATACAATAACGTGTTCTTGTTTCGCAGCTTCGGCATTTACCAAGAAACCAAAAACACTTGAAGTGAGCGTTGGGGGTGCCGCAGAGTATGTGGCTGAAACGGGCAAGGCAGACGCCAAGGTGAAATGGCAAAGAGACGGCAAAGACATTCAAGCAAGCGACAAATACGTGATTAAGTCGGAAGGAGTGCAGCACACGCTGATTGTGAACAAAGTGGTGAAGGAGGACGAGGTGGTGTATGCAGTCATTAGTGGGACATCCAAAGTGAAATTTGAACTGAAAGTTAAACAGGAAGGTAGGGGTGAACTGATTGTACTGAGCGCCTTTGAGGATGATTCAATCACCTTCTGGTCTTTTATACTCAGGTTGATTTACTGTTGATCCTGTTTCACATTCTTCTTGATATCAAAGGTGTTGTGACGCTATGTGACATTAAATTATATCAGGAGCTGGGAGTTGCACAAACACTTCCCCACTAGACCTTTTGCCAGTGCCCTAAATTTATCCCAGTTCTCTTCCTGGTCCTAGTTAACTACCAAAAGTCATGAATGTAGCCCAGTCCATCACGCAAACCAGCCTCCCATCCATTGACTCTGTCTACACTTCCCACTGCCTTGGCAAAGCAGCCAGCATAATTGAGGACCCCACGCACCCCGGACATTCTCTCTTCCACCTTCTTCTTTCGGGAAAAGGATACAGAATTCTGAGGTCACCGATTCAAGAACAGCTTCTTCCCTGCTGCCATCACACTTTTGAATGGACCTACCTTGCGTCAAGTTGATCTTTTCCTACATCTTAGTTATGATTGTAATGCTACATTCTGCCCTCTCTCCTTTCCTTCTCTGTGTATGGCATGTTTTGTCTGTATAGTGCGCAAGAAACAATGCTTTTCACCGTGTACTCATACAAAGAACAAAGAAAATTACAGCACAGGAACAGGCCCTTTGGCCCTCTAAGCCTGCACCGACCATGCTGCTTGACTGAACTAAAACCCCCTGCCCTTCCAGGGACCATATCCCTCTATTCCCATCCTCTTCATGTACTTATCAAGATGTCCCTTAAAAGTCATTACTGTATCTGCTTCCACTACCTCTCCTGGCAACGAGTTCCAGGCACCCACCAACTGTGTAAAAAAATCTGCCTCGTACATCTCCTTTAAACCTTGCACCTCGCACCTTAAACCTGTGCCCCCCTAGTAATTGACTCTTCCACCCTGGGAAAAAGCTTCTGACTATCCACTCTGTCCATGTCTCTCATAATCCTGTAGACTTCTATCAGGTCTCCCCTCAACCCCCATCGCTCCAGTGAGAACAAACCAAGTTTCTTCAACCTCTCCTCATAGCTAACGCCCTCCATACCAGCCAACGTCCTGGTAAATCTTTTCTGTACCCTCTCCAAAGCCTTCACATTCCTTCTGGTAGTGTGACGACCAGAATTGAACACTATATTCCAAGTGCAGCCTCACTAAGGTTCTATAAAGCGTCAACATAACTTGTCAATTTTTAAACTCAATGCCCTGGCCAATGAAGGCAAGCATGCCGTTTGTCTTCTTGACCACCTTCTCTACCTACATTGCCACTTTCAGTGACCTGTGTACCTGTACACCCAGGTCCCTCTGCCTATCAATACTTTGAAGGGTTCTGCCATTTACTGTATATTTCCTATCTGTATTACACCTTCTAAAATGCATTACCTCACATTTGTCTGGATTAAACTCCATCTGCCATCTCTCTGCCCAAGACTCCAACTGATCTGTATCCTGCCGTATCCTCTGATGGTCCTCATTGCTATCCGCAAATCTACCAACTTTTGTGCCGTCTGCAAACTTACTAATCAAACCGCTATATTTTCCTCCAAATCATTTATATATATTACAAACAGTAAAGGTCCCAGCACTGATCCCTGAGGAACAACACTTGTCACAGCTCTCCATTCAGAAACGCACCCTTCCACTGCTACCCTCTGTCTTCTTTGACCAAGACAGTTTTGTATCCACCTTGCCAGCTCACCTCTGATCCCATGCACCTTCACTTCCTGCACCAGTCTGCCATGAGGAACCTTGTCAAAGGCCTTACTGAAGTCCATGTAAACAACATCCACTGCCCTACCCTCATCAATCATCTTCGTCATTTCCTCGAAAAACTTGATCAAAGAACAAAGAACAAAGAACAAAGAACAACCCAGCACGGGAAACAGGCCCTTCGGCCCAACAAGCCCGCACCGCCGCATCACCCTACACCTATTCTACCCTGCGTATCTACAAATAGAACCCCTGACTTAGCCAGATTCAGGGGAGAATAGTGTCAATTTGGTAAAACCAATCAGCCTAAGAGCACATCTTTGGGGTGTGGGAGGAAACCGGAGCGCCCAGAGGAAACCCACGCAACCACAGGGAGAATGCGCAAACTCCCACAGACACAGGCCCAAATCCATGTATCTGCACAGCCAGCAGTGCTAGTCACCGAGCTGTTGCGGCGCCCGTCTACCGGTCCAGGATCAAGCACACACACCGACACGAAGTACTAGGCCACTCCCGGAACCTCCAGGAGCAGCCCACGCATGATCAGGTTCATGAGTCACGACCTCCCCTTCACAAAACCATGTTGCCTCTCACTAATACGTCCACTCATTTCCAAGTGGGAATAAATCCTGTCTTGAAGAATCCTCTTCAATAATTTCCCTACCACTGATGTAAGGCTCACCGGCCTGTAATTACCTGGATTATTCTTATTACCCTTCTTAAACAAAGGAACAACATTGGCAATTCGCTACTCCTCTGGATCCTCCCCTGTAGCCAGTGAGGATACAAAGATTTCTCTCAAGGCCCCAGCAATTTCCTCTCTTGCCTGTGACAATAATAAATCAAATCAAATTAAAATAGTGTTGCACTAAGACAGGTTTTGGTCTGTTTCCACAGTTAGTTATTTGTGGAGCAAGTCACTAGTCCATTGCCAGAGGCTTGAGGGGAGCCACTCCACACCAAGCATGGCTGACTGCGAGTCTCTCCCGCTCTTACCGCTAGCCATTGGTGTGATACTTGACCAGCCTGACCGCGTTATGAATGCAGCTTCCTTGGCCGTCATATCCTGGAGTGGGTCTTGACCCCGATGCTTCTGGCTTAGAGGCAGGGATGTGCCGTAAGACCTCACTTTAAATATATAGACCCGCTTCTCAGAATGCGTTTCCCTGGCAAGGCCTCTCAACATCTTAAAAACTTCCATTGAAAGCTGGGAATCAAGTAGATAAGGTTGTTAAGAAGGCGTACGGTGTCTTGGCGTTTATTGGTAGGGGGATTGAATTTAGGAGTCGCAGTGTAATGTTGCAACTGTACACTACTCTAGTGCGGCCGCACTTGGAGTACTGTGTGCAGTTCTGGTCCCCGCATTACAAGAAGGATGTGGAGGCGTTGGAGAGGGTGCAGAGGAGGTTTACTAGGATGTTGCCTGGTATGGTGGGGAGGTCCTAAGAGGAGAGACTGAGGGATTTGGGATTGTTTTCGTTGGAAAGAAGGCGGCTAAGAGGGGATCTTATTGAAACATATAAGATGATTAGAGGTTTAGATAGGGTGGATAGTGATAGCCTTTTTCCTCGGATGGAGAAAGCTAGCACGAGGGGGCATGGCTTTAAATTAAGGGGGGGTAGCTACAGGACGGATGTCAGGGGTAGGTTCTTTACCCAGCGGGTGGTGAGGGATTGGAATGCCCTGCCTGCCGCAGTTGTAAATGCGTCTAGTTTGGGGGCGTTTAAGAGATCTCTGGATAGGTTTATGGACGAAAAGGGATTGGTATAGGCTAGTGGGTCATTGTTTTTGTAACTGGTCGGCGCAACATCGTGGGCCGAAGGGCCTGTTCTGCGCTGTAATGTTCTATGTTCTATGTTCTATGTTCTATTAAGTCACCTCCTAACTTTCCCTGTTCCAAGGAAAACAGTCCTAACTTTTCCAACTGCTCCTTATTATTTCCACTCTTCTAATCCTCAGGAACACAACATTGTTCCCCTGGCCCTATTCTCATGAGACACGGCTGTCAGAACGTAGAACATGGAACAGTCCAGGCCCTTCAGCCCTCGATGTTGTGCCGAGCTTTGTCCAAAACCAAGATCAAGCTATCCCACTCCCTATCATTCTGGTGTTGCTCCATGTGCCCATGCCATAACCACTATAATGATACCGATTATTGGTAGTGATTGTGTTTTGTGCAGAACCCCCAGGTTACGGAACGGTTGGATTCCACGTTTCCAGCGGCTGACTCTTTTCCCAGACCCTGTTCTGGCGGTGAGGGGAGAGGACAAAATTGGTGATAGTGGAGGCAGGAGGTAGAAAATAGCTGCTCAAAATTGTTTATTCTGTCGGGTTTGTGTCCATAGGGAAAACTGAGCCCCTGCATGCTTACCCTTTTGAAATGCAGCTGAGAATATGGATAAAGCCCAACTGTCGTTAACGATGATCCCTGGTTTAAAGTTCCCATCTCTGTGGAAATTTAATCTGTAATTATTCAGTGTCAGATTTAAACTTCTGGCTGTTTCTTTTTCTATTATTGGAACCAACATGTGTGATGTTGATGGCCCCAGATTGAGTAGGTACCAGACACGATGTCATCGCATACTCTCTTTCACGACTGCTGTCACCAACTATTATATCATGTTCAAGTAAGCTCTCCAACTGAATGCTTTCAGAACTTGGATCTTGGTCATTATTAAGAGGACAACAATAACCCTGAGGTCACTGGGACTGAGCTGAAAATGCAAGACACGGGGAGGAACTACCTTTCTTCACACAGTTAACGGAAACAAGGATCAGGTTTGAAGGTTTTGGTGAAGTTGGGTTCTTTAAAGAGGAGCCAATGGGCCACTTAGTGACTTAAAGATCATAAACGCGGATGGTTGAGTGTCCAATGGGAGGACATTGTTCAGCTCCCTTTTGGAATTGTGAAACACATCTTCAGGGGCAAGTGAGGACGGAAATTTCACGTCATTGCTTTTTAAGAACATAAGAACATAAGAAATAGGAGCAGGAGTAGGCCATCCAGCCCTTCGAGCCTGCCCCGCCATTCAATAAGATCATGGCTGATCTGTCGCTGCTCAGTTCCACTTTCCCGCCCTCTCCCCATAACCCTTAATCCCCTCTCTTATCAAAAACCCATCAACCCGCGTCTTAAAAATATTTAGCGAGGCAGCCTCCACCACTTCAACGGGCAGAGAATTCCAGAGATTCACCACCCTTTGAGTGAAGAAGTTCCTCCTCAACTCCGTTCTAAACCGCCCCCCTTTTATCTTGAGGCTGTGCCCCCTAGTCCTACTGTCTTTTTTGAGCGGGAGGAGTCTTTCCACCTCTATCCTATCCGTCCCATTCATCATCTTATACGTCTCAATGAGATCTCCCCTCATTCTTCTAAACTCTAACGAGTACAAGCCCAGTTTATTCAGCCTCTACTCATAGCTCAACCCCCTCAACTCCGGTATCAGCTTAGTAAACCTCCTCTGCACTCCCTCCAAGGCCAAAATATCCTTGCGCAGGTGTGGCGCCCAAAACTGCGCACAGTACTCCAGCTGCGGCCTCACCAATGCCCTATACAGCTTTAACGAGTTGATAGTTCTGCTTGTGTCTGCTGACCTTCCTTCAGGTGATGTTAGAGTATGTTTGTGAATTTCATGCACACACTCTGGTATATTAGTGTGTGTGCCAACCTCTACCAGCCATCCTTTGGAATTAGTCAACAAAAACCCATAGGTCTCCATGGATTGCCAGTCCTCAAGCCTTGTAACATTTTTAGAGAGAGATGACTATTTTCAAGCAGGTGCCAGGCTTCAATTTCCAAAGAGAGAGAGAGGGAGAGAAAAGAGTTTCTGCTCCTTGCAAATCCAAACAAAAACAGGAGTTTCAACAGGAGTGTACACATTACAAGAAGGAGGGGCTGGAAATCTTAAAGTGCATCAAGGTAGATAAATCCCCAGGGCCTGATGAAGTGTATTCCAGAACGCTGTGAGAGGCTAGGGAGGAAATTGTGGGTCCCCTAGTCAAGATATTTGAATTATTGATAGGGTGAGGTGCCTGAAGATTGGAGAGTGGCAAATGTTGTGCCTTTGTTTAAAAAGGGGCTGCAGGGAAAAGCCTGGGAACTACAGGCCAGTGAGCCTCACATCCGTGGTGGGTAAATTGTTAGAAGGTATTTTGAGAGACAGGATCTATAGGCATTTAGAGACACAAGGACTGATTAGGGACAGTCAGCATGGAGTGGGAAATCCTGTCTCACAAATTTGATTGAGTTTTTTGAAGTGATAACCCAGAAGGTAGATGAGGGCAGTGCAGTTGATGTTGTCTACATGTATTTTAGCAAGGCGTTTGACAAGGTACCACATGGTAGGTTGTTGCATAAGGTTAATTCTCATGGGATCCATAGTGAGGTATCTAAATAGATACAAAATTGGCTTCTTGACAGAATGTGGAGATGCCGGCATTGGATGGGGGTAAACCAGAACTCCCACTCAACTGACAAAGGGGCAAACCCCAAAAGCTAGTGGTGTTTACTACCACATAAACCTGTTGGACTTTAACCTGGTGTTGTGAGATTTGTTACTGTTCTTGACAGAAGCCAGAGGGTGGTTGTAGAAGGTTGTTTTTCAAACTGGAAGCCTGTGTGCCTCAGGGTTCAGTGATGGGTCAACTGTTAATTGTCATTTATATTAATGATTTGGATGAGAATGTAGAAGGCATGGTTAATAAGTTTGCAGATGACACTACATTGGTGGTATAGTGGACAGTGAAGAAAGTTATCTCCGATTGCAATGGGATCTTGATCAATTGGGCCAGTGGGCTGACGAATGGCAGATGGAGTTTAATTTAGACAAAAGTGAGCTGATGCATTTTGGTAGATTGAACCAGGGCAGGACTTTTGGGAGAGGATTTGGGAGGCATTTGGGAGAGTTACAGAACAAAGAGATCTTGGGATACATGTTCATAGCTCTTTGAAAGTGGAGTCACAGGTGGACAGAGTGGTGAAGAAGGCATTCAGCATGCTTGGTTTCATTGGTCAGAACATTGAATACAGGAGTTGGGACGTCTTGTTGAAGTTGGACAAGACATTGGTAAGGCCACACTTGGAATACTGTGTGCATTTCTGGTCAGCTTATTATAGGAAGGATATTATTAAACTAGAAAGAGCGCAGAAAAGATTTACTAGGATGCTGCCAGGACTTGATGGTTTGAGTTATAAGGAGAGGCTGGATAGACTGGGACTTTTTTCTCTGGAGCGTAGGAGGCTGAGGGGTGATCTTATAGACGTCTATAAAATATTGAGGGGCACAGATTAGCCAGATAATCAATATCTTTTCCCAAAGGTAGGGGAGTCTAAATCTAGAGGGTATAGGTTTAAGGTGAGAGCGGAGAGATACAAAAGGGTCCAGGGGCAATTTTTTCACACAGAGGGTGGTGAGTGTCTGGAACAAGCTGCCAGAGGCAGTAGTAGAGGCGGGTACAATTTTGTCTTTTAAAAAGCATTTAGACAGTTATATGGGTACAATGGGTATCGAGGGATATGGGCCAAATGTGGGCAATTGGGATTAGCTTAGGAGTTTAAATAAAAGGATGGCATGGACAAGTTGGGCCGAAGGGCCTGTTTCCATGTTGTAAACTCTATACTCTATACTTTCCCCTTTTGGAAGACGAACTCTACCCATTAGCACATGACCTGCTCTTGTCAATCAATATAATTAAACCCTACTCTGAAACCTCAGGGGATAACTCAAAAAAATAATAAAACTGCATTAACTCAGATTAAAATAAATACTCCAATATCTAGAATCAATTATCCTTCTGTATTCTCAGCAGGTGGGCTGCCTGGAGTAGACAAATGGGTGCCGTAATCAGCACTGAACTTTAAAACATACCTTTCACACGAAACATGACATAAATACATTGCTTAAGTACACAATATTGTCACAAGGTACTTTTTTAACAACACGATAGGTTTTAGTTACTGCCAAACAACCTCACTGGCCCTGAAAATTAACTTTCAAATTCATTCTTTCAAATATTAATTTTTTTTGTTGATTGGTTAAAAGTTTTTAAAAGTTTTTAATTTTTTTTCTTTCCCTCTCTTTTATCTATTTCCCTTAATCTCATTTTCCTTTCACTCTCCTTAGTTCACTTTTTGACTTATTTGTCAGTGAATTCACAAATCAAACTGATGACATCTGCTTCAGACTCTGTACTGCTCATTAACAATCTGATTGGATGAGGAAACAGTGAGCCATTTGCCCTGTTCACTCAGATCCCAGATTTCTCAGATTTCCCAGATGCCAGGGGCCCTATGAGTTCTCTCTAATTATCGCAGCTTGTTTTTCTTTATTCTTTCATGGGTTGTGGGTGTTGCTGGCTGGGCCTGGATTTGTTACCCCGAATTGCCCTTTAACTGAGTGTCTCGCTTGGCCACTTCAGAAGACAATTAAGAGTCACCCATATCAAATCAAACCAAATCAAAATATGCAGTGGCTCTGGAGTCACGTGTGGGCCAGACCGAGTAAGTACGGCAGATTTCCTTGTAGCCCAATCCATCACATAAACCAACCTCCCATACATTGACTCTGTCTACACTTCCCACTGCCTTGATAAAGCAGCCAGCATAATTAAGGACCCCACGCACCCTGGATATTCTTCCTTCCACCTTCTTCTGTCAGGAAAAAGATACAAAAGTCTGAGGTCACGTACCAACCAACTCAGGAACAGCTTCTTCCCTGCTGCCGTCAGACTTTTGAGTGGACCTACCTCGCATTAAGTTGATCTTTCTCTACACCCTAGCTGTGACTGTAACACTACATTCTGTACTCTCTCCTGTCCTTCTCTATGAACGGTATGCTTTGTCTGTATAACGCGCCAGAAACAATACTTTTCACTGCATGTTAATACATGTGACAATAATAAATCAAATCAACGAGATAGTTTTTTATGACAATTGATGATAGTTGTATAGTCACCATTACTGAGACTAGCTTTCAATTCCAGATTTATTATAAAAGCAAAATACTGCGAATGCAGCTCTGGTGAAGGGTCATCCAGACTCGAAACATTGGCTCTATTCCCTCCCCACAGACACTGTCAGACCTGCTGAGATTTTCTAGCATTTTCTGTTTTTGCTCCAGATTTATTAATAGAATTGAAATTCCCCATACCCCCCAGAGCATTAGGCTAGGCCTGTGGATTACTAGTCCAGTGATATGACCACCACCGTCTCCCCCAGTTGAAAAACCCACGGAAAACTGGACTGCTTCCTTTGTCAGCTGCTGAGCCTGTATCAGAAATTTTCAAGTTCATTTATTAGTGTCACAAGTAGGCTTATATTAACACTGCCATGAAGTTACTGCCCCCCAGGTGCCACACTCCAGAGGCTGTTCCAGGTACACTGAGGGAGAACTTAGCACGGCCAATGCGTCCAACCAGCACGTCTTTCGGACTTGAAGCAATTAAAGTAACATTAGAGACTGTTTAAAAGCATCAGTGATACCAGTGAATGTGCTGCCACCCACAGTCAGGGGTAGGAATTCCAGTTGACCATCCTTGCATCCTCATAGATCACAGTCTTTAAAACTGATCACAATTTCTGTACAGCAACACCAGGAGACACTTTAACCAGGGTCTTGGCTTGTTCCCATGGTGTTGAATTTGATATATCGCTGAGTTATCCATTGATATATTTTTGATTTAACGCCGTACTTCAATATAAAAAAGATCAATGTGTATTGACAGCCGCCAGCAGACCAACCAACAATGCGCACAGGGGGTATTTTTAGGGAGTGTTTATTGACTGCGAGCTCTCATGGAGACGTTGTCATTTTCCTGCAAAATCCCGACTGGCTGACTGATATCCTTCGGGAAGGAGAACCTGCCACCCTTTCTCCGTCTGGGACCAGACATGGCTTTCTTCTGCCAGAGAATAACTCCTAACTGCCCTTAAAAAGGGCTTAACCGCCACTTAATTGGTTATATATGGAGCAGGCCATTCAGCCCCTCGAACCTGAGCTAGCATCGACTGCTACTTGTGTGGGGGAGAGTTCCGCACTTCCAGCACTCGTTATGCGAAGAAGGATTTTGGGCTTCCCAACCAGCAGAAAAACTTTCTCTCTAACTAGCCTAATTTTTTTTCACCTCTTAACCTTCTCTGTACTCCTGTGGAGACAAACCTAGTTTATTTAATCTCTCCCTATAATTTAACCCTGGGAGCTCTGGTAACCTGATGGTAGATCTATGCTGTCCTCTTTCCAAGGACAATACATCATTCCTCAGGTGCCCAGAACTGTTGTGTCTTGAACAGAGTTCAAGAAAAAGACCCACCACCAATGGGCAATAAATACCGGCCTGGTCAGTGGCACCTGTGAAGGTGGACAAAGACAAAGTTACTATTGGTTAGGATACTTAGTTTATTAATAGTCGCTTGGCCGTACAAAACTTGAATGCTGCTGAAAAAAGAGACATGCCGTTGAAGCTTTTCATTTTGTACTCATCAGGTCAAACACAAGAATGCCACATTTCCAACCAATCACACAGTTTATCCCAAAGGAGAAAAGAATGCTGATTGTTTGCCAAATCAACTCTGATTGGCCAAGATGATGCTACCAGGGTTGACTTGCTAACCAATGAGCACTTTTTTTCTTGTGCAGTATCTATTGTTGTAATGGTTTGAAATTTGGTATTCTTGTGTTTGTCCTAACTTCAGCGATGGGCCTCTATTTTCAGCAATGCTAAACCTATTCCTTTGCAGCCCCACTCCAGTGGACTTTGTCCTTTCTAAGAAAACCAATAAAAGTGTTGCTTAATATTTTTTCAGAGGGAAAAGAGACCACTGGGAATCCCGCAGAACCAGCAAAACCCGCAGAACCCGCAAAACCCGCAGAACCCGCAAAACCCGCAGAACCTACGAAACCCGCAGAACCAGCAAAACCCGCGAAACCCGCAGAACCAGCAAAACCCACGAAACCCGCACAACCAGGAAAACCCGCAGGTCAGTGAAACACTGAAGCAGTGAAATATTCTCACTGAGAGTACGTTTTACCATAGAGACCACAGTTTATGCATGGTAATAGTTAACCTGATAGTCACATTAAAAATTGCTGGCCAAGGTTTATATCCGGTCAATATTAATCATAGAATTATTGAAAAAAGAACATAATTCATCAATCACAATCATTGAATCAATTGATCCAGATCATTGGATCATAGGTCTTGGATTTCGGGAAAACCTCTCCACAGGTTTTAAAGTTTATTTATGAGTGTCACAAGCAGGCTTACATTAACTGCAATGAAGTTACTGTGAAAATCCCTTAGTCGCCACACTCCGGCGCCTGTTCAGATACACGGAGGGAGAATTTAGCACGGCTGACGCACCTAACCAGCATGTCTTCCAGACTGTAGGAGGAAACCGGAGCACCCAAGGAAAGCCACGCAGACACGGGGAGAACATGCAGACTCCACACAGGCAGTGACCCAAGCTGGGAATCGAACCCGGGTCCCTGATGCCATGAAGCAGCAGTGCTAACCACTGCACCACTGTACCACCTTCTGTGCTGCTGTGTCACCATATTGGAGCCAAACCAGGAACAAAATAGATGTACAATGCTCAGTCTCATTGATAACTCCTTTGGCAACAAAGTTGTACTCACATTCAGCAAGACCTGGACAACATTCAGATTTGGGAGTGTCACACTTTGTTCTATCAGGCTCCTGTGAAGCACCTTGGGACTTTTAATTACTTTAAAGATGCAATATAGATACACGTTGTTTTTGTTGTTGGTAAGTGGCACACTAGTAACATTCACACCACACAAGTGCCAAAAAGATAGTGTCTAACCACCTCCCCTTCAATGGCATTAACCCTCCCCCACTTACCAACATCCTGAGGTTACCATTGACCTGAAGCTGAACTGGACTGGCCATATAAGTATTGCCTGGCTGAGTGCAGCTGCAACAACACCCAAGAAACTTGACACCATCTCGGACAAAGCAGTCCATCTGATTGGCAGCCCACCTCCAAATTGTAGAATCAAACAAATGTTTGGTGGTACAGCAGTTAAGTATTACTGAAAAAGACATTTTGTCAAAATTTGTTGTCTTGCACTCAACAGGACATTGGAATTCTTCCAATTGCCCATTGTTAAAATCCCATTTGATGTTACGACTGGATGAAAAGATTCCAGAATGGAAATCTGGCTCAAAACATCATAACTTTTATCTTTTTAAGAAAATCTAGATGAAAAGAGGCACAGGACTGTCAATTATCTGTTAACAATAAAAATAAATTGTTTGCCAAGAAAAGTTGGACTATAATACAGTACTCCTTCACTGCCACTTCACAAATATACACAGATTTGAAGGATAACACAGGTTACAAAACATATCTTTTGCTACATTGTAAATACACAGTCCCTGTAAGCCAGCAGGCTAACAATGGTCAGATACACCCCACACTGAAACCGAGTGGCAGATTCCACCCAATCGATCTGTGAATTTTTATTCAAATCTGTCCCCCCACCACCCCCAGATGATTTTTACACCATGAGCCAACTGATTTCACCGGACTCCAGCTTCAACACAAGTGTTTCCAAATCCTACTCTTGAAAAGATATACCTCAGAATTTTCTTTCAAACAATGCTCTCCGTCAGCCGTTCCTGGCAAGGATCCACTTCCAGGATTACCAACTCTCCTTTCAGTATTCTTTTGACTTTAATAGTCATGAGCTTCCAAACTTTCACACAATCTCTCACGCACTCAGCCCCCAATTGTATACTATTGCCCCAAAGATTGGAATAAGGACACAAACCTAACAATTGTTCCTGATATCTGTCTTTTCTCTAGCTGATTTCACTCAGTCTGTCCTTTCGAGTCCTGTCTTTAACTTCAGCGAACAAATTCCAGTCCCTGTTTCCCTTTTTACTTCAATCTGCCTGAAAACTTCTCCCCATTTTCTAGTTTCAAAATTAGTTGTCCTTTAGTTTCCAGAACTTGCGTTCTTGCCCATTACTCCAGAGCTGAGAGAACTGCTCTCTCCTTAGCTGTAAGGTTCTTTCTGCTATGCGCTTAGTTAAAATTAAACTGAAAAAGTCTTCCTATCCTAAAGGTGCCCCTTGTTGCTAAGCAACAGCTCATTCTCTCTCCAAGCTCTTGTTTACTTTTCATGTCATAAACTCTGTAAGCACAATGGTGACGCAATGGTTAAAAATGAAACCATAAACCCCCGTACATGCACACATCTTTGTTCAATGTGAATTTAACTAGAATTATACCCTTTCTTACACAGAAACCTGAAACTAAAATCACCCAAATCTTTACCTTATTTCTAATATCCAACAATATAAACATAGCTCACTACATCTACTTCCTGACATCCTGTGAAGTGCAAAATGAAAAACTTTGACAAAATGTCATTTTTCAGCAATACCCAAATTGTGGAATGATAGAACATGAATGCAATAGTGTAGAAGGTGGCTAAGTAGCCCATCCTGCATTTCCATTTATCATTGATGCAATCTATTGTATCCTCCATTGTGTCCATACTGTTCCACACAAGAAGAGGAGCTGGGGACTGTGGGAGGAAACCGGAGCATCCAGAGGAAACCCACGCAGACACGGGGAGAACGTGCAAATGCCACACAGACAGTGACCCAAGGCTGGAATTGAACCCAGGCCCCAGGTGCTGTGAGGCAACAGTGCTAACCGCTGTGTCACCGTGCCACGCTTAATGAGTATAGACCTCGGGTGGAATGTTCCCATCCTGCTTGTCACAGGAAATTGCAGTGGGCAGGACGCGGATTGTGTAAAGGTCCGTTGACCTTGGATGGGTTTTTCCGGTTTTGGGGCGAGCGCAGCCAGAAAATCCCACCTCTAGTCTACCCAATCTCAACAAAGCAGCTCATCCCAGCAATCATTCTGGTGAACCCCTGGTGTACTCCCTCAACAGAAAGCAAATCCTTCCGTGGGCAGTGAGACCAAAATAGTACACTGTTCTCCAGCTGTGTTCTTTCAGGACCCTGTCCAGTTGCAGCAAGATTCATTTGCCCTTCAAAGCCCACATAATAAAGGCTAACATCCCATTTACCTCCCTAAATGCTTACATGGTAACTTTCTGTGATTTGCGTACAAGGACACCCAAGTCCCAGGATTATAATTCTCTGGGGCTTTTTGTAGGCCGATCAGAGGGCTGAACATTGTGAATCTATCTTGTCCTCAGTCTGGTTCCAACCAGTAGAGAGGTTATCCCAAATCCTGTGACTTGATCCATGATCTAAGTCATTCAACTTGTTTCTGGATTACCCATTGTGTTTTGATTGTTCAAGCGTTGGTGAGGAGAAAACTGATCAGAGATATCAAAGGAGAACCATGTGTTCCGAGTTGGAACAAGTTGGAGCAAAATGAACTTTTCTGCTCTTGTACATTCCTGAGTAACTGGAGGTAAAGTTGCAGGTTGCATTTATTTTGTACCTGTGTATGGAGTACAATTTCATTAGATATGGGTTTTACCAGGTGTGATAATAATTACCTTCGGCGCCTAATTTATTTTCAGAGCAAAAGGAAGATGGTTCAGCAAACAGTGCAGGTTAGTGTGATACTGTTCTGGTGGGTGTACCCCCTCTACCCCCCCATTAACCTGCGGTGATACACACTTGGACTGGAGCAGAATACCATGCTGTGTATCATTCCTTTCAGATTCACTTAACTAACTGGAGTTACTTTCCATAATTTTCAGCCGTTCCTTTGTTTCTCTGTCTAACATGTCTTTGCACCTCACAGTATCCATCAGACCTTGAGACTGTGGGAGTTAACCCTTCCACTAGGTGAAGGTTCATTAACTTCACTGAATGCACAGGTCGTCCCACTGTTTGTCGTGTCTAACTGAGTATCTGGTTTATCTTTCTCACGCAGGTTAATCTGAGGTTTGCAGACGGTTGTTGTTGTTCCAATTTTGGCTTCTCATTGCAAGTCAAAAAATGGGCCCACTTTTAACCCACTCCAAATCCACTTACTCACCCAGAGCTAAAATTAGCCCTCTGAAAGAAGAAAGCGTGTTTGAAATGATAAGAGTGGGAGACAGTTTCTGCAGGGTAGTAATGGATAAAGCAGGTTTTCTTCAACAGAGCTTCATTAATGCTGAGGGGTTCTCTTTTATTCCTCTGGTGGACGAGCCGCCCTCTTGAGCCGCTGCAGTCCGTGTGGTGTAGGTATACCCACTGTGCTGTTAGGGAGGAAATTCCAGGATTTTGACCCAGAGACAGTGAAGAAACTGTTGGTCTTGAAGTTTTAGGAAGAGGTTAGTCTGCTCCTGAGATTTGACAATCCTGTTCCCATGTACAAATCAAAACTCCTAGCGAGCACTAGCTGCCCAGCAAGATTCTGGTGGAGTGGATCTCTCCAATTTGTTGAAAATCAGACTTGGTTTACAGCAGGCATCTGGATAGATAACCCAGCTAACAGTTGTATCAAACCCCATTGCCGAGAGGTTTCCATTTCCATCCACATTCCAATCCTACCAGGATTGCAGATTACACCCAGAATGAGAACAGGATCTGTGGCTAAGAGTAAAGGGGTGAGACTCCTTGGAAAGCATTGGTTAAAGGGGATTGGTCCTGGGCCAATAATATTGGTGTAAAGGTGAAACCACTTTGTGCCCATTCCAAAGCTACAGTGATCCAGTTTTAAAGTATAAAGTGAAATCCGGCTTTAAGAATGTCTGTTTGTGGTTGCTCTGTAGTCTGGGTGTTGATACTGGCCTCTGAATTTGCTGGTAAAATTGTGGTGAGTTTAACCGCGTTACAAATGTGTGACGGAATTGTGAACGGTCACCGAACCACCAATAGCATCACAGCTCGCCCTCAACCTCCCCAGCAGTCTCATTGGCCAATAAATTCACCCAGAGAGTTAAGGCTAGAACTTAGCAGTGTAAGGACCATATTGAGGAAAAGTTTTCTGTTCCTGAAATGCCAGTCAACCTCTCCTACCCAGGAAATCAACAACTCAAACTGCAGAGTCTTATTTCTATGTTTGTTGTTAAACAGAGTTTTAACATTTTAAACAGTTTATTTTCTTTCCAATTTCCCTTCCTGTTTCTTCTTTTTTTCTTTCTTCTTTAATCTGGTCTTTCTTTCCCTCTCTTTTTATTTCTCTTCTGGAACTGATCTGACTAATTTACCAGATTTCTATCTTTTTCATTTCTCTGTTTCATTTTCAGCTTTTAATTTTGATGTTTAAGGAGACAGATTGTTGTTTATTGGGGTCCCAGGTGTTATGTTACCCTCTCCATGCTGTTACCAGCTCCCAGTCCAAATTACTCCGTCCAAAAGATTTTGAGTTGAAAAGAGGAGGGAGAAAGTCTAGTGGCAAAATTTGGGGGATTGGTCTTTTCTGAAATGAAATGATCCTTGGTGAAGTGCTCAGTAGTGTGCTGTGGAACATTGTCCTTCATGCTAAAGGGTCGGTGAGTAAGACCTGTCCACCAATGTCACCATTGCACTGCATCGTTTACTAATCTGGCAAGGTGGGGTGAGGGTTCCAACCTCTTCCACTGCCCACTCACCTGAAATTACTAGAATGAAAATCGGACAGGATATAAATTCCACCAGATTATCACAGTGCGGTGAAGACTGAGACTTATCTTCCTCTGCATTGGTGTGGTGAGTCATTACTGAGGACTAAGGGTATTAGTGTACTGGGCTTGACCAGAGTTTGATTGTGTTTGTGGAAGAGGGTGGTGGAGGCAGGATGCCTCACATCCTGGATGAGTACTTGGCACATTCAGGGCTGTGGGCCAAGTGCTGGCAAGTGGGATTAGGTGGGCAGGCCAAGGCCTTTCATGCATCGGTGCAGACTCGATGGGCGGAAGGGCCTCTTCTGCATTGTAGTACTCTGTGATTCTGTGATAAGATTTGTCTGGCAGTCTAAAGAAATTATGGGTTGGCTGCGGAGTCTGTGACTCATCGTGCCCCAGGTGAGGATATATTTGCCCTGCTTTCAGCTTGCGTGTGAAGAAGTTACTTTCAAAGGTGTACCGTCGCACATCAGCGATCTCTTAGAAATTAGACTGGCTTATCCCAGAGCCGGAGTGAGATTCACGGGGCTCTGGAAACCTTCAACACCCGTGCCTGCTGAAAAGTTAACCCCCATTTAAATAAACCTGAGAAAAATTAGGTTTATACATTGCATTATTGTATCACAATGGATCATGTTGAAATTAAACTAATCCAATGGTTTTGTGGAGTTTTATTGTTAGGTTTATGGGGGATGGGAAGGTGTTATTTAGCTGAGACCCCTGGTAAGAAACCCCTGTATTAATCCATCCCTGACGATGCATAGCTTTGGAATTGAATGACAGTTTTGTCTTTTACAAAACTGCCCTCAAGTGTTTGCCGTTTTGCATTTTGACCGTGTGTGTTGCTGCATGTTAAGCTGTATGTGAATGTGTGTATGTGTGTGCTTGTGCATATCCACGCCTGCGTATGTGTATATCTGTATGTGTCCCTGCGCGTGTTGTACTGTGTTAACTTTCCAAGGGCTTTTCGATGTCTTCAGAACATGGTCTAGTTGCTGAAAGAGAGGAGGATCAACCAACGAAAGCAACGCCCTCATCCACAGGAGGTTAGGAGGCTGCTTGATGAGTATCTGTCTGTGTGGGTTACATTATCCTGACTGATCTTGTGGATTAACCAATAACTGCAGTGTGGTTGACTAAGTGTGTTGGAGATGGTCACCTTAGTTACTTACTTCCATTATTGAATTGAATTTTTCATCATCTCTCATTAGCGGTTCATTCATACCAGATTGAAGTAGTTATTTGCTACGTTCAAACCTGGACCTCAATAATCTTTGCAAGAAAATTAACCATTTCATCAGAGGAATTAATACATTTATGCCCAGGATAATAAAGACATTGGGGATTTGTTACCCAATTAGTATCTGTTCTCTGATTCGCGACTTGACGTTTGGCTAAAAGTGACCGGGAAGGACCCAATAAGCAGGAATAATTCATAAAAATGTTGAAGTGGTGAACTTTTTGCCTTCTCGGTGGCAGAGTTTCAGAAACTCAGCTATCAATTGCTCAAGCCATCGGTACTTTGCAGTGAAGATATTAGCCACCTCTCCAGACCGAATACCTCTCCCTGAGACCAACCCGTGACAAGAGGTGGAGGAAAAGATTTGAAGACCTGTAGCGGGATACCAGACCAAGGAAGGTGGACATGAGGGTGAGGAAGTCTGCTGAGGAAGATCAAGGCTGTTGAGGCAGCAGAGCTGGCCAGACCTGAGTCATTGGCAAAGCTTGCTAGTCTAGAAAAGAGTTAGACCCCTGTGTTGTACAGAATGGAAGGACACAGAAGAACTTTCTTCTAGAACTTGAACTCTGTTAAAAGTAAGTCAACCTCCACGTCGCGGAGTTGGAAACCGTTTGTTGCTGGCTTCACTGCATCAAACATTGGAGTGATAAGTCTATCTCTGGCGTGCAGCTGCATTCTCACTGATTGACAAGACAGATGGACTCAGCAGTCAGTGACATTACAATAGTTCCACGTTGAATAGGCTAAGAATACATTATATTTAGTGACAGTGGGTTGGGAGGAGATTAAGTTACTCCGCTCACAGATCATAAAGAATGATGTTAGAATGCACAACATAAATTTAAATGATGTTAGATTTCACAGTGTAATCAATTGGAAATGAGAAGATAAAAGCCTCATTACTCATTGACATGTTTAAACTATAACAGAGAATTTACAGTAAAGGAACAGACCATTTGACCCTGGTGTTGGCACTGAGTTGGGCAAGATTATAATTTTGGAAGCTGTGAAATAGGAGGTATATAAGGTTACAGTGTCGTTGGCTACATTTGTCAGATGGGGACTTAGCTTCTTGACAAATGTCTGAAGTAGGGGGCGTTAGGACTGAATTTTCCCACTGCCGTTAAGAATGAAGAATGAGGGGAGATCTCATTGAGACGTATAAGATGATGAATGGGATGGATAGGATAGAGGTGGAGAGGCTCTTCCCGCTCAGAAAGGACAGTAGGACTAGAGGGCACAGCCTCAAGATAAAAGGGGGGGCGGTTTAGAACGGAGTTGAGGAGGAACTTCTTCACTCAAAGGGTGGTGAATCTCTGGAATTCTCTGCCCGTTGAAGTGGTGGAGGCTGCCTCGCTAAATATTTTTAAGACGCGGGTTGATGGGTTTTTGATAAGAGAGGGGATTAAGGGTTATGGGGAGAGGGCGGGAAAGTGGAACTGAGCCGCTACAGATCAGCCATGATCTTATTGAATGGCGGGGCAGGCTCGAAGGGCTGGATGGCCTACTCCTGCTCCTATTTCTTATGTTCTGATGCACCTGCTTCCCGCTGCTGAATCCACTGGCTCAAGTTTAGGGGAATTGGCCTCCCGATTGGTCACTTCAGCATTTGCGCTCCACTTAAGGACCAATGGTGGAACAGGCAGGCAGGAGAGCCAATGGGAGGGCCAGGAGGAATGTCCACTCAGCAGCTCCACTGGAGGGGGGTAGGGGGTGAATGTCGCTGAGCCAGAGGGAGACCGGGATGGGGGTGTGGGGGAGCAGGGAGCTCAGAATGGAGGCACTCATGAAGAGTTCAATTTCAGTTTGGAAATAAAGGCCGGAACATTTAGGGGGCATCAAAGTGAAAAGGGACACAAATGATATGTTAACTATATTGCTAAGTTACACAGGGAAAGGGCATTGTTTAATTAAGTATTTAGAGCACTTACAAAGAGAGACTGCTGGGGAGGGGATATGTGAGGTGCTGCATTCTGTGAGTAAACCTATTGTCAAGCAAAGTATTAGTGCCTAGTTTTATACCCCCCTCAATATGACAGGGGAGACGCTCCAGAATGCCTGTGACTAGAACTGAACCTCATTGAGCCTCACAGTTCCCTCTGATTGCCCCCTGATCTTCTCACAAGAGGCTGCCTCAGAGACATTGCTGGCTTCCTGACAGTTTTTGGGGGAGGGGAGATGGAGGGGGTGAGGATGGGAAGTAGCTATTCCTGTTGTTTGACTCCTTCGAGTGAGCTACTGATTCCAGCTGTAACCTGCCCATTCAGAACGCGAAGGAAGATGGGAGCCACATCTGGATGCTGTCCCTGCAGGGGTTCCTATGACTTTCTGAGCTCCCCACTCCTCCAAACTCCCCTCCAGGGGCCTGAAAAACTCCCCACTTAGTGTCTGAAGGAAGCCAGGGTAACAGAAACAGGAAGCAAGAAGCAAATGGCCCTTTGTTAGATGTTCAGATACACCATCTTGTTATCCTATTGTAGAAATGGGAAAAATCCATTTTGAATTGTGACTTGGGTTGATTTTGGTTGGTAGATTCATGGTATGAGCTACAGTCTTGAACTGTAACACATCATGTAATCTCCATACTTGGAACAAAATCACTTGACCAGGTCTGTGTGGCATTTAATGGAATATTCATCAGTCCCATTTTCAACCCTCATGTGTGTGGCCTGGTTTGCGTCCACGTCCGTACCATTGTTCAAAGGTTTTATTCAATTGCTGTTGTATCTTGCGCACTGTGTGTTTGCAGAGAGAAAGGCAGAGGTTCCACCAACTGTACCCCAGCCAGGTAATGCTTACAGAGTGAGAGAATGTACGAGAGAGAGAGAAAGAGCGACCGTGTCTGTGTGTAAATAGTGATGAAAGAGTAAGAGAGGGAATGTGTGAAAGAGAGTGTGTAAGAGAGAGAGAAAGAGAGAGTAAGAATGTCTGAGAGAGACTGAGAGGGTGTGAGCGATTCTGATATTGGGCTATTAAATCATACTACTGTAATGAGTAAATTTCTTAAAGGGTCTATCTATTTAAACAAACTCTATTTGATCCTAAATCTAATTAAACTGATGATGTGTTTTCCCAATGATAATTCTTTTCTTTTAGCAGAAGAAGTTCCTACTCTCCAACTGCCCAATGACACCCAGGGTAAGTTTGGTTATCAGGAGTCAAGCCCTAATTATACAACTAGGTGACAAAGCAAATGAGTAAAAAAGAACAGACTTTTTTTAAAAAAAGACCTCTATATAACTTAGAGATGCGACCGGAAAAGCAAACCTTTCTTTCTCTGTCGTTGCTTTTTTAAACTCCAAAAAGTGGTGGGGCCCTCTAAAGCCATTGTCGGTGCTAGGTAAATGCAGTAGGCAATCCGTACTGACCTGTGGTACAGTGTAGGACACACACTCACTTGCTGACTTGTCAACATTTTTCAAACATTTCATCACCAACTTGTTCCAAACAGAAAGCTGCTGTGTTCTGTGTGGAAGCAAATAAAAATGTTTGCATCTCACAGGAGGAGGATCTGGTTTTCTAGGGAACAACAGGAAGAGATAGGGAACAGGATAGCAGGGAACTGTTATCTTTAAAAGCAAACAAAAACACATTTCATGTAAGAAGTTTCTGATAAATGTTATTCAAGTGAAGAATGTTCATTATTATTTGTAATGTGCACATCATTGATATCTCATGCACTCTTGTGTACACAATACACTCAGATAAACGCACACTGTCGCACACATGTTCTCTCTCACACACACTCTCTCATTTTATCTCACATCCTCTGTCACTCACACACGCTCTCAATCTCTCTCATGCATTCTCTCTCACTCTTCCTCACTCATTCTTTCTCATTCTCTCTCTCACTGTCACTCTCTCACTCTGCCTCACTTTCTCACATGCTCTGACATACACACACACACACACTTACATATACAGAATGTACACCAAAGCGAGCCAGTTTCCCATGCTGTCTTCACACTATTGTGACCAGTGGGGCAATTCCCCATTTACACAGCTCACCTTCCCTCATTGAAACTCTTCCAGGACAAACATAGGAGCAGGAGGAGGCCATTTAGCCCTTCAAGCCTGCTCTGCCATTCATCACCATCATGGCTGATCTTCCAACTCAATAGCCTAATCCTGCTTTCTTCCCATAACCTTTGATCCCATTTGCTCCAAGTGCTAAGGACAGACTTTAATTTCTTTTAGAAGTTAAAGATATGACCTTATTCACATGCACCAAGCTGCTGTGCCAGGGTGTGAGTGCTTGTGTTACAAGCTTTAAACACTTAGGTAGGCTCTAGCTAATTGCAAATGTTCTCACAGGCTGTAAAGAATATTGTCCTTTCAGCCTGTCTTGTGCAATGTCTCTCTACGTCTGATCTAATCCTGCGGTGGATATCCCTGAAACTTCAGTATGATCCAGAAATGGGAAGGACTTCACCTCGACAACAGTTGAAACTTTCAAGTGTCATCCTGTGGTTAGACTGGCACCAAAGAGTCCAAGATTATCTTGTGCCGGTTGGTGTTTCTGATCCTGACACATTTCTAACACAATCATGGAATTATAGAATCCCTACAGTGCAAAAGGAGGCCATTCAGCCCGTCAAGCCTAAAATGTCACACAAACTCAAAGGAAAAATGGACAAACTGACCAGCCTGGTTCTGAATAGCAGCAAACGGCACAGTCCAGGACTCTGTCAGTTAGAACATTTTAAACGTAGGAGAGAGGTTTCAGAACCGGGGAACATTATTTGCCTGCATGTGGAAAATGTCAATCTACCCAAGATTTGTTGCTGGCCACACATCTGATTGATTTCATTTATATATCACCCCTGCACATTTCACAGATCTTCACAGCCAATGAAGTACTTTGGAAGACTGGTCCCTATTGTAATCTAAAGAAAAGTCATCAACCAAGTTGTGCACAGCAAGCTCCCAGGACAATAAGAAACACCCCAGTCATCTTGTTTTTCAGAAATGTTGGTTGAAGAATTTATTTTCCATCCTTAATTGCCCCTTGGGGAGATGGTGGCGAGTCACCTTTCTGAACCGCTGCCCTCCCTGAGGTGTGGGTACACCGATTAGGGAGGGAGTTCCAGGATGTTGACCCAGCGACAGTGAAGGAATGGTGATATATTTCCGAGTCAGGATGAGTGACTTGGAAGGGAACCTCCGGGTGGTGGTATTCCCAGGTATCTTGTCCTTCTAGATGGTCGAGGTCACGGGTTCGGGAGTTGCTGTGCCAGTCAGAAGGTTCAGCTTAAGTAGGTGTTGGTAAAATTTAGGAGCCACAAACTGGAAGTTCGGGAGAGCGTCAGAGAATATCCTTCACAATGCTGGAACACATGAGGTCTGGGAGAAACAACTGACAAATCACCAACTGGAGTAATGCTGTCAGAACTGTCATTCCTTGGACACATTCCTAAAGTTGTGTACAAGAAGAGGAAGATTAAACAGACTGATCAGAGCCAATCCTGTTTGGAAGACCAGTTTGAGATTGAAGCATTTCTTCACCCAAAAGCTGATGACTAATCAGACAGCCCTCTGCAAATATTAAATCAGGCAAAAATCCTGGAGTCATTCAACTGTGTGTTGTTCTGGTCACCGCACGACCAGAAGGATGTAGAAGCTTTGGAGAGAGTGCAAAGAAGGTTCACCAGGATGTTACCTGGTCTCCAGGGTGTTGGCTTTGAGGAAAGGTTGAATAAACTAGGATTGTTTTCACTGGAAAGAGGGAGGCCGACGGGAGATCTGATAGGGGTCTACAAAATTATGACAGGCACGGACAGGGTGGAGAGTCAGAGGCTTTTTCCCAGGGTGGAAGTGTCAATTACAATTACAGGTTCAAGGGGAGGGGGAAAGTTTAAGGGAGATGTGTGGGGAAGGTTTTTCACACGGAGAGGGGTGGGTGCCTGGAACGCGCTGCCAGAGGAGGGGGTGGAAGCAGATACATTAACAACATTTAAGGGGAATCTGGATGGGTACATGGATTGGGAGGGAATAGAGGGACACGGACTGAGTAAGGGCAGAAGGTTTTTTTCAAATTTAGTTAGGGCATCATGGTCAGCATGGGCTTGGCGGGCCGAAGGGTCTGTTTCTGGGCTGTACGTTTCTATGTTCTTTGTTCTCTTTGTTCAACAAGGAGTTAGATGCCTTGAAGAGGGATGGTAAGTTTCACTTGCTGCTTGAACTAGATGGGCTGAGTGGTCTCCCTCATTCCCAGAGCTTGCCTTGTGAGAAGCTCCATCTCCACATTTAGGAAATGTTTGGTCTATTAAGAAATGATGATTCTTCCAGTGACACAGATTGCAATTGGGTTACCGTCAATCTGTGATCCCTGGTGACTGTTTCCACTGGGAAGTTGTTTTGTGATGGACGAGGGCTGAGAACATTTTGTCCTATTACTAACGGAATTTTGATTAGTTACGGGGATAGGGCAAGAAATTGGATACGGGGGATATCAGGATCAGCCCACCATCCTACTGAGTGATAGAGCAGGCTTGAGGGACTGAACCTTTGCATCCAATCCAGAGTTTGCAACCCACTGTTAACCCCTTGTTGATGCTGAAACTTCCTGTGTGTCTCAAAGCCTTGCGTTGACCAGTATCTGTTTCCAAAACAGACGAAAAGCCTTCCGATTCTGCAATGGCCAGGAAAGATTCGGGTATGTCTGCTTCTGAACCACCTGACACGACACTTCACCACATTGCCAACATATACATCGATGCTTTCCAGATTCTCACTGCTTGCATTTAAATTCTCCGTGGCTGCAATTGCTGTTGAAATATGTTGGAGGTGATGTAGATGGCAAACAATTCCTAGTGGCACTGAGGGAATCTCACAGTGGGTGTCTCAAACCCTAAAGCATCAACCATTGTCTCCCTCCCTCACAGTAGGAATCTCTTCTCCCCACCATCCCCCCACCCCCCCCAACCCCCTTGTTCTATCTCAGTTTCTTGACCCAATGTATCATTGGCCTGGGAGGGACATCCCACCTCTGTCTTCAGTGTCACATTTCAGAACAGTCCAGCAAGCCATCCCATTGGAAATGGGCAATAAATGATGCTCATATCCAGTGAATGAATAAAATAAATTGCGAGGTTGGATGCCATATTCAAACATCTGTGGAAGGGATACAGATGTTTGTGAATTATCCCAGCTGATACAGGGCAGAACGGACCACTGCATAAATCTAAATCATTAGTATTCCTTACAATAGACTCTGAATACTCACCAGAATTACTCTTCAGTTCACCCCCTGCCCCTCCCGCACCCTGGGACCCCCACCCCATCCCCCACAACAGCTGCAGGACTCAACTAAACTTCATTTTCCATCTTATTCCATTCAGATGTTGTCATGGTCACAGGGTTTACAGTTCTCCAGACCTTGGGCCTTCTCTCTATCACTGAATCCTTTTGGTTTGCTCAGAATTGAAATCAAATAATCACTGCAAAATAATGAATGATTGAGGCTAAAAAAAGACAAAAGAATGTGAACGAATTGTGACCCATTCACGATTCGTGCAATTTTAATAATCTTATTCAACTGCCTCCCTTAGCAATTGCCAAAGAGGCTTGTGACCATTTCCCTTAGTTCTTTCCGAATTTTCCTTATTGTGGGCCTGGAGTCACCTGTAGGCCAGACATTAATGAGCCGGATGGGTTTTTACAATCGTTACATGGTCACCAGTGTCCCTCAAGGTGTTGTGTTACAGTTCACTCACCAAGAGTCAGAGTTGCTGCGGCAACATACAGTTTTATGCACACGTTGGAATCTGGACCTATGAATGGTGATTTCAAAGAGGCTCCAATATCCATCTAGCAATGGCTGAGCAGGAATCTCTTCCGCTCTTACCAATAGCCATTGGTGTGTTTGGAAGGATTTACAAGTTGATGCTTGACTTGTTTGGCTGCATGATAACCTCAACTTCCTTGGTCATCAAGTTGTGCAGTGGGACTCATGCCCGGAGCTTCTGGCTCTGAGGCGATGACCCACCGTACCACAAGACCTCCTTCCAAAATGGATTTTAAGACTCTTTAAAATTCATCATAGGAACAGGAGACCATTCAGCCCCTCGAACCTGTACCACTGTTTGATTAGATCATTGATGCCTTCTATCTTAACTCCATCTACTCTCAGTTCCACAGCCTTCCAAACTCTTGAGCTTTTGACTCATGACAGCGGCCACATTGAATTGTCACGTCTGTCTTAGCATCCTGACTGTCCGTACCATCACACGAAGCCAGCTGCCATCTCTGAAACGTTTAGCAATGTGCATTAACTGATGCATTAACAAATTGTTCACTCGGAACACAGAGCCCCTTGCTTTGTTTTTGGTGAAAGAACGCATCGATATATATGTTGACAGTTGCCTTATGATTGTTGTCGTGTGAACTTCAAACCCATCATATCCCATTCAGGGTGTTGTCACATAACATGACATGGTCCTTTGTCAAACTGATTCCCTTCAACTACAATCCCATACGTGTCCCAACAATCCATAACCAACATTACTTTGACTGCAACAAATCAGAACTGTGTCCTATCCCGTCCTAACCTGTGTTTTAACAGCACGATTTGGAGAGCTCGGAATGAAGAAAGTACAATAAAGCCAAAAGGAGTACCTCAGCGTTAAAGCTGCTCAGAGAGCAGATTCTAACCTGTGGTTTTGTTTGTTTTATCGCTGGACAGTCTGGTCGTGTGGAGAAGCAGCGACAGAGGAACTGGCTAAACTTGATGACTCAAATCGGTCAACTCTGTTCATCGAGAAACCTCAGAGTGGGACTGTCGCCGTCGGTGAGTTTAAAATCTTACCCAGTGCTAGATAACTCTGCAAGGGGAGCCATGATGTGGAGGTGCCAGCACAGTAAGAAGTCTCACAACACCAGGTTAAAGTCCAACAGGTTTATTTAGAATCACGAGCTTTCGGAGCACTGCTCCTTCATCAGGTGAATGGAGAGTTGGGTTCACAAACACATATATAGACCAAGACACAATTGCAAGATAATGGTTGGAATGCGAGTCTTTACAGGTAATCATGTCTTTACAGGGACAGATAGAGCGAGTGGAGAGAGGGATAATAACAGGTTAAAGAGGTGTGAACATAAGAACATAAGAACATAAGAAATAGGAGCAGGAGTAGGCCATCTAGCCCTTCGAGCCTGCCCCGCCATTCAATAAGATCATGGCTGATCTGTCGCTGCTCAGTTCCACATTCCCGCCCTCTCCCCATAACCCTTAATCCCCTCTCCTATCAAAAACCCATCAACCCGCGTCTTAAAAATATTTAGCGAGGCAGCCTCCACCACTTCAATGGGCAGAGAATTCCAGAGATTCATCACCCTTTGAGTGAAGAAGTTCCTCCTCAACTCAGTTCTAAACCGCCCCCCTTTTATCTTGAGGCTGTGCCCCCTAGTCCTATTGTCTTTTTTGAGCGGGAAGAGTCTTTCCACCTCTATCCTATCCATCCCATTCATCATCTTATACGTCTCAATGAGATCTCCCCTCATTCTTCTAAACTCTAACGAGTACAAGCCCAGTTTATTCAGCCTCTCCTCATAGCTCAACCCCCTCAACTCCGGTATCAGCCTAGTAAACCTCCTCTGCACTCCCTCCAAGGCCAAAATATCTTTGCGCAGGTGCGGCGCCCAAAAATGCACACAGTACTGCTGTCCAATCTTCACAGTAGTGTGGGTTGTCTTAAACCAGGGGAGTTAGTCGGATTTTGCAAGCCCAGGCTAAATGATGGTGGTTACGTGTAGTGTGACGTGAACCCAATATCCCGGTTGAGATTGCCTTCATGCTATGTAGAAAGCATCTGTTCCAAACTTACCCTTCTTAACATCAGGTTGCTAATGCCCTCTTTAAAGGTGAGGACATTACCTTTGTGGCAAAGGTTGAAGCCAAGGACCTCCTGCGGAAGCCAAATGCCAAATGGTTCAAGGGGAAATGGCTGGACCTTGCAAGCAAGGCAGGAAAACATCTGCAGCTGAAGGAATCCTTTGACAGAATTACCAGGGTAAGGAACACACATTTTTCTGAAATGGTTCCTGCTTTTTTTTTAATGTCTTCTCATCAAACACTTGCTTCGTGATTTCGGCAAGATTCCAGAGGTGACCTTGCAGCTTTAGTGTCAGTCGTGGCTCAGTGGGAATCCCTCTCACTTTTGTGTCAGGTGTTGTGAGGGTTCAACACCCACCCCACAACTGGAATACAAAATCTAGGCCTACGCTTGATACACAACAGGGGAGTGAGCGCAGGGGGGCTCAGACATTAGATGTTAAACCAAGGCTCTGCCTATAATCCCAGGTGGGTTTAAGAGATCCAGTGGCACTGTTTAACAGGAGAATTCCTCCTGGGGTCCAGGCCAATATTTATTCAACCAACATCACCAAGAGTTTATCCGCTCAGTTTGTGGGAGTTGATGTGTGCTAATTGGCTGCCATTTTCCCTAATTTGCTAGGTTGCTACACTTCAAAAATACTTCATTGACCGGAGCGGATGGTGGGGTAGATGGTGGGGCAGTGATAATGCTATCGGACCATTTACCCAGGGGCCCGGGCTATTGTTCTGGAGACATGGGATCAAATCCCACCACAGCAGTTGGTGGAATTTAAATTCGGTTAATAAAATCTGGAATTGAAAGCTAGTCTCAGGAAAACCCACCTGGTTCGCAAGCATCCTTTAAGGAAAGAAATCTACCATCCTCGCCTGGTGTACCTGCATGTGAGCCCGGACCTATAACACAGTGGTTAATTCATAAATAGTCTGGGAAACCAAGGACAGTTAGGGATGGGCAGCAAATGCTGGCCTTGCCAGTGTGCCCACACCTTATGAAAGAATAAAGGAAAGAGAACCCTTTTGGATGGATTATAAGGTGCGTTATAAAGCAAGCCCTTCTCAGTGGAAAGATCGATGGCATCAATTGTTTTATGGATTCCATTTTAACTCCAAACTGTGGCGTGAAAGCTAATGTTTCATATCCAGCTTAGAGTGAAGCTTTGAGTTTGGAGGAAACAATTCTCTGCTTTCACCCAGAGGGAGATCCAGCACTCAATCAGGACTGATTTTATGAAGTCAGTCCCTCATTGAGAAGTTTGGGTACAGTATTGGTAACTCGGGGAGTCAAGACCTACAGGTGTCTCTTATTGTTCATTCTTGGGGCTGGTATGTCCCTGATAAGGATGGCATCTATTGCCTCTAGTAGTCCCAAGCTAGGCCATTTCAGAGGGCAGTTAACAGTTAACCACATTGCTGTGGCTCTGGAGTCATATGTAGGCCAGACCAGGTTAGAACGGCAGATTTCCTTCCCTAAAGGACATGAGTGAACCAGATGGATTTTTCCGACAATTGACAATGGACCATCAGTGAACATATAGAACATAGAAAAACTACAGCACAAACAGGCCCTTCAGCCCACAAGTTGCACTGATGATATCCCTACCTACTAGGCTTACTTAATTTCAGATTTTTTAATTAAATTCAAATTCCACCATCTGCCATAGTGGGATTCGAACACAGGTCCCCAGAACATTAAAGTTTATTTATTTATTAGTCACAAGTAAGGCTTACACTAACACTGCAATGAAGTTACTGTGAAATTCCCCTAGTAGCCACACTCCAGTGCCTGTTTGGGTCAACGCACCTAACCACACATCTTTCAGACTGTGGGAGGAAACCGGAGCACCTGGAGGAAACCCACGCAGACATGGGGAGAACATGCAGACTCTGCACAGACAGTGGCCCAAGCTGAGAATTGAATCTGGTTCCCTGGCGCTGCGAGGCAGCAGTGCCAACCACTGTGCCACTGGGCTGCCCCTTTGTTATCTGAATTTCTGGATTAATAATCTAGAGATAAAACCACAAAGCCATTGCCTCCTCATTTATCATAGGGTATTGTGAGTATCGGTGCCTGAACCTCAGTTATTTACAATCTGTATCAATGGAAAAAGGTTACCATGACAGGGGATGCTTGAGATAACCCTGTACCCCTGCCCCAGCCCATCACCCTGTCCACTGGGAGAGTCCATCCCCTTGTGAAATTGATGGATTTTCTCTCTGTCATTGTTGCCCCTTCAGGGAGGCTCATCCCTTCTGGCGCTCCGGCCCGAAGAGACCACCAGTGCCGGATTTTCCAGGACATGTCAGGAATCCCTCTTGGGTGCAAAATGCGCGTGGACAGACAACTTGTTCCCTGCAAGGGAAATTGGGCCAGAATTTAAACTGTCTGATTCTTCCCCCATTTCCAGATCCCCAAAAAGCAATCGGACTTGCCTTTCCACCCCAACCAGCCCCTCACCACCCCCCTCCCCCCAACCAAGCCCACCCCCTCAGTGCCCGTTGTAACCCAGTGGGTTCTAGAAAACCACCAACGCTCTGTCACCTCAATGACTATCAAAGTGAAAGTGTACGTTACCTGCCAGCCCATTCCACGCAGATGCCCTGATCCTGTGGGGATTCCGTGGATTCTAATTACGTTTCATATTTGTAGAGCACAGTATTTTATGAGGTTGTACCTTTAGCTATTTGTGGCACTTTGCTATTCCCCGAATAATCTTTGCCAAGCTCATGCTGTTGTGTATTAATCTCAGCTGTTGATGTGAGACACCATAAAAGGACCTTTGGAATTATTTGACCAAGGGATGAATTTCAGACATACTGGGCTATTTTTAAATTAGCTGTGACCCTGATGTCATCGACTGTGTGCCAGTTCTCTTCTGGTACGCATTGTAGAGCACGTTTTCCAGTTTTCATCCTGTAACTATCCCCATTTGACACTCCTCCCATTCCAGGTATTAGACTTGTGAACATTCTCTGAACTGCGATGAGGAAAGACTTTTACAGAGCATGTGGTTAGGGTCTTTTTTGATCTGATTTATTATTGGCGCATGTATTGGGACACAGTGAAAAGTATTGTTTCTTGGACGCTACACAGACAAAGCATACTGTTCATAGAGAAGGAGAGGAGAAAGTGCGGAATGTAGTGTTACAGTCATAGCTAGGGTGTAGGGAAAGAATTAATTGCCTGTGAGTGTGGTGGAGGCAGATTTAGTTTTGCCTTTCAAAAGGAAATTATCTGAAGGGTAAAAGGTTTGTAGGCCTACACCAAAAAGACAGCGTAAAACTAGAGAGTTGCTCTCGAAGACAACCAGCATAGACATGACAGACCTAATGGCCTCCTTCTGTGTTGTAACCATTGTATGATTTTATAATTTATTCTAACTCGAACTCTAACCTCTGATTCCTGCACAGTCAAAATACTTCTCCACCCTACCCCCTTTAAATATCTTCAATATTACATGGAACATAGGGGTTGGCATCAGGCGGAGGCCATTTGGCCCTTCGAGCCCATCCTGCCTTTGGAAAAGATCATGGCTGGTCTGATTGTGGTTCCATCTCCACTTTTCTGTCTGCCCCATCCCCCAAAATCTTTGACCCTCTTGTCTCACAAAAACATGTCTAACTCAACCTTGAATATATTCAATGACCTCCATTTCCCCCTGGGGAAACATAGAAACATAGAAGATAGGAGCAGGAAGAGGCCATTCAGCCCTTCGAGCCTGTTCCACCATTCATTATGATCATGGATGATCATCCAACTCAATAGCCTAATCCTGCTTTGTCCCCATAACCTTTGAGCCCATTCACCCCAAGTGTGATATCCAGCTGCCTCTTGAATACATTCAATGTTTTGACATCAACTACTTCCTGTGGGAATGAATTCCACAGGCTCACCACTCTTTGGGTGGAGAAATGTCTCCTCATCTTTGTCCTAAATGGTCTACCCCCAATCCTCAGACTTGTGACCCCTGGTTCTGGACTCCCCCCACCATCAGGGACATCCTCCCTGCATCTACCCCTGTCTAGTCCTGTTAGAATTTTATAAGCCTTATAAGGAAGGAAAGTTTTGTCATTAAAAGCAAATGTGTTGAAAATGTTTTGATTGAATTATTTTGACGTCCTCCTGATTTTAATGCTACTTTTTAACATCTGGACAGTCCAGAGCAATTGATGACCCTAAAACCTGAGATTCTGATTCTCTCCACGTAATGAACTGGCTTTGTAAGATCCACCTTTCTCACAGGTTACTCGTTATGTCAAAGTTACTCCTTTTTCACAGATTCACACCTTTGAGATGCAAATTATCAAAGCCAAGGAGAATTATACCGGGAACTATCGCTGTGAAGTGACATGGAAGGACAAATTCGACAGTTGTACTTTCGACCTGGAAGTCACAGGTGAGTTTTTTTAACTCTAAATTTTTTAACTCTCCCTGTGTAGCTCATGGGCAATCCTAAACTATATCCATAGAAACATGAGAAAGATCGAAACATAGAAGATAGGAGCAGGAGGAGGCCATTCAGCCCTTCGAGCTTGCTCCACCGTTCATCATGATCATGGCTGGTTGTCCAACTCAATAGCCTAATCCTGCTTTCTACCCATAACATTTGATCCCATTCATTCCCAAGTGTTATATCCAGCCACCTCTTGAATACATTCAATGCTTTGGTATCAACTACTTCCTGTGGTAATGAATTCCACAGGCTCACCACTCTCTGGGTGGAGAAATGTCTCCTCATCTCCATCTTAAATGGTCTACCCTGAATCCTCAGACTGTGACCCCTGGTTCTGGACACTCCCATCATCGATGCATAGGATGTGGAAGGAAACTGCAGCGGGTGGGCACAATTGAAATGTGGAGCTTGTTCAAGGAACAGCTACTGCGGGTCCTTGATAAGTATGTACCTATCAGGCAGGGAGGAAGTGGTCGAGCGAGGGAACCGTGGTTTACCAAATAAGTTGAATCTCTTGTGAAGAGGAAGAAGGAGACTTATGTCAAGATGAGACATGAAGGCTCAGTTAGGGTGCTTGAGAGTTACAAGTTAGCCAGGAAGGAACTGCAGAGAGAGCTAAGAAGAGCCAGGAGGGGGCATGAGAAGCCTTTGACAGGAAGGATAAAGGAAAACCCTAAAGCTTTCTAAAGATATGTCAAGAATAAAAGAATGACTAGGGTAAGATTAGGGCCAGTCGAGGACAGTAGTGGCAGTGGTGGGAAGTTGTGCATGGAGTCCAAAGAGATAGGAGAGGTGCTAAATGAATATTTTTCGTGAGTATTCACACAGGAAAAAGACAATGTTGTTGAGGAGAATACTGAGACACAGGCTATTAGACTAGACAGGATTGAGGTTCATAAGGACGAGATGTTAGCAATTCTGGGAAGTATGAAAATAGATAAGTCCATTGGGCTGGATGGGATTTATCCTAGGATTCTCTGGGAGGCTAGAGAGGAGATTGCAGAGCCTTTGGCTTCGATCTTTAGGTTGTCATTGTCTGCAGGAACAGTGCCAAAAGACTGGAGGATAGCAAATGTTGTCCCTTTGTTCATGAAGGGGAGTAGAGACAACCCTGGTAATACATAGACCAGCGAGCCTTACTTCTGTTGTGGACAAAGTTTTAGAAAGGATTTTCAGAGATAGGACTCATAAACATCCAGGAAGGAATAATTTGATAGTCGACATGGTTTTGTGAAGAGTAGGTTGTGCCTTACAAACCTTATTGAGTTCTTTGAGAAGGTGGCCAAAGAGTTGGATGAGGGTAAAGCAGTTGATGTGGTGTATATGGATTTTAGTAAAGCATTTGATAAGGTTCCCCAGGGTAAGCTATTGCAGAAGATACGGAAGAATGAGATTGAAGGTGATTTAGCAGTTTGGATCAGAAATTGGCTAGCTGTAAGAAGACAGAGGGTGATGGTTGATGGGAAATGTTTATCCTGGAGTTCAGTTACTAGTGGTATACCGCAGGGATCTGTTTGGGTCCACTGCTGTTTGTCATTTTTATAAATGACCTGGATGAGGGCGTAGAAGGATGGGTTAGTAAATTTGCAGATGACACTAAAGTCGGTGGAGTTGTGGACAGTGCGGAAGGATGTTGCAGGTAATAGAGGGACATAGATAAGCTGCAGAGCTGGGCTGAGAGGTGGCAAATGGAGTTTAATGTGGAAAAGTGTGAAGTGATTCACTTTGGAAGGAGTAACAGGAATACAGAGTACTGGGCTAATGGTAAGTTATTTGGTAGTGTGGATGAGCAGAGAGATCTCGGTGTCCATGTGCATAGATCCCTGAAAGTTGGCACCCAGGTTGATAGAGTTGTTAAGAATGCATACAGTGCATTAGCTTTTATTGATAGAGGGATTGAATTTCGGAACCATGAGGTCATGTTGCAGCTGTACAAAACTCTGGTGCGGCCGCACTTGGAGTATTGCGTACAGTTCTGGTCGCCGCATTATAGGAAGGATGTGGAGGCATTGGAAAGGGTGCAGAGGAGATTTACCAGGATGTTGCCTGGTACGGTGGGAAGGTCTAATGAGGAAAGGCTGAGGGACTTGAGGCTGTTTTCGTTAGAGAGAAGAAGGTTAAGAGGTGATTTAATAGAGGCAATAAGATGACCAGAGGATGAGATAGGGTGGACATTGAGAGCCTTTTTCCTTGGATGGAAATGGCTAGCATGACGGGACAAAGCTTTAAATTGAGGGGTGATAGATATAGGACAGGTGTCAGAGGTAGATTCTTTATACCAAACTATCGCCAAAACCTTTAATTCCCTTCGAACCCAGAAGTCGATCAACCTCTGGAAGTGAAGGGCCCTCCAGTGTGTGACTGTGGCCACCCAGATCAGACCACAGGAACATGTGATAACTCAGAGCCCAATTCACAACTACAAAGGGGGGAGTCACAGCGATACACCGTGTTACTGTACCTTGTGAAGTGCTGCCTTCTCCAAGGACAGCGGCTATAGCCAGAACCTAATCCGTGTAACCGGAGTCTGTGCATTAACCCTTGAAGGGACAGTGAATTAATAAACACAAATTCTCCTGGAACGTGCGTATTCTTTGAAGATGAGACAGTTTCTGCGATTAAAATGTTTCTGACAATCTCGTTGGAATTCCTTTTGCAGAGGCCCCAGAGGTTCAGCAGATTGATATCCGCGCTGCCTTTAAACGCAGGTAAATACAATAAAATCTCTGTTACACCCATGCCTTCCTTCCCTGTTCCCCGATCCTTATTCATTAATACAATATTCAGACCACTTTGTAAATCCTTGAATCTTTACAGAAGATCACTGGTCCCAGCACTTCAACTTTTCCTGGTTATTTCCCCGTAACCTTGCAACTTTTTCCTTTTCTATATTGTGCCCTGAATGCAAAGTCAGATCATTAAGTCCAACATGTTTGTGACAGTGTTTATGTTCACAGCAGCTTCCTCCCACCTTACCTCATCTCACCCCATCAGTATAGTCTCCTATTCCTTTTCTCCTTCATATATTCATTTATCTCCATCTATACTATTCATCTCAACCACACCATGTGCCAGCAAGCCTTGTGTTCTATATCTTTTTTAAATATATACCTAATTCCCTTTTGAAAGTTGAATCTGCTTCCGCTTTCCTTCCAGATCGCAACACCTCACTGTTAAAAAGAAATTCTCTTCTCGTTCATTCGCCATCTAAAATCTGTGTCCTCGGGTGACTGATTCACCCAGCAGCGGAAACCGTTTCTCCTCCTCTTACTCTATCAGAGCTCTTGTGGATAATTATTTGCAAGCTGCATATCGTTTGAGTTTATCCGGTGAAATAGTCGTGGCTCCAACAGAAACCTCCGCCAGTTTGAATTACATGTTGTGCTTCTGGGGGTATTGGATGTGAGGGGATGTTTCATTTTAAGAGATTCAATGCTTGCAGGCAATGAAGGCGACTTTGTTGTGAAGTTTTTGAGTTTGGTAAAGTTTCTTTGGTGTTTTGAGAGCCACGTGACTATCACTGTGGTCAGTACGGAGGTTGTCAAGCACCTGCGAAGAAAAGGAGGTCTTAGTTCTTTTGAATAACGGGGGCAGTAAAACCAACAATCGCTGTTTACAAGGTTCTTTTTTTACAAATATGTAGGAACAGAAGGAGGCCATTCAGGCCACATCAGCCCCAGGCCTGTGCCTTTCTATACGATCATAGCTGATTTGTACCTCAACTTGACTCAGTCATCTTCCTTTCATTTGGTTCCCTGGGGGTTGCCAGGGTAGCAATTGAGGGGTTGTTTTTCCTGGTTGGGAAATCTAAGACTGAGGACATCTAGTCTCAGGTTAAGAGTCAATCATTTAGCCAAGGAGAAATGTCTTCTTTCAGAGGGTTGTGAATCTTTGGAATTCTCAGAGGGTTGTAGCTGCTACATTGCTGAGTATATTCAAGGTTGAAATAGAGTTTTATTCTCTCAGGGGATCAAGGGAATGTGCAGGAAAGTGAAGTTGAGGCGGAAGATCAGCCATGATCATATTGAATGGGGGAGCAGGCTCGACAGGCCATCTGGTCTACTCCTACTTCCTATGTTCTTGTGCCTTTATATCCAATAATCGATCTACCACAATCTTGAAAATTTCAATTGAGTGCCAGATTTCCACTATCCTCTGCTTCCTGATTTCAGTCCACACTCATTCCAGCTCTGGAGAACTAGTCGCTCACACTCAGCCTGGGAACTGTCAGAGAGGGTGGAGTAAATGGCAAAGGTATCATGGTGACCGGATGTAGTAACCATAAAGATGACAGAAGGAGAGGTGGACCTCTAGGTTGTTGGATCAAATCCATCTACAAGAGCAGTGACGGCCCCAACACCCAAAAAGACTGAAGCTTATGCTTTTACTCACAGGCGTCAAGATAATTGCTATAAGATGTGGGTGCAATTAATCTGGGAGCGAAAACTCCCAGTTATCGCGCAAATTGCTGCCTCCTTGGAGGGTATGGCATTCTGGGATGTACAATATGGTGAAGTAGAAAGGCATGAGGATGTAGACTCGAGATCTGAAGAGATGTCTGAAGCAAAAACTGCCACATTGGGAAAATAAATCAGTACAACTTCAATCTTATCATGTGATGTTGGAGGATCATAGGATTTCTTAAGGTCAAAATTCAATAAAATGGGATTGGAAATAATTCAGAAAAACCTTAATCCTGGGGTGTTCCAAATGTCCAAAAGGGAGGGGTTTGTCCAGACACTATTGTGATATAAACATATTTGAATTAGAAGGTACATCATTGTCCCCCCTTCACTTCCCAAATATCTCACTGGCCCCCTGACAACTAAGTTGGAAAGGGAATGATACGATGATCTGGGGTAGAAAACAAATTCCCAACCGTTCTTGGTGTGAGTCTGAACCAAAAGTGTGGGAGGATTCATGGAGAACCATGTGAAAGTTAAATAAAGAATCCCATCAAGAGAAAGTGCCCATCTCTTGCACTAAAGCAGTGAAAGGCAACTGTGTACAGAGCAGCAACTGACAGGGGCGAGAACGAGACGAGCAACCATCTACAGCAAGACCTGGAGAGGTTTTCATTGGTAGTTGGGGGGATTTTGTGGAATAGAGATCACGGGAAATGTATGCTAGAAAAAGGCCATTCAGCCCACTATGCCCCAGTTTGTAAAAGAAGGGTTACCCAGCCTGATCCCACCTTCCTACACCAGGACTGGAGTCCTGAGATCAAGACTCTTCAGGTAAACATTGCAACACTCTCCCTCAGTTGCCAAAGGATTTTACTTTTCTGAACAGCCAGCCTTGTGAGACTGTCAAAGGTCTTGCTAAAGTCCATGTAGGCACTTCCTTCACATCAAAAGTTAAATGTTTATTTATTAATCTCAAATAAGGCTTACATTAACATTGCAATGAAGTTAGTGTGAAACTCCCCTAGGCACCACACTTCGGCGCCTGCTCAGGTCAGTGCACCTAACCAGCATGATGTCTTTCAGACTGTGGGAGGAAAGCGGAGCACCTGGGGGAAACCCACGCAGACACGGGGAGAATGTGCAAACTCCACACAGACAGAGGCCCCATTGAACGTGCAAACTCCACACAGACAGAGGTCCCTGGCATTGGGAGGCAGCAGTACTAACCACTGTGCCACCATGCCATCCAACCCCACTTTGTCACCTCCGCAAAAAATACAAGTTAAAACAACTGGTTTATAATGACACCTTTCCTTCCTTTTTAAGCTGTGATACAATGTTGACATTGTACCCAACCCTCTGGCAGCACTGCTATCATCAGGGAGGACTGGAAAATGATGGTCAGAACCTCCACAATTTCCTCCCTTGCTGCTTTTAGCAACCTGGGATATATTTCACCCAGGCCTAGCAACTATCATTTTCAAAATGTCAAACGCTTCGATATATCCTCTCTTACAACCTTTGCAATGTTTAGTTCAGCTGATGTTATACACAATAACGGTCTGGTTTTTAGCCGGTGGGTGGATGGGCTTTGATTGGCTATTCTTGTTTAACAGTGCTGGCTCAGCTGCCTGAAGGCATTTACTGGCCTCGAATAACTTTATTTCTTTGATGACCTACAGAACCTACAAGTTAATCTCTAAGATGTTTATTATTTTGTCTTCTTTCAATCATAGGGCTGCACCAGTAAGGTAAGGAGGTCCTTCATCATTCTACGTTACGGTACCCTTGGAGAAGGAGATAAACTCCTTATCCTTCTTATCTTTACCCGGATCGCATGAGAGAGACTTGCTTATACTTTATGTGTAATCTTCAGTTTATTTAACAATTCCACCAGCATCTTGTGTCTTGCCTTTCCCTGGATTGGTGGCTAAAGGGACTGTATGTTTAAATTGATGTTCGTACCCAGTGTGAATCTGAATGAATTCTTAGCCCAACCGTGCGGAGATTAACCTGGAATTGCCGGACACTGCGGAAGGCAAATCATCTCTTCAATCTTGAAACAACAAGGTTCTACTGCCTTGTTGCTAACCAATCCTTGATTGTTGAATGCAATATTGAACCCATGTGCTCCAAGCCTGTGCATCGATGAATTAGACTTCAAGCAGTGTTGTTCCAAAGTGGTTTCTGATTGTAAATCTTTATTGGTTAGCAAGTGGATTGGTTCACTAATCTTACTAATTCTTCAACATTTAATTATTATAAAGTCTGGATTCTAAGTACCTGTTCCAATCTTGTACATTACTTTCTCCTGCTATGTGGAAATCCTAAAAAACAAACAGATGTAACATTGTACACCAGAGTTTATGATAAATGTTGGGTAGATATTGCACAAATCTATCCAGTTAGTGTCACATCACTCTGATGATCTCTTATCATACTATTACCAATTAACACATGGACACAGCGTGATGCTGTGGCCAGTTTGCTGAATGTTGTTCTTGATTGCTCGAAGATATTTCTTGATCGAGGGTGTTGCGACTTTGAATCAATCAAAGATCATTCATGATCGTCAATGAGAATGTCATGAATTTCTGTGGGTGATCTGCACATGGACATCATAAATAATCCACCCAACTGGCTCATGGGCTCAAAGCTTGGCCTGAGTATTCACCAGGCACCTTCTCAATCCGTGGGCCGTCGACAGCCACAATTGAAAATAGTTGGGCCTATCACATCACTAGAAACAAATAGCTCCTAAGAATATCTTAAAACCAGAGTCCCCAAATATCAAGTGAAAGTTCATGAGCCACAGGGTGGTGTAGGATGATGATGATGTTCCATTTTTTGTACAGATGTGCATGCCAACTTAATTCTCCAAATCTGAACAGGCACAACATCTAGAATTCAGGTGCTTACAAATACTTTCATTTATGTTTTGGAAAGTTATTTATTGAAAACGACTGGATTCCAAGGGTTGAAGACCACCTTTGGACTTTGCTGGATTTGGGAGCAGTGCATCGCAACTCGTCTAATTTGGAATTTGATTTAAGTCTGAATTATTCATCAGCCACGTGCTTTTTTTATTTTGTGATTCTTTGCATCATGTGAGCTTGAAGGAGTCGCTAATGTTAGAAATCTTCTCATTTACTTCTCTCTTTAGCACTCAAACGGTGTAGCAACCGAGAGGTGAAGGAGCTTGTGGAGATCAGTGAACCCTTTATTTATTTGTACTGTGATTTCTCTTTGACCTGAAAGTAAAAAACCTCAATCTTTTTCCTTTCTCTGTTAAAAGTGGGGGTGATGGCCAAGATGATGCAGGAGAGCTCGATTTCAGCGGATTGCTAAAACACCGGTAAGATATCTCAGTGTCAGTAAATTACAGGTACTATTTTGGTAACCCTCATATTTTTGTTTGAATTTTTTACTCTTTGGACAACAGTGTGGCGTAGCGGGAGGAATCTGTCTCACAATCTCGATATTAACACTCCTTCCATGGACATAAGAAACCGAAACAACTGATAGGGAATTTAGTGAGAGTTGCACAGGCTCCCGTGACACAGACACACACTGAAGGGGCACCTACACCAACTGGACATGAGTGAACTGCTGGATACAATTCCAAGGTAGAATTTTGGGACTGTCTGGAGCTGGTCCAAGCCCTGAGACCTTGTATGTCAGGGGTGGGCCTGACTGTAGGCTGGCCCCATCGCTGGCAACTGCTGAGAAACACCCTTTGTTGTAGCTAAAATCTAATCGCTAACATGTTGCAAACTCACCCGGAGACTTGGGAGGAATTGCGCCGGGAACTTGCCTTCAGAGGAATGAAAAAGACAGAAGGAGCAGATTGCCCAGAGTCAGGCAGTGGACCCATCAGTAAATTAAGCTTATTGAAGTCAACCTTTAAGACAGAACTCTGTTAATGCATCTCTTGACCATTTAGTGAGGCTAAAGATCAGTTTTAACACACATCATATTTGATCAGCATTGACAAAGGTGTCACAGTTCCAGAAGCTGGTGATGATTTAATCCGAGGGTCACTGTACCCCTGGCGAGGGACAAGTGGAACCTTCATGAATAACCTCAGCCGGTACCCAGCACTGCTCTGCATCATGAACCAGCTGCCCAGCCAAATGAGCGAAACCAACTCCCTCCACCAGCATTAACATGGCATCAGTGACACAGAGCAGGAGCGACCTGGTCGTCCAGCCGTGTTTAACTCATCCTGTTCATTTGAGAGAGAGGGAAGAACGGCAAATATCAACTCTTGTCTAAAGTGTAAGATCCCAGCTCACTGAACCTATTGAGATAACCAAACTGCTTCAATCTGGGCATTAACCTGGTGGCCATCCACTGCAACCTTTCCAGAACCTCAATATTACCAAAGCGAACATAGTATTCAAACTGAAGCCTAACCAAGGGCTTTCATAAGGACAAATTGAATTGCAATTAATTGTCCTAGAAATACATCTTAGCACCCAACTGGATCTAGAACCAACATTTTTATATAGCACCTTTCACAGCTGGGGTTTTTCCAGAGTTCTACATAACCAATGGATTAGTCCATTCAGCCCCTCAAACTTGGTGCTGGTTTTTCAGAGGGCCATGCACCAGAATTTTTAGAAAATGCCAAAACATCCCACAGCTATTGACAACATAATTTACACAGAGCCACACGATGAGACAATAATATTGGCGAGTGGTCAAAAAGATAGATCTTAAACTTAGAAACCAGAGAGGGGGAAAGGTTTACAGAGGGAACGCCAGAGCCTTGGGCTCAGGCACCTTAAGGTGCAGCTGTCGCTCGTGTGGCAATGATAACCAGAGATTCCCAAGTCTGGGATTGGAGGGGTGCAGAGATCTGACGGCTGGAGATTACAGAGAAACGGAGGGAGCGAGACCGTGGAGGATTCGAAACCCAGGAATTGAAAGTCATGTTTGAATGATATTTTTGTTGCCAGGGAGATGAAGGAGGAAAGCACGGAACCTGAAGTTGACGTTTGGGAGCTGCTGAAAAATGCCCAGCCGAGCGAGTACGAGAGAATAGCTTTCGAATACGGAATCACCGACCTCCGGGGTTTACTGAGACGCTTGAAGAGGATAAAGCGGGAAGAGAAGAAAAGCGCCGGCAAGTATCTCTAGTGCTCAGGTTAAAGAATCTCTTCTCCATTTTTCCATTGCCGCAAAGAATAAGTCACAGAATAATACAACACTGAAGGAGGCCATTCAGTCCATCGTGCTCTCTTTGAAAGAGCTATCCAATTTAGTTAGCGCTGCTGCCTCACAGTGCCCAGGACCAGAGTTCAATTCCGGCCTTGTGTCCCTGTTTGTGTGGAGTTTGTACGTTCTCCCCGTGTCTGCGCGGGTTTCCTCCGGGTGCTCTGGTTTCCTCCTACAGCCCAAGAATGTGCAGGTGGGGTTGATAGGCTATTTTAAATTGACCTTAGTGCCAGGGGATTAGCAGAATAAATATGTGCGGATAGGACCTGGGCGGGACTGTGGATGGTGCAGACTGGATGGGCCAAATGGCCTCCTTCTGCATGTGGGGATTCCCCCTACCCCCCCACCCCGCCCAAACCCTGCTATTTCCCTAAAACCCTGTAGTTTTTCTCTCTTTTCAATTGTCTCTCCAATTCCCTTTTCTATATAGTTTTCTATGAGATTCCCCCTGCATTATTCTAAACTCCAGCGAATTTAATCCTAACTAACTCAAACTGTCCTCATACCTCAGTCCTATCATCCCAGGAATCAGCCTGGTAAACATTTGTTGCACTCCCTCAAGAACATCCTTCCTCAGAAAAAGAGACCAAAACTGCACACAATACTCTAGGTGTGGCCTCACCAAGTCCCTGTATAATTGCAACAACACATTCCTGCTCCTGTACTTGAAACCTCTCGTTATGAAGGCCAACATACAAGGTGACATCTTTATTGCCTGCTGTACCTGCACGCTTGTCTTTAGCGACTGATGCACAAGGACCTCAGGTCTCATTGCACATTCCCCTGTCTCAAATTGTAGCTATTCAGATAATAAACTGCCTTCCTGTTTTTGCTACCAAAGTGAATAACCTCACATTACCCAGATTATACTGCATCTGCCATGCATTTGTCCAACACAACTTGTCCAAATCACATTTAACCATCTCTGCATCCTCCTCACAGCTCACCCTCCCACCTAGCTTTGTGTCAACTGCAAAGTTAAAGATTTCATTCCCTCATCTAAATCATTAATATACATGATGAATAGCTGGGGTCCCAGTGCTGATCCCCACGGTAGCCCACCACTCACTACCTGCCATTCAGAATAAGACCTGTTTATTCCAACTCTTTCCTGTCTGCCATTAGTTTTCTACGCTTCTCTATACACGTTTCCCCCCCCCCCAATTCCATACACTTTAATTTTACACACTAGTCTCTTATCTGAGACTTTGTCAAAGATTTCTGAAAGTAAAAACAAACCACATCCCTCATCAACTCGACTAGTTACATCCTTGAGGTCTTTTAGGTCTTTTAGGTTAGTTACATCCTTGAAGCAAATAAAAATCATAGAATCTTAGAACCCTACAGTGCAGAAAGAGGCCATTCAGCCCATCGAGTCTGCACCGACCACAAGCCCACCCAGGCCCTATCCCCATATCCCCACACATTTAACCTGCTAATCCCTCTAACCTAAGCATCTCAGGACACTAAGGGGCAATTTCTTAGCATGACCAATCCACCTAACCCGCACATCTTTGGACTGTGGGAGGAAACCGGAGCACCTGGAGGAAACCCACGCAGACACGTGGCGAATGTGCAAACTCCACACGGACAGTGACCCAAGCCGGGAATCGAACCCAGGACCCTGGAGCTGTGAAGCAGCAGCGCTAACCCACTGTGCCACCCCGAAAGGAAAAGCAAATCTTCCTATAAAAAGCAACCCAAAATCGTACCCAGTACTCCAACCATGGTCTAAAGTCTCTCACTCTAATGTTCTATTCCATTATTTATAAAACCCCAAATCACAGAATGGTCACAACCCAGAAAAAGGCCATTCTGCCCGTCCTGTCTGTGTTGGCTCTACATGTAGCCCTGCATATTCTTCATCTTCAGATAATAATCCAATTCCCTCTTGAATGCCTCAGTCGAACCTGCTTCCACCGCACTGACAGGCAGTGCATTCCAGATCCGGAATCACTCCCTGTGCAAGAAAGTTCTTCCTTGTATCCCCTTTCCTTCTTTTGCCAATTACCTTAAATCTGTGTCCCCTGGTTCTCAATCCATTCACCAGTGGGAACAGTTTCTCCCTATGCATATTGTCCAGACCCCTCATGATTTTGAACCTCGATCAAATCTTCTCCTAAGGTTTGCTGATGACACAAAGATGAGTGGAAAAGCAAATTGTGCGGAGGGTGTGGAAAGTCTGCAGAGGGATCTGGATAGGCTGAGCAAGTGGGCGAGGACCTGGCAGATGGAGTACAATTTTAGCAAGTGTGAGGTTATCCACTTTGGTAGAAATAACAGTAGGAGGGATTACTATTTAAAGGGTGAAAAGCTGCAGCATGCTACGGTGCAGAGGGACCTGGGGGTCCTTGTGCATGAGTTGCAAACACCCAGCCTACAGGTTCAGCAGGTGATCAGGAAGGCAAATGGGATGCTGGCCTTCATAGCGAGGGGGATTGAATATAAAAGTAGGGAGGTCTTGCTGCAACTGTACAGGGTACTGGTGAGGCCGCAGCTGGAGTACTGTGTGCAGTTTTGGTCGCCGCACTTGCGCAAGGATATTTTGGCCTTGGAGGGAGTGCAGAGGAGGTTCACTAGGCTGATACCGGAGATGAGGTGGTTGAACTGTGAAGAGAGGCTGAATAGACTGAGTTTGTACTCATTGGAGTTTAGAAGGATGAGGGGGGATCTTATAGAGACATTTAAGATAATGAAGGGGATGGACAGGGTAGAGGTAGAGAGATTCTTCCCGCTCAGAAAGGATAGCAGGACTAGAGGGCATAGCCTCAAGATAAGGCAGGGGCAGTTTAGAACAGAGTTGAGGAGGAACTTCTTCACTCAAAGGGTGGTGAATCTCTGGAATTCTCTGCCCGTTGAAGTGGTGGAGGCTGCCTCGCTAAATATATTTAAGACACGGGTAGATAGGTTTTTGGTAGGCAAGGGAATTAAGGGTTATGGGGAGAAAGTGGGAAAGTGGAACTGATCCACTTCAGATCAGCCATGATCTTATTGAATGGCGGGGCAGGCTCGAAGGGCTAGGTGGCCTACTCCTGCTCCTATTTCTTATGTTCTTAAGATTCATGTAGCTAAGAGAAACAATCCCAACCTCTCCATAATCTCCAGAAATTCCACAACCCTGAAACCCAGCCCTTTGTGACATTAATCTGTGGGGTCTTGCAGGCAGTTGAAGAGTCGACCTAAACAATAGCAATAAGAAGTATAAAAGTGGATGCAAAATTTGTGAACTTTTTCAACGTTCTTTCTGATGCCTTCACATCTTTTCTACAATGCGGTGCCCAGAATCACTCTAATTTTTTTATGGCCTGATCTACTGGATCACATCAAATGTAATTCCAGTACCTCCTCTTATGAATAAAATCTAGGTGGCAATTTAAATCCCCTCTTTGTTTTACACATGTTTTTTATCTGATTTCCTTTCAATTACGCACAAAGCTTTTGCGAAGATTCTGGAGCCTGGATACCAAGTGAACAAAGGTGACAAGATAAAGTTTGTCGTGGATTTGGCAGATCCAACTGTTGACCTAAAATGGTATCGCAACGGTCAAGAAATCCGGCCCAGCCCCAAGTAAGTATTTTGTCTCACGTTCCATTTCTTGGGTTAATGTTCCGCCCATCTCACCTTCAGTCATAATATAAAGAAAGACTCTTGTGTCGGGACTTTCACAGAGTTAAGACGTCCCAAATTGCTTTTGCAGCTATTTAAGTATTTAGTTAAATGTAGCCACTTGTAGGAAACTCAGCAACCAATTCATGCATAGCAAGCTCCCACTAGAAAGCAATGAGCTAGAGACCAGATAATGTGTGGGATTATCCAGCCCTATGTTTCTGCTCCCACATTATTGTCAGTGGGGTTCCCCATTCAGTGTACCCCTCGCCACTGGGAAATCCATAGCAGGATGCGCTATCCGTGAGGCCGGGAGACCCTGCCGGAGGGTTCAACCAATGTGCTTGTTAGTGAAATTTGTTGAAGGCTTGTTATTGGCCAGACCGCCAGAGAGAGCTCCGATGGTGTTCTTTGGAATCATTGAATGGGATCTTTTAGGAAGCAGCCACATGGTAGGCAGGGAGTCTCAGTTTGGGGACTTACTGGAAAGACTGCACTGCTGGGAATGCAGCACCCCCTCAGTACTGCAGGATAAGATGCAAGTGATATAGCTTTTGGCTGAGTTGCAGTTTATGTAAGGCAGATGTTGGGATGCCGCTAAGGAGTGTGTTGAATTGCACCTGGAAGTTTATTCCCACACATCTCCCTTCCTTCCAACCTTAACCGTGAACAGTCACAATTGATGGGAATATCATGCTGATTCCCATTTACACCTGGCCAGGAATGTCATCACCTCCTGATTCCCATTTACACCTGGCCTGGGCAGGTAATACAACTCTTCATAATCACTGGGCCAATATAATGGAATGCCCCACCAAACACCATCCTCACACGGTCTATCAACCAGCGACCGTAGGAAGGCCCATTGCTGCCTTCACTCGGGCACTGGCATTGTGGCATTGCCAGTTCTCTCCACAATCCAAGAATAATTTCAAGGAAAAGTGGCCAAGGTGTGATCGGAATGATGATTTCAGTAATGATGCTGGAAGGGGAACACTGGGAGTTGGGTAACGTCGCTGAGTTGAAAAGGGGTGTTCTTGCTGATGGATAAGAGACAGGGTTTGAGGATTAAACAAGGTTGCGCATTTTTGACTTCAACAAGAGTGGGAAACTCTGGAGTGGGATGAAATTGAGAAGTCAGTGTTCCAAATGAATCGACAGCAAGTTGAACGGTTGAGTTCGCACTCACTGAAGGCTTCCTTTCACATTTTTGACAGATACATCTTTGAACACAAGGGGACATTGAGAATGTTGACAATCAAAAACTGCACAATGGCAGATGACGCAGCTTACGAAGTGAAGGCTGGGGATGAGAAATGTATGACAGAATTATTTGTTAAAGGTAAATAAGTCACGCATCCCCCTATGTTCCCTATCGATTGTTTTTACTGCTTGCTCAGATCTTTGAATGGTGCAGTCTGGAGAGAGGCCATTCGCTCCGTCTGGTTGAGGTTGATGTTAATGCTCCACTCGAACCTCCTCAAATCCTTCTTCATCTCACACCATCAACATGTCCTCCCATCCCTTTTCCTTCAGGCATTTCATAGAATCATAGGATCCCTGCACTGCAGAAGGAGGCCATTCGGCCCATCAAGTCTGCACACCCACACAATCCTACCTAGCCCTATTTCCATAATCTCGTGCATTTAACTCAGCTAGTCCCCCGAAACTAAGGGGCAATTTGGCATGGCCAATCCACATCTTTGGACTGAGGGAGGAAACTGGAGCACCCGGAGGAACGCACGCAGACACAGGAAGAATATGCAAACTCCACACAGACAGTGGCCCGAGCCAGGGATCGAACCCGATCACTGGCGCTTTGAGGCTGCAGTGCTAACCCACTGTGCCACCACGCCGCCCCAAGGCGTCCCATTTCTCCAACTTTGTCTTAAATGTATTGACGCTATTCCTCTCAACCATCCCCATGGTAATAAATTCCGCATTCTCAGCGTAGACATTTCCCGATGGATTTATTAACGGCTATGTTATTTTAACGACCCCGTCATTCTGGTCACCCCCACAACCGAAAACATCTTCCATCTGTCTGACCAGTCAGATCCTTTTCTAACATTTATGATCTTGATCAGGTCCCTCCTCAGCCTTCTGTTCCCCAGAGAAAAGTCCCAATCTGTTTCCTGATGGTGAAACTTCTCAATTCTTGTCAATCCTTTTTGCTTTATGAGCATAGAAGTTAGGAGCAAGAATGGGGCGCGCAGTCCCTCAGCCCGCTTCCGCCATTGTGGCTGATCTGATTATAACTTTAACTCCACCTTGCTGCCGTCCCCTGACAAGCTTACACCGTTCCCCTCCCCCCACACCCCTTGCCAATCAAGAATATACCTGCCTCTGCCTTAAAGATATTCAGTATCTGCGTCCTTTAACTCCCTACACTCTGCTTTCTGTTTAGTAATCCAGAATCCCACTTCTGGTTTTCACACCTCTTGTCACAAACACACAAAATTAAATATGTGATGGAATTAACAAGAAAATGCAATGTTCTGTAGACAAGATACAGAACGAATGGACAGGACAACCCAAAACCATACTTCATTAAACCTTGTATTAAATAGCGCATAAATGTTTGAGAATTCAATTCCCTGATAACATATTTTAATTTGATTTGATTTATTTTGTTTCTTGCGTGTTAGTACTCAACAACTTTCATTGCTGTTTAGGGGAGCCTGAATTTTGCAGCATATTAAAGATATGTGTGTATAGAAATTTTCCTAATTGTGCAATTTTATTATTTTGCAGTTTATTCTTATTTAAATGACTGTCTATGGCTATGTCATGAATTACGATTATGTGAATTTTTTTTTGATAAGCGTGCGCCATAGCTGGAGGATGAAAACTAGGAACCGGATTTAGGAATTCCTGAGACAGGAATGATTATCTGTTCAGCCTGAGACATTTAAGGCCCCATTTTACCCTTTTGATTCTAAGTGTTAGGCGGACTTGAAACTAGGAGTGCTTCAGATCCGATTTTTTGAACTGTTCCCCATAACACATCCCGCCCGAAAAAGTATCAGCGATTCCGACTCACGCTACACAAGCCTGTGGGCGGGGCTTATTGCACCCAAAATCCTGCAGCTCCGATCAGAGCCTCCAACTGCACATGCGCAGACAAAAAAAGATAGGATGCTGTTCCCATGCCACATTGCTCCCGGGCTGGATAATGCCTCCCCCTGGCCCCCACTGACAATGCCCCACCCCCGCAACATTACAGACCTCCTTATTCCCCCCCCAACACTGCCAATCAAACCGATCGTAGACTCAGCCTTCCCCCTCACCAATCTCAGGCAGAATGGCAATGGGCCCCCTCCCCCTCACTGATCTCAGGCAGAATGGCAATGGACCCCTCTTCCCCCTCAGCAATCTCAGGCAGAGTGGCAGTGGACCCCCCTACCCACCCCCACCACCGATTTGAAGCAGCGAGCCGTCGGATGCTCGGCATTTACCCCCTCATTAACTGGAGTGCCCGAATCAGACTTTTGTGGAGCCGATTCTCAGTGTGTGAATGCGGTGGTAAGGGGGAAAATGCCAGTAAGGTTGGTGTGCCACCCATTAAATCAATTTAAATGCACACAAATGCATTTAAATGGCCGAACATCTGTTTTGGGTGCAGTCCTGATCGTGGACATTTCTGGGCCTTGGTAAAGGGAGAACTGGCAAGGTGAGCGCAGATTGCGTTACTCACCTCATTCCTAACTTTATCTAAGTTTTCGCTCCTGAAAATGGGTGCAGCTTGATGCCTTTATTGTTAGAACTGCATGAACTGTTAAACAGTTTTTAAGCTCCTTCTAGCAGACTCCCTCTGCTGGTACGTGTGCATGTGGTAGCCTCAAGTGGACAAAATGCAAAATGTGTTTTCTAACTGATATTTGTCTGAACTCCCTTCTCTGTAGAGGATTTCAGGATGAAAGTGAAATGTGAAAGAGGTGTCCCTGGGATGGTAGGGATGAACAGGGGTGGCCCTGCTGGCTATTTGATGACTGACTTGTGCTATTTTCTTGCAGAGCCTCCCGTTTTAATCACTCGTCAGTTGGAGGATCTGGATGAGCTGGTCGGTGAGAGGGTGGAATTGGAATGCGAAGTGTCAGAAGATGATGCGCAAGTGAAATGGTACGGGACCTCCACTGCCAGGACCCTGTTAGTTACAAAAGGGAGCCAAAACAGAAAAAGCTGGAAAATCTCAGCAGGTCTGGCAGTATCTGTAAGGGGAGAAAAGATCTGACATTTCGAGTCCAGGTAACCCTTTAAAGGGCCATCCGGACTGAAGGAATACAATTGACCGGAATATAGAGCGTATGGAACAGTTAAACTGAACATTTATTAATTATAATGTAAGGAGAGGTGGAACTGGTGAGCTACATTGTATGAATCGTGCAAATACAATCTAGTTGGATGCATACTTGAAGGGAAAAGATTTGCAAGGATTTGGGCAGAGAGTAAGGAAGTGGTACTAATTAGACCAAGAGTGACCAAAGGCTCAATGGTCCAAATGGTCGTCTTCTATACTTGTAATAGTCTATAATTTCAATTATTCTATTATTAATTCATTCATGGGGTGTGGGTGTTGCTGACTAAGCCAGCAATTGTTTCCCATCTCTAATTGCCCTAGAGGTGATGGTGAGCTGCCTTTTTGAACTGCAGCATCAATCATAATCCTAGTGGGTGTACCTACACTCCATGTAGTGTAGGTACACCCACAGTGCTGTTAGAGAGGGAGTTCTAGGGTTTTGACCCAGTGACAGTGAAGGAACGGTGATATATTTCCAAGTCAGGGTGATGAGTGCAGGTGGTGGTGTTCCCATGTGTCTACCGCCCTTCTAGATGATAGCAGTCATGGGTTTGGAAGGTGCTGCCTAAGGACCCTTGGGTGAGTTCCTGCAGTGCACCTTGTAGATGGGACACATTTCTGCCACTATGCCTCAGTGATGGAAGGAGTGAATGTTCGTGGAAGGGGTCGATCCCTGCAGACTGCTTTGTCCTGGGTGGTGTTGAGGTTCTTGAGTGTTGTTGGAGCTACCTTCATCCAGTCAAGTGGAGAGTGTTCCATCCCACTCCTGACTTGTGCCCTGTAGATGGTGGACAGGCTTTGGGGAGCCTGGGGGTGAGTTACTCGCTGCAGGATTCCTAGTCTCTGACCAGCGCTGGTAGCCACAGTATTTATATGGCGAGTCCAGTTCAGTTTCTGGACAATGGTAACTCCCGGGGTGTTGACAGTGGGGGATTCAGTGATGGCAATGCCATTGAATGTCAAGAGATGATGGTTAGATTCTCTCCTGTCGGAGATGGTCATTGCCTGGCACTTGTGTGAGGTGAATGTTACTTATCACTTGTCAGCCCAAGACTGGATATTGTCCAGGTCTTGCTGCAGTATCTGAGAAGTTGCAAATGATACTGAACATTGTACAGTCACCAACGAACATCCCCACTTTTGATCTTCTAATGGACGGGAGGTCATTGATGAAACAGCTGAAGATATTCGGACTGAGGAACTGTGCTATAATAATACCAGGTGCTAGGGTTATGATTGAATGAATCATCCTTGTCACTAAAGGTTTATGAGCATTTTAACATTTTTTTCGTAAGTTATGCAAATTTACTTCAATAAGAAGGAACCTCCTTCATTCATTTACAAACATTCATGGTGCCTGTTATTTTTTAGGAAGTTAGGAAAGATGCTAGCTTAATCCATTCATTCTGCAGCTCACCGCAGAGAACTGACAAGGACACAGATGGGCACAATGACATCCTTCTGTGTAGAAGCCACTCTGTGATTCTATAATTGGATGGTTTGACCAAAGACGCCATTAAAGGCACTGTTACACATTCTACATCTCGGAGCCATGCAGAGATGACACTAGTTTCTATTGTTGGGATTTTTCTGGACACACCCACCCAAAACTGGAAATTCCTGCACGAAATCAATGGATTTTTAAATGGTCTGTCAAATTTTCCGCCTGGCCTGCAATGATTCCCATGACAGGCGGAACCAGAGAAATGACCCATATATGTGGAACAGGTTTTATTCATAGTGTTTTAAAATGTCGACTCCATGCTTCACCTCAGGCTTCCAGCTTTTTTCCAGTTTGTTTACTTTTCCTTGAATCCACACCCAGGCTTAACTAATCAAGCACAGTAAGCATCAATAGTAAACAGGCTCACATAATCAAACACGAAACAGTGGAATGCACACAGGCACCCTGGAGAGAATGGCGCTTGCAATCATAGAAACATAGAATCCCTACAGTGCCATTCGGCCCATCAAGTCTGCGACAACACTCTGAAAGAGCATTTAACCCAGGACACCCCCTTCCCTATCGCCGGGACCCTGAGCATTTACCGTGGCCAAACCACCTAATCTGCACCTCTTGGGGCAATTTAGCACAGCCAATCCACCTAACCCACACATCTTTAGAGTGTGGGAGGAAACCGGAGCACCCGGAGGAAACCCACGCAGGCACGGGGGGAATGTGCAAACTCTACACAGACAGTGATCCAAGGCTGGAACTGAACCTGTGTCCCTGGCGCTGTGAGGCAGCACTGTGCTAAACACTGTGCCACCGTGCCGCATTATTTGATCTTTTGTGGTGCATAAGTTGTCTTAAAACAGAACTCAGTTTCGGGTGTGCCATTCCAATCAGAGATGTCCATTCCACCCTCAGGTACAAAAATGGAATCGAACTCGGTGCTTCACCCAAGCACCGCTTCAGGACTGAAGGGAAGAAACATTGGCTGATCATTCCGGAAGCATCCAAGGCTGACTCCGGAACCTACTCAGTGAAGGCGACCGGAGGACAATCGACGGCAGTGCTGAAAGTTGATAGTACATTTCACATTTTATAAAGAAGGGATTTTGGGGTGAAGTAATAAAAGCTGCCAAACTAAACACAAGCAAATTCACCTGGAGGAAAACAGATAGGGTCATGGAGGTTTACAGCATGGAAACAGGCCCTTCAGCCCAACTTGTCCATACCGCCCTTTTTTTTAAACCCCTAAGTTAATCCCAGTTGCCCTCATTTGGCCCATATCCCTCTGTACCCATCGTACCCATGTAACTATCTAAATGCTTTTTAAAAGATAAAATTGTACCCGTCTCTACTACTACCTCTGGCAGCTCGTTCCAGACACTCACCACCCTCTGTGTGAAAAAAATTGTCCCTCTGGACACTTCTGTATCTCTCCCTTCTCACCTTAAACTTATGCACCCTACCTTTGGGAAAAGATATTGACTATCTAGCTGATCTATGCCCCTCATTATTTTATAGACCTCTATAAGATCACCCCTCAGCCTCCTACGCTCCAGAGAAAAAAGTCCCAGTCTATCCAGCCTCTCCTTATAACTCAATCCATCAAGTCCCGGTAGCAACCTAGTAAATCTTTTCTGCACTCTTTCTAGTTTAATAATATCCTTTCTATCATAGGGGGACCAGAACTGCACACAGTATTCCAAGTGTGGCCTTACCAATGTCTTGTACAACTTCAACAAGATGTCCCAACTCCTGTATTCAATGTTCTGACCAATGAAACCAAGCATGCTGAATGCCTTCTTCACCACTCCGCCCACCTGAGGTTCCACTTTCAAACAGTTATGAACCTGTATCCCTAGATCTCTTTGTTCTGTAACTTTCCCCAACACCCTACCATTAACTGAGTAAGTCCTGCCCTGGTTCAGTCTACCAAAATGCATCACCTCACATTTATCTAAATTAAACTCCATCTGCCATTCGTCAGCCCACTGGCCCAATTGATCAAGATCCCATTGCAATTGGAGATAACTTTCTTCACTGTCCACTGTGCCACCAATCTTAAATATAAAAGTATGATATAAATCAGGTGTAAAAGTAAAATTAAACTATCGGTTAAAGTGCTCATGTCAAATTGTCATTAAAATCTTAATTGGATTGCGAAGATCCCTTCAGAAAAGGAAGCCTGCTCATTCTTAATCCCTGCCTCTTGACGTGACGATGTGGAGATTCCAGTGTTGGACTGGGGTAAACACAGTAAGAAGTCTCGCAACACCAGGTTAAAGTCCAACCAGTTTATTTGATAGTAAACCCACAAGCTTTTGGGGTTTGCCTAAGAACCTCCTAAGAACAATTGACTTAAAAAATATAGAAACAAAGAGGCCCCTGGTGCAGATCCTGTTATGGGAAATTGTTGAACGCAACCAATTTACTCATTCACGGAATTGCAACATCAGAAACTACCAACATTTGCCAACTGTTTATCTGGAGTTGCCTCAGTGCCATGCTGGGCAGTGTGAGTCTGTGTGTAAGTCCACTTTCCACTGACTTCCAGTCAACATACACCGAGTAAATCCAGAAAAATTCCCAGCCCGTGAAAATTGCCATTTCACCCAGCCCAGACCCACGTGTATCTCACATCCCACACCAACGAGTTCTGGAGCCCAGATTGTAACCAATGGGATGATAATTGATCCCAGGAAAATGATTCCCACTTGGCTGAATATAATTGACCCCCCTTTTCAGGGAATGTGGGCAGTTATTTGAGGGAATGCGTGGTGTTTTGGACTCTAGGGGATATTTGAAATGATCTGACATTGTCTCCTTGCTCCCCAGTGAAACCTCTGAAGATTTTGCAGAATCTAACGGATCAAGTGGTTCGGGCTGGCCAGCAGGCAGTGCTCGAGTGTGAACTGTCAGAAGCAAGTGTGGGCGGGAAGTGGTACAAGAACGGCCAACTGATCTACCCGAGCGAACACATCAAAATAACTCACCGGAAAAAGTGAGGTTCACGGTCACTTACAACCAACTAACCAATCTTCATTCCTAATTCAGGGAAGACAGATAGCACAGAAGGAGGCCATTCAGCCCATCGTGCTTATGTTAGCACTTTGGAAAAGCTCTCCAATTAGTCCCACTCCTCCTACACTTTCCCCGTAATCCTACAGAACCTCTCCTTTTCAACTATTTACCCGATGCCATTTTGAACGTTATGTTGAATCTGATTCCGCTGTCCTGTCACGTTACGGATTCCAGTTTGTGTTAAATGTTGTTGGCTGTCGGTTTTAGACTGTAAAACATTCATTGTTGAGTTGGAAGCTTTGATATTTTAAGCCCATCACCAACGTTTTAAGGGAAGATGGTCCCAGATCTCACCAGAGCAGTTTTAGAATTTGGATTTACTGTCTACTGGAGGTGTGATACACGGGACAGACTCTGGTTAAAAATGAATGGTGTTTTATTAATGATTTATGATCTCTTCTATGGCTGCTTCTCTCTCTGTTTCCCCCATGAGGCCTGTTACCTCATTTCCAATACTAACATTAATACAGCAGAGCTCCAATGAGTCAATAGGAAGAAACAGAAATAGCTAATTTAGGGAAGACAATGGTATAGCGGCAATCCAGAGACCCAGGGTAATGCTCCAGAGACCCAGGTTCAAATCCCACCAGGGTAGATATTGAATTCAATAAAAATTTGGAATTAAAAGCCTAACAGTGAAACCATTGTTGTAAAAACCATCTGGTTCACAAATGTCCTTTAGGGAAGGAAATCTGCCATCCTTACCAGGTCTGGCCTCCAAGTGACTCCAGAGCCACAGCAATGTGGTTTACTCTTAAATGTCCTCAGGGATGGGCAATAAATGCTGACCCAGCCAACGACCCCCCACATCCCCCATGAATGAATTTAAAAAAAGAATTTGGTTTCAAAAATCTGTAAATAAAAAGGAATTGGAAGCTCAGCTAGAGACAGATTATTTCCTCTGGTGGAATGGGCTGGAGGGGCCAAATGGCCTCATCCTCCTGCTCCTATATACGCTGGTCCTGAGCAGCCAGAGATGTAAAACACCTAAAAGTCTTGGGCCAGGATTTTCCAGCCAGCCAGCTGAAAGTCCAATTTAGCGGGATGGGAAAATCCCAGCCTTGGTCTCGCCCCCTTTCCTGACCTGTTTCAGCAATGGGCCATAGCTAAGCCCCTGCTTGCCCCCAGCACCTGTCCCTCCACCGGGCAATGCTTACTGATGTCAGAAATGAGAGCTAACTGGGATCTCCAGCTTCATTTCAAACTCGGGTCCTCGCACCTTCTGGTTGCCAATGGAGACCAGAAGACCATAAGACATAGGAGCAGAATTAGGCCACTCTGCCCATCGAGTCTGCTCCCCCATTCAATCATGGCTGATATTTTTCTCGTCCCCATTCTCCTGCCTTTTCCCCATAACCCCTGATCCCCTCATTAATCAATCCATAAACCCAATCCATAAATCAATATGAAATGTTTCAGCTGCCTTCATGCAAGGTGCATAACTCCCAGCAAAAAGCATCATCATTTCAACTCTTCTGCTTTGTTGTTCTGATTATTGCTTCATAATGTCAGGATTAACCCTTTGACCAATGCCCATTGGAGTGGGACATCACGGGAAGGGTTGGGTAATGTTGTGTAAGGGGGAATGGATGGGGTGGTGGTGGCACGAGGGGTTGGAGTTGGGGGGAAAGGAATTCTCACCGACACTTCCTCAGACCGGAGCTCGTGAACAGTCCATCCAGGGGATGTTTCGAGTGTTAGTTGTTCTGCCAAATTCCTTGGGCCCCTTATAGGTTCCCAGTAACAACAAACAAAAGCCCTTCAGTAAAACATCCCAAGTCATCTCATAGAAACATTACCAAACAAACTCTGAGATCATAAGGAGATAATAAAGAAAGTGAATGGAATGTTGGCATTTGTAGCTAAAGGAATAGAATATAAAGGTAAGGAAATATTGTTGCAACTATACAAGGTATTGGTGAGGCCACACCTGGAGTATTGTGCACAGTTTTGGTTCCCTTATTTAAGGAAAGATGTAGTGGCATTGGAAGCAGTTCAGAGGAGGTTCACAAGATTGATTCCAGAGATGAGGGGTTTGTTGTATGAAGAGAGATTTAATCGTTTAGGCCGATACTCTCTGGAATTTAGGAGAATGAGGGGAGATCAAATTGAGGTATACAAGATGATGAAAGGTATGGATGGGCACTGGTCAAAGGGTTAATCCTGATATTATAAAGCAACGATCAGAACAACAAAGCAGAAGAGTTGAAATGGTAATGCTTCCTCTTGTGGGACATTCTAGGGCGAGAGGTCATAGTTTTAGGATAAGGGGTCACAAATTTGAAACAGAGTTGAGAGGAAACTATTTCTCCAAAAGGGGTTGTGAATCTGTGGAATTCACTACCCCAAAGTCCAGTGGATGCTGGGACACTGAGTAAATTTACAGAGGAGTTAGACAGATTTTTAATTGGTAATGGGTTGTAGGGCTATGGGGAGAAGGCAGGAAAATGAGGATGAGGAGCATATCAGCCATGGTGGGGAGAACTCGATGGGCTGAATGGGATTAGACATAGCTCAGCACAACATTGAGGGCCGAAGGGCCTGTACTGTGCTGTAATGTTCTATGTTCTATGAGCTTTGTCTGAAACCAAGATCAAACTATCCCACTCCCTATCATTCTGGAGTGCTCCATGTGCCTATCCAATAACCGCTTGAAAGTTCCTAAAGTGTTTGACTCCACTATCACAGCAGGCAGTGCATTCCACACCTCAACCACTCTCTGAGTGAAGAATCTACCTCGGACATCCCTCCTATATCTCCCACCATGAACCTTATAGTTATGCCCCCTAGTAACAGCTACATCCACCCGAGGAAATAGTCTCTGAACGTCCGCTCTATCAATCCCTCTCATCATCTTATAAACCTCTATTAAGTTGCCTCTCATCCTCCTCTGCTCCAAAGAGAAAAGCCCCAGCTCCCTCAACCTTTCCTCATGAGACCTACCCTCCAAACCAGGCAGCATCCTGGTAAATCTCCTCTGCACTCTCTCCAATGCTTCCACATCCTTCTTATAGTGAGGTGACCAGAACTGCACACAATATTCCAAATGTGGTCTCACCAAGGTCCTGTACAGATGCAGCATAACCCCACGGCTCTAAAACTCAAACCCCCTGTTAATAAGCGCTAACAGACTATAGACCTTCTTCACAGCTCTATCCGCTTGAGTGGCAACTTCAGAGATCTGTGGATATGAACCCAAGATCTCTCTGTTCCTTCACATTCCTCAGAACCCTGCCCTTGACCCTGTAATCCACATTCAAACTTGTTCTACCAAAATGAATCACTTTAGAAAATGGAACAGAAAATGCTGGAATAACTCAACAGGTTTGTCAGCAAAGAGCCATATAGACTTGAAACATCAACTCTGTTTCTCTCTCCACGGACACTGCCAGACCTGCTGAGGTTATCCAGCATTTTCTGTGTTATTTCAGATCTCCCGCATTGCTGGTATTTTGCTTTTATTTTAGGTTTCCTTTAGGGAGCCTGCCATCTGCTTCTGGTCTGTGCTTATATGTAGCTTCAGTTTAATCAAACTGTTTCAGTTCAGGGAGGGACCCCAGAACCTGCTAAAGGCAGGTAGGTGTAGGCAGTGCATTGAAAATTGCATTCTGCATCTTGTCCACTTGAGGCACACGTATCATGGAGATGCCGGCGTTGGACTGTCATAAGAACAGAAAGAAGTCGCGCAACAGCAGGTTAAAGTCCAACAGGTTTATTTGGTGGCACAAGCCACAAGCTTTTGGAGTGCCACCCCTTCGTCAAGTGAGTGAGAGTTCTGTTCACAAACAGGGCATATAAAGATACAAACTCAATTTACAAAACAAGAATTGGAATGCGAGTCCTTACAGAATGTGAGTCTTAAGCAAAAAAGCGGGTAAGCATTCTCCAAGGCGGCCTTTACGACACGACAGCGCAGAGTTGCTGAGCAGAGACTGATAGCCAAGTTCCGCACACAAGAGGACAGCTTCAACTGGGATCTTGGGTTCATGTCACTCTGTAACTCCCACGACTTGACTGGGTTTGCAAAATCTCACTAACTGTCCTCTGGAGACAATATACATCTCTTTAACCTGTGTTTAACCCTCTCTCCACTCACATTGTCTGCACCTTTAAGACTTGATTACCTGTAAATACACGCAAATAAACTTGTTGGACTTTAACCTGTAAGACTTCTTTGTGTGCATACACACATGTACCAGCAGAGAGAGTCTGCCAGGAAGGGATAAGAAAGAATCCATGTTTAACAGCTAGGCCAATTCTAATTCTAAATGTCTGTGGATGAACATATAACCTTTCTGTGCCAAGAACCTCACAGTAGGGATGGATAATATGTGATGCCAGTCATAGTCACACCTTGAGAGTGAATTTAACAACAGACAGTCACCCTGGAGTGGCCAAAGGAATTCTTACTCATCTGTGTCTGTGTTTTCCCCTGTGAACTGGAAGTTTGAGAGTGCCTTGTTGGTGAAATCATTAAACTGAAGGTGAAATTACAGAATTACCAGCTCAGAATCAGGTTATTCACGCTAACTGGTCTGTAATTTGGAGTGCAGACCAATGCAGAGTTCTCCAAGTTTGGCTTAATCAAGGTTCTGCACATGTTTAACACAATTTTATTTGATTTGATATATTGTTGTCACACATATTGATATACAGTGAAAAGTATTGTTTCTCGTGCACTACACAGACAGAGCATACCACTCATAGAGAAGGAAAGAAGAGAGTGCAGCATGTAGTGTTACAGCTTTAATATTAAATGAAAGGAACAGTTGCTGCTTTACAATTTCTCGATGAGTGATTTTGTGTGGGACCTTGGCAACAGCCTGACGAGTTGTGTTTTGTAATTAAAGAGTGCACAAGTTGGTGGTGGAAAAGATGACTTTGGAAGACGACGGAGATTACACTTTCATCCCGGACGGTTACTCAATACAACTGGGAGCTAAACTTCGCATGATTGGTGAGTGAAACCCCCGGCAGCCACGTACACCTGCTCAACCCATCGAGGTTAACAACAAGGAAGCCAGCCGACTGTTAGGTACATTGGGCTGAATATTTCCAGCCCCAGGGAGATGTGGCTGGAGACCAGGGGGCTGGGGAGATTGGGTGGGGAGGAGGGCGCTATGTCCAGACAGCTCCCTGACATAGTCCTACCTCCGGGAGATTTTCCTAGGAAAGGATAGAGGAAAAGTCAGCACTGGCACCAATGAGGTGGGCAGCCAATTGTGCCACTTAGACCCAACCAGAGGTCATTTACCAATGGGGATGGGGTCCTCTCACTTACAGAGCCACCACAACCCATCACATGGGAGCATAGATCAGCTAGATAGTCACTATCTTTTCCAAAAGGTAGGGGAGTCTAAAACGGGAGGGCATAGGTTTAAGGTGAGAGGGGAGAGGTACAAATGGGTCCAGAGGGGCAATTGTTTCACACAGAGGGTGGTGAGTGTCTGGAACAAGCGGCCAGAGGTAGTAGTAGAGGCGGATACAATTTTGTCTTTTAACAGGCATTTAGGCAGTTACATGGGTATGATGGGTGTAGAGGGATATGGGCCAAATGTGGACAACTGGGATTAGCTTAAGAGTTAAAAAAAAGAGGCGGCGTGGACAAGTTGGGCCGAAGGGCCTGCTTCCTTGCTGTGAGCTTCTATGACTCAGTGACTCAGTGACTCAGTGGGCCGAGTCCTCCTGCTTCACCGTAAGGATTCTATGATTGTCTACGAAAAATCATATGGGTGTTCCAAACACATTGTTCATTGGTCACAGAAATATTGGGCGTGGGGGTGGGGAAGATAAATTGATTGATTGACTGTCAAGAACCATCCAATTGGGTAACAAAGAATCTTTTTCTTTCGATTCCAAGTTGGTGACCCTTAGTAATGAGGCATTTTAAGAGTGAACAAATGTTCAGTGCGGTATTACCCTAATCCACGTTTACAAGTCAGCGCTTATTCAGGTGGGTCTTTCCGGATCTCATTTTTTTGTCTTTTTAAATTGCCTTTTCAGACGCTCCCAAAATCCACCTGGACCATCTCACCAAGACGCCCGAAATTGTGGTTGTTGCTGGAAACAAGCTTCGACTGGATATTCCGATCACAGGAGAACCAATGCCAAAGATTGTGTGGATGAAAGGTGAAAAGGTGAGTTACTTCTCTTAGCTGCCAAGGCCCGCCAGATACCCAGGCATTTAAATGAGTTCCAACATTCTTTCAATCGCACAGCTGACCAGCAATCCCTCCCACCCTCGCTGCTGGTCACTGGCGTGTGTTGGAAGGATTTGCAGGTCGATACTTGGCCTAGTTGACCACATTATGAACACTCAAAGAACAAAGAGCAACACAGCATGGGAAACAGGCCCTTCGGCCCAACGAGCCCGCGCCGCCGTCCCATTGTCTCAGTGACCTATTCATGATTTTAGTCTACACCTAATGTGCGAGGATCAGGGAGGTCCAATATAGGGACAATTTGTTACCCAATCAATCAGCCTAAAAGCGCATCTTTGGGATGTGGGAGGAAACCGGAGCACCCGGAGGAAACCCACGCAACCACGGGGAGAACGCGCAAACTCCCACAGACACAGGCCCAAATCCATGTGTCCGCACAGCAACAGAGATAGTCTCTGAGCTGTCATGTTGCCCTCGAGATGGTCCAGTTTAAGCACACTAACGACATGAAGCAATAGGCAACTCCCGAAGCAACATCCAAGAGCAGCCCACTACAACCTGCCGCATGCATGCCCCTTGCTGGTCAACAAGGTGGACTTAAATGCCTGTGGAGACAAAAAATTCATTATTAAACAGGCAAAGACTGTAACATCCTGAGGCAAAAATGGAATCCCAAGCCTACAATGTTTAGTAAGGCCTGCTATATCCCCCTATATGTAGCCCGCTCATGTGGCTGTCTAAGTGACTCTTAAACAACCCTAGCGTGCCTGCTTCCACCACCTTACTCGGCAGTGCATTCCACACCCCCACTACCCTTTGCGTGAAAAACTGCCCTCTAATATTTGTCTTATACCTAGCCCCCCTCACCCTAAGCCCGTGACCCCTCGTTCTATCCATTTCTAATAGCGGAAAGAGCTTACCACCGTTTACTCTATCTATCCCCTTCATAATCTTATAAACCTCTATTAGATCCCCCCTCAGCCGACGTCTCTCAAGGGAAAACAGCCCAAGTTCATTCAATCTTTCCTCGTAAGACAGCCCTTCCATACCAGGCAGCATCCTGGTAAATCTCCTCTGCACTCTCTCCAGGATCTCTACATCCTTCCGGTAGTACGGCGACCAGAACTGGACGCAGTACTCCAAGTGAGGCCTAACCAACGTTCTATACAACTGCAACATCAGACTCCTACTCTTATATTCTATACCCCTTCCTATGAAGGCTAACATACCATACGCTTTCCTCATCACATTCTGCACCTGCACCGACACCTTCAGGGACTTGTGCACTTGCACCCCCAGGTCTCTCTGCGTATCTATACTCCGGATAGTTCCACCTTTTATCGTATAACTCCCCTCCACATTATTCCGGCCAAAGTGCATCACCTCGCATTTCTCCGGATTAAATTCCATTTGCCATCTATCTGCCCAATCTACCAGCCTGTCTATGTCCTGTTGCATTGCCAGGCACTGCTCCTCAGTACCCGCCAATCCAACCATCTTAGTGTCATCAGCAAATTTGCTGATCACACCACCTACCCCCTCTTCCAAGTCATTAATATATACCACAAATAGAAGAGGTCCTAGTACCGAGCCCTGCGGCACACCACTGGTGACAGACCTCCAATTGGAAAAGGAGCCTTCCACTACTACCCGCTGTCTCCCCCTCCCAAGCCAGTTCTCCACCCATCTACATACCTGGCCTTGTATCCCATGAGCCTTCACCTTTTCTATCAGCCTACCATGAGGGACCTTGTCAAACGCCTTACTGAAATCCATATAGACGACATCAACGGCTTGTCCTTCGTCAACCGTTTTTGTCACCTCTTCAAAAAATTCCACTAGATTCGTAAGGCACGACCTCCCTGTAACGAAGCCATGCTGCGTATCCCTGATCAGATTGCAGCGCTCCAGATGTTCATACATCCTATCCTTGAGGATCCTCTCCATTAGCTTGCCTATAACTGAAGTCAAGCTCACCGGCCTATAATTCCCTGGGTTATCCCTCTGACCCTTCTTAAACAACGGTACTACATTTGCAATCCGCCAATCCTCTGGGACCTCACCTGTGTCCAAAGAAGAGACAAAGATTTGTGTCAGAGGCCCAGCAATTTCATCCCTCACCTCCCTTAGCAGCCTGGGATAGATGCCATCAGGCCCCGGAGATTTATCCGTCTTTATACTGTCTAAAAGTCCCAACACCTCTTCCTTCGTGATGACTATCTCCCTCAACGGATCCTCAAACTCCTCAAGCACAGCACCAGACATCAGGCCCCTCTCCTGCGTGAATACCGACGCAAAGTATTCATTCAAGATCTCCCCCATTCCCCCAGGCTCCAAGCATAGTTCCCCTCCTCTGTCCCTGAGAGGACCAATCTTCCCTCTAACCATCCTTTTGTTTCTAACATAGGAGTAAAATGCCTTCGGATTTTCCTTAATCCTACCCGCCAAAGCCATTTCGTGGCCCCTTTTTGCCTTTCTGATGCCCCTTTTAAGTTCTCTCCTACATTCTCTGTATTCTTCTAACGCTATCTCTGTCCTCAAATGCCTAGATCTAATGTACGCCTCCCTCTTCCTCCTGACCAGGTCCTCAATATCCCTAGTTACCCACAGCTCTCTAATCCTTCTTGACTATCAGATTCTGGGCAACCCAGAGCTTCCGGCCCAGACACCACCCACTGCACCACAAAACCTCCTTCCAACCGAACGTAATTTAAAATTGTGACCTTCTTAATTAAACCATTTATGAATATACTGTTAAGAGCACAGCTGATGTTAAATGCGTGGGACACTTGTACACTGAACACTGAGAAATCATGGCGCATGTGCAATGGTTCTCCCTAGCTGTCAACAGCTGGCTTTCTGGTGAGAGTAGACTCTATCCATTCCCCCTACTGGCATGAATCACACTTTGCCCTTTACTTTGCACTACGTGGCATAAGATCACGTCTGAGAGCTCGCCCAAAAGATGGGTGCAATTCTCTCCTACTCATTTGACACTTAGAATTTTTTTGGTAATGATCATCCCCAAAGTATTTTACAGAACAGAGAAAAGCTCTTCAGCCCATTGTGTCTGCGCTGGTCATCAAGCACCTATCTATTCTGATCCCATTTTGAACACTTGATCCATAGCCTTGTATGTTACAGCATTTAAAGTGCTCAACTAAATACTTCTTAAATGTTCTGCGTGTTCCTCCCTTTCAGGCAGTGAGTTCCAGATTCCCACCACCTCTGGGTGAAAAAAACTTTTCCTCACATCCCTTCTAAATTTCCTGCCCCCTTCCCTTAAGTATATGATTCTCTAAGGGGAAAAGTTCCTTCCTATGTTCCCCAAAATTTTGTACCTGTTCTAGCCTACATGTGACTCCAGACCCACAGCAATGTAGTTGACTCTTAACTCTTCCCGGGTATGGGGAACAAATGCTGACCTTGCCAGTGATGCCCACATCCCATGAATAAGTATCGAGAAAAGGTGCTATTTGCACTGCTCTTGTCTCAATATAGCAGGCTGTAAACACATGCAATTTATAGCTGATAATGTGCCAGACTTTTGAATGGATGTACCCATTCTCCTGCCGTAACCCCTGATCCCCTTATTAATCAAATATCTATCTCTGCCTTAAAGACACTCAATGACCCGTCCTCCACAGCCTTCTGCGGCAAAGAGTTCCACAGATTCACCATTTCCTGGCTGAAGGAATTCCTCCTCATCCCTGTTTTAAAGGATCGTCCCTTTAGCCTGAAGTTGTGCCCTCTGGTTCTAGTTTTCGTACTAGTGGAAACGTCTTCTCCATGTCCACTCTATCCAGGCCTCGCAGTATCCTGTAAGTTTCAATAAGATCCCCTTTTCATCCTTCTAAACTCCAAAGAGTACAGACCCAGAGTTCTCAACCATTCCTCATACAACAAGCTCATCACTCCAGGGATCATTCTTGTGAACCTCCTCTGGACCCTTTCCAAGGCCGGCACATCCTTCCTTAGATACAGGGCCCAAAACTGCTCACAATATTCCAAATGGGTTCTGACCAGAGCCTTATACAGTCTCAGAAGTACATCCCAGCTCTTGTCATTGTCCAGTCTGTGCTATATCCACATCCAGATCTGCCCAATCCACTCTCCACCTCTGTCAAGTTACTGAAACTGCCCTAAGCTCACAGTTACTGTCGCCCCTCACTGTGTTTGTGTTATTGCCTCCTCTTCAAAGATCCCACGGCAATAACCCCAAGGCCCCACACCCAAACTACCGCCAGTACTAGAATTCACTGAGTGCTAAAAATCGAGCCGGAGTTTAACCAGGTTAAAGGTGCTATATAAGTGCAGGTTGTTGTTCTGCGGTGCGGGTTTATTTACACTGGCTGTGTTATTTCTGTAGGCCATTTTGGATACAGGGGGCCGGGTGAAAGCTGAATCATTCCCTGACCACACCTCACTGGTCATTGAGACAGCTGAGAAAGATGACTCAGGGCAGTATAAGATTGTGGTCCAGAATGAAGCCGGGATGGACAGCGCTCAGTTGAAAATAAAAGTGGTCGGTAAGTGACCGTTAGAGACAACGTTGCGGTGATGGTCGTCCCTGCCCCCAAAGGAAGGTTCAGATAGGGGCAGTAAAGCAAAGCTGTTTGCCATTGGCTGAAGGGTCAGCAACCAGATTGGGGGTGATTGGTGAAAGAATGAGGGTCAACTTTCTTTCTGCAATGTGTGTGGTTAGAATGCATCTAATTCAGCAAGAGCTTTCAAAAAAGAATTACATAAATATTTGAAGGGGAAATATACTGCTGGTGCGGGCAGAAGGCAGGCAAGTGATTAGTCTTTGTAAGAGACAGGTTTGATTAACTAGATGTGCTACACTATTTTCTATTCACTCATTTATTGCCCATCCCTAATTGCCCCTTGAGAAGGCGGTGCCTTCTTGAATCACTATGGCCTGATGTGTAGGTACACCCAGAGTGCTGTTAGGGAGGGTGTTCAAGGATTTTGACCCAGCAACAATAAAGAAACAGAGATATATTTCCAAGTCATGATAGTGAATAGCTTGGAGGGGAACTTACAGGTGGTGGTGTTCCTATGTACCTGCTGCCCTTGTCATTCTAGACGGTAGAGGTTGTGGGTTTGGAAGGTGCTGTCAAAGGAGCCTGGGTGAGTTCCTGCAGTGCATCCTGTAGGTGGCACACGCTGCTGCCACTGTGCATCAATAATCGAGAGCGTGAATGTTTAAAGCGTAAAGTTAAAGCTCATTTATTAGTCACAAGTGGGCTGACATTCACACTGCAATGAAGTCACTGTGAAATTCCCCGAGTCACCACATTCCAGCGCCTGTTCTGGTCAATGCACCCAAACCAGCACATCATTCAGACTGCGAGCACCTGGAGGAAACCCACGCAGACACGGGGAGAATGTGCGAACTCCACACAGACAGTGACCCGAGCCAGGAATCGAACCCAGGTCCCTGGAGCTGTGAAGCAGCAGCGCTAACCACTGTGCTACCGTGCCGCCCAAGGTAGCACGTTGGTGGCATACTGACGGCAAGGTCCTCACTGGCACTCCGTTCAATGAAACTGAGGGTCCCTCAGCAGCCGAAACCTTCTGCTCTGGGGTTCGTGATTCTGGAATGAGGCCCATCACTGGCCTGTCAGGTGCCTGAGTGGCGCATGATGACTCACACCATGCTTCTCGCCAACTCTGTAGCTGGCAGCCCGAGACCCGCATCGCACATAAGATTCTGCCCGTTGTGCCCAGTGTGTGGGAATATTCAGGGAGGAATTCTCCGGCTGTGTTGGTCCAAAAGCAGGAAATTCCCACCCGACCACCAATGGTGTTTCACAATCTCCGCAATCCGCCCGCTAAAATTCCAGTGGCGGGCACGATGGGAGAATTCCGGCCTCAGTATCCTGATAATAAATCCAATACATTGTATAATCCTTCACCCAGAGGGTGGGGAATGTGTGGAATTCACTCCCACAGAAAGTAGTTGAGGCCAAAACGTTGTCTGATTTCAAGAAGAAATTGGATATAACTCTTGGAGCTAAAGGAATCCAGGGATATGGGAGGAATGGGGAATCAGGATATTGAATTTGATGATCGGAGGTGATCATAATGAATGGTGAAGCAGGCTCAAAGGGCCAAATGGCCTTCTCCTGCTTCTAGTTTCTACGTTTCTATGTATGTGAACAGAATCACCCTGGGGATGGCTGTTGGTGACAGTATAGCACTAATACTAGACCTGTCTGCCTTTTGTAATAGACGTCCCAGATGCACCTGCCCCGCCGCTGGTTACTGAAGTTGGAGGTGACTGGTGTTCAATGATGTGGAATCCCCCCAACTACGATGGAAGCTCTCCAATTCTCGGTAACTCAGGAGCCCGAGACAGCGTTGGAAGCGCGGAATGAAACGGAAATACACCCCCAGTTGCTCAATATCGGGAATGAAAGTAGAAAGCTGAGTTTGTATAGCACCTTTCCAGGCTCCAGGCTGCCCCAAAGTGCCGTACAGCCAATGAAATATTCCCTGAAATGTAGTCACTCATTCGGAAAGTGCAGCGGACATACTTCCATATACCGTGGGTGTTATAATGAGCAGAAGATGTGTTTGAGACCTGAAAACTGGCTGCTTTAAGAATGTATATAATTCACTGTGAAGTGCTTGGGAATGTCCTGAGCTGTACTTTGTAAGAATGGAATATAATAACAGGGAAGTCTTGCTCAAACTCTTCAAGGCACTGCTTAGACTGCACCTGGAATACTGTGAACAGTTTTGGTCCCCTCATCTAAGGAGACAGCCCGGAGAAGGTTCACTCGGCTAATCCCAGATACGGAGGGATTTTTTGATGAGGAGAGGTTGAGTAGGTCGGGCCTGAATTCATTGGAGTTTAGAAGAACAAGAGGCGACCTTAGTGAGATAGGTCAGATTCTCAGGGGGCCTGACAGGGTCAGTGCTGAGAGATTGTTTCCCCTTGTGGGAAAGTCTAGGACCAGAGGGCATAATCTCAGAGTCAGGGGTTTAAAGCAGAGATGAGGAGGAATTTCTTCTTCCGAGGGGAGTGAATCTGTGGAATTCTTTACCACAGGGGGCTGTGGAGGTTGGGTCACTAAGAATGTTCAAGGCTTAGATAGAGTTTTAATCAGTCAGGAGATGAGTTATGGGGATAAGGCAGGAAAATGAAGTTAAGTATTATCACATCAGGGGAACCACGGTAGCACAGTGGTTAGCACTGCTGCCTCACAGCACCAGGGACCTGGGTTCGATTCCTGGCTCGGGTCACTGTCTGTGTGGAGTTTGCACATTCTCCCTGTGTCTTCCTGGGTTTCCTCTGGGTGGTCCAGTTTCCTTCCACAGTCCAAAGATGTGCGGGTTAGGTGGATTGACCGTGCTAACTTGCTCCTTAGTGTCAGGGGATTAGCAGGGTAAATTCGTGATGATAGGGCCTGGGTGGGATTGTTGTTGGTGCAAACTCGATGGGCTGAATGGTCTCCTTCTGCTCTGTAGGGATTCGATGATTCTATTCTATTCTAGATCAGTCATGATCTCACTGAATGGTGGAGCAGACTCGATGGGCCGAATGATCTAGTTCTGCTTCTACATTTTATGGTTTATTGTTTTTCTTTCAACCTGAGTGAAGACCTTCTGCTCTCCGTCTCAATAATTTCTCACATCATTTCAAGAAATTTACAGGAGCTGCACTTTTATATGGATGTTGGGCTGTGTGAGAGGGACAGGGTTCTGTTAATCAGTTACTGCTATTTGATGATGATGCCATTCTCTCTTATATTCAGGTTACGTCATTGAGAGAAAGAAGAAGCAAAGCTCTCGATGGATGCGACTCAACTTTGACCTATGCAAAGAAATGACCTTTGAACCCAAGAACATGATTGAAGGGGTTCCCTATGAAGTCCGTGTGTTAGCCGTCAATGCCATTGGAATGTCGAAACCCAGTGAGCCGTCAAAAGCATTCATTCCCCTTGGTAAGATTCCATAAAGTTTGGTGTTCAGGCTTTATTTTTCTTGTTTCCAAGATTCGGGTGATGTTGGCAAAGACGGAATTTATATTCTCCTTCTCTAGTTGTCCCAGAGAAGGAAACGGTGCGTTTTCTCCAGCAGGTCTCATGGTGATGGGACGCCGGGAGGTAGGCAGGGATTTTTAGGGAATTTATTCAAGAGCAATGAAGGAACAGTGATAAATGTGAAAGTCAGAATGGTGTGCGGCTCCTGTTGAAGCCTCCAGTTGCTGGTGTTCCTGCTCCCCCTGCTGCCCTGTCCATCTAGCTGGTATAGGGTATGGTGCCACTGTGCACCAGAGATGCTAAACTGCTCTGTGCTGCCTGGTGTTGCCCAGTGTGAGCGTTCCATCATGTTACAAGTTGAGTCTTTGGAGATGTTGGAGAGGCTTTGAGGGGTTCAAAGTGAATCAGTTGTCGCAGATTACTCGGTTCCTCCTCTAGTCTTTTCTTTTATTAATTTGTGGAACATGGGCATTGCTAGCTGGCCAGCGTTTATTGCCCATCCCTAATTGCCTTGACGGCAATTGAGAGTCAACCACATTGCTGTGACTCTGTAGTCACATATAGGCCAGACTAGATAAGGATGGCAGATTTCCTTCCCTCAAGAACATCATTGAACCAGATGGGTTTTTCCGACAATCAACAATGGTTTCATGGTCATCAGTAGATTCTTAATTCCAGAATTTATTTATTGAATTCAAATTCCACCATCTGCCGTGATGGGATTCGAACCCAGGTCCCCAGAACATTAGTTGAGTTTCTGGATTAATGGTCTGGTGATAATACCACTAGGTCATCACCTCCCCAGGTAAGACTTGGATAAGATACATCAATAAGATTCAGTTTCTAGTCAATGATAACCAAAATACATTGATGGGCGTTGGGGAGGGGTTTCAACAAGGAGCAGAGATTTCTCTTGTTTGAGGTGGTCATTATGTAGCATTTATATATCAACCCGAACTTGGATGTTATCCACATCCTGCTGTAGTTTGGCAGAAATTGTTTCATTACTGGAAGATTTGTGAGTGCAGCCAAAAGTTTACACTCCATCCATTCCACCCCCCCCACGCCCACACATCCCTCGGCAGGTTCTGATACAGGGCGGGGGTGGGGCAGGGCAGTGTGGGATCGCACAGACAGAATTCCCTCGGAGTTCTCGCCCTCCCCGACCTTGCAGCAATTTATTCTGGGGTCTACGTGGTGTCGGAATGGAAGCCTGCCCTTGCCCCAGTTAAGGCCCTTGAGTAACCACTTATTGGGCGCGTAAGGAAGGCTTCCTGCCCAGCCTGAGTTCTGAGGCTGATTGGCAAAGGAAAATCTCAGTGGGTCAGCTTACCACTTCCACACACACCACCCTACCCTCCTGTCCATCCTTGGCCTTTTGCAATGTTCTACTGAACCCCAACACAAACTGGAGGAACAGCACCTCATCTTCTCACTGGGCCTTCTGGACTGAACATTGAGTTCAACTACTTCAGAGGGTGGACTCTCCCCTCAACTTTCGTCCCATTTCCATTCATTTTATTTCATTTCATTTCAACAGACCCGCTGAGATCTTCCAGCATTTTCAGATTGCAGCACCTGCAGTATTTTGCTTTTATCTGAATGAACGGAGTTTGATCTCAGGCGGGTAGAGGTGGGGGTGGGGGCAGATTGCACCTCCATCTCAGAAGTTCCCTCTCAATGGGGGCCCCCTACCATTAAAGCCCAGTGATCTCTGGAACCCCCCTCCTCCATCACCAGCTTACCCCCGGAAACGCCAATCACCCCCTTCAGGCCCTCCCAGATTTTCTCTACCCTTCCCGCCAGGAATCCTGACTTTTTTCTCTGGTTCCTGGGACTTTGACTCAGGAACGTTTCTTGCAGTGCCTCTTCCGGCCACTGCAGCGCTGTTCCAATCAGACTGGCCAGCAGCTCTCCGAGGCCGGTCCGTCTCCCAGGTTGGGGGCAGACGACCCACCCTTTGCCCATCAACATTCGCTGGAACGCAAAACGGCAATAGGGCATTTCAGTTGGCAAAGATGATTCTTTAGATGGCAGGATTCAAGCTCCCACCACCTTAAACATTCAGAGCAATGAAATCATGGAATGAGAGAGGGGGGCAGTGGTTAGTGAAGGTTTCTGGGTTGCTTCCCTGAGTGATGTACTAAGGCGGTGATGATCGATCTCCAACAATCTCAACCATCTTCCTTAGTGTTGGGTATGATTCCAGCTACGGGAGTGTTCTTGCTTTGACCTCCATCGACCTCAGACCCCCTCAGTAAATTGCTGCAAGGTCGGGGAGGGCAAGAACCCAGAGGGAATGCTGTCTGTGCCCTGCCCCCCTGTATCAGGACCTGCCGAGGGATGTGTGGGTGTGGAGGGGGAGGAATGGATGGAGTGTAAACTTTTGACCATAATAGAACATAAGAACATAAGAAATAGGAGCAGAAGTAGGCCAACTAGCCCTTCGAGCCTGCCCCGCCATTCAATAAGATCATGGCTGATCTGTCGTGGCTCAGTTCCACATTCCCGCCCTCTCCCCATAATGTTAGCTGCACTCACAAGTCTTCCAGTAATGAAACAATTCCTGCCAAACTACAGCAGGATGTGGATAACACCCAAGTTCGGGTTGATATATAAATGCCATATGATGACCACCTCGAACAAGAGAAATCTCTGCTCCGTGTTGAAACCCCTCCCCAACTCCCGTCAATGTATTTTGGGTTATTGATTTGGGTCCCTGATTTGGTTGAATGTGGCCCTTGCATCTGGAACATCTACACTCACCACCTCCTGTTTCGTCTATATCTGGGTCAAAGCTGCGGAGTGTTTTGGAACCAGGCAGCTCAATGTGAACCTCAAATAAGCATCAGTGAGCTGGGTACTTGTGAGTGGGGTGTTTTGGATGTCACTATTGGTGACTCCTTCACTGAATTTACAGATAAGGGGGGCAGCTGGTAAGAATTGACAGAGTCAGATTGACCCTGATCCTTATGGATTGGTGTCACCTGGATAATTCTCCATGTTGTCAGGTAGATGCCATGGTCATACCTGCCCTATACCTTGCGCCAGTTTTGAAAATCTACGCACAGATCTCCCATTCATCAGTTTTCTGACACTAAGCATGAATTTTGGAACAAAAGTTGGCAATCGTTTGCATTGAAAAAGGCAGTTCCTCGAATCTCTCTCCTGTGATGATTGTGAGTTGCTAAAACCTCATTGCTGGGAATTATCCTGTGCTTCTTTTCTCCAGCACCAACCAGTGAACCCACGCTCCTCGCCTGCGACGGGGTGACAGACACTAGCATATCACTCAAGTGGCGGCCTCCTGAACGTATTGGAGCAGCAGGGCTGGACGGCTATCGCATCGAGTACTGCCTTGAAGGAAGTAAGCCCCATCTTTTCCACAGATACGCCAAGGAGAATAGGGCACTCGCTGATAAATAACACATATACAAATTGTTAGACAAAACTAGACCATGGTCAATCTGGTTTACCTTCTACTATACTAGTGGTCACATGGTGCAATGAGGTTATTGACCAATCACAGTGACCACTCTCTATCAATGAATCAGTGACACTCTCCCACTGGGAGGGAGATTTGACAGTTCCAAAGTTCCTCCAAGACACACTTTACTGAGTCAACCTCATGGGCTGGATTTTCTGGCCCTCCCCACTGATGGAATCTTTCAGTCCTGCTGACATTAACCCCTGACCCTGACCTATCAGGGACACCAAGGAGAAGCCCATTGATCTTAAGAATAATTCCATCTACTCCGCTTGAGATGGAATTGAGTTTCAGTTGAATGTTTTATCTGAAGGACTATACTGGAGTGTTATCTGAGTTTTTGTGGCCAATTCCCTGGAGTGGATCTGGAAAGTAAACCTTCTAATTTGGGACTTGCCAATTGGTTGATATTTTATCGACATGTCTCAGTGACAATTGTCTTGATTGGTTCTAATTAGGCAACAATTAGCTGGCCAAGATTGCTAAATGTTAGCCAATTAGTGACTGACTAGTGATTAACTAGTGCTACAATCCCAGTTGATGTTATAACTAGATGGGAAAACTCCCAGAATGGAACCGAGGCTCAAAAGACCAGAACTTTCACCTTACTTTTAATAAGAACATGGAAGAACAGTGCAGAGTTACAGAACCTCTAACTAATTTTAACAGCAAGGAGAAAAAAAAATTATTAATCATAAAACAATTGAATAAGGATACAATACTCCTTTACTCTCCCTTAGTTTAACAAAAAAAATTATTAATCATAAAACAATTGAATGAGGATACAATACTCCTTTACTCTCCCTTAGTTTAACAATTACACACAGGTTTTAAGATTAACATGGATTACAAATGATGTGGCGATGCCAGCGATGGACTGGGGTCGGTAAGAAGTCTCACAACACCAGGTTAAAGACCAACAGGTTTATTTGGAAGCACGAGCTTTTGGAGCAGTGCTCCCTCATCAGGTGAGTGCTCGGCGTAGCGCTCCCAAAGCTCGTGCTACCAAATAAACCTGTTGGAGTTTAATGTTACCATGGATTACAATGTACATTTTAAGATACAATGGTCTCATTGACACAAAGTTCCCTTTAAACACACAAGATGATTATGGTCAAATACATACACACTCTGCTCTGAACCCAAGTTAGTGACTATGGATTTCTACTCAGGTGATTGTCAAATGACAGTTTCCAAACACCTTTCCTAAAAATACACTTTAAAATCTTTTCTCACAATAATATGTTCCCTCAGCAGTTTGCATTCTCAGATCTAATCCAGGTTTTCCAAATGTCTGTTTTAAGCAAAGCTTCCACTCCACTTTTAACAGTGAATTCAGTCCAGGTTTCACGACAGCCGCTTTAGGGTTTTCTTGTTTTGACTGTTATACAAAGTGTTTATGATTGCTTTAAGTGTTGATTCCCAGGCTCCGGGAAAATGGCATCAAATGTTTGATTTACCTCAGAAGTCTGCTGTCCCATTTTAAATATGGTTACTGCAATTGTCTCACGAACTCAGATCACTTGGTTTACTCTTTAATTGATTCTTCTAAGCAATCCTTAGTCTCTGTTCTGTTAGCTTCAGTTGTCTTTAAGATATTTTCTGTTCCCAATTTCTTGGTTATCTGGACTGTAACTGGTTCTTTTGATCATCTACCTCTTTGCGTCTCCCTTATTCTGTCCAATCTTTCTTCTGGCAGAGCTGAGAGATGTTCACTCCCTGGTGTCCTATCTCCAACTGTAATATATCCAGATGACATTAAAACTTAAAAGTTTTCCTACCATACAAGGATTTCCAGTTGCTAAGCAACTACTGCTACTATTATTCATTCCTCATGCTGTAACCCTCTCTAAGCATAACAGAAATACAGTTGTAATTGAAACCAACCCCAAGACATAGAAATACCTTTGTCCCAGCATGAATCTAGCTATAGATTTACTCTTGCAGGTAGAGAAACATTAAATTAAGCACACTTAAAAATTATAACTTGTTTTTAATGATGACCAAAATAAATATAAATCCCTTTAAACTACCTCTGTTTTCTTAACATTGATAAGACTAATTCACTGTTCAGTGTCAGTGCAGAGCACCCACATTTTCAGAGTTCACAACTGTCATCAAGGTCTCAGACAGGAAGGTGTAGAAGATTGTGTAGCTTTATTTGAAGATAATGTGTGGAAGCTCATTGGCATAACATTCCTCCTATAACCAATCATGTCAAAGCTGAAGCAACTGCCTGCTCATCTTCCAGCTGTTTGTGGGGTCTTGCTATGCACAAAATTGCTGTCATTTTACCTACATCAAACCAGCTGAGAATGATCTCACTGTAGGTGAAGAACTTTGTTTTCGCCAGCCAGTCTTCCCGTTTAGGACCCTAACCACATAGAATTAAAACCTTCTCGGAGGAACAGGAGGAGGCCAATCAGCCCCTCAGGCATGTTCTATCATTCATTTACACCATGACTGGTCTGCATCTCCACTCCATTTACTCTCCCAGTTTCTCTTAACCCTCGACAAAAGCCTAGCTACCTTAGTTTTGAAACTGACTCTAATTTTGTCCTGGCACTTTTTTTAATCTCTAATTTTTACTCTGTCGCCTTATTCCCATTTTGAATAAATCAAATAACCAATTATCTGCTCCCTTACTCTGGATTTGTGCCATCAAAGGAAATAGTTTATCTCTATCTACCTCGATCATAATGAACGGTGGGACAGGCTCGCAGGGCTGAATGGCCCCCTCCTGTTTCTAGTTTCTATGTTTCGATGTTTACCCCCCTGAACTCTTTAATCTTTTGTTTTTTCCCAAGCTGGCACCGGTTCGAGGCAACTTCTTGTGAGCTGCACCCAGCATTCCTTCTAATTCTACCTTTTACTCTCAGTCTCTGCTTCTAAAACTTCACTCTAACTCCCTTAAACTTCCTCATTAAGTTGATCTTTCTCTACACCCTACCATTGACTGGAACACTACATCCTGCGCTCTCTCCTTTCCTTCTCTATGAATGGTATGCTTTGTCTGTACAGTGCACAAGAAACAACACTTTTCACCGTGTGTTAATACATGTGACAATAATAAATCAAATCAAATCTTAAACACTTCAATTAATCATTACTTCTGTACTTTGCAAACTGGCTGTAATATTTAACTCTCTGAGCGTGCTATATTTCTGGTGAATCTGTGTTGCACTCTCCTTGCAGCTAATATATCCTTCCTGACACGATGTTGCTCAATTTATTTAATCAGTTTTCATTCTGCCGAACACAGATTTATTTTCCTACTTTTTTTGTTTCAAACACAGCAAACGAGTGGATTCTGTCCAACCCTGAGCTAACCGATAAAACCAAATACACGATCAACGACCTCCCAACTGGGGAGAAAATCTACGTGAGGGTAAAGGCGGTGAACGTGGCTGGAGAAAGCCGCCCCATCTGTTTGACAACAGCCATTATCATCAAAGAGGTTGTGGGTGAGCAGCTCTTTCTGTCTGTCTATCAGTCAACGACCTTTGTCTAAGCTTGGGGCCAACACCCAAGGGTGAACCCAACCTCCAGTGAGGAGGAGGTTCCATGCAGTGAGGTTTCCTGGGCTGGGGGAACCTGACCAGTATCTTCTGGTGTCGCTGTGGCTGCTGGAGGTGTGAACCAGCAGTCACTGAGCTTGGAAGGGGATGATCATGCTATATGTCTTAGTCTGTGGAGGTGATATTGCATATCTCTGAGAGGATATTTAGATATCCATATATGTACATTTATATGAATTTTTCTCATTTTCCAAGAGTGTTTGTGTATGTCTGTCTTCATGCATGTGTTGTGCCTGTGTGTACGTGTTTGCTTTTGTGTTTTGTATGTGTGTCTGTAGGTACAGTGGTTAACAGCCTCACAGTGACAGGGACCCGGGTTCAAATTTGGGTGACTGTGTGGCGTTCGCACGTTCTCCCCGTGTCTGCGTAGGTTTCCTCCCACACTCCAAAGATGTGCAGTTCAGGTGCATTGGCCATTGTAAGTGTGTAGGTTAGGCCTGGGTAAGATGCTCTTTCGGAGACTTAGTGCGGACTCAATGGGTCAAATGGCCTCCTTCTGCAATTTAGGGATTCTATGATGTGTGCATGTGTACATGAGTGTGCGTGTGTGTGTATGTGCGTGTGCATCTGTGCATGTGTGCACATGTGTGTTGCATGTGTGTGTGCATATATGTGCATACATGTTGTGCATATGTGCACACGTGTGCCTGTGTGTATGTGCATGTGTGTGCATCTGTGTGTGTACGCATGTGTGTTGCATGTGTGTGTGCATATATGTGCAAACATGTTGTGCATATGTGCACACGTGTGCCTGTGTGTATGTGCATGTGTGTGCATCTGTGCGTGTGTACGCATGCATGTGTGCACGTGTGTACATGTGTGCGTGTGGTGTGTGTGTGGTATGTGTGCATGTGTTCCTCACACACACATGTTATAAGTTGCTAATTTCTCAATCATCTATCTGTTTCAGAACCCCCGAAGATCCGTCTCCCACGGCAATTGAAACAAACTTACATTCGCAAAGTTGGCGAGTCACTCAATCTCATGATTCCTTTCCAGGTGGGGAACGATATCCCTGATGATTGATCTGAGTTCTTATTGTCACATGTACTGGAATATACTGAAAAGTATTGTTTCTTGCACGCTATACAGACAAAGCATACCATTCATAGCGTACATAGGGGAGAGTGCAGATTGTAGTGTTACAGTCATAGCGAGGGTGTAGAGAAAGATCAACTTAATGCGAGGTAGATCCATTCGACAGTCTGATGGATGGCAGCAGGGAAGAAGCAGTTCTTGAGTTGGTTGGTATGTGACCTCGGAATTTTGTATCTTTTCCCCGACGGAAGAAGGTGGAAGAGAGAATGTCCGGGGTGCGTGGAGAGCTTGATTATTCTGGCTGCTTTGCCGAGGCAGCAGGAAATGTAGACAGAGTCAATGGATGGGAGGCTGGTTTGTGTGATGGATTGAGCTACATTCATGATCTTTTGTAGTTCCTTGCGGTCTTGGGCAGAGCAGGAGTCCTTACCAAACTGTGATACAACCAGAAAGAATGCTTTCTATGGTACATCTGTAAAAGTTAGTGAGAGTCGTAGCTGACATGCCAAATTTCCTTAGCCGTTTGAGAGGAGCTGTTTGGAGGAGGGTAGGGGAGTTCTCCCCAGTATCTTGGGTAAGATGTTCTCTCTCAGCTACAGAGGTACATATCTGCATATCAAATTGAAAGTTAACCATGTGGCCACACGCAACCAAATTCTTCTTTGAAATGCAACTGTGCAATAGTCTTAAAGTTCCACACAGTCCAACAAATAAACTAAAATTTAGCCCTGGCTAAAATTTATCCGTCAGCCAATATCACAGGAAACGGATATCTAGTTATTGCTGTTTATGGGATCTTGCTAAGTGTAGATTGGCAGCGAAGTTTCCTGCATTACAACATTGCAGACGTACTTCATGAAGAGCTGGCCCTGAGCTTTAAAAAGCCTCAAGTTCCTGCTTTTTGTGTTATGACCTTCCAGCAGTCACATCAGGCAGGAGTTAATCCCATCCATCGCTGTCCAATGGATGATGAATCAGGGTTGGATAATGCATGGTTATGACCATTAACCTTTCTCTTTACCAGGGCAAACCCAGGCCAAAGGTCATCTGGACAAAGGATGGAGAACCTTTGGACACAAATACAGTCAACATTCGCAACACTGACACCGACACAGTGCTGTTCATCCGCAAGACGGAACGCAAACACTCGGGCAATTACGAGCTGACAGTCCAGGTGGAGAAGCTTCAGGACAAAGCCACAATAATCATTCAAATTGTTGGTACGTTCACTGTCAGTTAGAACGAGGCACAGCCAGGCAAAGCTGACCAATGGAAACGAAATGGCAGGGTTGTGAGAGAGGGATTAAGGGTTAGGGGGAGAGGGCGGGAAAGTGGAACTGAGCCACGACAGATCAGCCATGATCTTATTGAATGGCGGGGCAGGCTCGAAGGACTAGATGGCCTACTCCTGCTCCTATTTCTTATGTTCTTATGTTTCTTATGTTCAAATGATTGAGTTTGGGGTAGCAATATTAATGCTACCGGAAGCTCATGTCCTGGTTTCTCTGGACCTCTTGTGGCCCAGTATTCAATGCATTGCTGCTCCAGCTTTTGTTTCAGTGGGAACCATTGCTGCTTCCCAATCAGAAGCCCCCAGCTTGCTTCTCTCCTGATGGGACCACTCTGATGTTGGGGGTGATTCCCCCAAAACAATTCAAAGTGTCAAAAGTGCTTAAGAACTGAAATAAATTCCATTTTTTTTTTCCAGCGGGATTTTCCAAACGAATTTCCCACACTCTGCGCACTGCAGAGTGCACGAGAAAAATCAGTGGGCGGGGACTATTCCCACTGGGGAAGCCGGCAGCGTAGCGCTGAGTGGGCCATTGCGCATGTGCCAATGTCTCAGCGCCGCAATCGGCACTTACGCAATAGCCCCACACTGCCAGCCTCCCGATCGCTGGCCAGCTTGATCACAGGCCAGCGTCACGACCCTCACATCACTGCCCCTCTGACCCCCCCACGCAACGTCCCAGTCACTGGCCTCCAGAATGTGTTTGGGCCAGCCTCGACCACCCCCTCCCCAATTTCCCCAACACCAGTAGACCTGACTCCACCCTTGTTAGGCCAACCCCTCTCCCCTCATCCTAACGTCCAACCCCAATCGCTGGCCTCCCTATCTCTGTCACTGCCGAGTGCAGAGTGGCAGCAGGAACCCCATGCCCACCGATGGCCTCCCCTCACCCCCCACAAGAGGTCCTGCTCCCTTGGCATTGCCCTATGCCTGGTGGACAGTGCTAAGGTGCCCCCTGGGCATTGGCACTTTGCCCTTTGGGCAGTGCTAGGAGGCCAGGCTGGCAATGCCAAGCTGGCAATGCCTCCCTTACTCCCAAATTTCTGGGGAGCCTTCAGTCCAGCGGGATCAGGCTGCCAGCTCCCCGCTACTGTAAACCCCACTGGAGTGTACCGCTCCTGGTGAGGGTGGAGACTATAGCGGGCCTGAGACTGAAGTCTCCTGGTCCACTAATTGAAATAGATTCAAGTTAGGATCTAAACAAATTATGCAATTCTAAGTCGATCTCTGGTGCGGTGCTGATGGCACCGGATATCCAGCTATCAGGGACTCGCGGAAGCCTTGGTGCCAACTAAATGGCCTCCCCTAGAGCTTCCCGGCCTGCTGCATAGTGTGCTGGGAGAATTGCCCCCATTATCTGCGAGGGTGTCCCAACTTGAAACATTGGTCTGTGGTGGTGTATAGTTTGCTTTTGGAATGTGTGAGGAGTCACGTGAAACTCCCAGTGAGAATAACCAGCCCAGTCATTGTGTAACAATAACTAAAGACTATTTATTAAATTAGAGAAGAGCCAGAGAGTGGTTGTAGAGAGTTTGTTTTTCAAACTGGAGGCCTGTGACCAGCGGTGTGCCTCAGGGATCAGTGCTGGGCCCATTGTTATTTGTCATTTATATTAATGATTTGGATAGAATATAGGTATGGTTAGTAAGTTTGCAGATGACCGCAAGATTTGTGGTACAGTGGACAGTGAGGAAGGTTATCTAGGATTGCAACAGGATCTTGATCAATTGGGCCAGTGGGCTAATGAATGGCAGATGGAGTTTAATTTAGACAAATGCGAGGTGATGCATTTTGGTAAATTGAACCAGGGCAGGACTTACTCAGTTAATGGTGGGGCACTGGGGAAAGTTACAGAACAAAGAGATCTAGGGGTAATGTTCATAGCTGTTTGAAAGTGGAGTCACAGGTGGACAGAGTGGTGAAGAAGGCATTCGGCATGCTTGGTTTCATCAGTCAGAACATTGAATACAGGAGTTGGAATGTCTTGTTGAAGTTGTACAAGACGTTGGTAAGGCCACACTTGGAATACTGTGTACAGTTCTGGTCACCCTATTATAGAAAGGATATTATTAAACTGGAAAGAGTGCAGAGAAGATTTACTAGGATGCCACTGGGACTTGATGGTTTGAGTTATAAGGAGAAACTGGATAGACTGGGACTTTTTCTCTGGAGCGTAGGAGGCTGAGGGGTGATCTTATAGAGGTCTATAAGATAATGAGGGCATAGATCAGCTAGATAGTCAATATCTTTTCACAAAGGTAAAGGAGTCTAAAACTAGAGGACATAGGTTTAAGATGAGAGGGGGGAGATACAAAAGGATCCAGAGGGGCAATTTTTTCACACAGAGGGTGGTGAGTGTCTGGAACAAGCTGCCAGAGGTAGTAGTAGAGGTGGATACAATTTTATCTTTTAAAAAGCATTTAGACAGTTACATGGGTATGATGGGTATAGAGGGATATGGGCCAAATGCGGGCAATTGGGATTAGTTTAGGGGTTCAAAAAAAAGGGCAGCATGGACAAGTTGGGCTAAAGGGCCTGTTTCTATGCTGTAAACCTCTAGGACTCTAATTAAGTTGCACTAAGTACCCAGTTTATATGGAAATTACCCCTTGTTCCAAAATATATCTACAATCCCGAAATTCCTTCCCAAGCAACATGCAAATTAAATTGTAAATCAGTCAGCTCATAGTTACCCCACAACACAAGGCAGAGGATTGGGTCTGAGAAACATCTCTTCCTGGTCTAGTGAAGATATTTAAAGGTTTACAAACGTTTTACAAAGGTTTCTGTGTTGTTTGAGCTCTAAGAACCAGAGAATCCTTACAGTGCAGGAAGACGCCTCTCCAAATGAGCGTCCTACCCAGACCCTTCCTCCACCTTACCCCCGTAACCCCACATATTTACCATGGCTGATCCACCTAATCTACACATCTTTGCACACTAAGGGGCAAGGGTAATTCGACATAACATGGGCAACAGATGGTGGCCTTTCCAATGATCCCCAGTTCCTGTGGATGAATAATAAGAATATAGGGTGGGAACCCGGCTTGAGATGGATTTCGGCTTTATCTTAGATCACTGATGGCAGATAGCCTATGTCTCGGAGATCCAATGCAAGAAGTTAGAGGAAATCTCCAGGGTGGAAAAGAGCGCTTATCATTTAGTGAATTCTGATGTTTATTAATGGCTGTTATAATGAATAAGAATCACAGCTGAAAGGAGACAGGAGAATGGGAAAATTCTGGTGGAGATAATGGGGAAATGTGTGCTTATCAAAACAGAAGAGAAAAGGTTATGTTTAGTGATTTTTCCACAGAGAAACCTGGTCCACCATTGGTTGTGAAAATTGTCGAGGTTTGGTACACTAACGTAGCTTTGGAATGGTTACCACCGAAGGACAATGGGAATGCTGCTATTACAGGATACACAATTCAAAAAGCTGATAAAAAGACCATGGTAAGTGTGAAATGAGAGCTAACTCTCACTGTCTCTCACTCTTTCTCTGTCACTCTCACTCTGACTTTCTATCTATTTCTCTGTGTTTCTCTTTCTTTCTCTCTTTCTGACATACCCTGTCACTCTCTCAGTAACTCTTTCTCTCTCCCTCTATGTCACTCTCTCACTGTCACTCTGTCTCTTAGTAACTCTCTCTCTGTCCCTCTCTCTGTCTCTCTCTCTCTCCATCACCCTCTCTTTGTCGTTTTCTTGCTGTCGTTCAATCTGTGAGTCTCTTTCTCTTCTGTCTTTCTCTCTGTCTCTGTCTCTGTCTCTTTCTCTGTCCCTCTCTGTCTCTCTCTCTCTCTGTGTCTCTTCATCACTCTCTCTTTGTCACTCTCTCTCTCTCTGCCATTCAATCTGTAACTGTCTCTCTCTATCTCTCTCCCTGTCTCTTTGTCTCTCTCTCTCTCTTTCTCTCTCTCTCTCTTTCTGATTCTCTCTCTCTCTCCCTCTTTCTGATTCTCTCTCTTTCTCTCTGTCACTCTCTTTGCCACTCTCTCTCAGTCATTTATATCTGGTCGTTGTGTTGTTACTTTGAATTGGTTATAGTTCTGTTTTTGATGACATTACACAGTTCCATTGCCTTGTGTGCTTTAACTTTTAGTCATATTCTGGACATCTCCTGTCTACCTGTTCATAATATCAAAATGTTGTGTTTGTCAAACTGATTGCAATGAGATGTTAATTGTCCCCATTTCCCAGATACTTAATTAGTTTTTCAGAGACACAAAGGTTCCTCTCAACCTTTTGGAGCCTTGATAATTCTGTTACGATTGTTGTAACCTTGGAACAATCCCATTTGGGGTGTGACTGTTTTAGTGCCATCTGAGATGTATTTTGTCCTGTCTGCATGCAGTGAGTGTGGATACTACAATGCGGTCTGTTTAACTCTTTCCATCCTCTCTCTCTCCTTCTGCAACCCACACTCCCTGGGCTTTCCCTACTACAGTTCATTCATTCCCTATTACAGATGTCAAATTCTTTGAGAGAATATGTACAAGTTTCACTACAATGGTTTCAGTGAATGTGGAGAGATTGGAGAAGCTGAGATTGTTCTCCTCAGAGCAAAGAGGATTAAGGAGAAAATTAACAGAGGCATCCAAAATTATAAAGTGTTTTGACAATGTAGATGAAGTTTATTTAGTAGTGTCACAAGTTGGCTTACATTAACGCTGCAATAAAGTTACTGTGAAAATCTCCTAATCGCCACATTCCGATGCCTGTTCAGGTACACTGGGGGAGAACTTAGTACGGTCAATGCACCCTAACCAGCACGTCTTTCAGACTGTGGGAAAAAACTGGAGCACCTGGAGGAAACCCACGCAGACACAAGGAGAACATGCAGACTCCGCAGAGACAGTGACTCAAGCCAGGAGTCGAACCCGGGTCCCTGGCGCTGTGAGGCAGCAGCGCTAACCACAGTGCCACCGTTCCGTGATGGAGAGAAACTGGCCAAGGCTCTCCATCTCCCCCACTGCGGGAATCATAGTGCGTGAGTTGGAAAAATCAGCAGACAGTTTCAAGGTCCATTGAGCTCAGATGGGAATTTCCAGTCTTGGGACGGGCGCGGGCAGCCGGAGAATCCCGCCCACTGTTTCCCGTACCAAGAGAGTCGACAACCAGGGGACATGGGTTAAAATATTGTCAGATATATACAGGGTAAATCAGAAAGAAAATGACCCAGCAATTATAGTAATCTGGAATCTGACAAATGAAAAGGAAACAGATTCAATGGTAACTTTCAAAAGGGAATTAGATGAATGTTGAAATGAAGGATAAAGGACAATGGGGATAGAACCATACTGGGATTAATTGGACAGACCTTGCAAAGAGCCAGCATAGGTACGATGGATCGAATGGTCTGCTTTAATGCTGCACCATTCTATGATTCTAGACTGGTATCAGTGAGCTGAGCCCTGCTTTGGCACGTTCTTCTACATGGAGGTTTACTGAGTCCAAAGCATTACTGCCGGGTATGATTCCCGGTTTGGATCACTGTCTGTATGGAGTTTGCACGTTCTCCCCGTCTGCCTAGGTTTCCTCGTGGTGTTCCAGGTTCCTCCCACCCTCCAAAGATGTGCAGGTTAGTTGGATTGGCCATGCTAAATTGTCCCTGGATATGTAGGTTAGAAGGATTAGCTGGTTAAGTGTGTGCAGTTGCGGGGATAGGGCTTGGGGTGGGATTATTGTTGGTGCAGACTCGATGGGCCGAATGGCCTCCTTGTGTAAAGATTCTATAATCCTATGACAGACAAACCAACACCGTGTTTCAATGTTGTGATAATTCCTTCCCCTCTCTAGGATTGGTACACAGTGATCGAACACTATCACAGAACCAACTGCGTCATACCTGACCTCATCATCGGAAACGAGTATTACTTCCGTGTCTATTCCGAGAATATGTGTGGACTGAGTGACGAAGGCACAGTAACAAAGAACAGCGCCCTGATTCAGAAGGAGGGTCTGTTTCAATGCTCTCGTACCGTGATTTATTTCCTCATCATTTTGTTAAAGGGATTGCTCTGGGCATGAAGATTTTATCCCTCCCAAATCCCCGACCCATCCAGAGAGGTTCTCTCCTGGGAAAAGCAGTTCACAAAAGCTACCCAGAGTCTGCCTTTTATTAATCAATCACTTGACAGATAGAATTTCCCATCATAATCATTTGTCCATTCTGTACTTACGTTGACAAATCACCAATCTCATTTATTGTTAAGTCTCTACACAAGTTGCAGTGTAGGGACAGTAGGATATCCCTGGCCATTGCTGGAGGATTTCCTCAGGGTTGTGTCTGGGGCCCACCTTCAGCTGCTTCATCAATGTATTTCCTTGTTTATTGATTGATTGTCACAAGTAGGCTTACATTAACACTGCAACAAAGTTACTGTGAAAATGCCCTAGTTGCCACACTCCAGCCTCTGTTCGGGTACACTGAGGGAGAATTTAGGATGGCCAATGCACCCTAACCAGCGCGCCTTTTGGACTGTGGGAGGAAACTGGAGCACTCAGGAGAAACCTACGCAGGCACGGGGAGACCATGCTTACTCCGCACAGACAGTGACCCAAACCGGGAATCGAACCAGCCTCCCTGGTGCCGTGAAGCAGCAGTGCTAACCACTGTGTCACTGTGCTTTCCGACATAATGTCAGAAATGGGGATCTTTGCAGATGACTGCGGAATGTTCAGCACCATTCGCAACTCCTCAAATACTGAAACAGTCCATGTTCAAATGCAACAAATCCTGGATAATATCCAGGTTTGGGCTGGCAAATAATCTTCACATAGAAACATGGAAGGTAGGAGCAGGAGGAGGCCATTTGGCCCTTCGAGCCTGCTCTGCCATTCGTTACGTGCATGGCTGACCATCCAACTCAGTAGCTTAATCCTGCTTTTCCACCATAACCTTTGATCCCATTCACCTCAAGTGTTTTACCATCAGTGAATCCTCCACTACCCATACCTTGGGTTTACCATTGAGTGGAAACTGAACTGGACTGGCCATATAAATACTGTGGCTCCAAGAACAGGTCTGAGGCTGGAATTCTGCAGTAAGTAACTCACCTTCTGACCTCCCAAAGCCTGTCCACTGTCTACAAGGTACAAGTCAGGAGTGGGATGGAATTCTCCATACTTGTCTGGATGGGTGCAGCTCCAACAGGCCAAGAAGCTCGACACCATCCAGGACAAAGTGGCCCTTAATTGCCACCCCATCCGCCACCTTGAAAATTGATGCCTTCACTACTGGCGCACAGTGGCAGCCGGGTGTACCACCTACAAGATTCACTGCAGCACCTCACCAAGGTTCCTTTAACATCACCCCACCCCCAAACCCATAACCTCAACTAGAAGGAGAAGGGCAGCAGATACATGGGAACGCCATCAACCAGAGCAGTGGTTCCCAATCCATGTGCCATGGTCAGGTAGTGTGCACCCAAGTGTGTCACGAGAAAAGACTCAAACCAGCAAAAAATAGTTTCTCTCTGCTGACACTTATGGGTCCTTTTCTTATTTTAAACACTGATTAGATCATCCCTTAACTTTCTGAATGCAAGAGGAATCTAACCATCTTTATGCATGCTGTCCTCATAATTTCCCCTCTTTATCCCTGATATTATTCAGGTGATTCTGTATGGCACTCCCTCCAGGGCCAATATACCCTCATAATGTCCAATGCCCAAAGCCGATCACTTCAGATGGGATCTAACCATTTGATTCTGATGAATCTTTACTTTGGTAACCCAGTGTAGCGCCAAAGTGTAAAAACCCACATGCCATCACATGAGGAATACCGGTTTGCAAATATTTCTGCTCACTAAACTGTGCCATTTGGATATTGCGGAGTATCTTATTGTTGTACGATGTTACTTACTATGGATTGGCAACCGTTGCCACAGTACCTTTCTTCAGGCCCCAGTGCCTAAATGTACTTCCCTGTGCTGGTTAAATCAGACGCAGAGAACAGCATATCTGATCTGAGCACTCAATATCTCTAATGCCTCTAGATTGAACCATTTCTCAAGACTGTTATCTCCTTTTCCTTCCTCTCCAAACATCTCCAAAATGTGCTGCCCTCTCAGTCCTGTTCCCCCTTTAACCCCTTGCGTTCACTAACCTGCATTTGTTCTCTGTCTGTCAACACTCCAAATGGTTAAAATTCACATCCTTGTTTTCAGGTAACTCCACACCCACTCCCTAGCTCTGGAATCTGCTCCAGCCCTCAACTCCCTGGGATCTCTGCATTCCTCCATATCTGGTCCCTTGCACATTCCCAATTCCCATCACTCCACCATTAGCAGCCGTGCCTTCAGCTGCCTGGATCTTAGAACATTAGTTAGGCCGTACTTGGAATATAGTGCCCAATTCTGGTTGCCGCACTACCAGAAGGATGTGGAGGCTTTGGAGAGGGTACAGAAAAGATTTACCAGGATGTTGCTTGGTATGGAGGGCATTAGCTATGAGGAGAGGTTGGAGAAACTTGGTTTGTTCTCACTGGAATGATGGAGGTTGAGGAGTGACCTGATAGTAGTCTACAAGATTATGGGGGGCATGGACAGAGTGGATAATCAGAAGCTTTTTTCCAGGGTGGAAGGGTCAATTTTGACGAGGGGGCACAGGTTTAAGGTGCGAGGGGCAAGATTTAAAGGAGATGTACGAGGCAAGTTTTTTACACAGAGGGTGGTGGGTGCCTGGAACTCGCTGCCGGGGAAGGCAGTGGAAGCCGATATGATAGCGACTTTTAAGGGGAGTGTGGACAAATACATGAATAGGATGAGAATAGAGGGATATGATCCCCGGAAGGGCAGGGGGTTGTAGTTCAGCAGGCTTGGAAGGCCAAAGGGCCTGTTCCTGTGCTGTAATGTTCTTTGTTCTTTGTATCCGGAACTCTGGGACTCCCTCCCTGAACCTCTCCAGGTCTCCACCTCACTTTTCCTTCCTCAAGACTCTCCTTATGACCTACCTCATTGACCAAGCTTTTGGTCAGAGCTCCTTCTGAGGCCCAGTGTCAAATTTCCGTTTGAACGCAGCTCCTGTGAAGGGTATAGAGGTGCGATGTAAATGCCAGTTGTTGCTGTACTGTCACTGAACTTTGACCCGGAGCTCCGATGGGTGGCATTTGTAATTGTTGTTCTCTCTTGTAGGTTTGGCATTAAAACCGCCCAAGTACAATGACTTTGATTTTCAGGAGGTGCCAAAGTTTACACATCCTCTCATCAACACGGTCGCTGTCGCTGGGTACAACGCAACCTTGAACTGCAGCGTGAGGGGTAATCCCAAGGTACTGACACAATCTTTTCACACTGGAAAAAATCCCTTTGATGTTATATTGTTCTAACTATTATTGTGCAATATAATCCATCTTTGCTCAATAGTAATCGTGTTTTCAGCCTTCCCTTGCAACAATTTTGACCGTTTGCAAAAGCTTCCTGCATTTGAATATTTTCAATAACTTGTTGAATTTATTCATGAGATGTGAACATCACTGGCTTGCTAGGCCATTTCAGAGGGCATTTTTAACAGTGGGTGGGTTTGGAATCACATGTAGGCCAGATCAGGTAAGAATAGTGGGTTTCCTCCCCTAAAGGACGTTAGTGAACCAGATGGTTTTAACCATAATCGACCCTGGTTTCAAGGTCATCGTTAGACTTGTAATTCCAGATATTTATTGAATTCAAATTTCAGCATCTGCCACGGTGGGATTCGAACCCGAGTCCCCAAAGAATTACCCTGGGTCCCTGGATTACTAGTCCAATGACAATGCCACAACGCCACCGTCTCACATTGATTCATTACAAAGTCTTACTCTACCAGACTCACCGTGAGATGAGGACCACCTTCCCAGTACCCTGGGGCCAATATCGCAGAGAAATACAAATGGGCCCAGATCTAATATTGAAAATGACTGTAAGACAGTAAGTGTGGCACGGGTGTTCTAGTGGTTAGCACTGCTGCCTCCCAGCAGCAGGGACCTGGGTTCAATTCTGGCTTTGGGTGACTATCTGTGTGGAATTCTCCCTGTATCTGCATGGGTTTCCTCTGGGTGCTCAGATTTCCTCCCACATTCCAAAGATTACATGGATTGGCCATGCTAAATTGCTCCTTGGTATCCAAAGATATGTAGGTTAGGGGGATTAGCGGGGTATATACATGGGGTTACAGGGATAGGCCCTGAGTAAGATACTGTGTTGGCCAGTCAGTGCAGACTTGCCAAGTGGTCCCCTGCATTGTTGAGATTCTAAGTGCTTTACACTTCATTCTGTCTGCTCCCCAATTTAGCCCAAAATATGTTGGATGAAGAACAGGATGATCATTGAGAATGACCCACGATATCGGATGTTCTCCAACCAAGGAGTCTGTACTCTGGAAATTCGCAAACCCAGTCCGTACGATGGTGGGCTGTACAGCTGTAAAGCAATTAATGATCTGGGCGAGGACGAGGTGGAGTGTAAAATGGAAGTCAAAGGTAAGGTCATCGGGACACCAGCTTGGACACTGGCTGCCTTTGAGAAAATTAAATTATTTTGCCTAACTTTTACCTTTCACAGTGTGACGTTACAATTGGGTGATATTAGCAAATGGCAGGCAGGGTAGCTGTACAAAATGCTGCTCCAATGGGGAGCGTGGCTTATAGGGAACTCCCCTTTATTGGCCCTCTCCGTTCTGCATCATTCTGTCCACTATTTTAATCCAGGTGGTTCCCTGAACATTTTGAAAGCTGTCAGCAGCAGTACCAGTTTAGCCAGCACCCTAACACCGTCTAATTCCCTCAGTCACGCTGCGCTTAGATCATTACTACTCGTTTTGACTTATAAGCTAAAATAAGTATGACCTCCACATTGTTGTAATCCTTTCCAGTGGCATATGTGGACTTCAGTCATCCAAAAGATGTCACAGAACCTTAATACAGCCAGTGACTAAATCATTGACTGGATAAAGAACCATTCCAGAAGGTAAAGAAGTCAGTGCAGACTACTTGAGACTTTGATCTGCCGGGCATTACAGGATGGTGGAAATTTATTTATTTTTATTTGTGTCACAAGTAGGCTTACATTTACACTGCAATGAAGTTACTGTGAAAATCCCCTAGTTGCCACATCTGTTCGGGTTACACTGAGGGAGAATTTAGCACGGCCAAGGCTCCCTAATCAGTACGTCTTTCAGTCCGTGGGAGGAAACCGGAGCACCCGGAAGAAACCCACGCAGACACGGGGAGAACGTGCAGACTCCGCACAGACAGAGGCCCAAGCCAGGAATCGAACCTGGGTCCCTGGCGCCGTGAAGCAGCAATGCTAACCACTGTGCCACCGTGCCGCCCATGAGGCTGAGGGGATCAGGTGAAGATTTCAGAACTGGGGTTGATAGAGTTTTATAGACTCCGTGTTGTGGAACCAAAGCAGATCAAAGAAGTTGGAATGTATTTCAGCCAGGATCTAATCCAATGACGGAGATAACTTGAGGCGTTCATTCCCCAATGTAACATTTCATCTCCCCTTTTTACATCCATGACAACTTTCCAAGTAAAATTAGATAAGTCAAGGAAATAGACCTCCAGCCCCCGTTCAACCTCTCACCTCAGTCAGCCCAATCTGTGCTAATTCGAGGCAATGCTGTCTATTTGGAACTGGAAGGCTCAAAAGAGCTGGGTTATCTTAAGATTGGATTTTGCAAATTAGGCTTCCAGGATTAATGTTTCTGTCAAACACCCACCCCCCCACCCTCCCCCTTTTTAATTATTTCATGGGATGTGGATGTCACTGATAGGGCCAGCATTTGCTGCCCTTGAACTGAACTCAACCATTTCAAAGGGGCAATTCGGAGTCACCCACATTGCGGTGGGTCTGGAACCACATGTAGGCCAGACCGGGTAAGGACAGCAGATTTCCTTCCCTAAAGGACATTAGTGAACCAGATGGGTCTTTCTGATAATCAATGCTGATTTTTGTCATAATCACAATTCCTGAGACAAACTTTTCAATTCCAGATTTAATTAATCAAATTCAACAGCTGCCATGATGGGATGTGAACCCCTGTCCCAGGCCCAGTGTGGGCCTTTGCATTACTAGTCCAGTGACATTACCAATACATCACCATTAACGTCTTATACCCATTAGTAGCCAGAACTCGAATTCACAAAAATCTCTCCTTTAATTTCACAACTTTAATAACTGTAATTTTGAATTAAAGAAATTGCTGCATACACAGTCATTCTACTATGAGACTGTCAGGGGAAGCAGCAAATTTCTTAAAATACAATCAATGTTACAGTGTGTACCTGTTCCAATGTTACAGTGTGTACCTGTTCCAATGTTACAGTGCATACCTGGTTCAATGTTACAATGCATGCTTGTTTCAATGTTACAGTGTATACCTGCTTCAGTGTTACAGTGCGTACCTGTTCCAATGTTACAGTGCGTACCTGGTTCAGTGTTACAGTGTGTACCTGGTTCAATGTTACAGTGCGTACCTCGTTCAGTGTTAGTGTGTACCTGCTTCAATGTTACAGTGCGTACCTGCTTCAATGTTACAATGCGTACCTGGCTCAGTGTTACAGTGTGTACCTGGTTCAATGTTACAATGCATGCTTGTTTCAATGTTACAGTGTATACCTGCTTCAGTGTTACAGTGCCTACCTGTTCCAATGTTACAGTGCGTACCTGGTTCAATGTTACAGTGCGTACCTGGTTCAGTGTTACAGTGTGTACCTGGTTCAATGTTACAGTGCGTACCTAGTTCAGTGTTAGTGTGTACCTGCTTCAATGTTACAGTGTATACCTGCTTCAATGTTACAATGCGTACCTGCTTCAATGTTACAGTGCGTACCTGGTTCAATGTTACAGTGCGTACCTGCTTCAATGTTACAATGCGTACCTGCTTCAATGTTACAGTGCGTACCTGGTTCAATGTTACAGTGCGTACCTGCTTCAATGTTACAGTGCGTACCTGCTTCAATGTTAGAGTGCGTACCTGCTTCAATGTTACAGTGCGTACCTGGTTCAATGTTACAATGCGTACCTGGTTCAATGTTACAGTGCGTACCTGCTTCAATGTTACAATGCGTACCTGCTTCAATGTTACAATGCATACCTGGTTCAGTGTTACAATGCGTACCTGGTTCAATGTTACAATGCGTACCTGGCTCAGTGTTACAGTGCGTACCTGCTTCAATGTTACAATGCGTACCTGGCTCAGTGTTACAGTGCGTACCTGCTTCAATGTTACAGTGTATACCTGCTTCAATGTTACAATGCGTACCTGGTTCAGTGTTACAATGCGTACCTGCTTCAATGTTACAGTGTATACCTGCTTCAATTTTACAATGCGTACCTGCTTCAATGTTACAGTGCGTACCTGGTTCAATGTTACAATGCGTACCTGCTTCAATGTTACAATGCGTACCTGCTTCAATGTTACAATGCATACCTGGTTCAGTGTTACAATGCGTACCTGGCTCAGTGTTACAGTGCGTACCTGCTTCAATGTTACAGTGCGTACCTGCTTCAATGTTACAGTGCGTACCTGCTTCAATGTTACAGTGCGTACCTGGTTCAATGTTACAGTGCGTACCTGGTTCAATGTTACAATGCGTACCTGGTTCAGCAGGTGCAGCAGGTGGTCAGGAAGGCGAATGGGATGCTGGCCTTAATAGCGAGGGGGATTGAATATAAGAACATAAGAACATAAGAAATAGGAGCAGGAGTAGGCCATCTGGCCCTTCGAGCCTGCCCCGCCATTCAATAAGATCATGGCTGATCTGTCGTGGCTCAGTTCCACTTTCCCGCCCTCTCCCCATAACCCTTAATCCCCTCTCTTATCAAAAACCCATCAACCCGCTTCTTAAAAATATTTAGCGAGGCAGCCTCCACCACTTCAACGGGCAGAGAATTCCAGAGATTCACCACCCTTTGAGTGAAGAAGTTCCTCCTCAACTCCGTTCTGAACTGCCCCCCCTTTATCTTGAGGCTGTGCCCCCTAGTCCTACTGTCTTTTTTGAGCGGGAAGAGTCTTTCCACCTCTATCCTATCCATCCCATTCATCATCTTATACGTCTCAATGAGATCTCCCCTCATTCTTCTAAACTCTAACGAGTACAAGCCTAGTTTATTCAGCCTCTCCTCATAGCTCAACCCCCTCAACTCCGGTATCAGCCTAGTAAACCTCCTCTGCACTCCCTCCAAGGCCAAAATATCCTTGCGCAGGTGCGGCGCCCAAAACTGCACACAGTACTCCAGCTGCGGCCTCACCAATGCCCTATACAGCTGCAGCAAGACCTCCCTACTTTTATATTCAATCCCCCTCGCTATGAAGGCCAGCATCCCATTCGCCTTCCTGACCACCTGCTGCACCTGCAGGCTGGGTTTTTGCGACTCATGCACAAGGACCCCGAGGTCCCTCTGCACCGTCGCCTGCTGCAGTTTTTCGCCACGTAAGTAATAGTCCTTCCTACCATTCTTCCTACCAAAGTGGACCACCTCACACTTGCCAACATTAAATTCCATTTGCCATTTCCTGGCCCATTCGCCCAGCCTATCTAGATCCTTCTGCAGACTCTCCACACCCTCCGCACAATTTGCCTTTCCCCCAATCTTGGTGTCATCAGCAAATTTCGACACCCTACACTCGGTTCCCTCCTCCAGATCATCTATATAAATGGTAAATAGCTGAGGCCCCAGCACCGACCCCTGGGGCACTCCACTAGTCACCAACCGCCAATCCGAATAGCACCCATTGACCCCCACTCTCTGCCTCCTATTTGACAACCAATCCTCTATCCACGCTAACACCCTACCCCCAACTCCATGTCCTCTGACCTTCTGCAGTAACCTCTTGTGAGGTACCTTATCAAACGCCTTCTGAAAATCCAGAAAGACCACATCCACCGGCTCTCCTCTATCCACCGCCCTAGACACATCCTCATAGAACTCCAGTAAATTTGTCAGACACGACTTCCCTTTAATGAAACCGTGTTGCGTCTGCCCTATCAAGCAATTGCCTTCAAGATGCCTCGCAATTTCCTCCTTAATGACGGATTCTAAAGTAGGGAGGTCTTGCTGCGGCTGTATAGGGCATTGGTGAGGCCGCAGCTGGAGTACTGTGTGCAGTTTTAGGCGCCGTACTTACGCAAGGATATTTTGGCCTTGGAGGGAGTGCAGAGGAGGTTTACTAGGCTGATGCCGGAGTTGAGGGGGTTGAACTATGAGGAGAGGCTGATTAAACTAGGCTTGTACTCGTTAGAGTTTAGAAGAATGAGGGGAGATCTCATTGAGACGTATAAGATGATGAATGGGATGGATAGGATAGAGGTGGAGAGACTCTTCCCGCTCAAAAAAGACAGTAGGACTAGGGGGCACAGCCTCAAGATAAAGGGGGGGCGGTTTAGAACGGAGTTGAGGAGGAACTTCTTCACTCAAAGGGTGGTGAATCTCTGGAATTCTCTGCCCGTTGAAGTGGTGGAGGCTGCCTCGCTAAATATTTTTAAGAAGCGGGTTGATGGGTTCTTGATAAGAGGGGATTAAGGGTTATGGGGAGAGGGCGGGAAAGTGGAACTGAGCCACGACAGATCAGCCATGATCTTATTGAATGGCGGGGCAGGCTCGAAGGGCTAGATGGCCTACTCCTGCTCCTATTTCTTATGTTCTTATGTTCAGTGTTACAATGCATACCTGGCTCAGTGTTACAGTGCGTACCTGCTTCAATGTTACAGTGTATACCTGCTTCAATGTTACAGTGCGTACCTGGTTCAGTGTTACAGTGTATACCTGCTTCAATGTTACAGTGTGTACCTGCTTCAATGTTACAGTGTATACCTGGTTCAGTGTTACAGTGTGTACCTGTTCCAATGTTACAGTGCGTACCTGCTTCAGTGTTACAGTGCGTACCTGTTTCAGTGTTGCGGTGCGTACCTGCTTCAATGTTACGGTGCGTACCTGCTTCAATGTTACGGTGCGTACCTGCTTCAATGTTACGGTGCGTACCTGCTTCAATGTTACGGTGCGTACCTGCTTCAATGTTACGGTGCGTACCTGCTTCAATGTTACGGTGCGTACCTGCTTCAATGTTACAGTGCGTACCTGTTTCAGTGTTACGGTGCGTACCTGTTTCAGTGTTGCGGTGCGTACCTGGTTCAGTGTTACAGTGCATACCTGCTTCAGTGTTACAGTGTGTACCTGTTTCAGTGTTACAGTGCGTACCTGCTTCAATGTTACGGTGCGTACCTGTTTCAGTGTTACAATGCGTACCTGTTTCAGTGTTACAATGCGTACCTGTTTCAGTTTTACAGTGCGTACCTGTTTCAATGTTACGGTGCGTACCTGGTTCAGTGTTACGGTGCATACCTGGTTCAGTGTTACGGTGCGTACCTGGTTCAGTGTTACGGTGCGTACCTGGTTCAGTGTTACAGTGTGTACCTGCTTCAATGTTACAGTGTGTACCTGTTTCAGTGTTGCGGTGCGTACCTGCTTCAATGTTACGGTGCGTACCTGCTTCAATGTTACGGTGCGTACCTGGTTCAGTGTTACAGTGCATACCTGGTTCAGTGTTACGGTGCGTACCTGCTTCAGTGTTACAGTGTGTACCTGTTTCAGTGTTGCGGTGCGTACCTGCTTCAACGTTACGGTGCGTACCTGTTTCAGTGTTGCGGTGCGTACCTGTTTCAGTGTTGCGGTGCGTACCTGTTTCAGTGTTACGGTGCGTACCTGGTTCAGTGTTACGGCGCGTACCTGGTTCAGTGTTACGGTGCGTACCTGGTTCAGTGTTACGGTGCGTACCTGGTTCAACGTTACGGTGCGTACCTGGTTCAACGTTACGGTGCGTACCTGGTTCAGTGTTACGGTGCGTACCTGGTTCAGTGTTACGGTGCGTACCTGGTTCAGTGTTACGGTGCGTACCTGGTTCAGTGTTGCAGTGCGTACCTGTTTCAGTGGTAGCTGGAGTACACATTTAAAGAATACTTTTCATGTATTTTGTCTGACAGTATTTTTGTGTTTTTTTCCAAACTGATTCCATGATCCCAGAGAATCAGGTTACTATTAAAGTGCAAGAGAAAATATTTTCACATTCCAATAATCTGATCACTCAGAAGAGCAAAAGCAGCTCAAAAGACTCTCCAAACTCTTGATAAATAGATAAAAGATGAAATTTTCCAAAATGTAAATTAGCTTTATTTTTGTTCTTCATATAAGAATCTTTATCAAATCTATGTATCATTGTAACTTCAATAATTATGCAGCAAGATTCCAATAACTGGGGATCCTTCACACAAAATAGAGAGAGAGTGGGACCACAGTGAGTTAACCATGTGTCACTCTGCAGCAAACATTGTTAGATTTAAATCGACAAGTAGAGATTCATACTTGCTGAAACTCTGTGAATTCAAACTCAGCATTCAAACAGCTCACAGCCCAGCAACAATATACCATCTTCTCATATAAATTACTCATCCCCTCAACAATCATAGATACCATCGCACTATCCCCATCCCTCCCACTCAATATGCCCCTGCTTACAATCACCCCACTCACTCTCCTGCCCTCTTATTCCTCTAAACACTCTCTGTCAGTCACACTCCCCTCACTCACTCTCCCATCACTCATTCTTCCTCACTCACTCTCCCCTTGTTCACTCTCCGCTTGTTCACTTTCCCCCGTTCAGTCTCCCTCACTCACTCTCCCCTCACTCACTCTCCCCTCACTCACTCTCCCCCCACTCACTCTCCCCTCACTCACTCTCCCCCCACTCACTCTCCCCTCACACTCTCCCCATTTACTGTCTCCCCCCACTCACTCTCCCCTCACTCACTCTCCCCATTTACTGTCTCCCCCCACTCACTCTCCCCTCACTCACTCTCCCCATTTACTGTCTCCCCCCACTCACTCTCCCCTCACACTCTCCCCATTTACTGTCTCCCCCCACTCACTCTCCCCTCACTCACTCTCCCCATTTACTGTCTCCCCCCACTCACTCTCCCCTCACTCACTCTCCCCCCACTCACTCTCCCCTCACACTCTCCCCATTTACTGTCTCCCCCCACTCACTCTCCCCTCACACTCTCCCCATTTACTGTCTCCCCCCACTCACTCTCCCCTCACTCACTCTCCCCATTTACTGTCTCCCATCACTCACTCTCCCCTCACTCACTCTCCCCATTCACTCTCCCCCATTCACTCTCCCTGTACTCACTCTCTCCCCTCACTCATTCTTTCCCTCCACTCACTCACCCCCTGCCACTGACAACCCAGATTATTTAGAACAAATATTCATCTTAATCCCCTTCTACTCTCAATCGAGGGTACAGATTTCTGTAGCAAACATCTTATTTGAAAAGGTCTAACAGAAAACTATTTTTAATGAGTTACTTAGTTTAGAAATTTGTACAGACAGATGTGTTGGCTCAGGTGGTTCCAATCATGCACTTGTTCAACAATCCGTAACATCAAGCAAAGTTCTGCCAATATCTGCCCTGTGTTATCTGGTATCTAGTCTGTCATCCTCCCCGTTAGATAGTGAGTCTTGCCCCCTCCTCCATATTGTTCCTTTTGTTTCCATCATTGACATCAGGCTGGACAAGGTAAGGACACAAAACCGGGAATATTCCTGTTGAAATGCAATGGGTATGGTGACTGTTGTGATGGGCTGTCTGTTGGAGCTCCGTGTTCCGAAGTGCTTTCCTCAACCGTGTGTCTTGATTTGGAAATGTGAAGCTGAGACTGTTGCGAATGTGATGGTCACTTGCTTGGTTCTGGCATGGTTACCACCCCACACGTTGAGTCGCTGCATCGTTTACACTGTGCTGCATGCATCAGAGTGCCTGTGAGGCAGCACTTGCTTAGAGGTGAATGGGTCACTGAGTTAGCTGACCCTTCTTAGCACGTATTGAGGTAGATAAAATTGTGGCAAAAAATGAATGACAAGTGATGCTGCAATGGACTCTCTTCATGGCTTCCACTCTAACACTCAGCATGCTTGCCAGATATACAGTTTGCTCATCCATTCTAATGATGGTGTGTGTGTCCATGCTAACCCTCTGGAACAGCAACAGTTCATTGTCACTGTAAGGCTTTGTCCAAGCTCTCTTAAACACTCAGTATTCATTTAAGTATTAGTGTAATCTACAGTACCAGTAATTTGGACACAACTTAATCTAATTCCTTGAGTAAGGAGCTTTAGCCACTGTGAGGAACAACTCTCCCTCAGGACCCACTTCTGTCTGTTACATCAGTTCCCTCCCATTGAGAACTAAAATGAGTGACACCTGATACCTTTCAATGCCAACATCCAGAATTGTTGGGACGCTTTTTCCGAAAGTCTTTAACTGCAGACGAGGGAAGAGAAGGGATAGTGAAGCAATCATGAGACCTGAGAATTGTTTAATTTCCTGGAGCTAAGGCTAGTGTATAGACAGATCAGCCATGAACTCACTCAATGGTGGAATAGGCTGTTGGGGCTGAATGGCCTTTCCTGTTCCTAGACGTAATGATGGTGAGCTGATAATCCGCAAAGTGAAAATCAACTTTCCAAAAGGTTTTAGTTATTCTGGAACCCATGACCTTCTGGCACATCCTTAGAGAGGACCCTGGCAGAAAATCAGTCCTTAAGGACAATCCCAGAACTTCCTTGTGCTGGATATCTACTGACTGTGTCTTTCCAGAGGTTTGTGCTTTAGTGATCGCCACTAATTGACAAATACCATGTGATTCTTGATCACAGTTGCACCTAACATCTCTGCTTATTCCTTAACCCAGTGCCTGCGGGCGTTATTCTCCTGGGCAGTTGCACCTGCTGCTTTGGTTCCTATCTTACATTAGTTGATTGTTCTATAGAATCAACACTGCTCTGTTTAATAATGAAACTGCAGGATTCTCTTTCCATGGTCATATGCTCTGACTTCTAAATGCTGCAAGACTCTCACTGTCTGTCTCTTTCTCTCCTTAGTTGCGCAGTAAGGATTTGTGATTTATATAATTTCATCCAGGTAAGCTTTCATATGAACCCAGGCATATGAAGCTTATGAGTTACCTCATTGCCATACTTAGTCTGATTTTCCTCTTGCTCAGTCAAAGCAGGGTGCAGTGTGCTAAAGTGTGATAGAGATCTTCCAAAGTCAAAAACCTGCCTCCATGGCAGCAAAATCTCATGTTTACTCAGTCCCAAAATGTAAACTGTGGAGGAGACTGTTGTCGCTGGTGTCCTGTAGCACATCAATTCCAAATTCATCTCTACACATTTCAGATTACTGTTCATCTGTACTTCCACAGAGAGGACATTGATAGCAAACCCAGGCAACTGAAACGAAACCAGTGGATGGGCACAAAAAAATAATAAAAAAGCTAATAGAATTTTGATCTTCATCATAGGAGTTGCTGGAATACAAAGAGGGGAAAGTTATGCTTCAGTTGTATAGACCCCCTAGTCAGTCAGATCCCATCTCGAGTAATTGGGTCGTGTTCTGGGCACTGCAACTCAGGAAGGTTATATTGACCTTGGAGACACTTCACGGCAGGCTCACCAAAATCATACCAGCTCTGAAAGGGTTAAATTGTGAGGATAGGGTGTATAGACTGGGTATTATTCTTTCACAACAAGAAGTCTCACAACACCAGGTTAAAATCCAACAGGTTTATTTGGTATCACAAGCTTTTGGAGTGTCACTCCTTCTTCAGGTGAGTCTCACCTGAAGAAGGAGTGAGATTTCTTATTGTGTCACCTCCAGTCCAACACCAGCATCTCCACATCATATTATTCCTTCAAGCATAAAGGGTGTCTGAATTGAGTTTCCATGGCGATTTGATAGTTTAGATAGAGAGAAACTATTTCCGCTGGTGGAAGAAAGTGTAGAACAGTGGAATCCTAACCTTGAAATTAATTCAAGGGAGCCTGGAAACACTTCTTCACTTTAGTGGAGATCTGAAACACTCTCACAGACAGCTGACAGATGAGAATTTTAAAACCACAGTCTCTATTTAATTGAGTGATGTGGAGGTAAATTAGCTGAAGTTAAGATAGAGAGCAGTCAAGACCTAATTGATCTTGAGGCGCGATGGACTGAATGGCCTCTTCTCTTCCATTCCTTGGATAGAACAGTGGCAACTGGAATTTCAAATATTAAGGTTGTTCTTTATAACAAAATCTGAAAACACTACTCAACTTTCTACATGGACAAGACAACAGCCAATTTTGTCAAAGAAATGTTGATTTTCCAAAGAGGACCCCCTCTCCACGTGGAGAGATTTGTCCTTCTTTTTGAGTTATTATTTCAGCGAATCATACAGCAAGAGAGCATTCAGCCCATCGTAACTATGCTGGTTCTCTGAAGGAACGTTCTCCCAGGCCCAATTACCTTCTTGGGCAGTTGGATAAGCCGGGAGTGCCAGCTGTTTATTCCCTTCCATCCAGATGTTGTTACAAAGAGACTATTGAAAAAAAGGCTTTGTCAAATATTTATTTCATGTAGATTTACTCTGATTTTTTTCACAAATGTGATAAAGTTCAAATGTGCTAGCCAGATCATGAGTTGGTTGAACAAGGCACCAACACATGGTGACTTAGCATCCCATTTTATAGTCAGTATTCATTCTAGTAATTACATGGGGTTCTTGGCCAGTTCACACCCCATGCAAAAGCCCATTTGTACCCATTTGTTGGCACTTAGCATTGACTTAAGTAGTAACTGCACCTCTGTGTTAAGAGGAGAATTGGTTAAACTGTGTTACATTATTGAGTATGGCCACTCCATCATTGCCATAGATAATGAGGTATGTGATGATGGAGCGAGATGACGTAGTAATACCATCATCCACATCATCCTTTTAACATTTACTTGGAACTAATATCAATCATCAGCACATTTAGCTTAACTTTTCATATACAGCAACATGAAAACTACATACAACTGACAGGAACTGAACTCACGCTTTGCTGTTCTCGCTATGTGGTGAATTATTTGATGTATTTTGTGCAAAATTCATTATTCAAGTAGATAGAAAAGCACAAGAACAATGATCCTCTGCATTCACCTGAGCATTCTTTTCGCCACATCTAAATATAATTAGAAACTTTACATAAGGTACACACATTTATCTGTCACTACAAAGCTTTTCGTAGAATGCTGGCATGACCATGTCACCACCATATGCCAGATGATTGGGCTGAAGATCGTCTCCAACTGCGTGGTGACCAGTGGCCTTCAAGGTCACAGTGGCCCTTATCTTCTACTCCACCAGCTCTTTCCAGGGGTCAGTGGGTCTGTCTGGTGAGTCGCAAGCTGCCGTCCGCAGTTGTGTCAAACTCACTGATGATGTTCTCTTCAGGTGGGTCAAGATATTCAACTCTGACCAGACAGATGAGGGCAGCCGGGTTGAGAAAGGTCACGGTTTTTGCAGGCTTCCCTGCGTCCAGGGTTCCATTGACTGTATCATCAAGGCCACCAAGCTGTAGGTGGGCTGGGAGTATTCACCATGAGAAAAGACTCCCACTCAATGGATGTCCAGATCATTTGTGACCACAGCTCTTGTACATTACCCTGACGGTTCATGTGATGATTACGTCCTGCGACGTTTACTATTGCTCCTGCTCATCTGGATGGATTGTTCCTGGGTGACAAGAGCTATCCCCTAAAAAGGTGACCCGTGGTCTCACTCTGACACTCAAGTATACAGAGGCAAAGCAAGAGAGACACCTCCACATGGGCAGTGGTAGGAAGGACCACCAGGCTACTGAAGATGCAGTTCAGATGCCTGGACCAATCGGAATATGCATTGCAGTATCCTCCATGTCCCTTTTCGTTGTGGTCTGCTACACTCTGTACAATCTGACTCTGGAAAGGGGGGCCTGTTCGAGGCTGAGAATCATGAGGCAGTTCCGGATGCCAGGAAGGGTGACTCTGTTGAAGAGTCTAATGAGGAGCCCAGGGAGGCACAGGGTGAGGCTGGCGTCAGAGAGGTAGGGGACACCAGAGAGGCCTTGATGATGGCACACCTCCAGCTAGACTGCCAAGGCTTCAATTTGAGCTCATGTCAAAGGTGCTGCCTCCTTACAAGATATCAACCTGACCTCCATTCACAGTCTACGAAATGCAATAAAATCCAAAACCCTTACTGCCCCCCTGCTCCTTTAAGAACCATTATCCATATCCAGGCCATACTAGGAAAGTCAGTGTTAGTGAAATATTCAGAGAAATAAGAATCAAACATAATGTATTTTAGTTTTAATGATCACACTACAAAGAAATAATGCATAATGAATGGAAATAATGCCACCTGTGAGAATCCCTGCTGTGTATAAGGTTCTTAAACTGATGTTAATGGATGGACTCTTCCGTGACAGAGACCCTGGTACCCCGACTCGTGGGAATCTCCATCAGATCTCCCCATCTATTCCCACCAGAGAACCAGCATCTGCCCGCCACCTGACTGACAACTCAGCATTGTCCTGCTCTCCATCAGTATCCTGGCTGTGGGCACCCTGGTGTGAGTTTGCCTTGCCCTCCCCAGTGTGCACTGCCATCTGACCCGATGACCTCATGCCCACCGATGTGCTTGTATCTGTGCTGATGCCTATTAGCGAGGGAGGGCATGAGGTCAGTGGGGTTAAAGGGGGAAGATGCTCGGTGTCCCTGAGCTTCTTGTGGATGGAGAATCTGCGGGAGGAAGAGAGTGCGTCAATTCATTCAATTGTCACACGGTCAACTTGCAGGCTGATGAGAGAATGGAGATCTCAGCATGGTACCATGTTGGTTGGCGGATCAGTGGGCAATGCTGCTTTGATGTTTCCAGTTCAGATGTGAAGACCCTACAATGTTTACTCTTCCCGCTATTCTCACATTTGCGCACTGCACACTGACCTTCCTCCTAGACCCCTACCTCATGCCCAGAGGAACAAATTTCACAATGGCCTTGGAACCCCAGAACATCCATTCCAAGGTGGTTGGGAACCAGGAGATTGGGCTCCTCTGAGGCTATTCATGGCGTTCCAGTGCATTCTGGCTTCTCTTCTGACAGGGATGAGCAGATTTCATCACTGGTGCCCCCACTCCCTGCAGCACCATTCCAGCGGGAATCACCCACCCCTGAGAACCAGCTTGTGGGCACCTCACCCATCAGTGCACTCAGGCTAAGCAGTCGGACCTTGACTGGTGCAGGGCTGAATGCCAGTTGGATGATGAGGAACAGCTACTCAAATACATGCAGTTCCACCCAGATAAGATGATGGGTGGAGGAAATTTCCTGGCCTCCCTGTTTCTCCGAGATGGGATCTTCTGGTGTCTCCGCTGCCAATGGGATTTTCCATTCACTGAACCCCACATTGCCAGGAAATCCATGGCAGGGGTGTACCATCGGCAGGACCACAAGATCCCGCTGGTATGAACAGTTGGAAAATCCCTGATTTATTCGCCTCTGCTCCGCTGACACTGATGCTTTGACTTGAGTTTCAAAAATATGATGCTATATCCTTTGTCCGGCAGATGCGGAATCCTTCACCTATTGTTGTGGCAACCTGCCATCCATAAAAGAGCTAATAACCTGTTCAAAATAAATTGATTATTTTGTTCTCCAGGATCTCCCCTCCTTCCATCACCAGCACACTAATTCCAGGGACCACTGTCTATAGGATGCACCAATCCTGGGGGTAACAGCACCTCTCACCCCTGTGACCTCTGTTATAGTGAGTAACAATGCCGTGGGAACACCATCACCTTCCAAACACACATCCCGTCCGCACTCCACAGCATCCTGACCTGGAAATATATCGCTGTCGCTTCAATATCGCTGGGACAAAATTCTGGAACTCCATCCTTATCAGTACTAGCACAGCAGACTAGAGGGGCTGAGTGGCCAACTCTTGATCCTATTTCCCAATGTGTTATAGCCTATAATTCCGAAATATGACATGAATTTTGCCACAGAAGAATGTCTATCAGTTCAGCTAAAACTCCTGTATTGGAGCACCATGTATATATCTCTATTATTACAGAAAAACAGACTGCACCTTCTCTGAGTCAGAAGTTTAAAACCTGGTGTTGTCAGACTTTTTACTGTGTTTACGCCAGTCCAACGCCGGCATTCCCACATCATGACTCCCAGTGCAGTACAGAGGGAGTGCTGCACTGCCAGCTGTACTGTCTTTCATCTGTGACACTAAACTGAGATCTCCGCCTCCTACAGAGGCTGAAGTAGGAGATCCCACGCCAGCCTTCGAAGAAGCGCAGGTGAGGTGTGCCGGCCAATCATGTTTCTGAACCAGCATCGCTGAAATATATTTATCCGATGATTATCACATTGCAGTTTGTGGGACTAATGGACGGCAGCATATTCTACATTACAGAAGTGACCACACTTTAGAACTATTTCATTAGCTGTAAAGCACTTGGGGGATGTATTAAGGATGTGAAGGTTGCCATCTAAATGCAGGTCCTTTCCTGTCCACTTTTGTACCACAAGTTTCTTGTACAACTTTAATCATTCCCCCCATGTCACCACCGTTCTATTAAAAACCTGAGCATCAATTATTCCAGGTTAAGCGGTAAATCTCTCGAACGAACTTTGTCACTGGTGTAAAGATGCATTTTCACACACTTCGTTAGCGAACACAAAAGGTATTTAATAATGAGAATTGTACAGCAGACTCATGGCTGTAGTTCACTCTCAAAGTGTCTCTGCCTCGGAACCTCTCTCACCATGGGGCAACTTCGCACTCTGGAAGGCATGGTGGACCAGTGGTTAGCACTGTTGCCTCACACTGCCAGGGAACCGGGTTCAATTCCCAGCTTGGGTGACTGTGCACAGTTTGCAAATTCTCCCCGTGTCTGTGTGTGATTCCTCCGGGTGTTCCGGTTTCCTCCCACAGTCCAAAGATGTGCCGGTCAGGTGGATTGGCCATGCTAAATTGTTCCTTAGCGTCAGGGGAACTAGCTAGGGTAAATGTATGGGGATAGGGCGTGGTGGGATTGTTGGTGTAGACTCGATGGGCTGAATGGCCTTCTTCTGCACTATAGGATTCTATGAAATCCTGAGCCCAATTGGTCACCCATGCCATGTGACCCTTACTCTGCTGTGTTTCCCCTAAAAGGGACAATCAGCACAGGGGGATGTCAATTAAATTTGTGATGAAGTTCAGAATCACTGCAGTTCCATAAAACTGTGAAGCCAGTCTAATGGGGAAAAGATCTTTGTGAAGTTCTAAATCATTAAAATATTACAAAGATGTAAGACTACAGAATAATTGTAACTAGCCCCTCAGAGAAAGGTTTTACCGATGAAGTGGTGGGGGTGGGGGGAGGAGAAAGTGAAATAAAAGGATTTGCTGAGAGGGTGAGATGAAGAGTGGTTGAGATGAGAGGCATGCGTGGCACATAAACACCAGCATTGACCAGACGGGCCGAATGGTTGCTGTAGATGGTCAAATGATATTGTTATTCCTCGTATCTTTACTGCAACATTTCACTTTGTGGATAATTTCTGAATAAACCTTCTGCCACATCCAGCCCTGCCCTGTTTGGAAAGATTAATACTTCTTTTCATATCATTTAGGTGGTCTTCCATTGTATGAACTTTTGATGCAGGGAGTGCCTCTGAACGTCATAGGCTCACACAGGGACTCGAAGAAGAATATTTTACCCCCGAAATAAGGATGGTCATCTCATGAACCGTGTTTCTTTCTCTTCTCAGATCAGAATGTGATTGTAGATTATTGTTAGAGTTTGACAAGTACTTCTGACATGCGGCTGGTACCAATTTGCAATGTTCTGGGCTTGGATTGAACCTCAATAATCTAGAAACTTACTTGATCCGCTGGGTAGGGTTGTGACATGTCAATGACTATACACTTTAACCATAGCCGAATGATTTCCGTTTGGGCGTTAAGTAATTGCAAATCAATGCAAAATTAATACGATACAATACATCCAGCTGAGTGTTGCATGCTGATTATAAATGACGTGTTGTTGCAATGACCTCACAGCCTATTCCCTGTTCACTTCAAAGTCCAAAATTACAAATTGTTCTCCACCTGATACCGTTACCATCTAAAAAAAAACCGTGCATATATGTGTTACATGTTGGCAATCGCTGACTTTTTTTTAAAAATTAAAATGTGAAGATTGGCACTGATGTTTGAGGAACTGTTTAATAAACCCATTTATCGCGGCCGATAGTTTGATATTTCTATGTTAAATTGTTGAAAAGGTTTTTTTCCTAACCCAAGCACCCAGTTGCAGACCTTTGCCCCTGTCCAGTGAACTGTCAGTCACTGACAATCACAAACCATGTTCTTACATTGCATTTCTTTAAAGAAAGCAGATTACAAACGAGGAGACAGTTTACAGTCAGCTGTAAAGTGCTGCAGAATCTTTATTGCATGAAGATGTGCTTTGAAAATGCTAAATAAACAGCTTCACATTACATGTGCTGACATTTCCTGTGTTGGTTGTATTTTGCAACAGTTCTAATAGTTTTCAAGTTTATTTATTATTGTCACGGTGGTTAGCACTGCTGCCTCACAGCGCCAAGGACCCGGGTTTGATTCCTGGCTTGGGTGACTGTCTGCGTGGAGTCTGCACGTTCTCGCCGTGTCTGCGTGGGTTTCCTCCAGTTTCCTCCCACACTGCAAAGATGTGCATACTAGGTTGATTGGCCATGTTAAATTGCCCCTTAGTGTCAGGGTAACCAGCAGTGTAAATACATGGGATTATGGGGATAAGATCTGGGTGGGGTTGATGTTGGTGCAGACTCAATGGGCTGATTGGCCTCTTTCCGCAATGTAGGAATTCTATGATTCTATAAAGTAGATTTACAAATGCAGTTATTGTGAATTTTCATCTGTTTCCATAACTAGTAATTCCCGGAACAGGTCGCTAGTCTGTCACTAGGGGCTTATAGCTTGAGGGGCATGGCTGACCAGAAATCTCTCCCGCTCTTATCGCCAGCCATTGACATATTGGAAGGATTGACAGGTTGATACACTCAGCCTGTTTGACTGCGTTCTGTCTCAGAGGCAGGGACACGACCACACGACCACTTCTAGCAGCAACAACAACTTACATTACGCAGCACCTTTATCACGATCAGATACCCCAAGGTGCTTCACAGGAACATTATTGAGCCAAATTTGATTTGATCTGATTTGACTTATTATTGCCACACGTATTAGCACACAGTGAAACGTATTGTTTCTTGCGCGCTATACAGACAAAACGTACTGTTCATAGAGAAGGAAAGGAGAGAGTGCAGAATGTAGTGTTACAGTCATAGCTAGGGTGTAGAGAAAGATCAACTTAATGTGAGTTAGGTCCATTCAAAAGTCTAATGGCAGCAGGGAAGAAGCTGTTCTGGAATTGTTTGGTACGTGACCTCAGACTTTTATATCTGTTTCCCCACAGAAGAAGGTGGAAGAGGAACTGTCCAGGGTGCGTGGTGTTCTCAAGTACGCTGGCTGCTTTTCCAAGACAGTGGGAAGTGTAGACAGAATCAATGTATGCTGGTTTGAGTGACTGACTGGGAACAAGTCATTGCGATACTCAGGTAGATGAACAAAAGTTTGCGATTGTATGAATTAAGAGCAGGAGTAAGCCGTTCAGCCCCTCGAGTCTGCCCCACCATTCAGTAAGACCATTGCTGATCTGATTGTGGCCTTTTGGGTCAAAGAGATATTTTTTAAGGTGCATCTTCAGAATTAGAGGAGAACAGATATCTCAGAGGGTGTAGGGCTGGAGGAGATTACAGAGAAAGGGAGGAGCGATTTGGAATGGAGAATATAAATTTTAATATCAATAATTTTTAACCAGGAACCAGCAAGGAAAGAGTTGATGGATTAGGGAGATTTGGTGCATGCAGTTATTTTGGATGGTGTCAGGTTCACAGATGGTAGGATGTGGGAGGCTGTCTGAGACGGCTCTGAATTAGTCACAATAATTTAAATGTAGACAGGCACAGCTGAGGGTTTCAGCAGCAGATGTGTTGAGGCAGAGAGAGAGGGATATTAGAAACAGAAATAGGCAGTCTTACTGAATCTTCATCAATGTGATGGTATTTGGGTTAAAACTCACATGGGACTTAATCACTTTGAATCAGTGTGTAGAAAAGCACAAAATCCAGCCCCTTATTTTTAACAGTAAGGGAGACAAATGGTAAACAGTGGCTGTGGATCCCATAATTTACCCAATTGTGCTTTCTCAAGTACAGCTCAAAGAACATAAAACAGGAAGAGGAGGAGGCCATATTGCTCCTTGAGTTTGGCGCTCCGCCATTCAACAAGGCCATGGCTGACCTTCTACCTCAACTCCACTTTCTCCATATCACATCATTCCCTTAGTGTCCAAACATTTATCAATCCCAACCTTGAATATGTTCCAGGATGGAGCATCCGCAGCCCTCTGGGCTGGAGAAATCCAAGATTCACAATCATCCAAATGAGGAAATTTCTCCTCATCTCAGTCCTAAATGGCAGACTTTCATCCTGAGATTACAGTCCTGATTTTTGTGAATTTGGAAAAACTCTGGAGCCATTTTAAAATGGTTGATGGGACACATTCCCAGATTCCTGTCCTGACTCCCAACTTCCAATGTCCTCAGGAATAGGAGGGGGTGTGGATCGTGATCCTGTACCCTAGTTGGTTTCATTTGGGGCGGGGGGGGCAGGGCAGGGGGAGGAGGGGTTGATGGAGGTGGGCTGGTTTCTCAAAGGCTCATAGTTCAAGATCCTAAGTAGGAGTCAGGAAACTTTTGAAAGGTAAATTCAAAACATCTTACCCATGCCACTATGCCCCTTCCATGTCTCTTCGTTCCAACTCAATCAACCCATGTCCCACCCCCCCCCTCAACATCCATGGCCTAGTAAAGTCCTCATGCTACCTCATGCACCCCCCCCCCACCCACCCACCTCCAAGACCCCTCAGACCCTCCACCACAGCCTGTAGCAATTCATCACTACCTTCTCAAGGGCAATTAGGGCTGGATATTCTGCTCTCACCAGTAGCGGGAATCCTGGTGGCCGGGACAGCTGGATTTGGATGGCAGGGAATTAGTTGAAAGTCTCATTCTCCCAATCTCCTTCTGGCCAGTGCCACTGCCCTCCCCAAACGCCCCTCCCTCCTCCTCCCTAAACCCTCAGGTTCCTCTCTCTAAGCCCCTCTACCCAGAACCCTCCCCTCTTTTTAAGTACCTCCCCTTGACCCAAGCTCCTCACTATTCCCTTCAGTTTGATTTTCAAGTTTGCTGACAACACCACCATAGTGGGTCAGATCTCAAACAATGACAGAACAGAGTACAGGAATGGGATAGAGAATCTGGTGAACTAATGCAGTAACAATAATCCCTCTCTCAATGTCAACAAAATGAAAGAGATTGTCAGCAACTTCAGCAAGTGTAAAGGAGAACATGCCCCTGTCTACATCAATGGGAACGAAGTAGAAAGGGTCGAGGGCTTCAAGTTTTTAGTTGTCCAGATCACCAACAACCTGTTCTGGTCCCCCCCCCCCCCCCCCCACCACCACCATGCCAACACTTTAGTAAGAAATCCTATTTACTTTCTCAGAAGACTAAGGAAATTTGGCATGTCAGCTATGACTCTCACCAACTTTTACAAATGCACCAGAGAAAACATCTTTTCTGGTTGTATCCCAGGTTGGCATGGCGCCTGCTCTGCCCAAGACTGCAAGAAACTACAAAAGGGTCGTGGATGTAGTCCAGCCTGTCACCCAAACCAGCCTCCCATCCATTGACTCTGACTACACTTCCCACTGCCTCGGGAAAGCAGGCAGCACAATTAAGGACCCCAGGCACCCCGGACATTCTCTCTTCCACCTTCTTCCGTCGGGAAAAAGATTCCAAAGTCTGATGTCACGTACCAAACGACTCAAGAACAGCTTCTCCCCTGCTGCTGTCAGACTTTTGAATGGACTTAAGTTGCATTAAGTTGGTCTTTCTCTACACCCTCGCTACGACAGTAACACTATATTCTGTACTCTCTCTTTTCCTTCTCTATGAACGGTATGCTTTGTCTGTATCGCACGCAAGAAACAATATTATTGTCACCTGCATTAACACACTGTATGCTAATAACGTGACAATAATAAATCAATTCAGATCCCCCTCTTTCCGGGCACGCCTCCCGAAGCCCCACCTTTCCACTGACCACGCCCCTCGCATTAAGCCCCGCCCCTCGCACTAAGCCCCACCCCTCACTCTGAGGCTCCCCTTTCCCAGGCCCCTCCCCTTTCTCCAGGCCCCTCCCCTTCCCCCACACATCCCCTTCCTCAGGCCCCGCCCCTTTCCCCAGGCCCCTCCCCTTTCCCCAGGCCCCTCCCCTTTCCCCGCATCCCCTTTCCCCGCATCCCCTTCCCCCAGGCCCCGCCCCTTTCCCCGGGCCCCCCCCCCGGGGCCTTCCCCTTCCCCTGCCCCGCCCCTTTCCCCAGGCCCCCCCCCCTCCCCGGGGCAATCAACTTCCCCTGCCCCGCCCCTTTCCCCAGGCCCCGCCCCTCGCTCAGCCCCGCCTCGGGGCCTGGCCGCAGTCGGGGCGGGTTGAAGCCTGGCTGTCGGGTAGCAGGCGGGCGGCGGGATGGGGCGGCTGCTGCAGCCGCTGAGCGAAGCGCAGTTGAGGCGGCTGGAGGAGCACCGGTACCGGGCGGCGGGCCGCTCCCTGCTCGAGCCGCCGCTGCAGCGCTTCTGGGTCTGGCTGCTGGAGTGGGTCCCGCCCTGGCTCGCCCCCAACTCCATCACCCTGCTCGGCCTGGCCTGTAACCTGGCCAGCCTCCTGCTGCTGGCCTACTACTGCCCGCGGGGCACGGAGCAGGTAACTGGGGGAGCGGGGAGTGCCTGATCCCGGTCTGATCCCAGACTGAGTGCCTGATCCCAACTTGATCCCGGTCAGAGTGCCTGATCCCGGTCTGAGTGCCTGGTCCCGGTCTGATCCCGGCCTGAGTGCCTGGTCCCAGTGTGATCCCGGTCTGAGCGCCTGATCGCAGTGTGATCCCGGTCTGAGCGCCTGATCGCAGTGTGATCCCGGTCTGAGCGCCTGATCGCAGTGTGATCCCAGTCTGAGTGCCTGATCCCAGTTTGATCCCGGTCTGAGTGCCTGATCCCAGTTTGATCCCGGTCTGAGCGCCTGATCCCAGATTGAGCGCCTGATCCCGGCCTGAGTGCCTGATCGCAGTGTGATCCCGGTCTGAGTGCCTGATCGCAGTGTGATCCCGATCTGAGTGCCTGATCGCAGTGTGATCCCGGTCTGAGTGCCTGATCGCAGTGTGATCCCGATCTGAGTGCCTGATCGCAGTGTGATCCCGGTCTGAGTGCCTGATCGCAGTGTGATCCCGGTCTGAGTGCCTGATCGCAGTGTGATCCCAGTCTGAGTGCCTGATCCCAGTTTGATCCCGGTCTGAGTGCCTGATCCCAGTTTGATCACGGTCTGAGCGCCTGATCCCAGTTTGATCCCGGTCTGAGCGCCTGATCCCAGATTGAGCGCCTGATCCCGGCCTGAGTGCCTGATCGCAGTGTGATCCCGGTCTGAGTGCCTGATCGCAGTGTGATCCCGGTCTGAGTTCCTGATCACAGTGTGATCCCGGTCTGAGTTCCTGATCACAGTGTGATCCCGGTCTGAGTTCCTGATCACAGTGTGATCCCGGTCTGAGTGCCTGATCCCGGTCTGAGTGCCTGATCGCAGTGTGATCCCGGTCTGAGTTCCTGATCGCAGTGTGATCCCGGTCTGAGTGCCTGACTGCAGTGTGATCCCGGTCTGAGTGCCTGATCCCAGTTTGATCCCGGTCTGAGTGCCTGATCCCAGTTTGATCCCGGTCTGAGTGCCTGATCCCGGTCTGAGTGCCTGATCCCGGTCTGAGTGCCTGATCCCGGTCTGAGTGCCTGATCCCGGTCTGAGTGCCTGATCGCAGTGTGATCCCGGTCCGAGTGCCTGATCGCAGTGTGATCCCGGTCCGAGTGCCTGATCGCAGTGTGATCCCGGTCCGAGTGCCTGATCGCAGTGTGATCCCGGTCCGAGTGCCTGATCGCAGTGTGATCCCGGTCCGAGTGCCTGATCGCAGTGTGATCCTGGTCCGGGCGCCTGATCGCAGTGTGATCCCGGTCCGGGCGCCTGATCCCGGTGTGATCCCGGTCTGAGTGCCTGATCGCAGTGTGATCCCGGTCTGAGCGCCTGATCCCGGTCTGAGTGCCTGATCGCAGTGTGATCCCGGTCTGGGCGCCTGATCCCGGTCTGAGCGCCTGATCCCGGTGTGATCCCGGTCTGAGTGCCTGATCCCGGTCTGAGCGCCTGATCCCGGTGTGATCCCGGTCTGAGCGCCTGATCGCAGTGTGATCCCGGTCTGAGCGCCTGATCGCAGTGTGATCCCGGTCTGAGCGCCTGATCGCAGTGTGATCCCGGTCTGAGCGCCTGATCGCAGTGTGATCCCGGTCTGAGCGCCTGATCGCAGTGTGATCCCGGTCTGAGCGCCTGATCGCAGTGTGATCCCGGTCTGAGCGCCTGATCGCAGTGTGATCCCGGTCTGAGCGCCTGATCGCAGTGTGATCCCGGTCTGAGCGCCTGATCGCAGTGTGATCCCGGTCTGAGCGCCTGATCGCAGTGTGATCCCGGTCTGAGCGCCTGATCGCAGTGTGATCCCGGTCTGAGCGCCTGATCGCAGTGTGATCCCGGTCTGAGCGCCTGATCGCAGTGTGATCCCGGTCTGAGCGCCTGATCGCAGTGTGATCCCGGTCTGAGCGCCTGATCGCAGTGTGATCCCGGTCTGAGCGCCTGATCGCAGTGTGATCCCGGTCTGAGCGCCTGATCGCAGTGTGATCCCGGTCTGAGCGCCTGATCGCAGTGTGATCCCGGTCTGAGCGCCTGATCGCAGTGTGATCCCGGTCTGAGCGCCTGATCGCAGTGTGATCCCGGTCTGAGTGCCTGATCGCAGTGTGATCCCGGTCTGAGCGCCTGATCCCGGTCTGAGTGCCTGGTCTGAACCTCTCTCTGTGGGAAGCTGTGTGAGCTGAGGTGTGAGCTGTTGGCGCCAGTGAGGTATCAGTGCTTTAATGGTGTTGCTGTGAAATATTCTGCGATGTTTCTCAGTGGCTAAGGGCTGTAAGCAGATGCAAGTTTTCTCCAGATTAGCAGCAGCTTTTCCCGTGGGAAGAGACCACATTATCCACAGTCAGAACCACCAGCCAGGGAATAGCTGCTTTCTTCCCTGTGCATTTAAGGATCTTTGAGTTGTGAGGTTGTTTGTGTTTATGCAGAGGGCAACACACAGCACAGATCATATGCACATTGTGTGTTACTGACACAAGGATGTAGAGGATTGAGATTTGATTTGATTTATTATTGTCACATACGTTAACACAGTGAAAAATGTTGTTTCTTGTGTGCTATACAGACAAAGCATACTGTTCATAGAGAAGGAAAGGAGAGAGTGCAGGATGCAGTGTTACAGTTATAGCCAGGGCGTAGAGAAAGATCAACTTAATACGAGGTAGGTCCGTTTTAATGTCTGACAGCAGCAGGGAAGAAGCTGTTCTTGAGTCGGTTAGTGCGTGCCTCAGATTTTTGTACCTTTTTCCCAACAGAAGAAGGTGGAAGAGAGAATGTCCAGGGTGTGTGGGGTCCTTAATTATGCTGGCTGCTTTGCAGAGGCAGTGGGAAGTGTAGGCAGTGTCAATGGATGGGAGGCTGGTTTGCGTGATGGTTTGGGCTACATTCACCTTTTGTAATTCCTGAGGACCAACGGAGGCTATATAAGGGGTGGGTTAGTGAGTCTTTTAGGTTATTTATTAGTCACAAGTAGGCTTACATTTACACTGCAATGAAGTTACTGTGAAAATCTCCTAGTCACCACACTCCGGCACCTGTTCGGGTACACTGGGGGAGAATTTAGCATGGCCAATCCACCTACCAGCATGTCTTTCGGATTGTGGAAGGAAACTGGAGCACCGGAGGAAACCCACGAAGACACGGAGAACATGCAGACTCTGCATAGACAGTGACCCGAGCCGGGAATCGAACCCAGGTCCCTGGCACTGTGAGGCAGCATTGCTAACCACTGTGCCACCATGGTTTTAAGGGTACTTACAATTTAGGAGCAGGAGTAGGCCACTCAGTCCCTCGAGCCTTCTCCACATATAATAAGATCATGACTGATCCGTTTACAACCTCAGCCCCACTTTCCCAGCGACCCCCAGTAACCTTTCACCCCCTTGTTAATCAGGAATGTATCTTGCTCTGCTTTAAAATATTTAAAGACCCTGCTTCCACTACCTTTTGAGGAAGAGAATTGTAGAGATTAATGTCCCTCTGAGAGAAAAGAATTCAGTGTTAAATGGGTGACCCTTTATTTTAAAACAGTGACCCCCCCCCTCGCCAGTTCTAGGTTCTTCTACAAGAGGATACATTCTCTCCACATCCTGTCACCACCTCTAAGGATTTTGTATGTTTCAATCAACTTACCACTTACACTCCTGGTATATAGATTTGGTTTTGATTTGATTTGATTTATTATTGTCACATGTGTTAACACAGTGGAAAGTATTGTTTCTTGCGCGCTATACAGACAAAGCATACCGTAGAGAGAGAAGGGAATGAGAGAGTGTTACACTACATTCTGCAATCATAACTAGGGTGTAGAGAAAGGTCAACTTAATGCAAGGTAGGTCTGTTCAAAAGTCTGATGGCAGCAGGAAGAAGCTGTTCTTGAGTCATTGGGATGTGTCCTTAGACTTTTATATCTTTTTCCCAATGGACGAGATTATGTCCAGCGTGTGTGAGGTCCTTAATAATGCTGGCTGCTTTTCCGAGGCAGTGGGAAGTGTAGACAGAATCAGTGGGTAGAAGGCTGGTTTGAGTAATGGGCTGGGCTTCATTCACGACGCTTTGTAGTCTTTTGCGGTCTTGGGCAGAGCGGGAGCCATACCAAGCTGTGATACACCCAGAAAGAATGCTTTCTATGGTGCATCTGTAAAAGTTGGTGAGAGTCGTAGCTGACATGCCAAATTTCCTTAGTCTTCTGAGAAAGTAGAGGCGTTGGTGGGGCTTTCTTAACTACAGTGTCAGTATGAAGGGACCAGGACAGTTGTTGGTGACCTGGACACCTAAAAACTTGAAGCTCTCAACCATTTTTACTTTGTCTCCTTTGATGTGGACAGGTTCATATCCTCCACTACGCTTCCTGAAGTCAGAGAGGCAGTCCAAAGATGTGTAGGTTAGATGGGTTAGCGACATAAATGTGTGGGGTTACAGAGATAGGGCTGGGGAGGGGGCTTGGGTAAGATTCTATGTCAGCGAGTTGGTGCCAAATTGATGGGCAGAATGGCCTCTTCTGTAGTGTAGGAATTTTATGATTCTATGATTCGGTTTTGGGATGTGAGGTGTGTATCCCATCAGGAATATTTGATTGAAGAAAGGCTTTGAATTCAGAAATGTTTGTGTTTGTCATTTTGCACAGTCATGAAGAAATAACAGATTCAGTATAACTACCTGCGGAGACCGTTCACTATTAGACCAATCTTCAACCCGAGCAGGGATTGCATTTATCACATATCCAACCCTATCTCTCTATGTGAAAGGGAGGAGAAGGTTAGAAACCACATTTGCTCACATGCTTTTAAGGTAATCATTTGCCAGCCACAGATAAGACCTGAATCTTATCTGCATTCTGGGTGTGCTAACTGCAAGAGGTTCAAAAACATCAGTCGGTCAGTAAAAGAGGCTTTTTGCGAGGTTAGATTGGTAGGAAACATATCGACATGTGAGGGTGAGGCTTTTTCACTGCCCAGCCATGAATTCAACTTTCATTTTATTCTTTGATTTTATGGTGAAGCTAGTTTTGTGTGAACTGGATTGTAGAGCTTCACGTTCAAGCTGATTAATTCTTGGTGCACACACTGAATTTATTTATTCATCATATGTCTGCACTTCCTGTAGAGGCAACACTTATATCCTGCGGCAGGTTTCTGTCACACCTTTTCCTGACCTACCTGTCTGTCAGCGCTAACCACAAACCTCTAGAATCAAACTCACCCCTTGCCAAATCCTCCCCGTTCCAGAATTCATATTCCCGTTCTCTGTAGCGTTCCCAATTTTAATCACTCCACCATTGGATAGCTATTTTTTCGGATGTCTAAACCTAAAGTTTGGAAATTTCTGACTGAATTTCTCCCTCTCTCCTCCTTTAAGGCACACCTTAAAACCTTCCACTCTGACCAAGTTAATGATCATCTGTCACCTTATGTGGTTGTGTCATTTTTTAAATCTGACTTAATGCTGCTTTGATCTGATGGGTGGTGTCCCATCTCAGTTGTCAATGCAAGTTGTTATGGTGAAGCTCTTCTCCATTCTAAGTCCAAAGGTGTACAGGTTATGTTGATTGGCCATTAAATTGCCCCTCCATGTTATGGAGATTAGCAGAATAAATACGTGGGGTTATGGGGATAGGACCTGGATGGGATTGTTGGTGCAGACTCAGTGGGCTGAATGACCTCCTTCTGTAGTGTAGCTATTAAATAGCTTTTTGCTTTTATTCCTGTTCATTACTTTTCAATGCTAATGGATAATAAGAACATAAGAACTAGGAGCAGGAGTAGGCCATCTGACCCCTCGAGCCTGCTCTGCCATTTAATAAGATCATGACTGATCTTTTCATGGATTCAGCTCCACTTAGCCGCCCGCTCACCCTTAATTCCTTTACTGTTCGAAAATTTATCTTTCTTTGCCTTAAAAATGTTCAATGAGGTAGCCTCAATTGCTTCATCGGACAGGGAGTTCCACAGATTCACAACCCTTTGTGTAAAGAAGTTCCTCCTCAACTCAGTCCTAAATCTGCTCCCACTTATTTTAAGGCCATGCCCCTAGTTCTAGTTTCACCTGCCAGTGGAAACAACTTCCCTGCTTTTATCTTATCTATTCCCTTCATAATTTTATGTTTCTATAAGATTTCCCCTCACTCTTCTGAATTCCAATGAGTATAGCCACAGTGTACTCAGTCTTTCCTCATAAACCAGCCCTCTCAACTCTGGGATCAACCTAGTGAATCTCCTCTGCACACCCTCCAGTGCCAGTATATCCTTTCTCAAATAAGGGGACCAAAACTGTACACAATACTCCATCTGTGGCCTCACCAGCACCTTACGCAGCTGCAACATAACCTCACTGTTTTTGAACTCCATCCCTCTAGCAATGAAGGACAAAATTCCATTTTGTGTGTGCGCATGCACAGGTCCCTCAAGCCTGCACTTTCATTCGATTACAAGAAAGCCAGGCTTGCATTTATATAGCACCTTTCACAACCCAAGCACCCAGATGGTACGTACTTGCTGATGTAATGTAGGAAATGCAGCACTCAGAGCACAGTAAGATCCCAAGACTTGATAACGACACATAATTAACCTGTGGGCACAGAGGAATACCCGTTTTGCTGCTACTCTGGCCTGTCCCTTTAAGACTGCTCCTCTCACTAAGCAAGTCAAAGCAATCATAGCAACTTGTAATAAACCTGTACATGTCTGAGGACATGTACCAACCGACTCAAGAACAGCGTCTTACCTGCTGCCGTCAGACTTTTGAATAGATCTAGCTCATGTTAAGTTGATCTTTCTCTGCACCCTAGCTATGACGTAACACCACATTGTACACCGTCTCCTTTCCTTCTTTATGAATGGTATGCTTTGTCTATATAGTACGGAAGAAACAATGCTTTTCACTGTATCCCAATACATGTGACAATAATAAATCAAACAAAGGGAGTAACAGCCCAGAGAACTTGACCCTTGAATCCTGTCCACATATTGGGAATGCCTTTGGAGAAATAAGTTGTAAAATGCCTTCTGTTCAAAGGGAGAGATGGTGTAGGTGACAATGTGTCATAACTTAGTCAAGTTTCTAAAGTGGCGACCCATTTTGCACCCACGGAATCAAAAATTCTTCCTGTCTCCTTGGTTGTTCAATTAGCAGATAGCAAAGAAAGCCGGTATGTGGGCTTGTGACGGGATTGAACCAGGGACCTTGTGATCTGCAGTCTCCAGTCAGCGCAACTAAGAATGATCCGATTCACAGTGTTTTTCATTAGAGCCAAAACTTATTCCTCAACCATCATTGTGAAAAGCAGATTATCCAGTCATTATCATATCTTAGGATCTTACTGTGCTCTGAATGCTGTGCTTCCTACATTATATCAGTAAGTACAGACCGTTTGGGTTGTGAAAGGTGCTATATAAATGCAAGTCTTGTAATCGAATGGAAGTGCAGGCCTAAGGGACTGTGTTTGTTACATTCCTTTGTCTAACCTGTGTAGATTTTTTGCAACCTGTGCGTGCATACGCACAGACACACACACCCATACACATATGCACACACACCCACACACATATGCACACACACACACACGCCGCCCCACACACACACACACCCCCACACACATATACCCACCCATCCATACACACCCACAGACACACACCCATTCTCTCTCTCTCTCACACACACACACACACACACACACACACATGCATTTAGCAGCAAAGTTTAGAAATAAGAATCTTGTTTTGGACCATTGAGTCAAGAATCAGATTTTCAGTTTGTTCCAGTATTTAAAGGGTTAATGGGACAGCCAGTCAGTCTATTGCACAGTTTGGACTAAATGTTGACTTAAGGCGAGGCAGGCTGAGAGGGTGTGGGGATAATTGTACCATAGCGTGTAGATATAATTGAATTCAATTGTTAATCTAATGAAAAAGACATATCTTATAGAGATATATTAAAGACTTATATCTTATAGAGGGGTTCTTGTAGAGACTTACAAGATAATGAAGGGGCTAGATAGGGTAAAGGTAGAAAGGATAGCAGAACTGGAGGGCACAGCCTCAAAATAAGGTGGGGGGGGGGGCGCAGGTTAGAACGGAGTTGAGGAGGAATTTCTTTACTCAAAGGGTGGTGAATCTCTGGAATTCTCTGCCCATTGAAGTGGTGGAGGCTGCCTCGCTAAATATATTTAAGTCACGGGTAGTTAGGTTTTTGATAGACAAGGGAATTAAGGGTTATGGGGAGAAAGTGGGAAAGTGGAACTGATCCACTTCAGATCAGCCATGATCTTATTGAATGGCGGGGCAGGTTTGAAGGGCTAGATGGTCTACTCCTGCTCCTATTTCTTATGTTCTTATGACTTCAGACTTTCATAATGATACAGCGCAGAAGAAGGCCATTCGGCTCTGCTTGCTCTCTGAAAGAACATTCCAATTGGCCCACTCCCTGGCCATTCCCCATTGTCCCATAAATTTTCTCGCCTTCAAATATTGATTGCATTTACCTTTTGAAACTCAGTATAAAACCTGCTTTCACCACCCCTTCAGCCAGTACTTAATAACTCGCAGAGTTAAACAGAATCTCTGGTTCATTTCCAATTGTCTTGAATCTGTGTCCTCTGGTTACTGACCTTACTGCCCCTAGAAACAGTTTCTTCCGATTTACTCTCAGCAAGAGCTGTCAGAATTTTGAACCTGTTTACTGAATCTCACCTTAACCCTCTCTGTCCCAGTATTTCCAATCCTATCACTTTGGTCTAGAATCTCACTCACACTATTGCTGTCTGTAAACTACAAGCTACAGTTTGTGGTTGTGCTCGCTAACAGAAGTATTTATACCTGGTGTTTAGTTTAGATTTATGACATTCGATAAATTCTGGATTCCAGCAGCAGGAAACTAACTTGGTCTGTCATAAATAATAATGGCTGTACGTTCCAGCCTTCTCATATTTAAATGATTGGCTTGTATTGAGTTTCCACACCCCATACATACCTGTCTGATGATAATCCTGTCACATCCGTTTGCTGTTGTCAGAATTCATGTCCCTTTGTTATTAACTCCATGGTGATTTTTGATTACTTTAATTTTTAATGCAAAAATTGCATTTCATTGTGAATTGACACAGGGTGTGCAAATTGGGTGGGGTAATAGATATACAGAGAAGCAAAATGATGGGTGTGCAGCACGGGGAGGGGGGCGAAGGGTGTGCAGCACGAGGAGGGGGGGCAAAGGGTGTGCAGCACGAGGAGGGGGGGCAATGGGTGTGCATCGTGAGGGGGGCAATGGGCGTGCAGCATGGGCAGCAATGAATATGTAGTGTTTCCCATCTGCCTTTACGTGTGCAGGAGTTGTTCAGCTCAGTCTGAGTGTGTTTTGCTGCATGTGCATTTCCTGATAATGTTTTGGAGTTTGAGTTTGTGATCAGGGACAAAGTTCAGCTTCCACACTTTCCTGTGTTCTGTGAGGTGATAAGGGATTTAGAGAGAGAAAAGGACCCTATTATATGCAGAACACATTACAGCCAGTGAAGTACTCCTATAGACATTGTAATTTAAGAAATGCAGCAGGTATTGTGCACAGCAGGATTCCACAAACAGTAAATAAAAATGATCAGTGATGTTGGTGCGGTATAAATATTAGCCGAGGACATCTGGCAGCACTCATAGAACCAATAAAGCACAGAAACAGGCCTTTTGGCCCCTCCTTGTCGGTGCCGATCCATTTTTCTGCCTAGTCCCATTGACCTGCATCTGGACCATATCCCTCCGCACCTCTCTCATCCATTACCTGTCCGAGTTTTTCTTAAATGTTAAAAGTGAGTCTGCATTTACTCAGCTCACTCCACACTCCCACGCGCTCTCTGTGTGAAGAAGCCCCCCTAATATTCCCTTTAAACAATTCCCCCTTCACCATTAATCCATGCCCTCTAGTTTCTTTCTGCCCTAGTCTCAGTGGAAAAAGTCTTCTTGCATTCACACTATCTATACCCATCATAATTCTATACACTTCTATCAAATCTCCACCTCATTCTTCTACGCTCCAGGGAATAAAATCCTAACCTATTCAACCTTTCTCTGTAACTCAGTTTCTCAAGTCCTGGCAACATCCTTGTAAACCATCTCTGTGTTCTTTCAACCTTATTAATATCCTTCATGTAATTAGATAACCAAAACTGCACACAATCCTCTCAATTTGGCCCCACCAATGTCTTATACAACCTCACCATAATATTCCAACTCTTACACTCAATACTTTGATTTATAAAGGTCAATGTTCCAATAGCACTCTTGACGACCCTATCTACCTGTGACACCACTTTTAGGGAATTATGTATAATCTTCAAATGGTGGCCCTGGGACCTTTTACATCCACCTTAGAGACCACTTGGGGCTTTAGCTTATACCCCATCTGAAAATCGGCAGCTCTGGCAGCGCAGTACCCCCTCAGCACTAGCACTGGGAATGTCAGCCTGGATTTTGTGTTCATGTCTCTGGAGTAGGACTGGAACCCGCAATCTTCTGACTCTGAGGCAAGAGTTCTACCCACTGAGCCACAGCAAACAATGAGATCAATCTGCCCTTCAAGCCTGTTTCTCCAGTCAGTTGATCAATTAATAAAATGAGGCTAAGAAGAATCAAAGGAAGTGGGTGGAAGGTGGGGTCAGGCTATTGAGTTGGATGATCAGCTGTGATAATGGATGATGGAGCAGGCTTGAAGGGCAGAATGGCCTCCTCCTGCTCCTACTTTCTATGTTTCTATCTGTTGAGTTCTGTGCACTGTATTAAACTGCTTCTAGATAAGTTAGTTTGCACTGGACCATTTAATCTTTGACCTGGTGTCCTTTTTTTTTCACAGGCACCTGCTTATGTGTACATTCTGTGTGGCCTGGGATTATTTATTTATCAATCCTTGGATGCAATTGATGGCAAGCAAGCTCGAAGGACCAACAGCAGCTCCCCGCTTGGGGAGCTGTTTGACCATGGTTGCGATTCCTTTTCCACAGGTACGTGAGGTAGAGGAATCTGCGGGGGGGGAGGGGGGCGTGAGGGGAGCATAAGTCACCAGATGCAGTCACACAGGTTAATAAGGGCATAAGAAAAACTCTGGGGTTCACTTACAGAGGAGTAGAATTGAAAAACAGGCATGTTATGTTAAATAAAAGCAAAATACTGCGGATGCTGGAACCTGAAACAAAAACAGAAAGTGCTGAAAAATCTCAGCTGGTCTGATAGCGTCTGTGGAGAGAGAGAATAGAGCCATTTTTCGAACACAGCTCTGACGAAGGGTCATCTAGATTCGAAACGTTGGCTCTATTCTCTCTCCACAGATGCTGTCAGACCTGCTGAGATTTTTCAGCACTTTCTGTTTAAGTTATTTTACAGTTGTGTAAAACATTGGTTATGTCTCTGGTTGCACTGTGCGGAGTTCTAGATTCTATCATATAAAAAGACTAAGGTGACACTGGAGACGATGCAAAAAATATTTATCAGAATGACATTGGAACTGGGAGTTCAGAGCTATGAGGAAAGGTTAAAGGGACTGGGACTCCTTTCTCCAGAAAGGTAAAGACTGAGGCTTCTTTAATATTATAAAAGGGTTTGGGAAGGTCTAGAAAAGATCTTACCAACAATGAAAGACCAGAATTAGAGGCCAACATTTATAATAGTCGTTAATAAATCTAATTGGGAATTCAAAAGAAACTCCTTTACCCAGAGAGTGATGAGAATGTGGAACTTGGTACTAAAGGGAGTATTTGAGGTGAATAGAATCATTGGACCCTACAGCGCAGAAGGAGGCTATTTGGCCTATCAAGTCTGCACCGATGGCTATCCCACCCAGGCCCTATCCCCATAACCCCATGCATTTACCCTAGCTAATCCCCCTGACACTAAGGGGCAATTTAGCACGGCCAATCCACCTAACCCGCTCATCTTTGGACTGTGGGAGGAAACCGGAGCACCCAGTGGAAACCCACACAGACACGGGGAGAATGTGCAAATTCCACACAGGCAGTGACCCAAGTCGGGAAACAAACCCGGCGTTATGAGGCAGCAGCACTAACCACTGTGTCGCCGTGCCGCCCTAGTATAGTGTAGATAAATTGAAGGGGCAGCTGCATAAACACATGAGAGAGGGAGAAAGGAATAGAAGGAAATGCTGATAGGGTAAGATGATGAGGACTTTATGGAGGGCCATGTGGAGCATAAACACAGGCACTGTATGGTTGGGCTGAATGGCCTTTGTCTTTCTGTAAATACTTTGTTATCTCATTCCAACTACAGCAGTAGCTGTATTTATTGAAGTGTCAGCCAGAACCTCTTAACACTGATTGCCAGGAATGGGTCGCGAGGTCCAAATTAGGTCGGAGTTTATTTCTGATCACCTTAAAAGCCAATGTTCTCTGGGAACTTTAATGTCCTTTCTCAGAATGGAAATTGGAGAGCCATTGGTCAGCTCTCCCTTGTGTTTTAACTCCGTTGTTTCTTTTTATATTGTAGTTATGGTTGGCTTGGGCACCTGCCTTTCCGTTCACCTGGGAACAGATCCAGACCTGATGTTTTTCTGCTGTTTCATTGGCATCTTTATGTTCTATTGTGCTCACTGGCAAACCTACGTTTCAGGATCCCTACGATTTGGCAAGTAAGTCTTCACGATTTGTTCACCACCATCATCTTATTCCTTATGCAGGATATGTCTAGCTGGAAAAGATTTCTTTTGTGCGGAAATTAGGGAAGATGGTGTCCAGGAATGTAAATACATGGGGGAGTTACCAGAAGCTGAACTGGACTAGTAATATGTATATTGTGGCTACCAGAGGCTAGGAATCCTGTGGAGAATTACTCCCCTTCTGACTCCCCTAAGCCTGTTCATCATCAACAAAGCTCAAGTGTTTAAAAGAGATTCTAGATTCCACTGAATATTTGCTGTAGAGAACTTCACATTGTAACCATTCCCTGTGTAAAGAGATTTTTCTGAATTGCCCATGTAATTATTTACTCTCCCCGTTAATTGGCTCTCAGTCAGGGAAGGATTGAATCTGCTGTTTATTGTTAGGATGACGAGGGTTAATGCTGGAATCTGCCACTAGTCTTTGCAGTTTGAGGATTCAGAGAACGGTCATGTACAGAAAAACAACTTTGTGCCTAACCACTCGCATTGTGAGGCCATTTGGCCCATCGAGCCTGCACTGACAATAATCCCACCAAGGTTCTCTTCCCCTAACCTCACATATATAATTTACCAATTCCCCCTGACATCACCCTAACATTAAGGAGCAATTTAGCATGGCCAATCAATCTAATCTGCACAGTTTTGGACTGTGGGAGGAAACCGGAGCACCCGGAGGAAACCCATGTAGGTACGGGGAGAATGTGGAAACTCCACACAGACAGTGACCCAAGCTGCGAATTGAACCCGGGTTCCTGGCGCTGTGAGGCAGCAGTGCTAACCATTGTACCATTGTGCTGTCCCAGAAAAAGAATGCTAATAAAATTCAGGCAGTAATAAGAGACTATCAAACAGATTATGGCCGAATTTGACTGTTTTCCCTCAAATTTACATCTATTTTAGGAATAGCCATTTTGGGTACAGAACTTGAGTGTTGCTGAAAACAGACGTTTTGTTGAAGTTTTTTGTCTTGCACTCATCAGAACAGTTCCAAGAAAACTAATGTTAGGGGAAATAAAGTTATTCTGTATGAGAAGAGAATGCCAGTTGGTTGACAAACGGACTCTGATTGGTAGAGGCATTGCCATGGAGAATGCACCAGTTAATGGTGACTTACAGTCAACTGTCAAGGCATTGCACTAACAAATGAACCATCAAATGGCTATCACTTACTTTGTTTAGCTGAAACAGACTCGATGTGTGCCTCTGTTTCTGCCTGCAAAGAACAGGGTTCTGTATATGTAAATATACATAGCTTCCAGTACATGTAAATATGCCACACTGCGAGCTCAACTAACTATCTTAGATTAGTTGTCAATCTACACTGAGGTGCAAATGACTGAGGAAGCTGTAGGGGGCGGAGGAGAATTTTTTTAATTCTTTCATGGAGGTGAACATCATTGGCAAGGCCAGCATTTATTGCCCACCTCTTATTACCCTGAAAGAAGAGCTGGTGAGCTGCCTTCTTGAATATAACTGAATGGCTTGTTTCAGAGGAAAGTTTAAGAGTCAAACCATATTGATGTGGATCTGGTACCCGCATATGCACACGTACACATATGCGCATGCACACGCATGTAGGCCAGGCCAGTTAAGGACAACAGCTGGTTTCATTCCCTAAAAGGTTCATTAGGGAACCAGATGGGTTTTTACAGCAGCCCGGGTAGTTTCATGGTCCCGATCATGGAGACTAGCTTTTTATTCCAGGTTTTATTGATTGAATTTAAATTGTGATGGGATCTGAATTCAGGTCTCTGGATCACCCAGGTTTCTGGAATGCTATCCAGTAACATAACCAATATGCTACTGCATTACCCAAAAGCCTTTACTGTTGCAAAGCTTTCATGGCACAGTTTTCACTGTGATAGTTTTGATGCGTTCCATTGCGGAATTGAAAAATAGGATAAATATTAGGAAGGGAAATGCCTGTTAGACTGTGAGGAAAGAGCAGTGTAGCTTTTACAGAGAGCTGGAATGGGTTTAATGAGCACAATAGCCTTTCGTTTGTCATCAATCTCCAATGTTAACGCATTTAAAATAAATTGTGTCAAAGCCTGCTTATAAATAACACAAATCTAGAATTTCACAGCAGCTTGTCAGGCATTTCAAATTGATCTGTGCAAATGGAATTTCAATTCTACTTTACATTCATGAAATGCGTACCTGAGTGTATGACCAATTTCCTATGTAAACTGTAGCAATATGGAACATGCGTGTAACTAAAGTGACCCGTTTGATGCTTCCGCAGCCGTTTTGTGTGTCATGTCTAAGTGGGCTGATTCTACAAGTGCTTGGTTGGGATTGGGAGCCTCACATTCAACCCCACACGTGTACCTGCATATGCACACGTACACATATGCGCATGCACACGCACATAAATAGCATGTACACATGCACGTGCACATGCATGCACATACATCCCAAATTGTGAAGTAAGAGATGATGGAATCACCTGAATGAGAGTTGTGGATGGCATGCCTGAGATTCCCTGATCCAGGAACGTCAGGCAGCCTAGGCTCCTCCTGCGTCCCCCACCACTTGGTGATGGGGACTTGGGAACAGGAGGTCTCTATTTAGCCTCACAAACCTGTTCTACCTGTTCCAATATTCAGTGAAATTGTGGCTGTTCTGTGACCCTAATGCCAGGTCCCTCCGTTTTCATCAAATCCCTTACAACCTTTAGTTAACAGAAATTCAGTAGTCGCACATTTAGAATTGTCATTCTAGAATCAGCGTTAAGTGTTTGATTAAGTGTCTGATCCACTGTAAACTCACAGCAGCTTTAACCACTGATCTCTCTATATCCGATTAGAATTGATGTAACTGAAGTTCAAATCTGCATAATGCTCATCTTTTTCTTGTCTGCCATTGGAGGAGCTTCTCTTTGGGATTACCAGGTGAGCTATATTTCAACTTAGTGATGACTGCCTGTGTTTGTTGCAGAGTTTCAGTGAGAATTCTGGCTGTGTGGTGAACAGCTGTGTTTATTAGTGTTGTGGAATTCACATCTTTGAATTTATCCTGAAGTGCAGTGAGTGCTGTGACGTAGAGACGCGGGGCAACCAATTTGTGCACAGAAAGATCCCACAAAAGGCCATTTTACACTGCATCAGTCCAAGGCTAGCTTCAAGTCCAGCTCTCCTCCTCTCTGTCACGGTACACGTTCCGTACCCCACCCACACCCACACCCACCCCTCATTTCTGATTGGTTGTGCACAATCATTGAGATTGTAATTTTACTGCAGGCCTGTAGGCATCACTGGAGGGAGAGTTTAAATCTGAGCTATGCAGGGCTCGATGTGAGGTGTCGATGCAGACTCAATGGGCTGAAAGGCCTCTTCTGCGCTGTATCATTCTATGAGTGCTATGTCGGAATACTGTAATACCAAGATCTGTCCACACTTGCTGTTTATGTTCTCCCATTGGCCCTGCCCCGCTCCCATCCGTTCCATTCTCCCAATTTTGCATTGCCATTATACCTTCTTGGCATGTATGGTTCACCTGAGGTGCTCCAGAGCCGGCAGCAACAGTGCAGATCCACTTTGGGTAGTTCAGTTTCGCTCCTACGTGAATCCAATCACTCCCATCTGGATTAAACTGCAGAAATATATCAGTTTCTCCCCTCCTTCCCCCAGTCCTCTCCACCTGCTGAATCAGTGTCAGTCGAGACTTGTCTGCACTGGGGCAGGAGTCCAAAACTCTCTTTCCCATTCATTGTCCGAGTCACATTGGTTGCCATGTGATGTGGGAAGAGTCATTATTTTTCTGTGTATGAAGGGGCTTTCTAATCATTTCTGTACAGGTAGGCTGAAATTATTGTCGTGTCCAAAAAGAACAAAGAACAACCCAGCACGGGAAACAGGCCCTTCGACCCAACGAGCCCGCGCCGCCGCATCATCCTACACCTATTCTACCCTGCGTGTCTACGAATGGAACCCCTAACTTAGCCAGATTCAGGGGAGAATAGTGTCAATTTGGTAAAACCAATCAGCCTAAGAGCACATCTTTGGGGTGTGGGAGGAAACCGGAGCGCCGCTTCAGGCTGGGTGGGTTATTAATATTCTCCATTGGAATTGAGTGTTTAAAATCTCTCAAATTAATGAGATTTGATGAGATTGTGTATCTTGGCTTTGTAAACATTCTACTGGATATTAAATCAATGCCTTGTTGTCAAACACCTCTCACCCTCCAGCATATTGATCAAACAAGCAATCAATGGGTGGGGGAAAACACACGATACCTGTCATTTACCCATTGCCTGGGTCAATACGAGGTATATTATTCATCTTCAGATGTGTTTGTGCTGGAAACGAGAGGTCTTGGCCAACACCCTTCCCTCCAGCAACACCCTTTGTTGCGTTGTTGTTTGTGGGATCTTGCTGCACCATTATATTTCCACCAGGTTTGTTTGAAATCTATCCCTTTAACGGGGTTTCAGCCCTGGCATCTCTTTATTTGACTCAGTGTTAGATTTTGCTTGGTAGCACAACTGTGAAGCACATTGGAACATGTTTAAGGTTGTTGCTGTATACAGTCAGCCACTCTTCAAAGTAATTCATGAAGTGTTTGGGAGACTTTGAGAGATGTTAACCAGCTCTTTATAAATACAAGTTCCTCCCAAACCACATTTCTTGTTTCTCTTCCTCTATTAAAGCAGAATGGGAGTTCACAGGCTAAGGTTAGTTGGGCTGGACGGCCAGTTTCTCTTCTATTAAAAGGTTTTGAATTCTACTTTGTCTCAATTACAGGATTATGAGTGATCTGTAAGAACCCATTTCTCTTGTATCTGGAAGGAGTACAGATTATCTGAGACAGGGAAAGAAGTTGTTGGTCTGTGTATATTATTTTTAAGCAGCCTTCCCCATGGGTGTGTAACGAAGTTGGCCACAGCAGAAACCTCATTACTGTTCAGTCACTGTCTAACCACCTGTTCCTGTGCTGATGATGCTAGAATTCCTGTTTTCTCACTGCCTCTGCTGAGTGAGAGTAGACAGTGTTCACAGTTGGGGTTTACGTGTAGAAAGTATAGCACAAAAATGAGCCAGGACTAAGTAAAAATGGTAGAGAGCATCAAGTTTTTATGTGTTCAGATCACCAACAACCTGTCCTGGTCCCTCCACGTTAACTCCATGTTAAGCCCACTAACGCCTCGTACTTTCTCAGAAGACTAAGGAAATTTGATGTCAGCTACGATTCTCACCAACTTTTATAGATGCTATAGAAAGCATTCTTTCTGAATGTATCACAGCTTGATATGGCTCCTACTCTGCCCAAGACCACAAGGAACTACAAAAGGTCATGAATGTAGCCCAATCCATCACGCAAACCCAGCCTCCCATCCATTGACTCTGTCTACACTTCCTGCTGCCTCGGCCAAGCAGCCAGCATAATCAAGGACCCCACGCACCTCAGACATTCTCTCTTCTACCTTCTTCCATTGGAATGAAGGTCACGAACGCAAGAACAGCTTCTTCCCTGCTGCTGTCTGACTTCTGAATGGACCTACCTTGCATTAAGATGATTTTTCTCTACACCCTAGCTATAACTGTAACACTACATTCTGCACTCTCCTTTCCTTCTCTATGAATCGTATGCTCTGTATAGTGTGCAAGAAACAATACTTTTCACTGTGTGCTAATACATGTGACAGTAAATCATATCAAATCTTTTGGTCCAGCTCACCTGTCCTGTACACAGCAATCACATTTGTAATCTTTCTTACTTCTGTCCCCCCTCCAGCAGTGACTTGAGGCCACTTTAATTTGGAAAGTAAGGCTGGTAATTTGCTTTTCCTTCATCTTAACTGAAGTGAAGCTTTATTATCAGTTTAAAAATGAGATTTCAGCCCAGCAGGTATTGGCTGCATTGTGTTACAAGCTATTAGTTTACAAATGTCTCAGGGCCCTTTGCAATGAATTTCACTGATGTGTGCTTTCCAATGTGATATTGACGCAAACTTTGTGTTGCTTATTTTTTTGTTGTTGTTGTGTTCTGCTGCCTCTGGAAATTCCCGTTAAACTTTACACGGAATGGATAAAGAAAGGTAAAAAAACTCTTCCTAAACTCATATTGTAATGATGCTGAGTGAGAGAGCTTCAGAATGTAAAGCCGTTTGGAGTTTTTTGTGTTCTGCATTAACAATGCCTGAGTTATTAATCCCACACTGGCTGTGTTGCTTAGCGCGTTCAAAACAGATTTCACAGTTGACGTCAGAAACAGCTTCTGTTTATTCTTTCTCCCAATCCAGATTCCAATAGTAGGACTGAGAATGAAGATTTTGCCTGTGTTTGGAATAATAGCAGGAGCCATCTATTCCTGCACCAATTATTTCCGGGTCATCTTTTCTGGTGGGACGGGCAAAAATGGTTCTACAATAGCGGTAAGGAGAGCGAAATCAATGATAACACATTTTCTGCACCAACCAGCCTCTAGCTGTTGATGTTGAGTATTGAATTCTTCTTTATTTTCTAGGGTACCAGTGTTCTGTCGCCCTCTTTGCACATTGGCCTGGTCATTATAATGGCTGTAATGATCTACAAAAAGTCCACCACACGCCTATTTGAAGATCACCCTTGCCTCTATGTTTTAATGTTTGGATGCGTAGCTTCAAAAATCACAAACAAGTTAGTGGTATGTGAATTTCAATCAAAGCATAAGTTTCTATTTGCTGCCTGCTTTCTTTCAACTTTGAACAGCTATTTAACTCCATGCTGGAACCAGCCATATGAATACTGTGGTCACAAGAGCAGGACAGAGTCTGGGAATTCTGTGGCAAGTAACTCACCTTCTGACTCCCCAGAGCCTGTCCACCATCCAGGACAAAACACCCCATTCACAAACGTTCATTCCCTCTGCCACAGTGACTGCAGTGTGTACCATCTACAGAATGCACTGCAAGGCTCCTTAGGCAGCACCTTCCTAACTCCCAACCTCAACCATCAGGAAGGAGAAGGTCAGCAGATGCAAGGGAACACCACCACCTGCAAGCTCCCCTCCAAACTCCCGACTGTAACATTGTCCCTTCAGTGTCACTGGGTCAAAATCCTGGAACTATTTCCCTAACGGTACTGTGGGTGTGCCTGCACCACGTGGACTGCAGCGATTCGAAAAACCAGCTCCTCCCACCTTCCCGACGGTAATTAGGGATGGGCAATGAGTACTGGCCTAGCCAGCAACACCCATATCCTGTGAATGAATAAAACAGGAAAATAAAACCTCACCATCTAATCAGCCAACCTCACTCAAAGGCTGGTGCACCCATTAATTTTTGAAACACTAACTCTCCCACATATGCAGAGCAGAATTGACACTGTTCCGATTGTGTTCTCATCCAGCTTTTTGGCAAAAGAACCAGGGGACGAGATGAGATTTCTTTTTAGCACAGTGAGTTGTTGTGATCTGGAATGTGCTGCCCGAAAGCGCAGTGGAAAGTAATTAAACAGAAACTTTCAAAAGGGCAATTGGATAAAAACTGGAAAAAGAAAAATGAGCAGTGGGGAGGGTGAGGGGAGCGGTGCGGGTGGGTCTTTCAAAGAGCTAGTGGAATGTGTTGAGTGATCTCCTCCTGTGCTGTCCAATTCTACACTGACACTACTTGGTGATGACATTCTCAGTTTACCAGAGGCACGGGGAGCAGCTGCTTAGCCATGTTTAACGGGCGCTGCCTCATGTGGGATTATTTGAGTCATACATCTGCCGCGTTACAGCGGGTTTGTTTTTTTGTTGTTTGTTTGTGCGTAACATAAGTCCTAATTAACACCCCAGTGTCAGCTGCTGCAAACTCCATCCAGGAAGACAACATCTGCCTGGTTCAATTGGAGCGCAACAAACTCCCCAGAGAAGGGAGCTGCTTCTGAGGATCATTTGGTGCCAATGAACAAAGAAAGCAGCTCCCTATCTGTTGGGAACATGGGAGCACCATTCAGCCACTCAACCAGTCAGTGAGATTGTGACTGTTCTGAACCAGAATTCCATATCCCTTAATAACCTTTGGCTCACAAAAACCTACCAATCTTCATTTAAAATTCACAAATGATTTAAGCATCAAGTTGCGTTTGGATACGAGCATTCCAAATTGCTGTCTGCGTCCTCCTGTGAAGGACAGCTCCCTAATTTTACATCCATAAGCTCTGGCTTGGATTTTTAGATTGTGCTCCCTCAACCTGAACATTCCGAGGCAGAAGGAATAGTTTCTTAAATAGCTGAAGGATCGGAGAGATACTAACACTTCTCAATTGCTTTATTCACAAACAATATGGAAAGGGTTTCTGTTACCTGAAGCAGGAGATTAAAAGGGAGTCTCCAGGGTAAAATAATGAAACATGGATTCGGACAGCGTGGGGGCCTGATGGATTTATCTCACTCTTAGTAAACACTTGAATGGATGAGAGAGGAAAAAAATAGTATAGCGATTGACAAAGAGCTGGGAGGAGTGGAACCAATTGAGTTGGCACGTCTTAATCAAAGAACAAAGAAAATTATAGCACAGGAACAGGCTTCCAAGCCTGCACTAACCATGCTGCCCAACTGAACTAAAACCCCCTAACCTTCTGGGGATCATATCCCTCTATTCCCATCCTATTCGCGAATTTGTCAAGATGCCCCTTAAAAGTCACTACAGTATCTGCATCCACTACCTCCCACAGCAACAAGTTCCAGTGTTTACAACTCTCAGTGTATAAAATCTGCCTTTAAACCTTGCCCCTCGCACCTTAAACCTGTGCCCCCCAGTAATTGACTCTTCCACCCTGGGAAAAAGCTCCTGACTATCCACTCTGTCCATACGTCTCATAATTTTATAGACTTCTATCAGGTCTCCCCCTCAATCTCCGATGTTCCAGTGAGAATAAACCAAGTTTCTCCAATCTTTCCTCATATCTAATGCCCTCCATACCAGGCAACATCCTGGTAAATCTTTTCTGTACCCTCTCCAAAGCCTCCACATCCTTCTAGTAGTGTGGTGACCAGAATTGAACACTATATTCCAAGTGTGGCCTAACTAAGGTTCTATAAAGCTGCAACATGACTAATTTTTAAACTCAGTGCCCTTGCTAATGAAGGCAAGCATGCTGTATGCCTTCTTGAATACCTTCTCCACCTGCATTGCCACTTTCAGTGACCTGCGTATCTGTACACTCAGATCCCTCTGCCTATCAATACTCTTAAGGGTTCTGCCATTTACTGTATATTTCCTATTTGTATTAGACCTTCCAAAATGCATTACCTCACATTTGTCTGGATTAAATTCCATCTGCCATCTCTCCCCCAAATCTCCAACTGATCTATATCCTGCTGTATCCTCTGATGGTCCTCATCGCCATCCACAAATCCACCAACCTTTGTGTTGTCCGCAAACTTACTAATCAAACCAGTTACGTTTTCCTCCAAATCATTTATATATATATATATACTATATTACAAACAGCAAAGATCTCAGCACTGATCACCATTTGTCACAGCTCTCCATTCAGGAACGCATCCTTCCACTGCTACCCTCTGTCTTCTTTGACCGAGCCAGTTTTGTATCCACCTTGCCAGCTCACCTCTGATCCCGTGCGACTTCATCTTCTGCACCAGTCTGCCATGAAGGACCTTGTCAAAGGCCTTATTGAAGTCCATGTAAACAACATCCACTGCCCTACCCTCATCAATCATCTTCGTCACTTCCTGGAAAAACTTGATCAGGTTCGTGAGTCACGACCTCCCCTTCACAAAACCATGTTGCTTCTCACTAATATGGCTACTTATTTCCAAGTGGGACTAAATCCTGTCTCAAAGAATCCTCTGCAATAATTTCCTTACCACTGATGTAACGCTCACCGGCCTGTAACTATCTGGATTACTCTTGCTAACTTTCTTAAACAAAGGAACAACATTGGCTATTCTCCAAAGTCGAATAGTCTCCTTTCCAGCATCATGCAAGTTTATCAAATACTGATCTGATGTCACTCCATGTATATTGTTATCTCCGTTATCATTATTAGAGAAAGATGTTTTGTTTTTGTAGGTGGCACACATGACCAAAAGTAAGATGAAACTACAAGACACAGCATTCATTGGGCCTGGGCTGCTGTTCCTGAACCAATACTTTAATAGTTTTATTAACGAGTACTTTGTACTATGGGCAGCTATGGTAAGTGCATTACATTGATTTCCTTAAAGGATGCAGATTTAGACAAAAAGCAATAAAATAGCAAAATACTGTGCATGCTGGAATCTGAATCAGAAACAGAGAAAGCTGGAATATCTCAGCATCAATCAGAAAGAAAACAGAGCTGATGTTCTGAGTCCACGCGTGACCCTTCTTCAGAATTAAAGAGAACAAAAACTGATTATATAGAAGAGGGGGTGGAACAGATGTTGTTCATTGTGTGTTTCAACACCAGGTACCTCAAACCTAGCTGTGAAATACCATGTCCATTCCATCTCCCGTTTCCCACCGGAATTGGAAATAACTGGGGCTCAGAATTGATGAGTATTGAAACTCGGATCACCTTGTTCCCTTTTAGAACCTTATATCAGTACAGAATGTGGAGATGCCGGCGTTGGACGGGAGTGGGCACAGTAAGAAGTCTCACAACACCAGGTTAAAGTCCAACTGACTTATTTGGTATCACGAGCTTTCGGAGTGCTGCCCCTTCATCAGGGGACGAAGGAGCAGCGCTCTGAGAGCTCATGATTCCAAATGAACCTGTCGGACTTTAACCTGGTGTTGTGAGACTTCCTACTGTATCAGTACAGCCCAGATTCCGAAACAGAAAGGTACCGGTCTGGACCATCCCCCGATATGCTGGTTTTCCAACTCTTTCTAAGTTGGCTCTCTATCTCGTTTTCACTATTTGATGTTCTGTAACAGTTCACTTTAGATTTTGGACTATTTTAGGATGGCAAGAAGGCCATTCAACCCCTTGAACCTGTTCTATAATTCATTTATGTTTTGCTGGATTTCTATCTGAACTCCATTTCCCTGATTCCATTTCCCGCCATTGATCAATCTCAGTTTTCAAATGTTTAGAAATAAAAGCAGGATTTAGGCCATTTGACCCCTCAAGCTATCTTACCCCTCAGTCTCCACAGTTTTTTTGGAGGGAGTGTTCCAGATCTCCGCTCTCCTTTGTGTGAGGAAATGCTTCCCAATCTCTCCCTGGATGGCCTAACTCTAGTTTCCAGGTTCAGTCCCTTGTTCTGAATTCTCAGCAGCCAGAGAATTGGTTTCTTTTTATCTACCCAGTTCTTCACTGATCTTAATCACCTCCAATTTTCCACACTCAAGCTTCGTCTCTACAAACCATTTTCATAATTTTGAGCAAGGGCTCTCTCCTACAATCAAATCATTTGTTTTTTTTTAAAGTCATTGATTTCCACCTATCGTGCAGCCAAATAAAGAAAATTAGTAAGTTTTTGTGGTTCTCTAATGAATGCCTTTAAAACCAAAGGTGCAATTTAATATAAGACTCCTTGTGACTAACGAATAAACTTGCCTTTGCTTTGTGGGAAGAAACCGGATTGCTGGAGGAAACCCACACAGACGAAGGGTCATCTAGACTTGAAGCATTGGCTCTATTCTCTCTCCACAGACGCAGGGCGACCTGCTGAGATTTTCTGTTTTTGCTCATGTCAGTTGTTTTTGGGTGATGGGATGAGAGATCTGAGCCCTGTTTTGCTTCTTTTCAGATATTCTCCCTGTGTGATTTGCTGGTTTACTGCACTGCCGTCTGCATTCAGATCGCGTCACACTTGCAGATCGAGGTCTTCCGGATTCCGTATCAAGCACCTGACCAGGTTCACAACCACCATGACTGACAATTTGCCCAAAAGGAGGAGGAAGAGATGGAGAGGGAGCACACAAGTCAATCTGACCTGTTAGTCAGAAATTCTGCTCAATCACAAAGCCAACCCGACCTTATCAATCTAGCAGAACCTGTAATTATTACTAAAATCATCTAATTATGATTTCTTAAAGATTGAGTAGAATCTGTGTTCATTTGTCACACGGTGTTATTGTCAAATCTGCATGTACAAGATTCTAGCTCCAAACCTTCTTAAAAGATCAAAATCATTTCAACCTCCACCATTCATCTTCATTGGTCCAGCAGCCAGGATCCAGATGTCTAAACCCACCGTGTAAGAATGTTCTGGAATACACCCAGGTGCTGGTACGGCCTCAGTGACTGTACCATTTAGCACAGAGTGACTGACAGGGATGTGCAGAGTGAGTGAACATTGAATACCCATGTGTTATTGGAGAGGCTGGTGGGAGGAGAGGGGGGATGGTTCAGAATGTTCCTTAGTTGCCTTGCAGTTACCATGCAAGAGGGGACAGTGGAATTGGGAGAATCAACATTCCATTTATCCTGCCGGTAACTTACTATCAAAAAGGATAGGTTTCTTCCTTAGAACTGCACAGGGCAACAGCAGTGAGACAACATTGGCTGTGGCTAGAAAAGTGGGTATTCATGGACATACGCAGCCGAGTGCTGGTGGCAGTGAGTTGTATTTAATGAATTTCCTCCTCCTGATGGGCAAATTCCTGTGTTTGAATCAGTGTAAGCTACCATCGCGTAGCTCTCCATCCATATAATGATGTTGTTCTGAAAGGCAGCTTTAGAGAAATGGGCAAACTTTGATGAAGTAAAAATTGCACCCGAGTACTCCAGCTTCTCAAAGTCGAAAGAAATAACTTTTTTTTACACTATTTTGTAATACAATTTTAACCTCAAGTCTTGTACTGTGCAATATGTTTAAACTGACAATGCAAATACCCGCGATGCTTGCCGATTAGAGCTTCAACTTCAACTGCCTGATTTTTCCATTGCTACTTGTTCAAGTTAACATGGGGTGTGGGGGAGGTGGGTCCCTGGAGAACAGAGAAAGGTTTGAAGGCACATTTTATAGCCAGAGTTTTCAAGAATTTAAGCAGGTAAATTCCACTGTAGTTGAAACAGTCGGTGGTGTTTGATGTCTTGAGACAGACAGAAAGTTTCCACCGTATAATCATGCTTTTCGTGATCACTGGGTCAGAATCCTGAAACTCCTCCCCCATCCTCTCCCTAACTGCACTGTGGGTGTACCTACACCACATGGACTGCAACGGTTCAGTGCCATCTTCTCAAGGGCCATTGGGGATGGGCAATAAATGCTGATCTCAATTGCGATGCCAGAAAGCTTGAATGTGGCTTTTTTAAGCAATGGAAACTATCTGTTCACTAATCGGGTAAGCTGCCAAATTTTCTTACTGTTAGTGTTAGCTGTAATAATTTAGGTTGCTGGTACGTACTGTTGTCTAGCACTAAGACAAGCTAAGTAGTTGATTAATGAGTGCACATAATGAAAATAAAAGCATAATTATCCTAGACACTCACACTGTTACCTGCTAAAACTTTATAATTGTAAAATTGGATGTTAAAAGTGAATTTCCTCAGGTTATCTATATATATATTATATATATATCTGCAATTCCTTTTTTGCTTTGAGTGGGAAAGTAACTAATTTTGCTCCAAGCAAACACTTTTGTCTCTTGTAATGTCTTTCTACTTTTTTCAATTAAACCTAAAATCAAATCTACAGAAATGCTTTGTCTTGTTGACTTTCTATCGTCCATGAATAATGGAACGGTTTTTGAAAGGCTCAGTGTTTGAACAGCAATAGTGCCTTCAATACAGTGACATATTTGTACATGGAATGAATCACGTAGGAACAGGAGGAGGCCATTCAGCCCCTCGAGCCTATTCCATCATCCAGTGAGATCATGGTTGATCTGTATCTTAATTCTAGTTATGCCCCTCCCCCCCTTGGTTCCCTATCCCATAATGCACTCCGTTGCCCAATACAAATATATCTGACTCGGTTTTGAAAATTTTAATCCAGCCTCAGTCTTGATACTTTTCATAAGGAAGCAAGTCCCAGATTTCCACTCCTCTGTTTGAGGAGGCAGTCTGTTCTCAGCCCAGCCCCAGCTTTAAGCTTACTTCCCTCCAGAGAGATTTGATCTTAATTCACCATAATCGGATTGCCCCTCAGTCTTTTACACTCCAAAGTATACAAGCTTAGACTGTGCAACCTTCCCTAACAATTGGGGTGGCACAGCAGTTAACACTGCTGCGTCTCAGCACCAGGGACCTGGGTTCAATTCCTGGTTTGGGTCACTGTCAGCGTGGAGATTGCACGTTCTCCCTGTGTCTGTGTGGGTTTCCTCCGGGTGCTCCGGTTTCCTCCCAAAGTCCAAAGACGTGCAGATGGATTGGCCATGTTGGATTGGCCTTTAGTGTCAGGGGGACTAGCTGTGGTAAATGCATGGGGTTATGGAGATAGGGCCTGGGCAGGATTGTGGTTGATGCACTTGATGGGCCGAATGGCCTCATTCTGCCCTGTATGATTCCATGAACTCTCAGCCCTGGCATCGGCCAACAGGATGTTTACGTGCTAGTTAGGTTGATTGTACTGAGCCTATTGTTAATGGGGGAGGTAGTGATATTGGGGTTCATTGGCAGTGCTGTCACTATAACAAAGAACCGCAGCCCCAAGTCTAACTCCCTCCACCTGGCAGGGCAGCTAAATTAAGGGCAGTGTTTTAACACTGGTTAGAGTGAGCCCTCACTTTGGGTGGGATTTCAGGTTCCTGGTCATAATTCGCTGCGTTTTATACCAGATTTCTGCCTTGCTTTAAGCTGTTCTATCTATGCATGCTCCTTTCATAATGCCTTCTATTTAAGGTGCTTAGACTGCCAATGACTGCACTTGTTAACTTTTTGTTTGTGTGAATTAGCTTCTCGTTTTATTGGATAGGTCTAAGTTCTCTTACTGTCTCACAATTTAGTGATTCTTTGGCCTAAGCCCAGACCTGATTCTGAAATTTGAGATCGTGAAAACACTTTGCTTAATAGTCACTTACTGCATTTTTTTTGATATTTGACAGTGGCTGCAATATGTTTTCAAATAAAATATAGCTAATGCCGTCTGGTCAATTGTGACAGCGTTTAGGCAAAGTATATGTAGCCTCCTTTCTGTACATTAAGTCAGTGGTCTGGTTAATACAACTAATCCAAACCCATTCAGATTTAATACTAACATAACATCGTTATGGCTTTGTTAAAAGCTGTAGTTCAACTACTTTCAACAATTCATCGTAACTTCAATGTATTAACTGCATTATGTTGTATAGGTGTACATTCCAGTTCCTGTCTCCCCTCAGAAAAACATGGGCTGAAGAGACAAGCAAACATTCGCAATCTCCTCTGTGTCACATGAAGGGGAGAACATTTATCAAGTGGACAACCTGTGGGTTTATAATTTTCAAACGCAAACCATGAAGGAGTCTCTGATCTTTGTAAGAAAATGACAATCAATGACTTGTTGGATAAATTGGGTTTTATATTAAATTATTGCTGGTGATTTTTTTAAACTACAATGAAACGATGGAATCACTTTGAAACTGGACTTGTTCTCTGTACATTCCACATTTTTTTCTCTCGATTCATCAAGCTGCAGGGTATAAGTCACTCTTCTGTAGCGATCATCATTTTGTTCCGTAAAGTAACTGTTTCCTTCTCAATATCATGCTGAAATTTAATTAAAAGGAGTATATTGTTTTCTTTTGGGTCTTTCAAGTCTTGCAAATTAAATACTTAAAAAATTACCGACTGTTCCAATATTTACGGAACAGTTGGTAATTTAAGTATTTGCTGGATGGAATTAATGAATTAATGTAAATTTGCCAATGTTATCCTGACACAAATTTCAGATACATTGGAGTAAACAACATTCAATAAAATCCTCCGTGTTGCCTTTTATTTCCTATTGTCCTGTTTCAGATTTCTGTCTACTGTCGTCTATCCACTGGGCTCTGTAACAAGAGAACAAAGTTAATTCTTGGGTGGTAGAATCAGATGCCATGGTAAGAGGTCATTCAGCCCATTGTATCTCTTACAGCCCTTTGAATGAGCTATCCAATTAGTCTCACTTCCCCTGCTCTATCCCCACAATGTTTTACTCTTTGTCAAATGGTATAGGTGGCATAGTAGCACAGTGGTTAGCACTACTGCTTCACAGCTCCAGGATCCTGGGTTCAATTCCCAGCTCAGGTCACTGTCTGTGTGGAGTTTGCACATTCTCCTCATGTCTGTGTGGGTTTCTCCAGGTGCTCTGGTTTCCTCCCACAGTCCAAAGACTGTGTGGGTCAGGTTGATTGGCTATGCTAAGAAATTGCCCCTTAATTTCCAGGGATGTGTAGGTTTGAGGGATTAGTGGGTATAATATGTAGGGATATGGGGGTAGGGCCTGGGTGGGATTGTGTTCAGTGCAGACTCGATGGGCTGAAGGGCCTCTTTCTGCACTGTAGGGTTCTATGATCTATGAAATATTTATCAATGCCCTTTGGAAAGTTACTGTTGAATTTGCTTCCAGCACCTCTTCAGGCTGTCATTCCAGATTGTAACAACTTGCTGTGTTTGAAAACTATCTTTTTATCTGTGTATGAGATGTGGACATTGTTAGCAAGACAGCACACTTTACAACAGGTAAAAGCCGGGATTTGATCATACACTCCATTAGCGTAAAGTTTATTTATTAGTCACAAGTAAGGCTTACATTAACACTGTGATGAAATTACTGTGAAATTTCCCTAGTCACCACAGTCGGGTGCCTATTCAGGTCAATGCATCTAACCAGTACATCTTTCAGAATGTGGAGCACCCAGAGGGAACCCACGCAGACAGTGACCCAAGCCAGGAATTAAGCCTAGGTCCCTGGCCTTTGAGGCAGCAGTGCTAACCACGGTGTCACCCCAGCTTCCGGCATTTTCACAAAGGAGGCATTGACTCAGTGATGAGAACCCAATTATACATAATTTACAGCACAGGCCATTCAGCCCAGTGGATCCATGGTGTTTATGTCTCCTCCAATCCCTCTTCATCTCACCCTATAATCCTGCTTCGATACCTTCAGCTATGCTGTGTGTGCTCTGTAGTTTTAGTAGTGTACAATTTTATACTGGAGCTTGGTAAACATCAGTGGAATGTGCATGAACCACAGCAGTGTTTCTTCTAGCAGTTGACCTTTGCTTAACAATCTCAGCAAGATTTCACAAAGAGCCATTTATCATGTTAGTTGAACATTCACAGAGAACGCTCAGTGCTGCTGGTCAATCGAGAGTTTGCAGTTGTTTATGAATCTTTGCTCCTCCCCCATCTACCCCTCCCCACTCCTCCCTCTCTCTCTCCCCATATCCTCTCCCGTCTCCCCTTATCCCTTCTTGCATCAGTTTGCTTTTCTACCAGCTCTCCCCTGACCCCCCCCTCTCTACATGCCACAAACAATTGATTTTCTGTCTACAGTGTGAATGAGACCAAACCAAAAGTGAATGGTTTTTCAGCTTTTAACACTGGTGTACTGTCATTAATCCCAAGATTTTTAATGCAGTAACTGATATTTTAAATTAGTAATTACCTAATTAATAAGTTTTTTGTCTAATTGTTAAATTTCAAGCCTTTTCTGTACAAGGAGAGTCAGGCATATTCAAACAATTGGATACAGACATGCAAAAAAAAAGCAAAGGAAAAGTTGGACAGAAGTATTGATTCAGTTCAGAGTCTTTCCCCTGCGTATTCTAGCCGTTGCAGTGTGCAAGATTATACAATATAACGAAATACAAGTTCAGTCTTGCTGGTAGAGGGATCAGTGACCAGAGGGCATAAATTTAAGGTAAGGGACAGGAGGTTTCAAAGAAAAAAAAGCCCAGGAAACAGGCCCTTCGGCCCAACAAGCCCACGCTGCCATTTTAACATTACCAGATCTCCCCCCCCCCCCCCCTCAACCCATGACCCTTATCTATGCTTATGGCATTCCACATTGAGGGAAAACTAATTTAGGGACAATTTATTACCTCCAATCAGCCTAACAGCACATCTTTGGCGTGTGGGAGGAAACCGGAGCACCCGGAGAAAACCCACGCAAGCACGGGAAGAATGCTCAAACTCCCACAGATACTGGCCCAAATCCATGTATCTGCATAGCAAACAGTGATAGTCACTGAGCTGTCGTGTTGCCCATCAGCTGGTCCAATTTAAGCGTACACTAACAACGTGAAGCACTAGGCTACTTTCGAAACATCCAAGAGCAGCCCTCGCATGACCCACCGCGTGTATGCCCCTTGTTGGACAACAAGGCGGACCGAAGAACCTGTGGATTAAAAGAGAAAAATATCAATAACACGCACAAAGGGAATCCCCAGAAGCTCAAAAGTAACACAAGTGAGCCAGAAAATATGTTGGAAGGTCCATAGGAATCAATTGATTCCCAGGAACATCCCAAGGCTCTTGATCCTTATTTAAAACAGTCTCCTATATTCCTCCATCTTTATTCCACTCACGTGCTTATCTAAGTATCCCTTAAACAACTCCAGCGTGCCTGCACCCACCACCTTACTTGGCAATGCATTCCATACCCCCACAACCCTCTGTGTGAAAAACCTCCAACATCCAAATTATACCTCGCCCCCTCGTAATATGTTTCCAATCTAGGAACAAGCTTACCACTTTATTTATACCCTTCATAATCTTATACACCTCTATTAGATCTCCCCTCATTCTTTTTCTTTCTAAGGAAAACAGCCCCAATTTTCAAAATCTTTCCTCATAACCCAGTCCTTCCAAACCAGGTAGCATCCTGGTAAACCTCCTCTGCAGTCTCCCCAGGGTCTCCACGTCCTTCCGGTAGTAAGGCGACCAGAACTGGATGCAGTACTCCAAATACAGTCTAACCATTCTGATTAAAACCAGAATTGAAGAATGCAAGTTTCATCGGGGGAGTAGGGCTGGAAATGGTTAGAGAAAAAGGAAGGGTGGAACCATGAAGGATTTTGGAAACGAGAATTTTAAAACCGACGCACTGCTAGATAATTATAAAACATCCTCACATTTGAGCCATCAACGCAATCATTTTTATAGCAAAATGCATTGGCGAATTCACAAGGATACAATTCAATGTAAAGTAAATGCTAGAACATACACACGGTGACGTGGCATTGGATGTGGATTGAGACAGGGACAGTGGTTCAAGGAATGATGAAAAACCTTGGAGATATCTGTAATCATATGTATTTTCAAAATATGTAAGGTGGAATTTGGATTGACATTCACGAGCTATTTGGATCAGAGGTTGAATAATCTACAGGAATACCTTCCAACTCCCTAATATCTGCCCACCATCTACAAGACACAGTATGATGGATTACTCCCTAACCCAATTGTCTGTATTAAAGCAGTGCCAATGAAAGGTGAGAAGTTCAACACTAGCTCAGGCAAAGTAGCTCACTTGACAGGTACCTATCCGCCACCAGCACACTGTGCCTAGAAGATTTACAAGATTTGCTACAACAGTATCACAGAATTGCTCCAGCTCAAAAGGCCATTTGGCCCATCATGTTTGCACCAGTTCTGACTGAACATTTAATCTGGTACCATTCTGCTGCCTTCTTGTAACGCTGCTCATCTTGCTTTCCAGGTAATAGTAATTCCTTTTTGAACACTTCAATTGAAGCCGTCTCCACCACATTCAGGCAGTGTCATCCAAACCCTAACCACTTGCTGCATATAAGAAGTTTTCCTCATACCACTTTCACCATTTTTACTTAATATAAATCTTGTCCCCTCATTCTTGATTCTTTCAGAAGTGGGAACAGTTTCCCCCCATCTAATTTGTCCAGATGATTTTGAATATTAAATCTCATCTCAACCTTCAAGGAAAATTGTCGAATTCTCAAAATTAACCATCTCTGGAACGATTCATGTGAATATTTTTTCTTTCTCTCCAATGTCTTCACATCCTTCCTAAAGTGCGATGTTCAAAATTGGATGCAATATTATAACAGAATAGTGACTTACACAGATTCAACTTAACCTCTTTGTTCTTTTACTCTGTATTAGTGCCGTAATAATAAATCCCAGGATCCTGTGCGCTTTATTAACTTCTCTCTCAAAGCACCCTGTCACCTTCAACAATTTATGCACACATGCATGCAACTCCTTCTGCTCCTGCACCCCTTTTAGTGTTGTACCCTTTATTTTACTTTGTGTCTCACCTTCCTAGTTCTCAATTCTTCCAAGTTCTGCACCTGCAAACTTTGAAATTGTGCCCTGTACACCAAGGTCTATATCATTGTGTACCTGGAAAAGCAAATGGGAACTCCAGCTTTGCCAAAGCTTCTTTGACAGAATGCCCCACCCAAACTCATGTTCCTGATGGTACAGTAGATGCACGGGAACATGACCACCAGGAAGCTCCCCTTCTAAGTCACACACTATCCTGAAGTGCAAACATATCATTCCAATATCACTGGGTCAATACTCTCGAATTCCCTACCTAACAGCACCATGGAAGTATCACTGCCACACAAACTGCAGGGATTCAAGACGACAAAACACAACCATCTTTTGAAATGTCATTAGGGATAAGCAATAAATGCTGACCTTACCAGAAATGCCTGCATCCTGTGAATGAATTTTAAAAATCAAGGCAGAACCAGATATGGTTGCTGAGATGTAGCTGCAAAATATTTGAGCAAGCACAAGAAGCATTTCCAACATTTTGTATTTTATTTCAGATTTCCAGCATCTGTAGTATTTTGCTTCTGTCTTCAGTATGCAGAAGCCAGATAGATACCTTTCAATTTCGTCACTATAGCAAACATTTTGTACACAAGTTTTCATCGCCACAATACTCAGACATCACATTTGTTCAGTGATAACTCAAATCTAAATTCTTAATTTTGTAAAAACAGCTTTCTTCACGAGTTCCTCATTTACAGAGCAAGATTTTTATCTTTTTTAAAAAGGAAAAGTTATTTTAAAAAAAGAAACACAGCATGTCCTTCTCAACAACAAAGGCTAGATTTACAAACAGCTGTGCTAAGATCTGGCCAAAGCTGTCTGCTTACACCCATTCTATTCTGATCAGATTGATGACAAGGGTAGATGGGTTATGATTGGCTCAAAGGATGTCAAATGGGTCAACCTGAAGAGGACTCACAACTGGTACAAAGTCTCTCTCTACATTTTCACTATAAACCCATGAAGACTAAAAATAAAGTATGACCAATCTAAAGCTGGGGAGGCATCCTGGGAATCTTTTGCTGTTTTAAAACAGCTATCAACTGACATGGGTCAATTTCAAATATTTATCTAAAAGGGGTATGGCATTTGGCCAAAAGAAATAGGTTAAAGATGAGAGATAGTTTCCTGGAGGTGAAGTATGCTGAGTTTGAGAAAAAAAGCAGGTATTAGCATTTGATGCTTCTAATTTACTCATTAATTTAGTTTCTTGTTGCCAAAGCTTTAGATCAAAGATTTTAAATCAAAGACTAAAAAGGTTAAAAAATTGTACATTTCCCCACAAATCTCTGCTACTTAAAAAGTTTAAAACATTTGGTCTTCAAAAGTGGAACAAAATAAACATACAATAAATTTGTTTTTAGCCAATTCAAAAATTTTGCAACCACCCATGTAAAATAAATATCTAATACCATCATAACCTGCATCATCCGTGGAAGGCACTTGGGTATATGCAATGTGTGGAGAACCAGCTACTGATATGAAGAATGAAGTTAGATTCACATTTTACACTTAATGGGTAGTATTTTGCTAATGTCAAAATATACATTGACTTATTCCATGTAGAAATTAAGGGACAGCAGCATATTCATGTCACAGAAGGTCAGCTTGTCTGCCACATTCACAGGGTACAGTGCAGCAACAGTTCAATTTGACACAATTATAATATCATAAAGATCCAACAAATAGTGTCTTGTAGGAGTGTGATACAATATATTCTCCACACATGCGAGTGTATATTACAAATACCATATCAGCATCATTAACACCTGTTTTGTGTGATTCGGGGTTCTTTGCAACCTTTCAGTTTATGTAAAGCTGTGTCACAATCTTATATTACAATATAGCACAGGAAGAAAAGATATGCTTTACAGTGCAGTAGCCTAGCCCATCATCCACAACAGCATATGATTTCCATTAAGTCAGTCAATATATTTTGCATGGAATGGAGCTTGAATAGATGAATAAGTCACACTAATTTCCTTTGAAAGCTCAGGTCCTCAGGTCTCATCACCATATTCCTTGGAGATGCTCTTATGATTTATCTGCTTGCTTCCAATAACCACTGATACAGGTTAGAATGTCAATGGTCTAATGTTGATAAATCCAGACAGTTGATAACAAAGATCCACTCATGTCCATTCTGCAAAAATGCTCATTTTCTGGAGTGATACAGTTCAGATACATAGTATGGTATTTAGCCAGGAATTCCATTCCCCGTCAGGTATCTTCATAGACTCTTGTTCAGTTCCTTCGCTCAATTCTTTGCCGTTTTCATTCTTGCTAGTCAGGTGTCTGAATTCTACATTGAGGAGGAATGTCTTCTCATCGTTGTTTTCTACACACTGCTTCGATCAGGAGCAATATTCATATACACTCGCCTTCTTGGGAAAACCTTCCGCTTTAGTGCGATGAGCTGAAATTAAAACAAATAGGTCACCTACTATTGCAGGCAATCATGTATCATAAAACAACTTCCTTTTGATATGGTATATTAGCTTTCACAGCCCATTATGATGCAATAGCAATTCATAGAATCACACAGCTCAGACGAGGATCTTCGGCCTATTGAGTTTGCACTGAGACGCGAGAAACACCTGAACTCCCACCTAATCCCATTTACCAGCACTTGTCCCATAGCCTTGAAATATGATGTGCCAAGTGCTCACCTAGGTACTTCTTAAAGGATGTGTGATGACACACCTCTACCAGTCTCCCAGACAGCGCATTCCAGATTGTCAGCACCCTCACATTCCCTCAAAGCTCCTGCCCCTTACCTTGAATCTATGTCCCCTCATATCTGACCCTTCAGCTAAGGAGAACAGCTGCTCCTTATCCACTCTTACCACATCCATCATAATCTTGTACACCTCGATCAGGACGCTCCTCAGACTTCTCTGCTCCAGAGAAAACAACCCAAGTCTACCCAACCTCTCTTCATAACCTAAATGTTCCATCCCAGGCAGCATCTTGGTGAATCTCCTCTTCACCCCCTCCAATGCAATCACATCCTTCCTATGAAGTGGTAATCAGAACGGCACACAGGACTCTAGCTGCGACCTCACCAAAATTCTATACAACCACCATGACTTTTGTAATCTATACCTCAATTGATAAAAGCAGGTGTCCCCTATGCCTTTTTCACCACCCTACTAACATGCCTTTCTGCCTTCAGAGATCTGTGGACAAACACAAGGTTCCTTTGTTCTTCAGAACTTCCTAGTGTCCTACCATTCACCGAATAGTTCCTTGTCAAAATTACTCCTTCCAAAGTGTATCACCTCACACATTTTAGGGTCAAAGTCCATCTGCCACTTATCCACCCATTTGACCATTCCATCCATCCCTTCTTATAGCCCAAGACACTCATCCTCACTGTTAACCATCTGGCCAATCTTTGTGTCACCCACAAGCCTACTAATCCTACCTCGCCACAGATCATTTATGTCGTTTGTATAAAGGAGAAATAATGGGAGCTCCAGCACAGATCCTTATAGTACGCCACTGGTCACTGGCTCCCAATGACCACTGAGCATTCAGTCTTCTCTCCATCCAACCCAGGTTCAAATATTTTCTTTTGTTCAATATAGCACTCACAGATGAAGTCTAGCAATCCCATACTCCTCAAAAGCTGCTTTAATGCAGTGTTTAAACTTCATAGGTAACTACAAAGTGTCAGCATTCAGGTCTATGTTTAACTAAATATGGGCTACAAAACTGAATACAGCCTACAATTTAAACATCCATAGTTACATGTTGGATTCTAGCCATCTTAACAGGTTATGTGGCCACTTTTACAAAGTAAGACCTAACCTCTATCTTCCTTATCATCCAGGGAACCATGTTTTTGGCCTTGTTTGGAATGCAGCTAGCCTAGCATCTCTCCCATCATTCCATTTCAGTCTTTCCCGTCAGTCTTTGGTCACATTTTACTCTGGGTAGATCCCTTCTCATTGCACTGAAATGAGCCCTCTTCCAATTTAGAAATTCTATATTGGATTACTCCTCGATCTTTGCCATTGCTTATAAGATAATCACTCTTATCCACATGTTCCCCCACAGATACTTCATTGATCTCGTTTTCCAGCACGAGATGTAGCACTGCTTCCTTTCACACAGTGCCAAGAGCATTCTAATCAAGGAGTTTGCCCTGAACATATTTCAGAAATTCCTCCCCTCTCGAATCTTTATTCCAATATTATCCAATTAAAATTCCCCAGTATCACCACACTACAACTCTTATAATACACAAGTTAAGAATTCGTACGAGTAGGCCATTCGGCCTCTCGAGCCTGCTCTGTCATTTGAAAAGATCTGGTTTGAGGTTTCAGCTCTATTTTCCTGCCTACTCCAGATATACAATGACTCCCTCAGTCAAGAATCTGTCTGCTTTTGCCTTAAAAGTATTCCTGCCTCCACTGTTCTGGGGAAGAACTCCACAGACTTACAGCCCTTGCAAATGGAAAGTTGTCTCAACTGGTGTTCTACAGGGCTCAGTGTTGGGACCCTTATTGTTTACATTAACGATTTGGACGTGAATGTGGGGGACATGATTTAGAAATTTGCAGACAACACAAAGATCGGCCGAGTCGTGGATAGTGTAGTGGATAGCTACAATCTCCAAAGTAATATATATCACAGAAGTATGACAATATATTTAGGCAGTGCACGATAAATGGAAATATACAAAGAAGGGGAGATGAAGTGAGAGATTTTGGCGTACAATTATACAGGTCCCTAAAAGCAGCAGTTCAAGTAGACAAGGTGTCTATGCCAAATCTTTGCTGTAGCAATTCCATCCCTGTTGCACTTCCCATTACTTGAACATTCCTCACTGACTCTCCAAACAGAGGGAGTCAGAGGGGAATGGGGGAGATCCTGATTGAATACTTTGCGTCGGTATTCACGCAGGAGAGGGGCCTGATGTCTGGTGCTGTGCTTGAGGAGTTTGAGGATCCGTTGAGGGAAATAGTCATCACGAGGGAAGAGGTGTTGGGACTTTTAGACAGTATAAAGACGGATAAATCTCCGGGGCCTGATGGCATCTATCCCAGGCTGCTAAGGGAGGTGAGGGATGAAATTGCTGGGCCTCTGACGCAAATCTTTGTCTCTTCTTTGGACACAGGTGAGGTCCCAGAGGATTGGCGGATTGCAAATGTAGTACCGTTGTTTAAGAAGGGTCAGAGGGATAACCCAGGGAATTATAGGCCGGTGAGCTTGACTTCAGTTATAGGTAAGCTAATGGAGAGGATCATCAAGGATAGGATGTATGAACATCTGGAGCGCTGCAATCTGATCAGGGATACGCAGCATGGCTTCGTTACAGGGAGGTCGTGCCTTACGAATCTAGTGGAATTTTTTGAAGAGGTGACAAAAACGGTTGACGAAGGACAAGCCGTTGATGTCATCTATATGGATTTCAGTAAGGCGTTTGACAAGGTCCCTCATGGTAGGCTGATAGAAAAGGTGAAGGCTCATGGGATACAAGGCCAGGTATGTAGATGGGTGGAGAACTGGCTTGGGAGGAGGAGACAGCGAGTAGTAGTGGAAGGCTCCTTTTCCAATTGGAGGTCTGTCACCAGTGGTGTGCCGCAGGGCTCGGTACTAGGACCTCTTCTATTTGTGGTATATATTAATGACTTGGAAGAGGGGGTAGGTGGTGTGATCAGCAAATTTGCTGATGACACTAAGATGGTTGGATTGGCGGGTACTGAGGAGCAGTGCCTAGCAATGCAACAGGACATAGACAGGCTGGTAGATTGGGCAGATAGATGGCAAATGGAATTTAATCCGGAGAAATGCGAGGTGATGCACTTTGGCCGGAATAATGTGGAAGGGAGTTATACGATAAAAGGTAGAACTATCCGGAGTATAGATACGCAGAGAGACCTGGGGGTGCAAGTGCACAAGTCCCTGAAGGTGTCGGTGCAGGTGCAGAATGTGATGAGGAAAGCGTATGGTATGTTAGCCTTCATAGGAAGAGGTATAGAATATAAGAGTAGGAGTCTGATGTTGCAGTTGTATAGAACGTTGGTTAGGCCTCACTTGGAGTACTGCGTCCAGTTCTGGTCGCCGTACTACCGGAAGGATGTAGAGATCCTGGAGAGAGTGCAGAGGAGATTTACCAGGATGCTGCCTGGTATGGAAGGGCTGTCTTACGAGGAAAGATTGAATGAACTTGGGCTGTTTTCCCTTGAGAGACGTCGGCTGAGGGGGGATCTAATAGAGGTTTATAAGATTATGAAGGGGATAGATAGAGTAAATGGTGGTAAGCTTTTTCTGCTATTAGAAATGGATAGAACGAGGGGTCACGGGCTTAGGGTGAGGGGGGCTAGGTATAAGACAAATATTAGAGGGCAGTTTTTCACACAAAGGGTAGTGGGGGTGCGGAATGCACTGCCGAGTAAGGTGGTGGAAGCAGGCACGCTAGGGTTGTTTAAGAGTCACTTAGACAGCCACATGAGCGGGCTACATATAGGGGGATATAATAGGCCTTACTAAACATTGTAGGCTTGGGAATACGTTTTGCCTCAGGATGTTACAGTCTTTGCCTGTTTAATAATGAATTTTTTTGTTTCCACAGGCATTTAAGTCCAGCAAGGGGCATGCACGCGGCAGGTTGTAGTGGGCTGCTCTTGGACGTTGCTTCGGGAGTTGCCTATTGCTTCATGTCGTTAGTGTGCTTAAACTAGACCATCTCGAGGGCAACATGACAGCTCAGAGACTATCTCTGTTGCTGTGCGGACACATGGATTTGGGCCTGTGTCTGTGGGAGTTTGCACGTTCTCCCCATGGTTGCGTGGGTTTCCTCCGGGTGCTCCGGTTTCCTCCCACATCCCCAAAGATGTGCTTTTAGGCTGATTGATTGGGTACTAAATTGTCCCTAAATTGGACCTCCCTGATCCTCGCACATTAGGCGTAGACTAAAATCACGAATAGGACACTGAGACAGTGGGACAGCGGCGCAGGCTCGTTGGGCCGAAGGGCCTGTTTCCTGTGCTGTGTTGTTCTTTGTACCTATACACCTTCAAAATGTTTCATCATCTTAAAAACATCTAAAATATATCTCCTCTGAGCTGTCTCTACTCCATAAGTAGCTCCCATAGCTGCAGTGAAGCCTTACCTGAAAATCAGTTTTAATGAAAAAGTATCTGTAAAAAGCCAAGATTTACATACCTGTTCAGCAAAGAAAGACGAAATTGTGAAGATAATCAGAGTCACTAGTACACAGTGCGTCCAGAACTTCAACTTGTCTCTGTAAGCTCTCCTACAAGGAAAATTGTAATTTAGTTGCAGCTATCCGCCAGTAGACTATGCAGCTAATTGTTGCAGGAAACTATACAGCTGCAAACACAAGCTGATTCGCCAACCTGGAGCATCTGATATCAATGGTACTGCGACAGGGAGGGAAGGCAGAATCTTAGGTCTATTCAGATCAGGTGGAGAATAAGAAGAAAGGGAAATAAAATCATATGAAGGCTTAAGAAGATTTTCAGCAATTTGCAGAGTCATTGACAAAGGTCTAAAGCAGACTGATCCCCTCGGACTGTCAATTGTTCCATACCCAAGCAAAACAACAGAGGGGAAAATTAATTTACATAAAAGAAACATGAAAGTTTGGCATGTCAGCTATGTCTCTCACCAACTTTTACGGGTGCTCCATTGAAAGCGTTCTTTCTGGTTGTACCAAAGCTTGGCATGGCTCCTGCTCTGCCCAAGACTGCAACTATGAAGCGTTGTGAACAAAGTCCAGTTCATTACTCAAACCAGCCTCCCACCCTGAAGATCACTTCCCACTGCCTCGGCAAAGCAGCCAGCAAAATTAAGGACCCCATGCACCCCGGACATTCTCTCTTCCATCTTCTTCCATTGGGAAAAAGATACAAAAGTCTGATGTCACGTACCAATCGACTCAAGAACAGCTTCTTCCCTGCTGCCATCACTTTTGAATGCACTTACCTCGCATTAAGTTGATTTTTCTCTACACCCTAGCTATGACTGTAACACTACATGCTGCACTCTCTCCTTTCTTTCTCTATGAATGGTATGTATACAGCTCAAGGTAGCACAGTGGTGTCCAGCTCCAGGGACCTGGATTCAATTCTCAGCTTGGGTCACTGTCAGAGTGGAATTTGCATATTCTCCTCGTGCTACTTGGGTCTCCTCTGGGTGCTCTCATTTCCTCCCACAGTTCAAAGATGTGCAGGTTAGGTTGATAGGCCATGCTAAAATTGCCCCTTAGTGACCTGAAACACGTAGGTTAGAGATTTAGTGGGTAAATAGGTAAGGATATGGGGGTAAGGCCTGGATGGGATTGTGGTTAGTGCAGATTCGATAGGCCAAATTGCCTTTTTCTGCACTGTAGGGTTTCTATGATTCTATGAAGAAACAATACTTTTCACTGTTTACTAATATATCTGAATAATAAATCAAATCAAACCAAGAAAGTTTAGATTTTTGACCAAACATGTAAAGCTTGATCATAAAGTATGTTTAAGTTGAGTAATATTGATAATTTTTAACAAGTTTTTTTTAGCCCTATTATTCCATTACAGGGAATGGAAACATAGAATAGATGACAAAAAATTCTCTCAAATCTTTGGAATAGACTATGTTTATTGCAGCTTCAAGCTTTGCATTCTAATCATTTTGTGGTGGGTTCTCTAAACGCAACAAACAGATCCTGATGTGTGTTCAAAAAAAGCTTTTGTTGCTCTTGCACCACAATTTATAATTCTATAACAAAAACAAGGAAATGCCCTGCTCCTTCATCTATCAAGCGGTTCATTCCAATTTTACTCCTCACTTTATCAAACACCTCTATTTCTTCTCCCTAACAGGAAGGCATCTTTGGATGGAACTGGAGGAAGGAAGAGAAACTACAACTGCTAACAGCAATCCGATTGTCTCAGTTAAGAACATTCTTGTCCACTGCAGGTTCGATTTCCACTTCAAGGCTTGTGTAAAAAAATCCGCACTGATATTTCAACTACACAAAGGGAATGTGGTATTGTCAGACTGAAAATTCAGACCATGAATAATTTTGCGTGGAAATTGGTCAGGCGCTCAAGGGCAACAAAACTGCTGTGCTATGGTGACAGAACTGGGTAATGGGACTGACTGGATTACTTTACCAAAAGCCTGCATGGACTCGATAAGATGAATGGTCTCCTTCTGCAAGGCCTTTGACAAGGTACCACGTGGTAGGTTGTTACATAAAGTTAAATCTCATGGGATCTAGGGTGAGGTATCTAAATGGATACAAAATTGGTTTCTTGACAGAAGCCAGAGGGTGGTTGTAGAGAGTTGTTTTTCAAACCGGAGGCCTGTGGCCAGTGGTGTGCCTCAGGGATCAGTGCTGGGTCCACTGTTATTTGTCATTTATATTAATGATTTGGATGAGAATATAGGGAGTGTCGTTAGTAAGTCTGCAAATGAAACAAAGATCGGTGGCATAGTAGACAGTGAAGAAAGTTATCTCCAATTGCAACTGGATCTTGATCAATTGGGCCAGTGGGCTGAGGAATGGTAGATGGAGTTTAAATTTAGACAAATGCAAGGTGATGCATTTTGGTAGACTGAACCAGGACAGGACTTACTCAATGGTAGGGTGTTGAGGAGAGTTACAGAACAGAGATCTAGGGGTACATGTTCATAGCTCCTTGAACATGGAGTCACAGGTGGACAGAGTGGCAAAGAAGGCATTGAATATGTTTGGTTTCATCGGTCAGAACATTGAATACAGGAGTTGGGACATCTTGTTGAAGTTGTACAAGACATTGGTAAGGCCACACTTGGAATACTGTGTGCAATTCTGGTCACCCTATTATAGAAAGGACATTATTAAACTAGAAAGAGTGCAGTAAAGATATACTAGGATGCTACCGGGACTTGATGGATTGAGTTATAAGAGACTGAATAGACTGGGACTTTTTCCTCTGGAGTGTAGGAGGCTGAGGGGTGACCTTATAGACGTCTATAAAATAATGAGGGGCACAGACAAGGTAGATAGTCAATATCTTTTCCCAAAAGGAGGGGAGTCTAAAACTAGAGGACATAGGTTTAAGGTGAGAGAGGAGTGATACAAAAGTGTCCAGAGGGGCAAATTTTTCAGTGTGGTGAGTGTCTGGAACAAGCTACCAGAGGTAGTAGTAGAGGCAGGTACAATTTTATCTTTTAAAAAGCATTTAGATAGTTACATGGGTACCATGGGTATAGAGGGATATGGGCTAAACGTGGGCAATTGGGATTAACTTAGGGGTTTTAAAAAAAAGGGCGGTATGGACAAGTTGGGCCGAAGGGCCTGATTCCATGCTGCAAACCTCTATGACTCTGTGTGTCATTATCATTTTATAAATATTATTTGAAATGCGTGTATCCATTTCTTGGTCAAGTGTTAGCAACCAAATATGTACTACCACATTAGCAACATTTAAGAGGCATCTGGATGGGTACATTAATAGGGAGGGAATAGAGGCATATGGACCAAGTAAGGGCAGAAGGTTTATTTTTAGTTGTTAGGGTATCACGATTGGCATAGGCTTGGAAGGTCAAAGGGCCTGTTCCTGCGCTGTACTCTTCTTTTGTACAATTATACCTATTTGATTCAAGTCATGACGGTTGCAAGCATAACTTTTTTTTCCTCTGGCAGGGCATTTAAGTTCATTTTGACCCAAATAAACCACTGCAATGGTAATAAGGCAGAAGGTATCTTAGAATTAGAATTACTGCTTGATGAACTTTCATACTGGATTACTCTGGAGATCAATTGTATTTAATAAATGGTGAATGTCAGTAAGCTAGCAGTTCCTACCTACATAGGTAGACTGAGCAGTTTCCATTAGTCATGAAAAAAGTTAAGAATATATGTTTGAAACAACACAAGTGAGAATGCTAGGTCATGGAATGAATTACCAGAAATAATACAGGAAATACAGTCAATAATAGAATATGGGAAAATGATATGCGTATAAGACCAAGCTTACAGCTCTTTTACAGAAATGGGACAGGTGCGATGTGTCAAACATCTTTCTTCACACAATAAAATGAACAAATCAATCATGTATAGCTTAAAAGGTTCTGTTCAAACTACTGGCTGATTGAGGATTGGGTACAATTTTTTTTACTGCTTCAGTTAAATTATAATTTGGGACAATCTGCTGTTTTTTTTTCCCCAAAGAAAATCCCAAATGTACTAGCATTCAAGTTTATTTCCAAATCTCGCCTTCAGCTTTGAAAATGGTTTCATGAATGGTGTCACAAAATTTGGCAAATGGATTTGACGACAGCTCCAAATTAAGAATTGCAGTGCACAGCACTCCCAGAAAATTGCATATGTATCTATTCAATTTTGTTATTTTTTAACCTTTGTTACATTTTCTTACTAACCAGTATTGACATAAAGATAGATTAATAAAGATAAACATTATGACTGGAATTTTCCCATTCCACCTGCCATGGCAATCGTAGCGGGCGGGATACAAAGCTTCATTGCGCCCAGGTGAGGTTTTCCAGTCTCGAGGCAAGCTCAGCTGAAAAATTCCACCCTATAAGTCATATTCTCAGGCAATATTCATCTTCCATTACCAATTTCATACAAGCTGGAGTAAAGCTATCAACATTCACCATTATTATAGATCAAATCAAATGGTAATTTCCAGACTACTCTCATGCACAGTTAAGCACAGAAAGTGCCGATGTATACATGAGGATACCACCTAGCATCACCACCTATCTGGGAGGAAGGTATAATAAAGGGCTTCCATGCAAGTATAAACCTGAAGTTTTTTTGAGCACATATGAAAATATTGTACAAAGTATTATTTTCTAATTAAATATGGAAGTATTTTAAATAACAAGTACTCTCCAGGATTTACCATGACCTTTAAATAAGGCTTAAAACTTCACTTACCAGTCTCGAAGCTCATTCATATGGAGAAATCTATTACGATACTCTCTTGGCAGTTCAAACTGGGAGGGCACTGGGAACAATGATTCATAGAAATCTCGAAGCACTGCTTTCACTGTGGCACCATCCTTGTGATTATGGTCAATGTTGTCATTTAAACAAACAAATTTCCTGCAGGAACGCAGGAAAATATTTAGAACAATGGTTGAATGTCAGCGATTAATAACTTGAAAACACAGCAAACTATATTGGGTCATCTCAAATTATTCAGGCTGTTCAAAAATATTTATTGCACAATTTCAGTGCAAGTTTAGCAACTTCTATTTGTGCTCACAGCCAAATTTGATGCAATTTTGTTTTACATTTGTCATCAGAATATGCAAGAATTCGGAAGCTTCTCCTCATTCACTGTTCATATACTTTGTTCTCTTCGTGAAGTTAGCCATTAATCAAAACCTACATGCAAAGAGCAATTTTTCAAACAATTTTTGGAAGTAATTTACACTTCATTCACATAGAACAGGGCTTTCCAAACTTCTTTCCACTGTGACCATAGTTTGAAGCTTGAAAGTCACTGTGACCCCAGAATTGGGAGGGGGAGGTGCGGTAAGGATTTGTGGGAGCAGAGTGAGAGAACTTATTGTGGTGGGAAGAGCTTAAGTTGCCAATCTTTTCATAGGCATTTTTGCAACAGGAATCAGGCCTCAGACGAGGTTAGGTCAAGCTCACCAACTGAAAACCCTCAAATTTCAAGGGGTCTCACAGCTGTTAGTGTTCAGATTGTGCTTTGTAGAAACCATTGCTGTCTCAAAACTCAACCCCAAAATCTCATTACATGACCCCCAACAGGACACAGAGTTTGAGAAACAAGATACTGAATCTTAGTGGCTCTCCAAAAGCTATCTACTTAATTCCATTGCCATACCACACTTTTTCATACAAATAAAATTTATTACCTCATGTAAGGAAGCCATACAGCCAATTCCTAACGCTTACACACAAACTCACTGTGTGACATGTTTCAAGATGCTTCAGTGTATATAATAAACAACCAGTGTCAGTAATAATGAGGCAGTCACTAGAATACTCTTTACTGTAATTACTTCCACATACACACCTGGGGTTTCTTCGGATATCATCCAATTGACCAACAACATGAGAAACATTAGTACGAATCATTTTAAACGCAATCTCCTCTTCTCCCATAATTTCAAACCTAAGTATTGAAAAGATCAAAATGAATCACTGAACTTTTAATCAAACTGTTTAACAAAGACAGCCCCCATTACATGTTCACATTGTAGGATGTGAAAATCAATACAAGTTTGTGATCTGCTTGAAAGCAGTAACATTAAAATCCACAGTATAAAATGGTACAAGAAAAGTTTGTCTCACACAAAGTTCTCATTTATATTTTGTCATTGGGCGGAAATACTGAACGTGGTGGTTAGCATAAGCAGGAATGGACAAAAAGTCAATGGGAAAGGTATGCTGGATCTCTTGTTTGAATTAAACTCAGGCTAATGGAATGCAGTGCCCTCTCTAAAGCTTTAACAATTCTGAATGAAATTAATATGGTCTGTGTCAATCCAGTTTCCAGTGGCTGCAGTTATAATTCAGAATAATTATCTCAGTATAAACTAACAAGTTATGAGTATGATTAATATAATGAATGGGCAAAGAGTTCACATTAATGTACTGGAAGAAAGAAGTAGTGCAAGGCATATTATTGACCAGAGGGGGTTTCACCCTGAATCTAACAGCACTACTCCCAGCAAGTGTCTGCTGTAGGTAGCGCTGCTCAAAATGTAAAAGGTTTCAAAACCTTATAGAAACAAGCTACACATCAAAAACAGAAATATTATGCTGTTACAATGCATGGAGAATATTATTGGAAATGTATAGAATTTGGGTCTTGTTATTTGGTTGATAAGGTTGTTAAGAAGGTGTATGGTGTGTTAGCTTTTATTGGTAGAGGGATTGAATTTCGGAGCCGTGAGGTCATGTTGCAACTGTACAAAACTCTGGGGCAGCCACACTTGGAGTATTGCGTACAGTTCTGGTCGCCGCATTATAAGGAGGATGTGGAGGCATTGGAAAGGCTGCAGAGGAGGTTTACCAGGATGTTGCCTGGTATGGTGGGAAGGTCTTATGAGGAAAGGCTGAGGGACTTGAGGTTGTTTTCGTTGGAGAGGAGAAGGTTGAGAGGTGACCTGGTTGAGGCATACAAGATGATCAGAGGGTTAGATCGGGTGGATAGTGAGAGCCTTTTTTCCCCTCGGATGGTGATGGCTAACACGAGAGGACATAGCTTTAAATTGAGGGGTGATAAATATAGGACGGATGTCAGAGGTAGGTTCTTTACTCAGAGGGTAGTAAGGGCGTGGAATGCCCTGCCTGCAGCAGTTGTGGACTCGCCAACTTTAAGGATGTTCAAATGGTCAGTGGATAAGCATATGGATAACATTGGAATAGTTTAGGTTAGACGGTTATTAGATTGGTTCCACTGGTCGGCGCAACATCGAGGGCCGAAGGGCCTGTACTGTGCTGTAATGTTCTATGTTCTATTTATAAATGGCATTGAGAGGAAAAACAGCACTCAGTTACTTGACCTACTTGTATTTGTTCTTATCCTTGTAAGTCTTGCCAATACGGTCAGTAATGGGTTTGCAATTCATCACAAGTCCTTTGGTCACTGGTGGCTATGGCAAAAAGGATTTGAAAACCAAGTTAAATGTTACTTAAACAGAGATCCTGAAATTTGAATTGATCAAATTAAAATTTAAACAAACATGGAAGTAATTACCTCTCATCCAAAGGTTAAATTAAAATGTTCTGGTACTCTCTCCTTTAAACCTCTCCATCTCTCTCTCTCTCTCTCTCCTTTAAGGTCCTCCTTACTATCCACTTCTTCCCCATTGCCCTGTTGTCCATTTTAGTTTGATTATCTTATGTATATTAAAGCTGTTTTATTACATAAAATATACTACATATCCAAATTATACTACCAGAAGTAGTTTCCATTTCTCAAATTTATTTCATGTTAATATCTCTTTCAACTGTTTTGAAAATTTATTTAGTTAATTATAACATTTAAAAGAGTTACCACGCAAAATACTGCAAGTGAAGAATCTATTATTCAACACAGACCAGCCAACACAAAATTAAATTATCATGACCAATACTTCCATGGTAAATATTACATGGAGTTTACAGCCAAGAGAAGTAACCAAATAGCCAAGTCACCCTGGATTGTTCTAAGTATTCTATTCCCGGAATAGAAAATGGTCATTGTGACAACAGAGAATGGTAAGTGCATTTTTTTAAAAAATGTTGGTTGAAGCTCAGTCATGCTTATCTAAAACTTATTAGAAGTTTCAAATCATTTGCTGATTGAGGAAATTATAGTTAAAGGCACCCATCAAGGACAGATGAAAAGATCCAATTTGAGGCACTATGCAGTGACATAAACGTGACATCGTGCTCACAATTCCCAACAAGTTCCCAATCAACATCATGCCATAACAGTGTAGAAAAGACAATTACTTCCAAATGATGGAAAAGGCTTTTTTGGGTGGGTGGGTGGGTGGGTATCATGACCAATCACTTGGGTTCCCACATGTACAATTCTTGGTGGTCTTTTAGATAGGAAGAGAATCTTGAAAGCAAGTTATTTCTCCAGTAAAAAAGATTCCTCTTATTAAGAATCCTCATTATTACATCACATCAACTGGTAGAGTGGAAGGTGGGTGGCAGTTAGTCAGCAAGCTCTTACCAGGTTTGGGTCATAATATGTTTCCTGGGTGGCAGGGACTTTATTGATTTGAGTGGCATTTGTGGGAAGCACCTTTGAGCAATTGATCAGCATCTGCTCCAGACCAGTTAAGTCCTGTACGTATATATAAAAACAGCAATTAAACCACTGGAAAGGGCGACTGATCACAAGAGACCAAATCTTTTCAATCTTGTTCTGGTGACCGTGAAGAATACAAGAAAAAAATCATGCATCAAAATAATTATGAATAAAAACATTAACATGGCTACCATAAAATTTAGATCTTGATAAAATATACAATCACACCTTTATTTTAGAAATCAGTAAGTATCTCATGGGATATTTCAATTTTGAAATGTCAGAAAGTTGTTATCATTTCCTATTACACTTAGGAAATCCTCATTGGGATATTCTCAATGGAATTTCCCCATTCTAAATGTCCATCTCATTAGCACAGTTTCTTCAAACTAACATCAGGTAAGTTTATAAAAATAAAATTTACATTTCACTGGCTGATCATCACAACTTCTCTCATTTCTATGATCTCAGATTATCATTTTTATACCATCCAGATGTGCCCTTCAGTCTTTAGCAAATTGCAATTTCAAGCCTTCGGCTAAGTCACAGTTCCTTGTTCTGTCACTGATGAAAATAGGTATTAAAGCATCTCATGGATAAAGTACAGTTTTGCCTTTACAAAAATGTGCTTTTAATTTTTTTTTTACAATCATAAAGTATTATAATGGTGTATAATTATATAGATATTGTAATATAGTATTTAGCTTTTCATATTTTAGTGAATATTTCATTTTCATTTTTGAGTTTCACTTGAACAGCAGCAGCAGCAATTAACTAATATCATTTCAGTTTAGATGTCTCAGTCACAATTAACTCTTTGCAAACTGTATTCAACATGATTAAGACTCAATATTTATAGCTATTCTAATATGTACATTTTCCTTCCTTAGCCATCACAGTTCTTAAGTTCAGAAGCGCAATACAGAACCAGAGCACAATGCTCACTCATCTAAAGCAAACCCAAAACTAAAATGATTACCTAAGTGTAATCAAAACAGAATTGAGAAACTTAATGCTTTTAGTGTGTGTTTTTATTAGAGTACAAAACATGCAGACCTTGCTATCCATTGTTAATCACATGGAGCAGGAGCAAGTAGAAACAAAAGCTTTACCTGCAAGCTCAGTGGGAGCTCATGAATCCTAGTTGCCAGTGTCCGGATTTCTCGATCAGATAGGATCCCTGATCGATCTGTGTCAACTTCATCAAAAACATCAGAAAGGTTTAATGGCTGCAGTGCACTCATTACATAGTAAAAATAAGAAAATGCAAACTGCATATCTTCAGAGTGACGAACTTTATGGTTAGAAGTCTTGTCAAATGCCTCTGGAAACCTGTTCAGAAGTAAAAGCATTTTGATAATTAAATGTAACAAATATTGGAAATAAAAATAGAAAATGCTGGAAATACTCAGCAGGTCTGGCAATATCTGTGGAGAGAGAAATTAGTTGATGTTTTAGGTTGTGACCTATTATCAGAACTACAAAATACTAGGCCCCAAGTATTAGCAAAGAGTAGAACAAAAATATTAATGACTGACAATACTTTTTTCTGTTCCAAGTCAGTTTTCTAGTACTCCGTCACCTCATTAGAGTTAAATTGACTTGTTATTTTAAGGTTGTGCAGTCCTTATTACCACCCATTACCTTCCATTACTATCCTTGTTAAGAGAGGCAATGGCCTAGAAGTATTTATCACTAGACAATTAATCCAGAAACTCAGTTCATGTTCTGGGGATCCAGGTTCGAAGCCCGCCATGGCAAATGGTGGAATTTGAATTCAATTTTAAAAATCTGGACCATGAAACCATTATCGATTGTCAGAAAAACCCAACTGGTTCACCAATGTCCCTTGGGAAGGAAATCTGCTGTCCTATATGTGACTCCAGAGCGACAGCACTGTGGTTGACTCTCAACTGCTTTCTGAAATGACCAAGCAAACCACTTAGTTCAAAGGCAACTAGAGATGGGCAATGAATGGTGGCCAGCCAGCAACGAACATTTCCCATGAATGAATATATCTTAAAACATTTTTGTCACTTCCCATTTTTCAAATTAAAGTCAATGCATACTGTAACCAAAGTACAGGTAAAATCTATAGATCATTCATTAAAAATACATTTTGCAAACCAGAAAGACAAAATTATCAATATCTCACATAGCTTGAAGATCGTCCATGATAAAGCGGTCAATCATGTGAGGCATGTGGGCAGGAACTTTCCGAGAAGCAAATCCAAACTTTGTATTGAGAAGTTTATTTACGTAGCGAAGCGAATCTGCAAATGTGTCTTGGAGTTTTCTTCTCATTTGTTTACTATCAGTGTGGTACGCAAGAGCCTTCTCCAGTTTTGCACCCTCCTGAAGTAAAACATGACAACTCTTGAAATATCCGCAGGCTGCATTTCTAGATGCTCAGCATTTTCAAATGGAACTGATTTTTTATCTTCTTTGCACACTAATACATTATGAATTTATTCAAAGACTGAATTCTAAATTTAAAAAAAAATCAATGGCACAACCATAGGTTAGAGTTCAGTCAACATACACATATGGTAAAGTCACCATAATCCCAGACGACTATAGGCTGCTCTCCTCTTTGAGGGGAAGAGCTGACTGGTGGTGATTTAACCTGAGGATCACCATACTTCAGGCAAGGAGCAAAGTTGAGAAGGGAGGGCCTTCATGAATATCCTCAGGAATTGAACTCATGCTCTTGGCACTGCTCTGCATCATGAATCAATGAACAAGTCAACTGAGCTAAATGACATACAGAGCATCAGTATCAAAGTAAATAGCTGGCATTCTGATAAATTTCCAGCCATGCCTGTGAATCCATTTATTTCATGTAGTGCAAAGAGATTTACAAGGATGTTTCCAGGGATGAGAAACTTCAGTTATAAGGAGATTGCAGAGATTGGAACAGTTTTCCTTGGAGAAATGGAGGTCAAAAACAAATCTGATAGCTGTTCAAAATTATGAGGGCGTGGGACAGAGTATATAGGGAGAAACCATTCTGCTCGTGGAAGGATTAAAAACAAGAGAAAATGGATTTCTAACGACTTTGAAAAGAAGCAAATGTGATCTAAAAAAATGTTACACAAATGAAAATAATTTTTCACACAAGTGTTTGGAGTCTGGAATGAGGAGGCAGGTTCAGTTGAGACATTCAAGAGGGCTTTGGATGTTATTTGAATAGAATTCAAGAGAGATATTAGAGGACATTAGATGATGAAGAATGGCACTAAGTCATAATGCTCATTTGCAGAACTGGTACAGGCATGGGTCAAATTTCCTCCTTTTGCTTCATAACAATTCTGTTATTCTGATTGTGTCTTATAACAACAAAACTATTTACATCCAAGAGTTTTTTCACCGCAGTAAGAATGCTAATATGATAGAAGGTTTTTACAGTAGGGAGTAGAGAACATTTTATTTGCTCTGTTCGTGGAATCGGAGGCAAAGGGTGAATTACCTGTTTTGGTTGTTTTCAAGGCAGACAGAATAAAGGCTTACAGACAGTATATTTTTCCCTGGGATAAAACAGTTTTCAAATTTATTCATTGGCCAGTCTGGAGGTGCTACAATCGTAAAAATGAATCTGCTTTTGGCTGCAGGTAACTTCCCTCAATCTATGATACACCAGGGCAACTCTGAGGGGGCGGGGAGGAGATCCATTGAGTCAAGAGATTTCAGAATGCTAAAAACATCAAAAAGAACTTCTCTATAAACATTTCCTCCCCTTTAGGTGGATGCAATGCTAACAATAATGCTTAACTTTGAAAAATTATAGCATACCTAATACAACACAGTCAAATCCATATCACACATTTTTATAAATTTTTATCATTATTTCACAAGAAGCTCCATTCATTTTCTACTTTACAGACAATTAGTAAATATGCATTTTATAAATTACTTACTTCTATTAGATCCTGGAAATATCCTTGTTTTTCCCAAGGTAAAAAGCCAGCATTACTCCCAGCGTAATACTGCAGCTTTCTGTTGGCATATCCTGGACTGTTATTTTTAATTTCAATTTTCGCAGGTTCAGCAATAACCTCTTTCAGGACTCCATCCCTTTGCCCTTGGTGCTTGACTTTTCTTTCTACTCCTCGTACATTTTGATCTTGTTTTAATTTGCTGCTGTTATTTGGTATGAGAATATTAAGAATTTTCTGTGAAGTAAGAGGTCTGATATCAGCTTTTTGGAGAAATGGCACATCTTTGGCAGGATTTTTTAATAGGTTATTCATTTTCACTGCAAATAAGGAACTTAGAGACACTTGAGTAGCAACTTGTTCATTTCTTCCAATTTGCCCATTCTTAACTATTTTTTCTAAGTTATTTTTAGCACCTTCATCCTTATAAACATATTCTCCACCAGCAGCTTGATTTTCCAATACATTTTTTACCAGGTTACTCTTTTCTGAGTGCTGAGGTACAATGTCTTGAAGTCCATTTTGTACTGAAAAACGTGCAAGCTTTCTGAACGGTTCCAAAATCAACACTTTTGTTCGATTGTACCCTTTAAGTGTGATATCACCATCTTCTAATTTTGCATCCAGCTCTCTCAATTCTTTCTGAATATCAACAGGCAGAAGTGATGTGTTAATAAACTGAAGGTCATTTAGAAGACTCATATTCAACTTATCCAAAGTCCTTTCTTGAATTTTAGGGAATTGCAGTTCTTCAGCAATGTCTTTGAATGGAACTTCTGTTTCTAATGGAACTGTACTGAGATTTGTAGTCTTTTCTTCCTTCTTTGAAGTGACAGTTTGGTTTAATTTCTGACTCTCCCTGGTGTCAGCATCCACAGTGAGGTGCATTTTAAATTCTTTATCATTTTTATCCAGGAAAGTCAGATTGAAATGGATTGTAGTTGCATTCATTTCTCTGTGCATGATCAAGTGAATGGTTTTCCATTTGTTGGCCACAGAAGCATGGCGAATTATAGCATTATCAACGAATGATGCCTCTATGATTTTGTTAGCAAAGCTTCCAAAATGGAAGTAAGGCAAGGCCTCACCTTTGGGAAGCACGTAATGTGTCTGATTAAGAAGAAGATTCACATCATACATCTCATTAAAGTGTTCTGTGGATGAAATAGTTCAACAAACTAAGTTAATAAACTAAGAAAATATCCATAACAAAAGTGATAGTCAAGCATTAAATAAACACTATTGAACTTTCAAGACCAATTCCATTTAAACTCTAACTATCAGAGGTTGTTCCCCCTCTGCCTCCAATTTCAGGGCAAAGGAAAATCAACTGAAAACAAATATACACTTCTTGAGTCAGATATAAAACATCTGCACAGAAAGCTTAGTAGTTGAAGAAAAGAATGTTGATAGGAACAAATGCAACATTCAATAGCTAATAAGCGCTTACAACTATCTTCAAACATTAATGGCATTAGTTAATGTGCATAACCTTAGTTCTGTATCTTCATAAATGACCTGGATCTAGAATTCACAAACAGCATTCCCTTTGAGCTGGAAAACCTCAGCAGGTCTGACAGTCTCTGAGGAGATAGAACAAACCTTTCGATTTGGATGATCCTCATTTGAGCTCTGAAGAGTCATCCAGACTCAGAACATTGGTGCTATTCTCTCTCATGAAGTCAGACCTGTTGAGATTTTCCAGCATTTTCTTTTTCTTTCAGATTCCTGCATCCACAATATTTTGTTTTCATTCCCTCTGAGCTGTATGGCCACACAGCAATCTAGAACATAATGTTCTAAACAGGCTTTGCATAATCAATATTCTCGTTAAGTGAACATATACACATCCACACGGCAATCATAAAGGGACCTGCGCATTGCGGCAACAGGCTGTGTACAATGGTAAAATCAGAAAGAACATGGCTAAATTTACCAATGACAAATCTAATGCCAACAGAGATAAACAAAGGTAAACTAAAGCTAACAAAGGTGGCAGATTGCAAATCTGAACAGGAGAAGTTACATGAGTATTTGCATATTTGTCAATGTAACTTACATGTGACACTAATAAACAATCTTTAAAAAACTTTAAAAACAGAAATCTATAGTGATTTATGTGGGGATATACAAATCCAAAGAGAGAAAATTATTAAAATTTATATAAAGTCCCATGGGAGTTCAGATTGACAATAAGTTGAAACTGTTGTAGCAATGTTCAGTGGTTTGATCAAAGCAATTGGAATTTTAAGAACATAAGAAATAGGAGCAGGAGTAGGCCATCTAGCCCTTCGAGCCTGCCCCGCCATTCAATAAGATCATGGCTGATCTGTCGTGGCTCAGTTCCACATTCCCGCCCTCTCCCCATAACCCTTAATCCCCTCGCTTATCAAAAACCCATCAACCCCCGTCTTAAAAATATTTAGCGAGGCAGCCTCCACCACTTCAACGGGCAGAGAATTCCAGAGATTCACCACCCTTTGAGTGAAGAAGTTCCTCCTCAACTCCATTCTAAACCGCCCCCCCTTTATCTTGAGGCTATGCCCCCTAGTCATACTAGGTCATATGAACAAAAGTAATATATTACCAGCTTTTCATTCAACATTAGGGACAACACGGCAGCACAGTGATTAGCATTGCTACATCACAGTGCCAGGATTAGCCATGGTAAATGTGTGGGGGTTATGGGGATAGGGCAGGAGATGGGGCTGAATGGGTAAGGAACTCTGTTGGAGAGCCGGTGCAGACTCGAGGGACTGAATGGCCGCCTTCTGCACCAGAGAGATTCTATGATAAGAATCTTGCTTCAGTGTTACTAATTATTTACTAACTACAATACACATTCAATAAAATAAAAAACAAAGTACTCCGGATGCTGGAAATCTGAAAAAAAAAAGAAAATGCTGGAAAAACTCAGCAGGTCTGGCAACATCTGTTAAGCAAAAACCAGAGTTATTGTCTTGAGTCCGATATGACTTTTCTTCAGAACTCCACAGTCCTGAAGGGGTGACATACTGAACCTACAACATTGTTGCTGACAGGCCTGCTAAGTTTTTCCAGCATTTTCTATTTTATTACATATTCAATAAATATTTGAGAGCAGATTCTCAAAACCCTTGAAGAAATAGAGATAAGATCTTAGCCATAGAATAATAAGCAATAATCAAGAGAATTTTTTTTAGCTATTAAGGTGAAGTACTTTTGGAAATTCTTGCTTGTTCGTAATTAAAAACTGTTGTTGCAAAACTACATTTACATGTCTCCCTGTTCCACTTCTTGTTTTCTGTTATTAAAATTGGATCACATCAAACTTTAAAAATTGTGGAACGAAATTAATTAACAAGCTAAGGAATATAAAACGGTCATAGTACAATTTAGTTAATATGAATTAGAGCCACCATTCAATTTCTGCTTGGTTCAGTTGGTTGCACTCTATTTAAAAGGCTGTATCGTCAAGCATCATTTCAAAGTAATTACTGCACAGGAACAGATCATTCAGTACAACAAGTGCACATCTGTGCTTCTGTCCAATGAGCATAACCCCAACCTTCTTCCTATGCCTTTCCACTTCACAGCTTTATCTAGCTTCTTCAATACTCTTCACCTCAACTACTCTCAAGTTGTAGAAAATTCCATATTCTCACCACTGAGTAAAGACGTTTCTCCTGAGTTCCCTTGTGGGTTTATTATTACCTTACATACATAGCCCTAGTTATGGTTTCCTCCACAAATGGAAGCATCTTCTCCACATCTATCCTAATGTTTAAGAAGTTTATCAGGTCTTCCCTCTTCCAGAAAATACAAACCCCAGCATGAATCACCTTTTTGACAGATATAACCTCAGTTCTGGCACCATTCTAATAAACGTAACACACTTCAAACATGCTTTTCATAATATGGAGATAGGAATAGTTCACAGGACTCCAAAGCGTGTTCTAGTCAAGGATCTATTCAAGTTTGACATAACTTCTGTTTTTCAACTCTGTCCGTCAAAAACAAACCCCAATGCTTTGTCTTTTTTTTTGGTCTTATTAACATGCACAACTTTCTGTGATTTGTTTCACTGCCACATTGCAACACATTCCAAGCAAAGATGGCCTCCTTATTCTTACCACCATAATGTATTACCTTACACTTGCCAAAGACATGTTCAGTTTCCTTTACCTCTTCCAGTGGGGTTATGTTTGCAATCTTCCAACCTGAGGGCCATTCTAAAGTCCAGGGAATTTGGAAGATCAGAACCAATGCACCCACTATCTCTGTGGCTCTCTCTTAAAATCCTAAGATGCAGATTATCAGGTCCAGGGGATTTGTCAACAGTTGGTGCCATTAATTTGTCTATTTCTTTCTTCATACTAATGTATCTTGAGTTCCTCATTCTTTATGACTCACGATTCCTCACTATATCCATTGTGTTTATGCCGGAATAAGTTTTGACCCCAAGGCAAAATTCTTCACAGTGCAGTACTTTTTTAAAGCCTATTTGGAAATACAAAAATATTTTGTCTATTGAATTACCCCATCCACCCTTTCTATTGATTCAAATAATTCAAGATTGCTCACGCATATTGTCCCCTCTTCAAATCAGTGTTGATTATTCTTAATTATATTGTCAGTTTCCAGATGTTTTTCTATTATACCTTTGAATCTTACTAAAAAACAATTAACTTTTCATTCATTTATCTCCCTTCCAACAGCATGTGGGTGTACGCATACCATATAAAACGGCATTCACCACCACTTTTTCAAGAAGTGACTCACCACCACTTTTTCAAGAGTGTTGGAGATGGGTAACAATGCTCACCTATTCAGTTATGTTCACATTTTTGAAAGAATAATTAGAAGCTTGCTGTGTAGAAATTGGCTCCCTGCATAACAGTGCTTATGCTTTTGAAGTAATTCCTTGGCTAAGGATATGATGAAATATTACTGCAGGTTTCTCTATAATGTCAACTACCTGATGTTCACAGTCCTGATCATTCCAAAAGCAAACCCACTGAATCTGGAAGCTGGCAGGTAAAAGGAAAACGCACTTAGCACAATATTGATCATTATGGTTGTGGCACTGGTTCATTGTTTCCTCTTCAAATAGTACTTGACAAGTGCAACAAATTTAAAGTAAGAAGCATCACACTGGCAACATAAACAAAGTAAATGCAAAGGATACTAATGGAAGTATATAGTACACTCATTATATACCTGGATGTCACATAATGCTCACACCAAAAGGATCGAATATGATACAGGGGAAATTTGCAGGCAACATTAAGATGGAGCATTATACAGCTAGTACAATATTCCAACAGGAAAATGTGCGAGGGAAATTGCAGTTCATACTTACCCTCCCCACAGTCACCAGCGTCAAACCCACATGATAGGACATTACAAGCTTGATCACAAAACTTGTCAGCCAGCCAGGAATTGGCACAACCTTGGTTGCAATACGTTATTCCAGGGAGCCCTCCGGCAAACTGCCAGGCCTGCGCATTCACCACTCCTCCCGGTCCACCACGATTCCCTGCATTGTTACCTGGAAATATATCAATAATAACTAGTGATCTATTTAAAATAAAAAGAAACCATTCATAAGAACATAAGAAATAGGAGCAGGAGTAGGCCATCCAGCCCTTCGAGCCTGCCCCGCCATTCAATAAGATCATGGCTGATCTGTCGCTGCTCAGTTCCACTTTCCCGCCCTCTCCCCATAACCCTTAATCCCCTCTCCTATCAAAAACCCATCAACCCGCGTCTTAAAAATATTTAGCGAGGCAGCCTCCACCACTTCAACGGGCAGAGAATTCCAGAGATTCACCACCCTTTGAGTGAAGAAGTTCCTCCTCAACTCCGTTCTAAACCGCCCCCCTTTTATCTTGAGGCTGTGCCCCCTAGTCCTATTGTCTTTTTTGAGCGGGAAGAGTCTTTTCACCTCTATCCTATCCATCCCATTCATCATCTTATACGTCTCAATGAGATCTCCTCTCATTCTTCTAAACTCTAACGAGTACAAGCCCAGTTTATTCAGCCTCTCCTCATAGCTCAACCCCTTCAACTCCGGTATCAGCCTAGTAAACCTCCTCTGCACTCCCTCCAAGGCCAAAATATCTTTGCGCAGGTGCGGCGCCCAAAAATGCACACAGTACTCCAGTTGCGGCCTCACCAATGCCCTATACAGCTGCAGCAAGACCTCCCTACTTTTATATTCAATCCCCTTCGCTATGAAGGCCAGCATCCCATTCGCCTTCCTGACCACCTGCTGCACCTGCAAGCTGGGTTTTTGCGACTCATGCACAAGGACCCCGAGGTCCTTTTGTACCGTCGCCTGCTGCAGTTTTTCGCCTCGTAAGTAATAGTCCTTCCTACCATTTTTCCTACCAAAGTGGACCACCTCACACTTGCCAACATTAAATTCCATTTGCCATTTCCTGGCCCATTCGACAAGTGCTTACACTTAGATGACACCTATAATTTAATAAAACAAAATCCAAAGGCCTCACAAAAATGTTAACAAGGAAGCCACAAGAAAACATTAGGATAGATGTTTATTAGCAGTTCAAGAGGATAGCTCACCACCACCTTCTCAAAGACAATTAGGGATGGGCAATGAACACTAGCCTAGCCAGTGAAGCCCACATCTCATGAGTGAAAGAAAGGTTGGTGGCCTTTCACTAGAACTGGCTAAAATTAGAGATGTAGATTTTGAGCAAAGTATGGATGGGACAAGGAGAAGATAAATCTGTGATAAGGTGGGAGATAGAATAAATTGAATGACAGAAGTCTTATATGGCAAAAGGGAATGGTGATGCAACAAGAAAGGAAACAAAAAAGCAAAAGATATGCTTACTGATGTGCTGTGCTAAAGTGAAAATAAGAGAAAAACAGAAACATGCAAAGAAAAAATAAATAAATTTGGGGGATATAGTTTATGGTCTGAAATTGTTGAACTCCTCATTGAATCCAGGTTTTAATATGCCTAATCGAAAGCTGAGATGTTGTTCCTCAAGCCTACTGGAACAGTGCAGCAGATCAAATACTAAGATGCCTGCACAAGAGCTAAGTGGAAAATTAAAATGACAAATGACCAAAGCTCAGAGCCATGCTTGTACACTGTATGAAAGTCTTTCACAAAGTGGTCATCCAATCTGTATTTGATCAACCCAATATAGAGACCACCACAGTGTTTATTGTACTCAGTGCTCACAATCAGAGGAAACTCAAGTGCCGTTAGAGTATTACTGATGTTGTCCCTTGAGGAATAAGAGTTCAAACCTTTCCCATCATGCACTTCTAATAAAAATTTAAACACATCTCCCTGACAGCACGCAAGAAACTGGAGACAAGATACACTGAGGTTGACATCACATGAATGCTCATCTCAGAATGGGATATCATCATGAGTGGGAAGATAAACCTTAAGATAAAAATATTCCAAAGTACAAAATCACAATGCCTTCATATGACCAGACTAGCCTGTGTACATATCCAATAAATTTCAATGAGTGTAATTTAGCTACAGTGATAGCATACCGGTGAACTGGAACTGACAAATTTGATTTTTTAAACTTTCCTAACCCTCCGACAATGCCTACATGCAGCTCCAACACAAGAACATAAAAAATAGGAGTGGCCACCAGGCCCTTCAAGTCTGCCCTGCCTTTTGTATCATGGCTGATTTATATTGGCCTCAACTCCTTTTCTGTGCCATTTTCCTATAGTCCTCTATTCCTTGATCTATCAAAAATTTATCCATCTCCACTTCAAATACTTCTAATGATCCAGCCTCCACTATCCTCTAGGACAGAGAATTCCAGAGATTCATCACCCTCTGCAAGAAGAAACTTCTACACATCAGCCCTTTATCTTGGACCAATATTCCCTTGTTCGAGACTCTTCCACTAGCGAAAACATTTCACCATTTGCCCTCTCAAGCCCCATGGCTTGAATAAGGTAACCTCTCACTCTTCTAAACTCCAAGGAATACAAACCCATACTATTTAATGTCTCTACAGAGGACAACCCTCTCATCCCAGGGATTAACCTGGTGAATCTTTGTTGGACTGCCTCCAATGTTACTGTATCTTTTTTAAGGTAAGTGGACCAAAATTGTACACAGAATTCCAGGTGAGGCCTCACTAATACCCTGTACAATTGCAACAAAATCTTCCTATTTTTAAACTCCAACTCTTTTGGAATAAAGATCAAAATGCTGTTTAATTTAACTACTTGTTGGACCTGCTTACTAGTTTTGAGAACACCTAGGTCCCTCTGTACTCTGGGCATCCGCAGCAGAAGCGGAGGCAGCCTGCTGACTGATTGGTCTTAATACCAGTGATGATATACCCTGTTTGATTGGTCTTAATGCCAGTGATGAGTATATGATGCAATAATGAGAGTTTGATATTGGAGGGAGTTGAAGGATGACTTATCCTGGTAGAGCAGATGAGATCATTCATGTTTCTTACACTATGTGTCACTTCAGGTATTGGTGCAAGCCACGTTGACCTCCTTGGCAACAGCATGTCAGGCTGGAAAGGATACATTCAGGTGCTTTGTGGTGCCATCCTTGGCAGAGAGGACATGCCTCTGCACTTGGATTCCATGGATCAAGGTGTGAAAAGCTTATTGCCTGAGGTGTGGTGCTGCCTTCTTGAGGGAGGTGCATTTTGTTTCTGGCTGGGCCCATTTTGAGCAGCCTTCTGACAACAGGTGGGCTGGAGAATGTGGTAGGATTATGTTGCACTGGTATTTAAATATGGCGTCAAGATCGTCAAAAACACTAACTGATAGTGGGTGGACAAATCAACTTCCAGAACGCCAGGTGATTCAAAGTAATAATCACTAATGCATAATTAATCATGTTTTAAGTGGGTAATCAGGCGCGAGTTCATGCCATTCCAACCTGCCGAATGACGTCACCAGAGTCGCCTACCACTGCAATTAACAAAAAAAATTAAAGAATTCTGCCCTTAAAGTCACAATTTTAACAAACACAACTTCCTGACTGAGCAAATGCAGTTTATTTACACATTCACAATGGCTGTGTTTCAACTAAGAGATCATATTACTGAATATGGTCAATGCTGAGTTACCTCAATCCCTAACTAACTTAAAGTTCACATCAACTGAACATTTCCATTGTTTGATTTGATTTATTGCCACATATGTTAACATATACTAAAAAGTATTGTTTCTTGCGCACTTTACAGGCAAAGCATACTGTTCATAGAGAAGAAAATGAGACGGTGCAGAATGTAGTGTTACAGTTAGCTAGGGTGTAGAGAAAGATCAACTTAATGCAAAGTAAGTCCATTCAAAAATATGACAGCAACAGGGAAGAAGCTGTTCTTGAGTCGGCTGGTACATAACCACAGATTTTTGTATCTTTTCCCCAATGGAAGGTGGAAGAGAAAACGTCTGGAGTGATTATGCTGGCTGCTTTGCCGAGGCAGCGGGAAGTGTAGACAGAGTCAATGGATGAAAGGCTGGTTTGCGTGATGGATTGGGCTGCATTCATGACCCTTTGTAGTTTCTTGCAATCTTGGGCAGAGCAGGAGCCATACCAAGCTGTGACACAACCAGAAAGAATGCTTTCTATGGTGCATCTGTAAAAGTTGGTGAGAGTTGTAGCTGGAACTACTATCCTGAACTATTAAGTGCTTGAACAAAAGTATTACAAAAGTTAATATGTATGCTAGTTAATAGCTATTACTGAAATTTAGCTCAATTTTGTATTTTACTGAAGTGTTGAATGCTCAGGTACAACTATAAAAAATTAAAATTTTGTACGCATGTGCCACAACAATATAACAAAACATTAGAAACTGGGATGTAGCGCTAAAATACACAACTCTCTAATTGCATTGTTACCACATCCAAAGTTCATGAAGAATATGTGAGGCATATAATCAAAGCACAAATGTATCCACATTATTTTACAATATTGGTCACAAGTTTTATTATCACATGCAATGATTCATTTTGTCAAAAGTCTGCTGTGAGTTCCTAATGCTGCAATTATTCTAATTTCATTACAGTACTCTCTCTGAAAGATGACTTACAATTCAAATCATAATGATGATAGATTGCTTTGGGTGCATTAATATCACATCCCCACAAAGACCAAACACACAAAGAAGACAACTGAGATAAAAGCAAAATTGAACCTAAAACAAAAAAAGTTGGAAAATTTCAGCAAGTCTGACAGCATCTACGAAAAGAGAATATAACCAACGTTTTTGATCATGCAAACACCTTGAAGCTTCTTAATTTCTTCCTCAACACTCACATTCTCATCAAGTTTTGTGTCGTTAGCAAATTGGAAATATTACATTTGATTCCCTCATCCAAAATCACTGATGCATATTGTGACGAGCAGGAGCCCAAGCATTGATCCCTGCAAGACACCACTAGTCACTGCCTGTCACTTTGAAAAAGACCCATTTATTCTATTTCCTGTCTCATAACCAATTTTTAATCCATGCAAATTACCCCGAATCCCAAGTGATTTAATTGTGCACAATAACCACTTATGTAGTACTTCAAAGGTTTTCTGAAAATCCCAACACACTACATCCACTGGTCAAGGCATTGCATTTTAGACAGTAATCTCTTGCTGCATTAAAAAGCTTTTCCACATGTTGGTTTTGGATCTTTTGTCATTCACCATAAATCTGCGTATTCTGATTTGTCATCTTTGTTCTAAATAGAAACAGTTTCTCTTGCTTATGATTTCGAACACCTCAATCAAGTCTCTCATATTAAGGGAACAACATGCCCAAATTATTCTCTTCTCCCTCCAATTCTTTTAAATATTAGATTTACACATGGGGACTTGCTGAACAAGGAGGAAAACCAGATTGAGATTCTGCCTCACTTGCTAGCCTACAAATAGAAATTGGGTCTGCATCTTATTACAGTCAGATTTGGGAAAGAACTGAAACACTTGTAGCTTTTTCTATAATGTGTGTTTTTTTGAAAAGGAGGATGCATGTGCTTCTTAGCAGTCACCAACTCCCCCTAACCCCACTCCCATGACAGAGTGTTATCAAATTAAATAAGCAGAAAACTTTCATGGGTTTAAAAGCAGATTATTTATTCAGGCACTATCATTCACACACAAACACACAAAGATACAATTCAAGAAAATAGTGCATTTTAAAAAGATTGTAAGCAAAAGAATAATTCATAGTTCATGCGTTGTAGAAAAAAATAGTTGCTGCAAGTGCATTGAAGGCGTTTTTACTCTAAAAGCGTAGTTTAGGTAGGTTCAATAACTAGTGTTCTACATTAATTCCTTCAAGAAATGGACATTCAGGAGGTCGCAAAGTAAGTCACTTGTAGGACTTCTTGTCAGAAGGTCAGGTTTCTTTGCAGATTGGCTTGGAAAATGAGTGAGGTCAAGAGATCTATGAGGAACAGTTTCTTTCTTTTAAGATTTTGTACGCCTCTATCAAATGGTTTGCAACCTCCATGTTTAAAAGAGGCATAGGTATCACTGCCTTGTTATGAGGCTGGTACTCTGCAGTGGATGTATTTTGCAAGCTATCAAGGTTTTTTTCTCGAGATACTAAAACCTTTTTCTGCAGTTAGTTTTGGATACCACATTTCAGGCTCCCTGTTATCCACATAAGAATTATTATTATACTATGGGGGAAGTGCGCAACGGATAACCCATCAACTTACCAGCTATGATTAACTTACCGAGAGACACTAATTTTTTTCTTCTATCCTGACAGCACCAGCATGTCTGGTAGCCATTGCTTGTTAGCTGTCTTCCATCAGGCAGCTAAGCATGGTTCCTTTTCACCTGAGAAAGCTTTTACATTTCAGAACTTTCCAGAGGCATTTTCAGACACAAGTTTGTCTGTGCGGAAATTACAAAACATCAGCTGACCTTTGGCAGCCATTTTACGAGCTTGTTTATTTTTAAAAATAAAGATGGTTCAAGAAAATTATATACTGAATGCAGTCTACGTTTCAAGTTATGAGTAGGACATGCCTTAATTGGGCATGGCAAAGTGCACTTCCAAGCTCCTGAAAATCCATGTCCGTTTCCAAACACATGTGAATGTGGCAGACAGCGCTGCATGGGCACAAGAAAAATTTAACCTACCAAGGCAATCACCTCCATCCCAGTCACAGGCTGAATTATTGCAAGCTTTATCACAGTAGCCATCTTTAATCCAGGACCCAGGACATCCATCAGCACAATTTGGAACTGGCCATGTGAGATAAACCTAAAATAAGTAGTAAGAAGTGTCTCACCCAAACAATCTAGAAGTATTATTAAATATAATTAACCTCAATTCTTTATTATAGATTGTCAAGTAAGTTACACAATGCAATTTTTGTTACTGTTGCCTCACCAATGTATAATTTCAAATCATTGAGCAGATAACACCAAGTTTACCTACTGATTTCAACTTGATTTTGTTTTGGTTTCATCAAAGCTTAATGCTTGATTTGTGTAGTTTCCTGGTTTGGTTTCCAATTCAGAATTGCTTACCTTTTGTCCATTAGAATGAGAATAGAAATCATCAGGCCACACTTCCTTTCCAAACATTACATCATCATTTAGATAAATGAACTTCTGAGAAAGACCTGGAATTCGATGCAGGTGTGTTTCAATAGCAGGGGAACTGAATGTTGGCAAATGGCTAACATTCCTGAAAATTTCCTAGGGGAAAATAGTCAGATGTGAAAGGCATTTATAAACATGAGTCATTGGATGAACCAATCCTATTTAATCAAAATTTGTAGTTTTAAAAATTTGATTCACAAACAGCATTTCCAAAGCAGACTGAATTTGTAAAACTGAATGCCAGTCAAGTCTTATCAAATACAAAAGGACTTGGATAGAATGGGAACATGGTTGATGCAACTAAGAGGAGTTATGCAAAGATTGAGAAACACAATAAACAGGAGAATCTAATCTAAATGGTGTTATTTCACAAGACATGACACAGGAGACAGTTAATAGCACAAGTGGACAGATCACTGAAGACAACAGCTTAGTGCGCATCAGTTACAAGCTGAGATTTAACTATTTACAGTTTACAACGATTAATGAATAGACTTACAAACTAAGCAGTAGGTGGTGATGGTATCAGCAGATACAGTTAAGCAAGTGGAAGAAAATTTGATGCAGCAGTTTGAGTTGTATCATGGAATACAACTCTAACCCATTTTCCAGCACATGGTCAGTACCATCACATGCAATGGCATTTCAAGAGTCCATATAGATGCTTCTTAAATGTTGTGCGTGTTCTCACCTTTACGACCCTTTCAGGCATTGAGTTCAGATTCCTGTCACCCACTTGGCGAAAATGTTTTTCCTCAAATCCCCCTTAAATCTTCTGCCTCTTACCTTAAATCTTCTGCCTCTTACCTTAAATCTATACCCTCTGGTTATTGATCACTCTTGAGCAGAAATGTTTCTTCCCAACTACCTGTACACCTCAATCAGCTCGCCGCCCTGCCCCCCCGCTCAGCCTTCTCTGTTTTAAGGAAAACAACCCCAACTTAGCTTGCCTCTCTTCATTGCTGAAATGTTTCAGTCCAGACAATATCCTGAAAAATCTCTCAGGTTTCTCTGTATTTCATAGCTACCTACAATTCATTGTGTACTCCCTTGCATTATTAGCCCTCCCAAATTGCAGGGCCTCACACATTTTGGGGTTAAATTCCATTTGCCATTGTTCTGCCCATCCGACCAGCCCATTCATATCACCCTGCAATCTAAAGCTTTCCTTGGTGCATGTCCAAAGATCCGGAAGGCAGCAGGAAGGTAAATAAGATGGTTAAGAAGGCTAAGTTGGGGTTGTTTTCTTTAGGGCAGAGAAGGCTGGGTTGGTTAAGAAGGGATATAGAATACTTGTCTTTATCAGCCGAGATATAGAGTATAGGAGCTAGGAGATTACAATAGAGCTGAATAAAACACTCCTTAGGCCACAGCTATAGTGTTGTGTACAGTTCTGGTACACATTACCAATGTTTGTGTCATCTGCAAACTTACTGATCATACCCCCCAAATTCATGTCTAGATCATTAAATGTACACGAACAGCAAGGGATACTTTTTTCTCATTTTACTTGACAATGTTAGCCCTTTGTTGATGCACAAAATAATTTAAAAACTTGCCTGGTGTGTTACTATTGTAACACGTGGATTATCCAAGTTTAACCAGGAAGGAATCTGACCATTCGTTACAATAAAGACATGTCGAATCCAAGGTGCATATCTTTCCACAGAACGCAAAGAGTAGCGCAGTTCTTCATTATCCTCAAATCGACTGGCTGAAATATCATCATCCTGCTTGGACTTGGAGAAGAGTGAAGCTGGTGATGAATGGACTTACTCTGTTACAGCTATCATGTATGTAAACTACAATAATTACTTTATAAAAGTAATAACTAGCCCAATTGTTCTATATTTAAAAATGTTCATGTTGAGTTACAACATAGTACAAGATTAAAATATTTAATTAATCAACATTGAGCAAGAATGCAATCCCTAAAGAATGTTATTCTGCAGATAAATAATCACATGGATTACTTTTTCAATAGGTTTAACAAACTCACAAGGGGGGGGGATGATGATACACAAAACCTGGCTCGTGCTTCTAAAAACGAGACCGCATTAAGCTCGAATGCTACGAAATGAGTGCATACTAATACTTTCCTAAATAGCATTGGCTTGATTCTTTTGAAAACAGTCAAGTTTCACCACCACATCCAAAACCCATTGGGCAGGCAGTGGGACCCAGAATTAGCATAGTACCACAGACAGCCAATTCACAGGCAATTGCCAGGGAAGCTAAGAGGCCTGGCAGCTTGGCAGCCTCAGCAGTGTCAGTACTGAGGCTGCAACTCTAGACAGAGGATGCCTCACAGCTCAGCATCTTTGCTAGCAAACGAGTCGGACTGTAGGATACAGGGTCAGGCAGGCAGACCCCAGTAATTGGGTAGGAAGCAGGCTTCACCCAGTGGTCTCCATATTTGGTGGCAGACCCTCCTGATGCAGGCAAAATGCATGTGGAGGCATGTGATGCTCCTAATTAGCCACTTTAAGTGGTACAATCGGCTAATGAACCCCAATCAACATTCCTACTACTGGCAATATGTCATGTTAGCAGCAAAATAGAAGGCTTCCTTTGCAATTCATTCAGCCACCATACTGAACATTGCCAGTCCTCCCACTTCCCAGCCAATCCTCACCGAGCCCTGAATTTCCAACCCTGGTTGTCTTCAGGAGCCATTCAGCACAACCTAGCACTGTCCCACTGATGGGCAGAGAAAACAGCAGACATTTAACTGGTCACAAAAACCCCTCACTGTCTTAACAATAACTGTATCACAAGAAGAATAAGAGTCGCTGCCCTCTTGAGGAGATACTGCCATGTTCAGGAATATAAAACAAACGAATAATTGCCACACAATTGTTTATAAAAAGCTACTTAAATGCTTTGCAGGTCTGAGCTATAATTTAAAAATAATTATGACAAGTTTCATAGAAAGACATTACTTTCGAAATATTTTGAAAAATAAAAACATAACTATAACCTGTTAGAATAAAATATAACCAACATTATCATTTGATTGGAAGTTAGCAAATTGTGCAATATCTGACTGTGAGGAAACCAATTTTGCCAAATTTTATTCATACAGTACCTTCAATGTAAGCATTTCAAAAGTGTTAAACAAAATATGACACCAAACCTCTTATGAACATAGTGTAGGCCATCAAAAAATTGGTCAAAGAGAAATGTTTTAAGGAACATCTTAAAGGAAGAAAGACAGTCTGAGAAACAGAGGTTTAGGGAGGAAATGTGACATCATCAGGTCATAGCAGTTGAAGGCATGGTTGCCAATGGCAAGAGCAATTAAAATATGGATGCTCATGAGGCCAAAATTGGAGGAGTGCAGACACTCTTGGAGGAGAATACAAACAAAAGGAGGGCAAGGGTCATTAAGGAGTTTCAAAACAAGAGTTTTCAAATTGAGGCACTGATTGACTGGGAACCAACATAGCTCAGAAAGCACAGGGGTGATGGGTAACTGAAACCTAGAGTCAATTTAGACTGGCTGGCAACAGAGTATTCGATGACCTCAAGTTTGCAGAGAGTAAAACATGGGAGGCTGGTCAGGAGCCCATGGAATACAGAAACATAGAAACAGTAGAAGGAAATTTAGTTCCTTAAACCTCTACCACCATTTAATATGTTACTATGTTAAAGGTGCCATATAAAAGTTGTAATTATATAATATAGAATTAAAGTAGGGAATGTTGAAAACACTCAGATCAAGCAGCATGTGCTGAGAAAGGTAACCTTGTCTTCTCTCCATGGATGCTGCCTAACTTGCTGCTTGTTTCTACCATTTTTGATTTTTATTTCAGATTTTCAGCACCTACAGCTTTTTGCTTTCCTCTCCCCAATATAGGGTCTTCTGCTGAAAAAGACTTGTCAAAGTTTTTCATCTTGTACTCATCAGGACAATCACAATAATGGGAAACAACTTCATAGTTTATGAGCAGAGTGTATTAATTAGTTGGTAAGTGAACTCATAAGAACATAAGAAATAGGAGCAGGAGTAGGCCATCTAGCCCTTCGAGCCTGCCCTGCCATTCAATAAGATCATGGCTGATCTGTCGTGGCTCAGTTCCACTTTCCCGCCCTCTCCCCATAACCCTTAATCCCCTTGCCTATCAAAAACCTATCTACCCGCGTCTTAAATATATTTAGTGAGGCAGCCTCCACCACTTCAACAGGCAGAGAATTCCAGAGATTCACCACCCTTTGAGTGAAGAAGTTCCTCCTTAACTCCGTACTAAACTGCGCCCCCCTTATCTTGAGGCTGTGCCCCCTAGTCCTACTGTCCTTTCTGAGCAGGAAGAGCCTCTCCACCTCTATCCTATCCATCCCATTCATCATCTTACACTCTGATTGGTCGAATGCATAGAATAGTTTCAGGGATCAGATCAGAAGCTCCAAGGTATATTATGAAGTTAGATAAGTCCTCAACTGTTCTTGATTAGTGCGAGCCTAACGCGTTTCACTTCAGGTGTGATTCCACTGATCCACTAGGAAGCTTTTATAAAGACAAACTTTATTTAACAAACCAGTTTTTCCTATATCAAAAAGAATTAGCATAACTTTTACCAATTGAAATACTTAAACATGACAGGATACAATTCTTAACTGCCAGTCTAATTCTATTTGCTCCAAGTTAAGCAATATTTCTCATAGACTCCTCTTCAAAAATCAGTTAGCAAACATACAGGCTTACACGAGTTACCAGTCCTTAAGCGTTTTAACATCTCTGGGCAGAGGTTGAGAAAGACACTTGTCTTCTGACTCTCAAGACAGCAGACTTCAGAAAAAGATCTGTCTTCAAACAGCAGAACTCCAGAGAGAGTGGTGGAGAAAACACCTCTTGTATTTTGCAGACCCCTGGAGAGATACCTTTTTCTTAGCAGAGAGAGAAAAAGAGAGAAAGCTGCTCCTTTCAAATTCAAATAGCAACTGCTTGTTTGTCTCTCTGGAAGCCTAGCTCCTCCCATTAGCACGTGATGCACTCTTGTCAATCAACATAATTAATCCCTAGTCTGAAAGCCCAGGGGACAACCCAAAAATTCCATAGACTTAGATTAAAACAAACACCCCATTAACTAGGAGCAATTCTGTACACTCAGCATGTGGGCTGCCACTTGCAGACCAATCAGCACTGAGTTGAATCTTAACATCTTCTTCACAAAAATATGACACATACAATTCTTAAAGGCACAGTATCAACAACGATGATTGACAGATAACTGTCAAGCACCATATGAAAATTTAAACATGGCAGCTTGACTCTGTTGGTCAAGGCATTGCCTAGGAATGAACCAGTGAATAGCTGTCATTTATTTTCTCTAGCTAAAAAAAAGGTCCAAGAGTGTATGTGTTCTTTCTGATGTTTTCCTGACAAATGGTATTCTTGCGATTGTCCTGCTGAGTGTAAAACAAAAAGTTTATTTTCTTTAAGCAATACTCAAGTTCTGTACTAACAACTATAGGGCTCTGAGTGGACGTATTCCTTCACTTGAGTCACATACAATGAAATATTCCTCCTATGAAATGGAGTCACTCCACAAAATTTTGTTATACTGATATTGCAATAATTGAATGCGCAGGTTAGAATAAATAATAATACAACAGTACAAACACAAATCTCAAAAATACCAATAATACAATTTAAAAGCATATAGATGTTGTACATTTGCTGTTGCATAAAATACTGGAAAGACCTACCTGGCTGATGGTGCTGAGATCCCACAGTAAATAAACAGGGTTGATTGTTATCTCTTTTCCTTCTACAGTCATGTTATTTTTGGGCTGTTTAGTAAGTTCCACAAAATCTCTGGGATCATTAAGTAGCAGTAGTACAACACCAACTTCAGAATACAACTTCAGCTAAAAAGAAAAAGTCATATCGGGTAACTTTCAATAAATATGATAGACTATCAGCCAATAGTAAACAGGGTATAATGTAAACAATGCATGGGCATTGCTGGCTAGGCCAATATTTACTGCCCTTTCCTAACTGCCATGGAAAACATGTTGATTTGATTTATTATTACATGCACTAACATATAATGAAAAGTATTGTTTCTTGCATGCTATACAGACAAAACATACCGTTCATACAGAAGGAAATTAGAGAGTGCAAAATATAGTATTACATAGCTAGGGTGTAGAGAAAGATCAACTTAATGCAAGTTAAGTCCATTCAAAAGTCTGACAGTAGCAAGGAAGAAGTTGTTCTTGAGTCAGTTGGTACGTAACCTCAAACTTTTGTATCTTTTTCCCGACAGAAGAAGGTGGAAGAGAGAGAATGTCCGGGGTGTGCAGGGTCCTTAATTATGCTGGCTGTTTTGCCGAGGTAGCGGGAAGTGTAGACAGAGTCAATGGATGGGAAGCTGATTTGGATGATGGATTGGGTTACATTCATGACCTTTTTGTAGTTCCTCACGGTCTTGGGCAGAGCAGGAGCTGTGCCAAACCGTGATACAACTAGAAAGAATGCTTTCTATGGTGCATCTGTAGAAGTTGGTGGAAGTCATAGCTGACATGCCAAGTTTCTTTTGTCTGCTGAGAAAGTAGAGGCATTGGTGGGCTTTCTTAACTATAGTGTCAGCATGGGGAGACCAGGACAGGTTATTGGTAATCTGGACACCTAAAACTTTGAAGCTCTCAACCCTTTCTACTTTGTCCCCATTGATATAAGAACATAAGAAATAGGAGCAGAAGTAGGCCATCTAGCCCTTCGAGCCTGCCCCGCCATTCAATAAGATCATGGCTGATCAGTTCCACTTTCCCGCTTTCTCCCCATAACCCTTAATTCCCCTATCAAAAACCTATCCACCCGTGACTTAAATATATTTGGTGAGGTAGCTTCCACCACTTCAACGGACAGAGAATTCCAGAGATTCACCACCCTTTGAATGAAGAAGTTCCTCCTCAACTCTGATCTAAACTGCATCCCCCCCCACTTATCTTGAGGCTGTGCCCTCTAGTCCTGCTATACTTTCTAAGCTGGAAGAATCTCTCCACCTCTACCCTATCCATCCCCTTCATTATCTTATATGTCTCTATAAGATCCCCCCTCAGCCTTCTAAACTCCAACGAGTACAGACCTAGTCTATTTAGTCTCTTCCTTCATAGTCCAACCCCCTCATCTCCAGTATCAGCCTAGTGAGACTCCTCTGCACTCCCTCCAAGGCCAATATATCCTTCTACAAGTGTGGCGACCAAAACTGCACACAGTACTCCAGCTGTGGCCTCACCAGTACCCTGTACAGTTGCAACAAGACCTCCTACTTTTATATTCTATCCCCCTTACTATAAAGGCCAACATTCCATTCGCATGACAGGGACATGTTCTCCTTTGCACTTCCTGAAGTCAATGACAATCTCCTTCATTTTGTTGACACTGAGGGAAAGATTATTATTGCTGCACCCATTCACCAGATTCTCTATCTCATTCCTGTACTCTTGTTGTTTGAGATCTGACCCACTACAGTGGTGTCGTCAACAAACTTGAAAATTGAATTGGAGGGGAATTTGGCCACACAGTCACAGGGATATAAGGAGTATAATAGGGGGCACCAGTGTTGAGGATGATCGTGAAGGAGGTGTTGCTGCCTATCCTTACTGATTGTGATATGTAAGTTAGGAAGTTCAGGATCCAGTCGCACAGGATGAAAGCCGAGCCCCAGGCTGCAGAGTCTGGAGATAAATTTTGTTGGGATAATGGTGTTGAAGGCTGAACATAGGTATCCTTGTTATCTAGGTGTTCCAGGGTTGAGTGCAGAGCCAGGGAAATGGCGTCTGCTGTGAATCTGTTGGGGCGGTAGGAAAACTGTAGTGGATCCAGGTCGTCTGAGAGGCTGGGAATTGATTTGTGCCATGACTAACCTTTCGAACACTTCATAATGATGGATGTCAGAGCCACCGGGCAATAGTCATTAAGACACGCTGCTTGTTTTTCCTTAGGTACCGGGATGATGGTCATCTTCTTGAAGCAGAGAGGGAGGTCAGGTTGTTGTAAAGAGAGGTTGAAGATATCTGTGAATAGCTCCGCCAGCTGATCCACGCAGGGTACCCCATCCGGGCCAGTCGCTTTCCGTGCATTGACCTTCAAGAAAGCTGCTCTGGTATCTGCAGTGGTGACCCCAGGTACAAGTTCATCCAACGCTTCCAGAGTGGAGGGCATCGTCTCGCTGACCTCCTGCTCAAAACAGGCGTAGAATGCATTGAGCTCATCAGGGAGGGGTGCATTGGAGCCGGCGATTTTGTGTGCCTTCATCTTGTAGCCTGTTATGTCTTGCAGACCTTGCCATAGTCGGCGAGGGTTGGTGTGGCCTGGGACTCCAGTTTGGTCCGGTATTGTCTTTTAGCATCTTTGATGGATCTCCTTAGATTGAATCTGGCTTTCTTGTATAGGTTAGTGTCACCTGACTTGAACACCTCAGACCTGGACTTCAGCAAGCAGTGGATATCCCTGTTCATCCATGGTTTCCAGTTGGGGAACACACAGATTTGCTTCTTTGGCACACAGTCTTCTACACTCATGGTGTAGAAAAAATGATAGTGAACCATCTTCTTGAACCACTGTAGTCCATTGTACTGTTAGGAAGGGAGTTCCAGTATTTGACCCAATGGCAGTGAAGGTACAGCAGAAATGATTCTGAGTCAGGGTAGTGTCTTGCAGGGGAACTTGCAAATAGTGATGTTTCCGTGCATCACTGCCTTTGTTCTTCTACGTGGTAGAGGTCTTGGGTTTGGAAGGTGATGTAAAAGGAACCTTAGAGTGTAGTTTGATAAGTACAACTGCATTTGCCAGACAAAAACAGATCAAAACCTCTGTTTTGGAAGGCAAAAACATCAACATATCCTGCAATACAATATCCAAACCTTGCATGCATTAAAAAACCTGCACTGCAGCAGGATTTTTGCATTTTCTTTTTAACTTTGTCAGATGAATGGGCAGGATTTCAGATTTAAACAATATTCAGAACATTTTGCCTTTCACCGTAAGCTGCAAATCTATTAGTTTTATTCTTTTCTCCCTGTTTATTGGTAAACAACCCAGTCGAGTTCAGGAATGAATCACAATTTAAAACCAAATAATAAAGTCCAAATTCCATTCATCATCGGTGCTGAATCAAGTGATTTCAATGGAAATCTTTAGGGTTACTACAATTAATAATACCCTGGGTAGGGAGGGAAAATGTGGCTAAACTTTCCACTCCGGATCATCAAGTGGGCTCTATAGAAATGGATATATGCAGGTCAAATGCACCTAAGCTCACACTCTTCAAGCCTGTCAACACTCATCACCAAAGGTTTACGTGACCAACGACTACATGGGGTTGAATAGGCAGGAGGAGTAGAGGATTAGAAGACAGAAAGAAAAGTACCAGTGCATAAGAACTGCAGATACAAGATATCCTTTTTGGAGTACTGAAACTACTGAATATAATAACAAAGCACAGTACTTTGAAAAAATGCCAGGAGCTAAATCAAATGTAACACCTGGTACTACCTCTTCTAAATTAGTTTTAAATCCACAAGTTATTTTTATCACTAGTGCTATTAGACATGTGTTAAGGTCAATCTGTACTTTAGAAGTGATTTGTTTCAATAATATGCCCATATCCCATGAATTTTGAGAAACTGTTTTGAACTATAGTTTGAGAAACTTGTTAACAGAAATGCAAATTTGCCAAACCAGAAATGTTCAAATATTTCTTCCTCAATAAGTAAAATGGCCTAATGCAGTTTATAAAATGACACTATTTATCCATAATTTTTAAACTATTGGGGACGGTTATTGATCAATAATCTGTCAGCATTTCATGATATTAGGCAAATTCAGAAAGGATAAATCTGGCAATGAAGCATCAGAACTTGCTTTTATTTCGGTCTAATGATTTCAGTGGGACATTCAATCAAGTAGCAAAGTCAAACACTGACAACAAAATGAAATCAAAACCAAAGTCCAAATTTCCAGTTAGATGCAGCAAGCTGTTTTATAGGTGCTCTTCCCTCACCCCAAGGAATTATTACCTCAACCAGGATTTCCACTCCAGACGAATACTGCATGGCAATACTGAGTCAATGTTGTATTGTCAGTAATGGCATCTTTTGGATGAAACACTGACCCAAGATTCTTTGTCCTATCAGATGAAATAACCCATAGCACTATTCGAAAAAGGGAAGAGGGAGCTCTCATGGTATCTTGATCAACATTTATTCCTCTATCAACATAAGTACAATAGATTTCAGGTTATTCATTGTTTTTAGTGGGAAACTGCTCTGCATAAGTTGCCTATCAGTCTTCCTTGCACTGTAACAGCAAATATAATCTTAAGTACTTAATTGGATGTGAAATAATTTCTTCATTCCTTCACTTGAAGATGTGTCCATAACAGAGGTGAAAGCGGCAAGAACATTTTCTGTTTTAAAATACAAAATGTGCATTTTCTTCAAGCCTTAGCAATGTTCTCATTATGTTTAAACAATAAGGATATAATTTTGGAACAGAATTATTACATCTAAAATGCAGTACAGGTCAGTTCAGCATTTTTCTGCCCTGGTGGCTCATGTTTGGCATGTTTATCTGCCAGGAAATTGAAATATTTTCCTGTTGGTAACTTTATTTTTTAAACTTTTGGGGTATATGAGTGGTAATTAAAGGAAGGGACTGGGCGACTGTCCAAATCGAAATTATGGGTTTGCTATGGTCATGAGCCTAGAAATATTTTAAATAAATGTTTACACAAGATACACTGGTAAGCACATCTACAGGACTAGATGTGGATGGGTTATTTTGGTTCAAAGGAGATGGGATGCAAGGTGTCATAGTAAGATGCCATAGGTAAAACATGAATAGGGAGTATACTTTTCCATTAAATTCTAAAAGTTAAAGACCTGTTTGCTGATTTACAATAAAAAAATCTCCTTTCATTAGAGTGCTTTTCACATCAGGGCACATTCCAGAAAAGAATATCTTGCAGAATATATGCAAAAACAATAGATAGATAAAATAAACAAATTTCAACATCCTTAAACACTGAAAAATAGAAAGCATATAAACAAACCTGAATATTTTCACAGGATCAAACTAAAGCCCATGAACAGAATAAATCATTGTCATATTATTTTCAGCACTGTTTATCAAGATAATCTAAAAATATTCCTTTAGCTAAGAACTAAAGATCTACCATGACTGTTGATGCTTTTCAAGGAAAGAGATTAAGAATAGCTAGGACAATTGAAAGATGACCCTCTCGGCAGCAACTGACTGATACATTGCTAAGGCCCGATTTGAATTTTCATCATGTCACTCTCCTGCTGGCAGTACGAAATGAACTGAAATATTTCACAAAATATACAAATAATGTAATTTTCAAAACCCCAAATTATGATTAAACTACTTCCAATTACCATAAAGCACCTGTTTTACTAGAAATTAATTTGAAACAGTGATATAGCAGAATGGATTTGACTTAACAGGCCAAATGACCTCCCTCTGTACTATGCTGACTGTGACCACGTTGCAATAGGTAAATTAGTTCCTTTCTCAACCAAAACTGTAATTGATATAGAACACATTGGACAAGGCGTAGGGCAATGGAAGGCACAGGTTGACATTATAATCCATTTCTGATCTCAGTTGCGTTTCTATGTGAGGGAAGGTGTTGGGAAGCACTGAGTGAAATCCTGGCACTTTCTCCTAGAGAAAGACAGATAAAATTGGTAGATGCCTGGAAATAAATCAACTGTCCACTGTAATGCCCACAAAATAGCAATGAAAGAGAAATGGCATGCATCCTATGTCATGTTACGTATCATTTATTTTTTTCCCAAAAGTGTTATCAGCATTATTCAGCAACTAAATTGACCAAAGCTCAAATTTTAATTCAGAATCAACACCACATAATCACAGTACAATACAGGACAGAAAAATTGCTTCAACAATACCACTTTGCTGTTTATCTCCCTGTTCCATTTCCTTTCCCACTTGCTCCACCTAGAGTGTCAGCTGAAAATTAGTTTTACATACAGATTTTCCCCTCAGATAATTAATGATTTCAACTACTTCATAGATTCAGCAAGGATTGATGTCTGGCTGCCAGCTGATACCCACAAGGGTGTAAGCTACTGGCCAAAAAGATACTGCTATTTTTTTTTAACCTTACAAAGGATAATTGTGGCTTAACCAATAGCATTATTAATTATGATCAAGTTAATTTGGTGAACAATACATGCATTGTTAGAATGCTGAATAACCCAGTTTAGTGAAGGTTTCTGATTTCCATCTTGGGGTGAGCTGATTCCATCTAGGGGAGCTATTCCGACTTTTGCTCAATTCCTGGGGAGTAGACTGGATGAGGAAAAGAGTCAGAGTAGGGCACACAATGGGCTGCTGTTACTTAGGAGCAGTTCTGAACAAATGCATTAGAATAACGAAGAATAATCAACCACTAGCCATGACTGAATGGTGGAGCAGATTCGATGGGCTGAGTGGCCTCATTCTGTACCTATGTCTTATGGTCTTCGGTTCTTCAAAAAAATTACCCATCACTTATTCATATTCAAGTGCCCAAAAGCACATTTCACAATCATTCGAACATAAATCCAAATATAACAGGTTTTTGGATAACTGAAAATGCAAAGCACACCATCTAGTGGCTTAAAATAATCAGTCATCTACTAAACAATCCAATTATGAAAAATGCAACTGCAAAATAAACAAACTATACTGCACATAGCTGATGTAACCAAGGAATCTCTACAATGCAGTAGGCCATTCAGTCCATCTAGTCTGCACCTACTCTCCAACACAGCATCTTACTCAGGCCCGATCCCCGTAACCACACATATTTACTCCACTAATCCCCCAACCCACACTTCCTGGAGCACCAAGGGGCAATTTAACAATCTAAATCAACCTAATCTGCACATCTTTTTCTGTGGGAGGGAACACCGAGTATCTGGAAGAAACACACATAGACACGGGGAACATACAAAGTCCACATAGATTCACCCAAGGCTGGGATTGAACCTGGGTCCCGGGCACTGTGAGGCAGCTGTACTAATCACTCTGCTACTGTATGAATCCAATTATTAAATGAAAACAAAATATTAAAGATGATGGAAATCTGAAATAAAACAGTACCGTAAATACTCTAGCAGCATCTACAGACAGAGAAACCACTGACATTTTAAATTGACTATGAGAGGATTATGAAGAAATATTTGAAAAACTGATGTCAGCTTTAAAAGAAAGCAAACAAAATGGAAACTGAGCTATAGTGGATAGTTCCCTCACTGCTAAATCAGAAGGGTGGGAGCTCATATTTCATTCCAGTTACTGGAGTACAATATCTGGGTTGACGCTACTTCTAGTGCAGTACTGTCAAAGATGCTAGTTTTCAGACTAGACAATAAAGCAAAGCCCCATCGGTCCTCTAAAGTGGATGTAAAAGAACAGCAGAGAACTCTCCTCTGTCTTGAAACCAAACATCTATCTCAATGAGCACCATAGATGACGTGTATTACCTGTTCATTGTCATATTGCTGTTTCAGAGACCTGGCTGTGCACAAACTGGAGGGACATTTGCTATGGTACTGCATAACTATACTTCAAAAGTATTTTATTAACAGAGCTTCACAGTCAATGTCATTAGTTAGTTGCCACAGGCTGCTGTTTTACTTACAGCTTTCTACTCTGTGCAGTGCAGAGGCCATCCCTTCCAATAAAATCTATGTTAGTTTGAATTTGTGTGTGCTAACCAAGTATTTTCTTTGTGCAAAATCCACAACCACTAACATAGCTAGGACATTACAATCGCCTGTATCTTAACTGCATATAGGCATAGACTGCTTCAATGTCTGAGTTATGAATTATGCTGAACATTGTTTAATTATCAGCAAACGTCCCCATTTCTGTACTAATAATGAGGGCAAGTCATGGATGAAGCAGCTGAAGATGATTGGGCTTATGATTGGACTGCCTGAGAAACTGCTGCAGCAATGTCTCACAACTGAGATGACTAAACACCAATAACCACAGCTATCTCCTTTTGTGATAGTTATACCTCCAAACAAATGAGGGGTTGCCTCCCCCCCCAATTCCCAGTGACTCCAGTTCTGTTAGGTCTCCTTGATGCCACTCTTGGTCAAGTGCTGCCAGCCTCTCTCATCTGATGTCTGGAATTCAGCTCTTTTGTCCATGTTCGGATGAAAGCTGTAATGAGGTCAGGAGCTGACTGGATCAGCCAGAAAAAACAGTCAGCGAGAAGGTTTTTGTTTAATAAGTGCCGCTTGACAGCACCTTTATGACACTTTCCATCACTTTGATGATCAAGAGTAGACTGATGGGGCTGTAATTAGCCTGGTTTGATTTGCCCTGCTTTTTGTGCATGGGACATACCTGAGCACGTTTCCATATTCCCAGGTAGATGTTAGCGTTGTAGCTGTAATTTAGCAACTTGACTATGGGCGCAGCTTGTTCCGGAGCAAATTCTTCAGTATTATCTCTGGGATATTATCAGGGTTCATAATCCAAGTATACTACATCTACTGTTTCTCCTTTATTTGCCTTGCTAATTACATCTTTAAAAAATACAATAAATTTGTCAAATATGATTTTCAGTTTCATAAAAACATGTTGACTCTGATCACACTATGATTCCCTAAATGTGTTAACTGGCCTCTCATCCCTGGTTTCCCTCTCTTTCTTCAAGAAGTGTTACATTTGCTAACTTCCAAACTGTTGGAACAATTCCACAAACTAAAGAAATTTGGAAAATCATAACCGATGCATCCACCATTTCTGGACAATGTCACTCTCAAACCCAATATGGAATTCATACCTCAGTTCATAAACTCTGCCAAATCCAACCCCTTAACAGCCAACATACCTCAATGTGGAACAATGAATGTGTGCTCTGCCCCCATTTCAGAACAGAGACTCAAAGCCTGGCATTGAGTGAACTACTTTTAATGAAATTCACGACTTTAGTGCCTTTCAACACCACCTCAAAAGCGGATGGAATTCCTTTCAATGCCAATGTCTCGTGGTGAATGAAGCAATGATTCCAAACAATGACCTAACCAGCTGCTTCCTTAATTCTTATTATAACTCCAGTTATTCCCCAGTCATGTTGGCTGCCTCACTGCTTGTGATGCCTCTGTGATTAACCCAATCGAGCCCCGCACTTTCTAACCAACAATGGGACTATGCAAACTTCAAAGAACTGTGCACCAGTCATGTTGGTTGGCAATGTCAAGCAGCATACCCTCAAAAAATTCATGGGGCCATTGTAGGTTGCGCAATCTGTAATGTCTGTACTTTCATCTAGCTGTATTGAGAGCTCTTGTGCTAACTTTAAATGAGAAATAATTGTACTTTTAAATTCTCAGCAACTTCAGAAATTCAGTGGGCTACCGTGTTATCACTAAATGGGATGTATTTCAGTTTTTCAGCTGACCTCTCATCTAGGACCATGCGAGCCATGTCTAGTGTCTCAGGAAAAATTAATCTCTGCAATAGTGTGGGGCATTTTCTCTTTAACTACCATTTAAAAGGCTAATTGCTCTTTGTCATTCAATGTTTTTTTTGCCAAGAACTTAAGCCTATGATTTCAGTTCATGTTGCATTCTTTGAAAAAAATCCAAAGGCTTGTTCTCAAGTTTGCCATGTTTAGTCTTCAGATGTCTTTGCAGTTTGGAGGGTTTTAAACTTATATTTGCCAGTGTTTCCCCCACATACCATTGTCTTTGCATCCTAATTTGCGTTGGCACAATTACTGAAACAATACCTCAAGAAATTATCCTTATTCTGCTTTGTTCCTGATTTTAGTTTCTTCTTTGTAGACTGTTCACTGGAAGCTGTGGCGCTCTGTAGCGAGCTAACAGTAGCACTGTTTTGTCTTGTTGTGGCCTCTCTGGAGCAGCTATCTCTATCAGATTCCGATGTGAGATCCTAGCCAGTAGGCACACTGCCTATTAATGTCTCTTGCTGTCTCTTTCTTGTCATGAAATGATCTATATTTACAGTCCTCGTCTAGCTTGCCTCCAGTGAATTAGGGCGGCGTAGCGGCACAGTGGTTCCACTGCTGCCTCACAGCGGCAGGGACCTGGATTCGATTCCCGGTTTGGGTCACTGTCTATGTGGAATCTGCGTGTTCTGCCCCGTGTCTGCGTGGGTTTCCTACAGGTGCTCCAGTTTGCTCTTACAGTCCAAAAGATGTGCAGGTTAGGTTGATTGGCCATGCTAAATTCTTCCTCAGGAGCCAAGTGTGGCGACTCAGGGATTTTCATAGCAACTTCATTGTAGCGGTAATGTAAGCCTACTTGTGACAATAATAAATAAATTTTGAGCTATAAAAAACTTTAAACCGTGCCAAAAGCATATATGTACAGAGCGATTGGTGCCAAGTGTACGTGCAGGGCAGAGTGACATGTCCGTTGTGGCCTCTTAAGATCAGAGGCGACTATTATGTTCATTTTTACTCGATGCATGGAAGTTAGCTTCTCCAGCCAGAAGGTGTTATAAAATCTCTTCTACTTCTGCTTGGGACATGCATCCGACAGTCTCAGTACTTCACTTTATCCATCCTCTGTACGGCTCATAAACATAATTTCTAATGGAGTAAAAAGTTGAGGCAATGGGGTTTGGCTGCATTTAGAGTAGTGTGCAATTCTTGGTATCCTCATCAGGTGAGTTTTGGGGGAAACCAAAAGCCTTTTTATACCATCCTGCAATCCATTACAGGTCGCTTTGAAAAGACTTGGTACAGACCCTTGGTAAGACTGAACCTGAGGATTGTTTATAGTTTTGATCTCCTTACCTAAGGAAGGATGTACTTGCCACAAAGGGTGAATAAAGGTTCATCAGACTGAAACTTTGATGATAGAGCTGATTTATTAAGAGAGATTGAGGAGAGTGGGTCTATATTCTCTAATGTCTAGAAGATTGAGAAGTGATCTCATTGAAACATACTGGATTCTTTCAGGCTTGACAAACTAAACATAGGAAGAACATTTCTCTTGGATGGGAAGGCTAGAACCAGAGGACACAGAGTCAGACTAAGAGCCAGGCCATTTGGAACTAAGGTGAGGAATCTCTTCTCCAAGAGGGTGATGAATCTTTGGAATGCACTACCCTAGGGAGATGTGAAGGCTCAATCATTGAGTGTGTTCATGACAAAGATCAATAGATTTCTAAATATTAAAGAGAACAAGCAATATGGAGCTAGTACAGGAAAAACACAGTTGAGGTAGATGAGGAGCTAGGATCTAGGCACAGCAAGTCTAAGGGGCCGAATAGCCTACTTCTGCTCCTATTTCCTGTGCTCCTATATTTTCAAGGGCAGTAGTGTTGGAATGGAAGTTAAATAAATAGGAAGTAAGGAAGATGATATATGAAATCAGTAATTCTGATCCCATATCTTGACCAGACTGTGAATCATTATGAGCGAATTGAATTTAAAATGCACATCTACACTAGAATATAGTATTAGTAGCAAGTTGGTTTTCAATTACAACCAATGGAAAAACGTCAGATAAAATGTCCAGTTTCCATACAGTCCGAAAACAATTAATTTAATCAGATCTTACCTGCTTCATTTTGCCAGTAACAACTGGTGGGAGCTTGGCTCGGAGTTGTTCCTCCTCTTTGCATGATGCTGGAAACCCACTCAGAAAAGCAAGATTCTGCATTAAGATTGACCCAGGAGATTCTTTATCTGTGGTCTAGTCAACAAAATTAATTGCTATTAATTTTTTGTTGTTGTTACTGAGAAATAAAAGTTATGAAAAATGAGAGATTTCTGATGCAGAGGCTGACAGTCAAGCAAAATGTCAAGCCACAGTTTGACTAATAACTCAGAGATACAGGATAATGCACTAGGGACCCAGTTCGAATCCCAGCGTGGAAGATGGTGGAATTTGAATTCAATGAAAATCTGGAATTAAGTCTAATGATCACCATGAAACCACTGTGAATTGTCCTAAAAACCCAGCCAATTCACCAATGTTTTTACAGAAGGCTATCTGCTGTCCTTGCCTCGTCTGGCCTACATGTGACTCCAGAGTCATTCCCTCTGAAATGGCTGGCTGAGCAAGCAACATAGTTATATAAAATCGCTAAAAAGTCAATAAAGTTACGAAGCTGGATGGACAACCCAGGGTCAACATTGGCATCAGAAACAACAGCGGCAAACTCCACTCTCTCACCCTGCAAAGCCCTCCATCTGTGTCAAAATTGAGAAGTGATCTCACTGAAACGGAACAGAGTCAGAAACTGATAGCCAAGTTCCGCATATGAGGATGGCCTCAACTGGGATCTTGGGTTCATATCACACTACATGTAACCCCCACCATTTGACATGGGCTTGCAAAATCCTACTAACTCTCCTGGCTTGAGACAATTCACACCTCCTTAACCTGTGATTATCCCGCTCTCCAGTCGCATTGTCTGTACTTGTAAAGACTTGATTACTTGTAAAGACTCGCATTCCAACTATTATCTTGCAATTGCGTCTCTGTCTACATATGCCATATTTGTGAACGCAACTCTCCACTCACTGAGGAAGGAGCAGCGCTCCAAATAAAGCTGTTGGGCTTTAACCTGGTGTTGAGACTTCTTACTGTGTCAAAATTGAGAGAGCTGAGCAACAGACTAGTCATGCAGCAACTTGACATAGTCAAACACTCTGAATCATACCTTACAGATAATGCCCAGACTCCACCATTACCCTTCTTGGGTATGCCCGGTCCACCAGCAGGACAGATTCAGAAGAGGTGGCAGCATAGTGGTATACAGGTGGAACAGTGTTGTCATGCAAGTCCTCAATATTAATACTGGACCTCATTAGGTCTCATAGCATCAGTCAAACATGGACAAGGAAACCTCCTGTTGATTATCTGTACTACTCATCTCTCAATTAGCACTTCTCTATGTTAAACACCACTTGAAGGTGGATGCAGAATGCACTCTGGGTGAGGGACTTCAATACTCATCACCAAGAGAGAGCCGGTAGCACCTAGTACAGACCAAGTTGGCTGACTCCTAAAGGACGTAGCTGCTAGACTGTGTCTGTAGCAGGTGGTAAACACCAGGAGTGAAGTGGGGTGACTGACCTGAACACCCAGGCCGCATCTGGGGAAGTGAAGCATTAAGGAATCCGAGTAAAACTGGAGCCAATAGGAATTAGGACAACTCTCCACTGGCTGCATTCAAGGAACGCACGGCCGAGGTCAAAGTGGAGAACGCAGAGCTAGAAATTGGCTGGATATGAGGAGGTCGGAGGGATATCTGGGAAAGGCCCAATATTCAACAATGTGTCTTGCCTTTCTCTGATCGGTTTGCACAGGGAACATTCCCGAAGGCTCCAAGGCACAAAAGAAGATGAGACTGCGATGGTTGGCAGTCAATCATCTCAGTTCCAAATCATCTCTGCAGGAATTCCTCAAGGTAGTCCCCTCAGCTCAATCATCTTCAATGGCTTCATCAATAACTTTCCTTCCAATTTAAGGTCAGAAGTATGAATGTTTGCTGATGATTGCACAATTTTCAGCACCACTCGTGACTCCTCAGATACTGAAGTGGTTCATGAGCAAGACCTGGACAATCTCCAGGCTTGGGCTAACAAGTAATATTCGCATCACACAAGTGCAAGACAATGATCAACTCTAATAAGGGATAATTTAACTATTACCACTTGCGATTCAAAGACATTAACATCATTGAATCTCCCACTATTAACCATCCTGGGGTTACCATTGACCAGAAGCTGAACTGGACCAGCCATATAAATATTGTGGCTACAAGATCAGGTTACAGGCTAAGAATCCAGTGGCAACTAATTCACCACCTATAAGCCACATGTGAGAAGTGTGATGGAATACTTTCTACTCCCTCCAACAACACCCAAAATGCTTGACACCATCCAGGACAAAGCTCACTTGATTGGCATCTGATGTGCAAATATTCACTCCCTCCACATCAAGACACAGTGGCAGCAGGGTGCACCATTTAGGAATTCAAAGCTCTTTAGACAATAGTTTCCAAATATACAATTGCTACTATGTAGAAAGACGAGAGCTCTGAAGAAAAGTCTTATGAATTCAAAAGTTAAATCTGTTTTTCTCCACAGGTGATACCAGACTTGCTGAGTTTTTCAAGCATTGCCTGTTTTTATTTCAAATTTCCAGCATCCACAGTATTTTGCTTTTACTTTGGTTAGATTCTCACCCCTACTAGCGGACCTGCTGGGTTATAACAATCAACAATGGTTTAGTGGACAATATTCAATCAATTTTTAATTTCAGATTTAGTCATTGAATTTAAATTCCACCAGCCGCCATGGTGGGATTTGCACCATTGTCCCTAAATCATTTCTGGATCACACATCCACCGATGTTATCACTACACCACTACCTCCCTGGTTTTGGTGGATTTATTTCCAAAATAGTCATTGCATAAACTATAAACATTTTCAGTAGATTGAGGAGTTGTTTATCCAATATCCATTGCTGTGGAACAGCTCTTGGATAAAGCAGTGCATTTAAACCCAGAGACATGACGGATGGTTCTCCAGCCGTTATCAGCACTGAGTAAAGCACTTCCTATTCCACAACTGCCATTGCTTTCACAAAGCCCACAGCTTCACATTGATTTGCATACACCTCACAAGAATTTGGGGATCAGAGGAAGCGAACTGTAAGGGAAAGTCCCCGTAATCATAATTCAATAAAATTTCCACATGCAACAGTAATCAACAGGCTGTGGTCCAGTATTTCAAGTTGCAAAAGGAGTAGATGCATTGAAGGATACCCATAGTTTTTAAGTTAGAAGTTTCCAAGTCTCTCAATAAGCATCCAATTTTTGCAGTTATTTTTTTGGGAACACCAGTTTATTCAGATTTCATTGTCCCTCAATAATTTGATTGGAGAAATAAAGAGTTAAGGATCTAGATGGCACCTACTGAGACACAGCAAGTTGTGTAAATGCTAATAGGAAATTACACAGGAATATATATAATGGAACATAGATTAAGTGAGTGGACCTAACAATGGTAGATGGGAGATCTATACAGAGAAACCTGAAACCGTACATTTCAAAACAGATACACTAGAACAATTTCTTAATGGAAATACGCTAGAAACTGAGAAATGTATCTCCACATCTACAATCACTAAAAGCTAGTAGACTGATGCAAATGTTGACCTTTATCTCAAGGGGGCTGGAATACAAAGGAGAAGAAATGATACTTCACTTGTCAAGTGCCATGATCTGATTCCATTCAGTTCTGGATGCACATCTGGAGGAGTTCAGGACAGATTTACCAGAATGGGGTTTGTAGGGTTAAATTACGAGGACAGGTTGCAGAAACATTGCTCGTTTGTCCTTAGAAGGTTGAGAGGGATGTAATTAAAGTTTAAAAGGATTTAATTGTGCAGATACAGGGGAGTTATTTCCTCTGGTGAAGAAATCCAGAACAAGCAGAAAAAATCTTAAAATCAGAGCTAGACCATTTAAGAATGAAATAAAGAAGTCACATTCACAAAGGGTAATGGAAATCTGGCATTTTTCCATCAAAAGACTATCAACATTGGGTCAATTGAAATGTTCAAGACTGATATTGATAGGATTTTTACTTAGCAAGGAAATCAAGACATACAAATCAAAGGCAGCTCAACAGTAAGATATATAATGAATCAGTATTTTACTTCAGCATTAACTGGTTTCATGCATTTAAGTAGTTAGGCGATCATAAAAATAATATAAAATACAAAAACCTACCAAATAGCCTCTCCATGCCAGTCGTTTACCATTTTGCTTTTGTACTGCTGAAAGTGCGTCATCCACTAAAATAAAATGTTGAAACATTATCTCGCAACTTTCCTGATATATTTGAAACCTGTGATTCCAAGTATTCCATTATGTAAATACACTATAGAACTATTTAAAATAATTGTTGAGCTGGCTGCAGCCGCAGCAATTTTATGAAGAGGTTTATCACCTAATTTACATATCACATGCCAAAAGATATAACTTAAAAAATAACAGCAATGGATCTGAATAAACTTGAATACAGTTCACACAAACTGCACTCAATTCAGTCACTGCTGAAGTATGAAATTAATGACTTGTTCATTTGTTTTCTGTGCTATTGCTTGAAGGAAGAATCTGGCCAGGACTTAGAACTCCCTTATCTTTGAATATTCCAAAGGGATCTTTAATAGTGGGGCAGCACGGTAGCACAGTAGTTATCACTGCTACCTCACAGCGCCAGGGATCTGGGTTCGATTCCTGGCTTGGGTCACTATCTGTGCGCAGTCTGCACATTCTCCCTGTGTCTGAGTGGGTTTCCTCCAGGTGCTCCAGTTTCCTCCCACAGTTCAAAGATATGCGGATGAGGTGGATTGGCCATGCTAAATTGCCCCTTAGTGTCAGGGGGACTAGCTAGAGCAAATACATGGGTTACGGGGATAAGGCCTGGGTAGGATTGTGTTCGGTGCAGACTCGATGCTTCTTCTGCACTATAGGAATCTATGAACAGACAGATGTAGCCCCAATTTAGCATCTTATCCAAATGACTACATGCTCTGTTTCAATTACCAAGGACATACCACAGTTCCAAAACCCAAGTATAAAAATTTGGTTTGCACTGTTCTAAATCTTTTCCATTTAATCTCATATCTACATCCCCTATGTATTTGACTTCTGTTTTTTAACAAATGAACTGGGCATTTTTTCAGTTTATCAATTTAAACCAGAAGTTTATTTAGTCTTACATGTAGTGTAAAGCCATTCTTACCTTCTTTTTGATTATCAAACATAATTACAGTAATATTGGATGATGGGTTTTTCAGCTTTGGGATTTGTAATACATGTTTGGCAGCTTGAAAGTAAGGGTAGAGTGAAGGCAGTTCCTTGACTGTAATATTTGCTGGCAAACTCGGATCCAAAACGATCATTGGTCCCTGCACACATTGTGACAACAAACATTCTGGTTGCTTCTCACTGTAATCAACAAATCTGCATTAATATAGTGTAGTTAACAAAGAAAGTGCCAATTAGTAAGAAGGACATCTACTACTCCATGTTCACTGCTTTAGTCCCTTCAGCTTTATTACAAAAACATTTGTATCTACTGTTAAATTAGTTTTAATACAGGCAAATTTGATTTAACCCTTTTGCCAATCAATTTAGTATTTTACATTCCTATTTCAATGAGGACAATAAGACAATCTTATTAACTGATGTTGTTATTTCCACAGCAGCAACAACAGCCCTCAGATGACTTGTACCATATAGATTGTGGATAAGTTCTGGGGAGTCAGGAGGAGACTTACTGCTGCAGAATTCTCAGCCTCTGAACTGTCCTTATCTTCACAAAATTTATATGGCTAGTCCAGTTTAATTTCTAGTCAATGATAACTCCCCCAAGATGTTGACCATGGGGGATTCTGTAACACCTTTGAATATTCTGCGGCAATGATTAGATTTTCCTTTGTTGTAGATAGTCACCTTTGGCACTTGTGTGGTGTGAATGTTACTTGCCACTTGTTAGTCTAAGTCTAAATATTGTCCAGGTCTTGCTGCATTTGGACATGGATTGCTTCAGTGTCTGAGAAGTCATGAATGGTACTGAACATTGCAATATTTAAAGGGAATAAGCAAGAGTGGTACCCCCCACAAATCCAACACTGTGGAGCTCAAAGGTTACAGATGATTGATTCATAGGAAAATAAAGTATAAAAATTGTCTTGAATACAGCATTGTGTTATAATTATTCTTTGGTTTATTTTGTTCATTTTGTGGAATGTGGACATTGCTGGCTAGGCCGGCATTTAATGTCCATCTCTAGTTGCTCTTTAGAAAGAGGTGGTAAGCTGCCTTATAGAACCACTGCAGTCCCCAAGGTGCACGTACACCAACAGTGCTGTTAGGGAAGGAATTCCTGGATTTTGACTTTCAATAGTAACCCCCAAGGATGTTGATCATGATCAAAAGGCTCCTCACTACGTCGCCTGCTATTTATTAAGAAAACGTTTGGACGCTCTTGTCTTCAAGTATCTCAGAATAGAAATCAATTACATCACAGTCATTTCCAATAACCTCTGAGCCAAAGATCAGGATCTGTCAAAGCTAAGAAACTGCAAATTGGCTTTCAATAACTTGATTACCTGTCCTACTTATAATATGTTAAACCTACACTGTGATAAAAATACATGTAAACCAGTTATAACACAATAACTTGCAACTCTCAAAAAACTTTTCAAAAGTCTTTTGAAGTTTAGCATCAATTACAAGCTAATTACCTTTTTTTAGTGGCTTCTGTAGCATTTCCAAGACTTTCCCTAAAAAAAGAAAATGCTAATTTATTAACAGCAAAAACTGAAGAATCTATTTAATTTAAATGATTATAGTAGCTGACACTGTAACCAAAGGCTCAGTACCCTGGAATTATATCATAAAGAGTACCATAAATGATACTCATGGATCTGCAATTAATCTGAAACATTCTTAAAAATCATATGGTCATTATCCTGAAATGTGAACACTGATGAAAATTACTGGAACACAACTCACTTCCACACCAGCAACTGCTGCCACAGATCATTTCACAGCAGTGTTCCATCCATTTGTACTTTAAAATACACAGGTGTGAAATATTGAATGCGGATTTTTATTGATAGCGAAAGGTGAAGGTAAGGTTGATACCACTATTCAAAGTTCCACAGAGAAGCTGACCAAAATTCAGTGTCGTCTCTTGTTGAAATCAAGAATTTTTATTTCAAAGGAGGTATGGGGTATGGTCTTGTTCTAGGCTAGGTTGCTTCTTGACATAATCAACAGCGAGCAGTGTTGTGAATCCCAGAATCTCCCTGTAGCAGCAGGCTAGGTTTAGAATAGCTCTGGGGTGACCATTTGAACTTGTGGAAACGTTGCTAGCAGCTGGGTATCTACATTCATGCCATTTTAAAGCCTTATCTTCTGTTGATTTTAATTGAGTCACATTGAGAACAATGACTATTCCCCCAAATGATTGGGCAGACCAGGGTCAGGCCTAATACATAATAAGTTAAAGAACTGCTTTCCCCCCAAAACTTTTAACTATAATTTGATTGGTCTATTTTAGTTGGGAATCCTTCCCCAGGTATTGATACTGACCCTTAAAGTATATCATTCCCTCAGGTAATCATGAATTTAAAGTTCAGCCTTTGTCATTTGAACTTATCTGCCTCGGTTGAAAAGATATACTAGACTTTAAGCTCCACATTTACCCGAAGGGATTGGATTGAACCCGATTCAGTTTTAACAGTACTTGCTGCTAGTTGATCATTTTAATTTATTCTCAGATGGGGAAGTCTCTGGCAAATATTACCTCATGCAGCTGTCTAGGTAGCTTCAGAGGACAGCTAAGAGTCAACAAGTTTGGTGCAGAGTCCCAAACCAGACAAGCAAGCAGATTACTTTCTCTAAAGGTCATTAGTGAAATAATTAGTTCACCACAATCCAAGTGTTTCATGGTCCCTTGAATTTGAAACTCCCAAATTTAGTGTTTGAACTAATAAGAACATAAGAAATAGGAGCAGGAGTAGGCCATCTAGCCCTTTGAGCCTGCCCCGCCATTCAATAAGATCATGGCTGATCTGAAGTGGATCAGTTCCACTTTCCTGCTCTCTCCCCATAACCCATAATTCCCTTGTCTATCAACTATTAGTTTGCATTATTAGTCCAGGCTTCACTGATTACCAGTCCAGTAACATAACCTATCTCAGGTCTATACAGAAGCCTGGGCAGTGAAAAGAGGGGTATTCAAAATTTGTAAACCACTGCCAAAAAAATTCAGAAATTGAAAGAAAAACACACTTCAATGTACGCTGGTCTCTCTTCATCTGTTCCCTCACTTCATGTAGTTCCTTCAGTAAACCTGGGTCTGTACCATTCACCCATGTGTAGACCACATCAATTGGCATTGGCAGACATAACCTAACATATACAAAAATAGTATTAGAGTAGTTATTCTTATTCTGTTCCAATTAACTATGTACATACTTGCATAACAGATATTGTAACACACAGTTGTTTGACAGGCATGTTGAAAAAACCCTCACTAAAATATATTCACACAGATTCCATATACAATATCGTGCAATCAACTTTGACAAGCATTTAAACTGACAATTCAGTTTCTTTTCTGTAACTGAAAGGGCTATAAAGTCAATCATTTTAAGTACATTTCAGTTGATGCAGTCTAATTACAGTACAACTTAGAAGTTGTTCTCTCCCTAAAGCAAAGGTAACAAAGCGGCACATACAAATTTTGTTAGCTCAGTTCTAATAAATTTAAATACCTTGCCTGAAGCATTCTTTGAACAATTACCATATCCAGATACTGTGGAGATCAAAGCTATCCTTATTATGTCAGAAATAGCACTGACAAATGCTAAGCAAATCTCCTTGTTTTCCATTCTTACCAAATGCTTTCAACACACCCTCAAACCATTCATACACTGAACTTTATTTTTTTCTGCATCCAACATCTGTGCAGTCTCCATGCTTGCCAATTTTATATTGCACGTCTATTGGTGCAAAGCTGAAACCACCTTACACAGCAACCAGCATCAGCTGAGGCTTAGTGGCAGCAATCTTGTCTGAGTTAGAGTGCTATGGATTCAAGTCACTTTCCAGAGGCTGAACTGCAAACTTTAGGCTACAGTTTGGAGTAGTACTGAGGGGGGACTGTGATGTCATAGGCACTGTCCTCCAATGGGACATTAACTAAAGTTCTCCTTCCAAGTAGGAGTGGAAAATCCCATTATTTCAAAGAGCGAGGGAGCCCTCTCAGGTGTCCTGGCCAATATGCATGCCTCAACCAACAGACTACCTGGTTGGTATAAGAACATAAGAAATAGGAGCAGGAGTAGGCCATCTAGCCCTTCGTGCCTGCCCCGCCATTCAATAAGATTATGGCTGATCTGAAGTGGCTCAGTTCCACATTCCTGCCCTCTCCCCATAACCCTTAATCCCCTCGCTTATCAAAAACCCATCAACCCACGTCTTAAAAATATTTAGCGAGGCAGCCTCCACCACTTCAACGGGCAGAGAATTCCAGAGATTCACCACCCTTTGAGTGAAGAAGTTCCTCCTCAACTCCGTTCTAAACCGCCCCCCCCTTTATCTTGAGGATGTGCCCCCTAGTCCTACTGTCCTTTCTGAGAGGGAAGAGTCTCTCCACCTCTATCCTATCCATCCCATTCATCATCTTATATGTCTCAATGAGATCTCCCCTCATTCTTCTAAACTCTAACGAGTACAAGCCTAGTTCATTCAGCCTCTCCTCATAGCTCAACCCCCTCAACTCCGGTATCAGCCTAGTAAACCTCCTCTGCACTCCCTCCAAGGCCAAAATATCCTTGCGTAAGTGTGGCGACCAAAACTGCACACAGTACTCCAGCTGCGGCCTCACCAATGCCCTATACAGCTGCAGCAAGACCTCCCTACTTTTATATTCAATCCCCCTCGCTATTAAGGCCAGCATCCCATTAGCCTTCCTGACCACCTGCTGCACCTGCAGGCTGGGTTTTTGCGACTCATGCACAAGGACCCCGAGGTCCCTCTGCACCGTCGCCTGCTGCAGTTTTGCACCACGTAAGTAATAGTCCTTCCTACCGTTATTCCTACCAAAGTGGACCACCTCGTACTTGCCAACATTAAATTCCATTTGCCAGTTCCTGGCCCATTCGCCCATTGCTTCTGCAGACTCTCCACACCCTCCGCGCAATTTGCCGTTCCACCAATCTTGGTGTCATCAGCAAATTTCGACACCATACACTCGGTTCCCTCCTCCAGATCATCTATATAAAGTATGAGTATTACGCTCAAGTTTGTGGAAGCTTGCTGCCTAACTGGCTGTTGCATTTCCTACGTCACAACAATAACTACACTTCAAAAGTACTTAAGGTTATATAGCACTTCGGCACATTGAGGTCATGAAAGCTGTGATATAAATACAAGCCCTCCTTCAAAGTTCCAATTTAACCAATACATGTATTTATGCACTAAATGTAGGTTCAAGTCTTCCTTTCACCCATTTCCAACAAACAGATGCATTTTCATCTGGCCATGAGTTCTGAAAGTGCATTATTTTCAGTGGTGAAGAACAAGCTGATGTGTCTCCTTGATGACTGAATCACCCAAAATACCACTCAACAAACCCATTATCTAAATTAGATAAGGCAGATCAAACAGGTTTACGGAGTTGAGAGCCCCCAAACAAGTTGTAACAAGTTTAATCCTTGCATTTGCAATCTGAAATGTTTGAACCAAGCAATCAAGAAGCATCTGAAACTAACATACTTTACCTATTTTGGAAAGATTTTCCAGCTACATTATCACGATAAGAATCAAACATGACATGATATTGATCTCGGCTCCATTCCAAGACAACCTAGAAAAAATAAAATTGAAAAATTGGATTTTCTTTTGCTTTGTATATTAACATTTTCCTGTACAGTTCAATATCATCCTAATAGGAAAAGAAGCAAATGCATAGGGACTGAACTAAATATTTCCTGAGCTGTAAACAGTTACCCAATGTTACTCGAATTTATTGAATTGGTTGCAACTGTTACTAACGTAGATTATTTTTCAACTCAACAATATGTAGAATATAAACGTAAAAATTAGGAGCTGGAGTAGGGCCTGCTCCGCCATTCAATATGATCAAAGCTGCTCCTCTATCTCAATGCCATGTTCCAGCTTCCTCCCCATAACCTTTAGTGCCATTAAAATCTAGAAAGTTATCTATCCCTTTTCTCAAATACATCTTGACTTGACCTCCACAGCTTTCTGTAGTACAGTGCAATAGAGTACTCTCCACTTGCCTGGATAAGTACAGCTCCAAAACATCCAGGCCAAAGCAGCCTACTTGATAGACACCCCATCCACCGTTGTCAACAGCCACTCCCTCTATCAGATGGACTGCAATAATTTAAGGCTTTTGGAACAGTATCTTCCAAATTCACAACCTCTCACATCGAAGGACAAACAGCAGAATGTGCTGGGAATACGACCACTTCAAGTTCCCTTCCAAGTTGGAACCAAATTGCCGTTCCTTCACTCTCTCAGGGTCAAATTCCTAGAATACCCTCCCTAACAGCATTGTAGATGTACCTAAACTACATGGACGACTCAAGAAGACAGCACACCACCACCTTTTTAAGGGTAATCTGGAAAGGGCAATGAATTCTGGTCTCACCAGCAACACCTGCATCCCATGAAAGATTTTTTTAGAAAATGAAATCCTTCTGTACCCTAACATAGGAACTTAAGAACAGGAGGCTACTTCATCTTCAGTCCATTCCACCACCATTCAAAGAGATCATAGCAGATCTGTCACCTAGCTTCACAGCCCTGCTCTTGTCCCACATCCTTTGATAGTTTTGGCTAAAAAAAATTCTCTCAAGTTTTCAAATTAACAATTCTTCTAGCATCTGCTCCTCCAGGTGCTCCAGTTTCCTCCCACAGTCAAAGCGACACGCTGGTTAGGCATTGGCCATGCTAATTCTCCTTCAGTGTGCCCGAACAAGCACCGGAGTGTAGCAACAAGGGAATTTTCACAGTAACTTCATCGTAGTGTTAACGTAAGCCTATTTGTGGCACTAATAAATAAACTTTTCAACAAGATATCCAAACTTCTACCACTCTTTGTATAAAAAGCACTTCCTAACTTTATTCCTGAAAAGTCTTGCTGTATTTTTTTGACTGTGCCTCCTTATCCTAGGCTCTAAGCGAGCAGAACTAGTTTCTCTCAATCTACTTTATCCATTCCCCTTAAAATCTTGAAACCTTTGATCAAGAAAACTGTAACTATCTAAATTCTATGGTATACAACCAGTTTGTGTAACCTCTCCTCATACTGTGACATGGAGTCCAGTATTAGAACATAGAACACTACAGCACAAACAGGCCCTTCGGCCCACGAGTTGCGCCGATCACATCAACACCTACCAATCTATAACCCCCAATCCCATTAAATTCCATATACTCATCCAGAAGTCTTTTAAAAGACCCCAGCGAGTTCGCCTCCACCACCACTGACGGCAGCCAATTCCATTCACTCACCACCCTTTGAGTGAAAAACTTACCCCTAACATCACTTCTGTACTTGCCTCCCCGCACCTTCAATCTGTGTCCTCTCGTAGCGACCATTTCAACCCGGGGAAATAGCCTCTGAGAATCCACCCTATCTATTCCTCTCAACATTTTATAAACTTCTATCAGGTCGCCTCTCAACCTTCGTCTCTCCAGGGAAAAGAGTCCCAGCTCCCTCAACCTAACTTCATAAGGCATGCCTCCCAGTCCAGGCAACATCCTTGTAAATCTCCTCTGTACCCTTTCAATAGCTTCTACGTCCTCCCTATAGTGAGGTGACCAGAACAGTGCACAGTACTCCAAATGAGGCCTGACAAGGGTCTTATAAAGTTGCAGCATTACCTCCCGATTCCTAAACTCAATCCCTCGATTAATGAAGGCCAGTGCACCATACGCCTTCTTGACCACATCTTCCACCTGCGAGGCCGATTTAAGAGTCCTGTGGACCCGGACCCCAAGATCCTTCTGCTTTTCAACACTACTAAGACTCTTGCCCTTGATAGTGTACTCGTTCATCCCACTGGTTCTGCCAAAATGGACGACTACACATTTATCCGCGTTGAAGTCCATCCGCCACTTCTCCGCCCAGTCCTGCATCCTATTTATGTCCTGCTGCAACTTTTGACATCCTTCCAGACCATCCACAACACCACCGACCTTCGTGTCATCAGCGAACTTACTTACCCATCCCTCCACTTCCTCATCTAGATCATTTATGAAAATGACAAACAGCAAGGGTCCTAGAACAGATCCCTGGGGCACTCCACTGGTGACTGACCTCCATGCCGAAAAAGACCCATCCACAACCACTCTCTGCCTTCTGCAGGCAAGCCAGTTCTGGATCCACAAGGCCAAAGCCCCTTGGATCCCATGCCCTCTCACCTTCTCAAGAAGTCTTGCATGGGGGACCTTATCAAACGCCTTGCTGAAGTCCATGTACACCACGTCCACTGCACTTCCTTCGTCAATGTGTTCAGTCACATTTTCGAAGAACTCAACTAGGCTCGTGAGGCACGACCTGCCCTCGACAAAACCGTGCTGACTATTTCTGATCATGTCAAACCTCTCCAAATGCTCGTAAATCTTGTCCCTCAGAAGCCTCTCCATCAGCTTACCAACCACTGAGGTCAGACTCACCGGTCGGTAATTTCCCGGGTTATCTCTGTTCCCTTTCTTGAAAATAGGAACTATATCCGCAATCCTCCAATCTTCCGGAACCTCTCCCGTCTCCATTGACGACGCAAAGATCATCGCCAGGGGCTCTGCAATCACTTCCCTCGCCTCCCACAGTATCCTGGGGTACATCCCATCTGGTCCCGGCGACTCATCTATCTATTAATCAGGTAAATCTACCTGCTCTCCCTCCAAGGCCTATCCTTCTTAACTGATGCCCAGTTCTGACAAAAGGCTACTAATCTGAAACACTAACTTTATTTTCTACTCCATAGCTGCTGCCAGTCATGCTGAGTGCATGCAACATTTCCTGCTTTTTATTTCAGAAGTGGTCAAGATTTCATTGAATTCACAACTATGAAATATACACAAAAGGAGTTCATATCTTGAATGAGCTATGTAATGGTGTGGGGAACATTGTAACTTCAAATATACAGAAGTCCAAAAAAAAAATCAAGAGAACATTGACAAATGGATTCAAGAAGAATCATCCAGACTTGAAACATTAACTCTGTTTTTGTTTTTTTTGTGAGAGCTGGAAGGGCTTTGACTCACAGGGCCTAAGCAAAAAGGGTGAGGCAAGGTAAGTTTATACATTTTTATTACTTTTTTCTCTGTATTTCTAAAAAGGGCAAGTATGAGTGTGAGGCCAGTATGTTGTTGCCAATGCAATAGGTGGGAGGTCCTGGAGGCTCCTGGTCTCCCAGACATCCATATCTGTGCTCGGTGTGTGGAGCTGCAGTCCCTAAGGAACCAGGTTAAGGAACTGGAACTGCAGCTCGAGGACCTTCGTCTCATTAGAGAGAATGAGGAGGTAACTGACAGGAGCTACCGGCAAGTGGTCACACCAGGGCAACGGGAAGAAGACAAGTGGGTAATGGTTAGGAAGGGGAAAGCTCATGTGATGGAGAGCACGCTGGTGGATGTCCCCCTTCAAAATAAGTACTCCTGTCTCAGTACTGCTGGGGGGGACAGCTCACCTGGTGGAGGAAGCAGTGGCCAGGTCTCTGGAGTTGAGCCTGACCCAGTACTTCAAAGAAGTAAGAAAAGGAGCAGCAAGGCAGTGTTAATAGGGGACTCCATAGTGAGGGGATCAGACAGGCGTATTTGCGGACGCAGACGGGAGTCGCAGATGGTGGTTTGCCTCCCTGGAGCTGGGATCCGGGATGTCTCTGGACGCTTCCCAGAGATCCTGAAAGGGGAGGATGAGGAGCCGGAGGTTGTGGTTCACATAGGTACCACTGACATAGGCAGGAAGAGAGAAGGGGTCATGAAAAGGGATTATAGGGAATTAGACAGCTGAGAAAGAGGAACTCGAAGGTAGTAATCTTAGCATTGCTGCCTGCACCGCAGAAGAGTGAGAGCAGAAATGGAATGAGGTGGAGGGTGAATGCGTGGCTGAGGGACTGGAGCAGGGGGCAGGGATTCCGGTTCCTGGATCATTGGGACCTCTTTAGGGGCAGGTGTGACCTGTACAGAAAAGACGGGTGGCGCTTGAATCCCAGGGGGACCAATATCTTGGCGGGAAGATTGGCTAGGGCTACTGGGCGGGCTTTAAACTAGAAAGGTTGGCGGGGGGGGAATAGAGATGAGGAGACTGAGAGCGAGGAGGTTAGCTCCCAGGTAGGGAAGGACTGTAGACAGTATGAGAGGGAGGTTAGATGGGTAATGGAGAAGGGAAGTGCCCAGACCGAGGGTCTGAGGTGTGTCTATTTTAACGCCAGGAGTGTAGTGAACAAAGTAGATGAGCTGAGGGCGTGGATTGCTGCTTGGGAATGTGATGTGGCGGCCATTACAGAGACTTGGATGTCTCAGGGACAGGACTGGGTACTTCAGGTGCCGGGATTCAGATGCTTCAGGAAGGACAGGGAGGGTACTGTCACGGTACACGTTCCGTACCCCACCCACACCCACACCCACCCCTCATTTCTGATTGGTTGTGCACAATCATTGAGATTGTAATTTTACTGCAGGCCTGTAGGCATCACTGGAGGGAGAGTTTAAATCTGAGCTATGCAGGGCTCGATGTGAGGTGTCGATGCAGACTCAATGGGCTGAAAGGCCTCTTCTGCGCTGTATCATTCTATGAGTGCTATGTCGGAATACTGTAATACCAAGATCTGTCCACACTTGCTGTTTATGTTCTCCCATTGGCCCTGCCCCGCTCCCATCCGTTCCATTCTCCCAATTTTGCATTGCCATTATACCTTCTTGGCATGTATGGTTCACCTGAGGTGCTCCAGAGCCGGCAGCAACAGTGCAGATCCACTTTGGGTAGTTCAGTTTCGCTCCTACGTGAATCCAATCACTCCCATCTGGATTAAACTGCAGAAATATATCAGTTTCTCCCCTCCTTCCCCCAGTCCTCTCCACCTGCTGAATCAGTGTCAGTCGAGACTTGTCTGCACTGGGGCAGGAGTCCAAAACTCTCTTTCCCATTCATTGTCCGAGTCACATTGGTTGCCATGTGATGTGGGAAGAGTCATTATTTTTCTGTGTATGAAGGGGCTTTCTAATCATTTCTGTACAGGTAGGCTGAAATTATTGTCGTGTCCAAAAAGAACAAAGAACAACCCAGCACGGGAAACAGGCCCTTCGACCCAACGAGCCCGCGCCGCCGCATCATCCTACACCTATTCTACCCTGCGTGTCTACGAATGGAACCCCTAACTTAGCCAGATTCAGGGGAGAATAGTGTCAATTTGGTAAAACCAATCAGCCTAAGAGCACATCTTTGGGGTGTGGGAGGAAACCGGAGCGCCGCTTCAGGCTGGGTGGGTTATTAATATTCTCCATTGGAATTGAGTGTTTAAAATCTCTCAAATTAATGAGATTTGATGAGATTGTGTATCTTGGCTTTGTAAACATTCTACTGGATATTAAATCAATGCCTTGTTGTCAAACACCTCTCACCCTCCAGCATATTGATCAAACAAGCAATCAATGGGTGGGGGAAAACACACGATACCTGTCATTTACCCATTGCCTGGGTCAATACGAGGTATATTATTCATCTTCAGATGTGTTTGTGCTGGAAACGAGAGGTCTTGGCCAACACCCTTCCCTCCAGCAACACCCTTTGTTGCGTTGTTGTTTGTGGGATCTTGCTGCACCATTATATTTCCACCAGGTTTGTTTGAAATCTATCCCTTTAACGGGGTTTCAGCCCTGGCATCTCTTTATTTGACTCAGTGTTAGATTTTGCTTGGTAGCACAACTGTGAAGCACATTGGAACATGTTTAAGGTTGTTGCTGTATACAGTCAGCCACTCTTCAAAGTAATTCATGAAGTGTTTGGGAGACTTTGAGAGATGTTAACCAGCTCTTTATAAATACAAGTTCCTCCCAAACCACATTTCTTGTTTCTCTTCCTCTATTAAAGCAGAATGGGAGTTCACAGGCTAAGGTTAGTTGGGCTGGACGGCCAGTTTCTCTTCTATTAAAAGGTTTTGAATTCTACTTTGTCTCAATTACAGGATTATGAGTGATCTGTAAGAACCCATTTCTCTTGTATCTGGAAGGAGTACAGATTATCTGAGACAGGGAAAGAAGTTGTTGGTCTGTGTATATTATTTTTAAGCAGCCTTCCCCATGGGTGTGTAACGAAGTTGGCCACAGCAGAAACCTCATTACTGTTCAGTCACTGTCTAACCACCTGTTCCTGTGCTGATGATGCTAGAATTCCTGTTTTCTCACTGCCTCTGCTGAGTGAGAGTAGACAGTGTTCACAGTTGGGGTTTACGTGTAGAAAGTATAGCACAAAAATGAGCCAGGACTAAGTAAAAATGGTAGAGAGCATCAAGTTTTTATGTGTTCAGATCACCAACAACCTGTCCTGGTCCCTCCACGTTAACTCCATGTTAAGCCCACTAACGCCTCGTACTTTCTCAGAAGACTAAGGAAATTTGATGTCAGCTACGATTCTCACCAACTTTTATAGATGCTATAGAAAGCATTCTTTCTGAATGTATCACAGCTTGATATGGCTCCTACTCTGCCCAAGACCACAAGGAACTACAAAAGGTCATGAATGTAGCCCAATCCATCACGCAAACCCAGCCTCCCATCCATTGACTCTGTCTACACTTCCTGCTGCCTCGGCCAAGCAGCCAGCATAATCAAGGACCCCACGCACCTCAGACATTCTCTCTTCTACCTTCTTCCATTGGAATGAAGGTCACGAACGCAAGAACAGCTTCTTCCCTGCTGCTGTCTGACTTCTGAATGGACCTACCTTGCATTAAGATGATTTTTCTCTACACCCTAGCTATAACTGTAACACTACATTCTGCACTCTCCTTTCCTTCTCTATGAATCGTATGCTCTGTATAGTGTGCAAGAAACAATACTTTTCACTGTGTGCTAATACATGTGACAGTAAATCATATCAAATCTTTTGGTCCAGCTCACCTGTCCTGTACACAGCAATCACATTTGTAATCTTTCTTACTTCTGTCCCCCCTCCAGCAGTGACTTGAGGCCACTTTAATTTGGAAAGTAAGGCTGGTAATTTGCTTTTCCTTCATCTTAACTGAAGTGAAGCTTTATTATCAGTTTAAAAATGAGATTTCAGCCCAGCAGGTATTGGCTGCATTGTGTTACAAGCTATTAGTTTACAAATGTCTCAGGGCCCTTTGCAATGAATTTCACTGATGTGTGCTTTCCAATGTGATATTGACGCAAACTTTGTGTTGCTTATTTTTTTGTTGTTGTTGTGTTCTGCTGCCTCTGGAAATTCCCGTTAAACTTTACACGGAATGGATAAAGAAAGGTAAAAAAACTCTTCCTAAACTCATATTGTAATGATGCTGAGTGAGAGAGCTTCAGAATGTAAAGCCGTTTGGAGTTTTTTGTGTTCTGCATTAACAATGCCTGAGTTATTAATCCCACACTGGCTGTGTTGCTTAGCGCGTTCAAAACAGATTTCACAGTTGACGTCAGAAACAGCTTCTGTTTATTCTTTCTCCCAATCCAGATTCCAATAGTAGGACTGAGAATGAAGATTTTGCCTGTGTTTGGAATAATAGCAGGAGCCATCTATTCCTGCACCAATTATTTCCGGGTCATCTTTTCTGGTGGGACGGGCAAAAATGGTTCTACAATAGCGGTAAGGAGAGCGAAATCAATGATAACACATTTTCTGCACCAACCAGCCTCTAGCTGTTGATGTTGAGTATTGAATTCTTCTTTATTTTCTAGGGTACCAGTGTTCTGTCGCCCTCTTTGCACATTGGCCTGGTCATTATAATGGCTGTAATGATCTACAAAAAGTCCACCACACGCCTATTTGAAGATCACCCTTGCCTCTATGTTTTAATGTTTGGATGCGTAGCTTCAAAAATCACAAACAAGTTAGTGGTATGTGAATTTCAATCAAAGCATAAGTTTCTATTTGCTGCCTGCTTTCTTTCAACTTTGAACAGCTATTTAACTCCATGCTGGAACCAGCCATATGAATACTGTGGTCACAAGAGCAGGACAGAGTCTGGGAATTCTGTGGCAAGTAACTCACCTTCTGACTCCCCAGAGCCTGTCCACCATCCAGGACAAAACACCCCATTCACAAACGTTCATTCCCTCTGCCACAGTGACTGCAGTGTGTACCATCTACAGAATGCACTGCAAGGCTCCTTAGGCAGCACCTTCCTAACTCCCAACCTCAACCATCAGGAAGGAGAAGGTCAGCAGATGCAAGGGAACACCACCACCTGCAAGCTCCCCTCCAAACTCCCGACTGTAACATTGTCCCTTCAGTGTCACTGGGTCAAAATCCTGGAACTATTTCCCTAACGGTACTGTGGGTGTGCCTGCACCACGTGGACTGCAGCGATTCGAAAAACCAGCTCCTCCCACCTTCCCGACGGTAATTAGGGATGGGCAATGAGTACTGGCCTAGCCAGCAACACCCATATCCTGTGAATGAATAAAACAGGAAAATAAAACCTCACCATCTAATCAGCCAACCTCACTCAAAGGCTGGTGCACCCATTAATTTTTGAAACACTAACTCTCCCACATATGCAGAGCAGAATTGACACTGTTCCGATTGTGTTCTCATCCAGCTTTTTGGCAAAAGAACCAGGGGACGAGATGAGATTTCTTTTTAGCACAGTGAGTTGTTGTGATCTGGAATGTGCTGCCCGAAAGCGCAGTGGAAAGTAATTAAACAGAAACTTTCAAAAGGGCAATTGGATAAAAACTGGAAAAAGAAAAATGAGCAGTGGGGAGGGTGAGGGGAGCGGTGCGGGTGGGTCTTTCAAAGAGCTAGTGGAATGTGTTGAGTGATCTCCTCCTGTGCTGTCCAATTCTACACTGACACTACTTGGTGATGACATTCTCAGTTTACCAGAGGCACGGGGAGCAGCTGCTTAGCCATGTTTAACGGGCGCTGCCTCATGTGGGATTATTTGAGTCATACATCTGCCGCGTTACAGCGGGTTTGTTTTTTTGTTGTTTGTTTGTGCGTAACATAAGTCCTAATTAACACCCCAGTGTCAGCTGCTGCAAACTCCATCCAGGAAGACAACATCTGCCTGGTTCAATTGGAGCGCAACAAACTCCCCAGAGAAGGGAGCTGCTTCTGAGGATCATTTGGTGCCAATGAACAAAGAAAGCAGCTCCCTATCTGTTGGGAACATGGGAGCACCATTCAGCCACTCAACCAGTCAGTGAGATTGTGACTGTTCTGAACCAGAATTCCATATCCCTTAATAACCTTTGGCTCACAAAAACCTACCAATCTTCATTTAAAATTCACAAATGATTTAAGCATCAAGTTGCGTTTGGATACGAGCATTCCAAATTGCTGTCTGCGTCCTCCTGTGAAGGACAGCTCCCTAATTTTACATCCATAAGCTCTGGCTTGGATTTTTAGATTGTGCTCCCTCAACCTGAACATTCCGAGGCAGAAGGAATAGTTTCTTAAATAGCTGAAGGATCGGAGAGATACTAACACTTCTCAATTGCTTTATTCACAAACAATATGGAAAGGGTTTCTGTTACCTGAAGCAGGAGATTAAAAGGGAGTCTCCAGGGTAAAATAATGAAACATGGATTCGGACAGCGTGGGGGCCTGATGGATTTATCTCACTCTTAGTAAACACTTGAATGGATGAGAGAGGAAAAAAATAGTATAGCGATTGACAAAGAGCTGGGAGGAGTGGAACCAATTGAGTTGGCACGTCTTAATCAAAGAACAAAGAAAATTATAGCACAGGAACAGGCTTCCAAGCCTGCACTAACCATGCTGCCCAACTGAACTAAAACCCCCTAACCTTCTGGGGATCATATCCCTCTATTCCCATCCTATTCGCGAATTTGTCAAGATGCCCCTTAAAAGTCACTACAGTATCTGCATCCACTACCTCCCACAGCAACAAGTTCCAGTGTTTACAACTCTCAGTGTATAAAATCTGCCTTTAAACCTTGCCCCTCGCACCTTAAACCTGTGCCCCCCAGTAATTGACTCTTCCACCCTGGGAAAAAGCTCCTGACTATCCACTCTGTCCATACGTCTCATAATTTTATAGACTTCTATCAGGTCTCCCCCTCAATCTCCGATGTTCCAGTGAGAATAAACCAAGTTTCTCCAATCTTTCCTCATATCTAATGCCCTCCATACCAGGCAACATCCTGGTAAATCTTTTCTGTACCCTCTCCAAAGCCTCCACATCCTTCTAGTAGTGTGGTGACCAGAATTGAACACTATATTCCAAGTGTGGCCTAACTAAGGTTCTATAAAGCTGCAACATGACTAATTTTTAAACTCAGTGCCCTTGCTAATGAAGGCAAGCATGCTGTATGCCTTCTTGAATACCTTCTCCACCTGCATTGCCACTTTCAGTGACCTGCGTATCTGTACACTCAGATCCCTCTGCCTATCAATACTCTTAAGGGTTCTGCCATTTACTGTATATTTCCTATTTGTATTAGACCTTCCAAAATGCATTACCTCACATTTGTCTGGATTAAATTCCATCTGCCATCTCTCCCCCAAATCTCCAACTGATCTATATCCTGCTGTATCCTCTGATGGTCCTCATCGCCATCCACAAATCCACCAACCTTTGTGTTGTCCGCAAACTTACTAATCAAACCAGTTACGTTTTCCTCCAAATCATTTATATATATATATATACTATATTACAAACAGCAAAGATCTCAGCACTGATCACCATTTGTCACAGCTCTCCATTCAGGAACGCATCCTTCCACTGCTACCCTCTGTCTTCTTTGACCGAGCCAGTTTTGTATCCACCTTGCCAGCTCACCTCTGATCCCGTGCGACTTCATCTTCTGCACCAGTCTGCCATGAAGGACCTTGTCAAAGGCCTTATTGAAGTCCATGTAAACAACATCCACTGCCCTACCCTCATCAATCATCTTCGTCACTTCCTGGAAAAACTTGATCAGGTTCGTGAGTCACGACCTCCCCTTCACAAAACCATGTTGCTTCTCACTAATATGGCTACTTATTTCCAAGTGGGACTAAATCCTGTCTCAAAGAATCCTCTGCAATAATTTCCTTACCACTGATGTAACGCTCACCGGCCTGTAACTATCTGGATTACTCTTGCTAACTTTCTTAAACAAAGGAACAACATTGGCTATTCTCCAAAGTCGAATAGTCTCCTTTCCAGCATCATGCAAGTTTATCAAATACTGATCTGATGTCACTCCATGTATATTGTTATCTCCGTTATCATTATTAGAGAAAGATGTTTTGTTTTTGTAGGTGGCACACATGACCAAAAGTAAGATGAAACTACAAGACACAGCATTCATTGGGCCTGGGCTGCTGTTCCTGAACCAATACTTTAATAGTTTTATTAACGAGTACTTTGTACTATGGGCAGCTATGGTAAGTGCATTACATTGATTTCCTTAAAGGATGCAGATTTAGACAAAAAGCAATAAAATAGCAAAATACTGTGCATGCTGGAATCTGAATCAGAAACAGAGAAAGCTGGAATATCTCAGCATCAATCAGAAAGAAAACAGAGCTGATGTTCTGAGTCCACGCGTGACCCTTCTTCAGAATTAAAGAGAACAAAAACTGATTATATAGAAGAGGGGGTGGAACAGATGTTGTTCATTGTGTGTTTCAACACCAGGTACCTCAAACCTAGCTGTGAAATACCATGTCCATTCCATCTCCCGTTTCCCACCGGAATTGGAAATAACTGGGGCTCAGAATTGATGAGTATTGAAACTCGGATCACCTTGTTCCCTTTTAGAACCTTATATCAGTACAGAATGTGGAGATGCCGGCGTTGGACGGGAGTGGGCACAGTAAGAAGTCTCACAACACCAGGTTAAAGTCCAACTGACTTATTTGGTATCACGAGCTTTCGGAGTGCTGCCCCTTCATCAGGGGACGAAGGAGCAGCGCTCTGAGAGCTCATGATTCCAAATGAACCTGTCGGACTTTAACCTGGTGTTGTGAGACTTCCTACTGTATCAGTACAGCCCAGATTCCGAAACAGAAAGGTACCGGTCTGGACCATCCCCCGATATGCTGGTTTTCCAACTCTTTCTAAGTTGGCTCTCTATCTCGTTTTCACTATTTGATGTTCTGTAACAGTTCACTTTAGATTTTGGACTATTTTAGGATGGCAAGAAGGCCATTCAACCCCTTGAACCTGTTCTATAATTCATTTATGTTTTGCTGGATTTCTATCTGAACTCCATTTCCCTGATTCCATTTCCCGCCATTGATCAATCTCAGTTTTCAAATGTTTAGAAATAAAAGCAGGATTTAGGCCATTTGACCCCTCAAGCTATCTTACCCCTCAGTCTCCACAGTTTTTTTGGAGGGAGTGTTCCAGATCTCCGCTCTCCTTTGTGTGAGGAAATGCTTCCCAATCTCTCCCTGGATGGCCTAACTCTAGTTTCCAGGTTCAGTCCCTTGTTCTGAATTCTCAGCAGCCAGAGAATTGGTTTCTTTTTATCTACCCAGTTCTTCACTGATCTTAATCACCTCCAATTTTCCACACTCAAGCTTCGTCTCTACAAACCATTTTCATAATTTTGAGCAAGGGCTCTCTCCTACAATCAAATCATTTGTTTTTTTTTAAAGTCATTGATTTCCACCTATCGTGCAGCCAAATAAAGAAAATTAGTAAGTTTTTGTGGTTCTCTAATGAATGCCTTTAAAACCAAAGGTGCAATTTAATATAAGACTCCTTGTGACTAACGAATAAACTTGCCTTTGCTTTGTGGGAAGAAACCGGATTGCTGGAGGAAACCCACACAGACGAAGGGTCATCTAGACTTGAAGCATTGGCTCTATTCTCTCTCCACAGACGCAGGGCGACCTGCTGAGATTTTCTGTTTTTGCTCATGTCAGTTGTTTTTGGGTGATGGGATGAGAGATCTGAGCCCTGTTTTGCTTCTTTTCAGATATTCTCCCTGTGTGATTTGCTGGTTTACTGCACTGCCGTCTGCATTCAGATCGCGTCACACTTGCAGATCGAGGTCTTCCGGATTCCGTATCAAGCACCTGACCAGGTTCACAACCACCATGACTGACAATTTGCCCAAAAGGAGGAGGAAGAGATGGAGAGGGAGCACACAAGTCAATCTGACCTGTTAGTCAGAAATTCTGCTCAATCACAAAGCCAACCCGACCTTATCAATCTAGCAGAACCTGTAATTATTACTAAAATCATCTAATTATGATTTCTTAAAGATTGAGTAGAATCTGTGTTCATTTGTCACACGGTGTTATTGTCAAATCTGCATGTACAAGATTCTAGCTCCAAACCTTCTTAAAAGATCAAAATCATTTCAACCTCCACCATTCATCTTCATTGGTCCAGCAGCCAGGATCCAGATGTCTAAACCCACCGTGTAAGAATGTTCTGGAATACACCCAGGTGCTGGTACGGCCTCAGTGACTGTACCATTTAGCACAGAGTGACTGACAGGGATGTGCAGAGTGAGTGAACATTGAATACCCATGTGTTATTGGAGAGGCTGGTGGGAGGAGAGGGGGGATGGTTCAGAATGTTCCTTAGTTGCCTTGCAGTTACCATGCAAGAGGGGACAGTGGAATTGGGAGAATCAACATTCCATTTATCCTGCCGGTAACTTACTATCAAAAAGGATAGGTTTCTTCCTTAGAACTGCACAGGGCAACAGCAGTGAGACAACATTGGCTGTGGCTAGAAAAGTGGGTATTCATGGACATACGCAGCCGAGTGCTGGTGGCAGTGAGTTGTATTTAATGAATTTCCTCCTCCTGATGGGCAAATTCCTGTGTTTGAATCAGTGTAAGCTACCATCGCGTAGCTCTCCATCCATATAATGATGTTGTTCTGAAAGGCAGCTTTAGAGAAATGGGCAAACTTTGATGAAGTAAAAATTGCACCCGAGTACTCCAGCTTCTCAAAGTCGAAAGAAATAACTTTTTTTTACACTATTTTGTAATACAATTTTAACCTCAAGTCTTGTACTGTGCAATATGTTTAAACTGACAATGCAAATACCCGCGATGCTTGCCGATTAGAGCTTCAACTTCAACTGCCTGATTTTTCCATTGCTACTTGTTCAAGTTAACATGGGGTGTGGGGGAGGTGGGTCCCTGGAGAACAGAGAAAGGTTTGAAGGCACATTTTATAGCCAGAGTTTTCAAGAATTTAAGCAGGTAAATTCCACTGTAGTTGAAACAGTCGGTGGTGTTTGATGTCTTGAGACAGACAGAAAGTTTCCACCGTATAATCATGCTTTTCGTGATCACTGGGTCAGAATCCTGAAACTCCTCCCCCATCCTCTCCCTAACTGCACTGTGGGTGTACCTACACCACATGGACTGCAACGGTTCAGTGCCATCTTCTCAAGGGCCATTGGGGATGGGCAATAAATGCTGATCTCAATTGCGATGCCAGAAAGCTTGAATGTGGCTTTTTTAAGCAATGGAAACTATCTGTTCACTAATCGGGTAAGCTGCCAAATTTTCTTACTGTTAGTGTTAGCTGTAATAATTTAGGTTGCTGGTACGTACTGTTGTCTAGCACTAAGACAAGCTAAGTAGTTGATTAATGAGTGCACATAATGAAAATAAAAGCATAATTATCCTAGACACTCACACTGTTACCTGCTAAAACTTTATAATTGTAAAATTGGATGTTAAAAGTGAATTTCCTCAGGTTATCTATATATATATTATATATATATCTGCAATTCCTTTTTTGCTTTGAGTGGGAAAGTAACTAATTTTGCTCCAAGCAAACACTTTTGTCTCTTGTAATGTCTTTCTACTTTTTTCAATTAAACCTAAAATCAAATCTACAGAAATGCTTTGTCTTGTTGACTTTCTATCGTCCATGAATAATGGAACGGTTTTTGAAAGGCTCAGTGTTTGAACAGCAATAGTGCCTTCAATACAGTGACATATTTGTACATGGAATGAATCACGTAGGAACAGGAGGAGGCCATTCAGCCCCTCGAGCCTATTCCATCATCCAGTGAGATCATGGTTGATCTGTATCTTAATTCTAGTTATGCCCCTCCCCCCCTTGGTTCCCTATCCCATAATGCACTCCGTTGCCCAATACAAATATATCTGACTCGGTTTTGAAAATTTTAATCCAGCCTCAGTCTTGATACTTTTCATAAGGAAGCAAGTCCCAGATTTCCACTCCTCTGTTTGAGGAGGCAGTCTGTTCTCAGCCCAGCCCCAGCTTTAAGCTTACTTCCCTCCAGAGAGATTTGATCTTAATTCACCATAATCGGATTGCCCCTCAGTCTTTTACACTCCAAAGTATACAAGCTTAGACTGTGCAACCTTCCCTAACAATTGGGGTGGCACAGCAGTTAACACTGCTGCGTCTCAGCACCAGGGACCTGGGTTCAATTCCTGGTTTGGGTCACTGTCAGCGTGGAGATTGCACGTTCTCCCTGTGTCTGTGTGGGTTTCCTCCGGGTGCTCCGGTTTCCTCCCAAAGTCCAAAGACGTGCAGATGGATTGGCCATGTTGGATTGGCCTTTAGTGTCAGGGGGACTAGCTGTGGTAAATGCATGGGGTTATGGAGATAGGGCCTGGGCAGGATTGTGGTTGATGCACTTGATGGGCCGAATGGCCTCATTCTGCCCTGTATGATTCCATGAACTCTCAGCCCTGGCATCGGCCAACAGGATGTTTACGTGCTAGTTAGGTTGATTGTACTGAGCCTATTGTTAATGGGGGAGGTAGTGATATTGGGGTTCATTGGCAGTGCTGTCACTATAACAAAGAACCGCAGCCCCAAGTCTAACTCCCTCCACCTGGCAGGGCAGCTAAATTAAGGGCAGTGTTTTAACACTGGTTAGAGTGAGCCCTCACTTTGGGTGGGATTTCAGGTTCCTGGTCATAATTCGCTGCGTTTTATACCAGATTTCTGCCTTGCTTTAAGCTGTTCTATCTATGCATGCTCCTTTCATAATGCCTTCTATTTAAGGTGCTTAGACTGCCAATGACTGCACTTGTTAACTTTTTGTTTGTGTGAATTAGCTTCTCGTTTTATTGGATAGGTCTAAGTTCTCTTACTGTCTCACAATTTAGTGATTCTTTGGCCTAAGCCCAGACCTGATTCTGAAATTTGAGATCGTGAAAACACTTTGCTTAATAGTCACTTACTGCATTTTTTTTGATATTTGACAGTGGCTGCAATATGTTTTCAAATAAAATATAGCTAATGCCGTCTGGTCAATTGTGACAGCGTTTAGGCAAAGTATATGTAGCCTCCTTTCTGTACATTAAGTCAGTGGTCTGGTTAATACAACTAATCCAAACCCATTCAGATTTAATACTAACATAACATCGTTATGGCTTTGTTAAAAGCTGTAGTTCAACTACTTTCAACAATTCATCGTAACTTCAATGTATTAACTGCATTATGTTGTATAGGTGTACATTCCAGTTCCTGTCTCCCCTCAGAAAAACATGGGCTGAAGAGACAAGCAAACATTCGCAATCTCCTCTGTGTCACATGAAGGGGAGAACATTTATCAAGTGGACAACCTGTGGGTTTATAATTTTCAAACGCAAACCATGAAGGAGTCTCTGATCTTTGTAAGAAAATGACAATCAATGACTTGTTGGATAAATTGGGTTTTATATTAAATTATTGCTGGTGATTTTTTTAAACTACAATGAAACGATGGAATCACTTTGAAACTGGACTTGTTCTCTGTACATTCCACATTTTTTTCTCTCGATTCATCAAGCTGCAGGGTATAAGTCACTCTTCTGTAGCGATCATCATTTTGTTCCGTAAAGTAACTGTTTCCTTCTCAATATCATGCTGAAATTTAATTAAAAGGAGTATATTGTTTTCTTTTGGGTCTTTCAAGTCTTGCAAATTAAATACTTAAAAAATTACCGACTGTTCCAATATTTACGGAACAGTTGGTAATTTAAGTATTTGCTGGATGGAATTAATGAATTAATGTAAATTTGCCAATGTTATCCTGACACAAATTTCAGATACATTGGAGTAAACAACATTCAATAAAATCCTCCGTGTTGCCTTTTATTTCCTATTGTCCTGTTTCAGATTTCTGTCTACTGTCGTCTATCCACTGGGCTCTGTAACAAGAGAACAAAGTTAATTCTTGGGTGGTAGAATCAGATGCCATGGTAAGAGGTCATTCAGCCCATTGTATCTCTTACAGCCCTTTGAATGAGCTATCCAATTAGTCTCACTTCCCCTGCTCTATCCCCACAATGTTTTACTCTTTGTCAAATGGTATAGGTGGCATAGTAGCACAGTGGTTAGCACTACTGCTTCACAGCTCCAGGATCCTGGGTTCAATTCCCAGCTCAGGTCACTGTCTGTGTGGAGTTTGCACATTCTCCTCATGTCTGTGTGGGTTTCTCCAGGTGCTCTGGTTTCCTCCCACAGTCCAAAGACTGTGTGGGTCAGGTTGATTGGCTATGCTAAGAAATTGCCCCTTAATTTCCAGGGATGTGTAGGTTTGAGGGATTAGTGGGTATAATATGTAGGGATATGGGGGTAGGGCCTGGGTGGGATTGTGTTCAGTGCAGACTCGATGGGCTGAAGGGCCTCTTTCTGCACTGTAGGGTTCTATGATCTATGAAATATTTATCAATGCCCTTTGGAAAGTTACTGTTGAATTTGCTTCCAGCACCTCTTCAGGCTGTCATTCCAGATTGTAACAACTTGCTGTGTTTGAAAACTATCTTTTTATCTGTGTATGAGATGTGGACATTGTTAGCAAGACAGCACACTTTACAACAGGTAAAAGCCGGGATTTGATCATACACTCCATTAGCGTAAAGTTTATTTATTAGTCACAAGTAAGGCTTACATTAACACTGTGATGAAATTACTGTGAAATTTCCCTAGTCACCACAGTCGGGTGCCTATTCAGGTCAATGCATCTAACCAGTACATCTTTCAGAATGTGGAGCACCCAGAGGGAACCCACGCAGACAGTGACCCAAGCCAGGAATTAAGCCTAGGTCCCTGGCCTTTGAGGCAGCAGTGCTAACCACGGTGTCACCCCAGCTTCCGGCATTTTCACAAAGGAGGCATTGACTCAGTGATGAGAACCCAATTATACATAATTTACAGCACAGGCCATTCAGCCCAGTGGATCCATGGTGTTTATGTCTCCTCCAATCCCTCTTCATCTCACCCTATAATCCTGCTTCGATACCTTCAGCTATGCTGTGTGTGCTCTGTAGTTTTAGTAGTGTACAATTTTATACTGGAGCTTGGTAAACATCAGTGGAATGTGCATGAACCACAGCAGTGTTTCTTCTAGCAGTTGACCTTTGCTTAACAATCTCAGCAAGATTTCACAAAGAGCCATTTATCATGTTAGTTGAACATTCACAGAGAACGCTCAGTGCTGCTGGTCAATCGAGAGTTTGCAGTTGTTTATGAATCTTTGCTCCTCCCCCATCTACCCCTCCCCACTCCTCCCTCTCTCTCTCCCCATATCCTCTCCCGTCTCCCCTTATCCCTTCTTGCATCAGTTTGCTTTTCTACCAGCTCTCCCCTGACCCCCCCCTCTCTACATGCCACAAACAATTGATTTTCTGTCTACAGTGTGAATGAGACCAAACCAAAAGTGAATGGTTTTTCAGCTTTTAACACTGGTGTACTGTCATTAATCCCAAGATTTTTAATGCAGTAACTGATATTTTAAATTAGTAATTACCTAATTAATAAGTTTTTTGTCTAATTGTTAAATTTCAAGCCTTTTCTGTACAAGGAGAGTCAGGCATATTCAAACAATTGGATACAGACATGCAAAAAAAAAGCAAAGGAAAAGTTGGACAGAAGTATTGATTCAGTTCAGAGTCTTTCCCCTGCGTATTCTAGCCGTTGCAGTGTGCAAGATTATACAATATAACGAAATACAAGTTCAGTCTTGCTGGTAGAGGGATCAGTGACCAGAGGGCATAAATTTAAGGTAAGGGACAGGAGGTTTCAAAGAAAAAAAAGCCCAGGAAACAGGCCCTTCGGCCCAACAAGCCCACGCTGCCATTTTAACATTACCAGATCTCCCCCCCCCCCCCCCTCAACCCATGACCCTTATCTATGCTTATGGCATTCCACATTGAGGGAAAACTAATTTAGGGACAATTTATTACCTCCAATCAGCCTAACAGCACATCTTTGGCGTGTGGGAGGAAACCGGAGCACCCGGAGAAAACCCACGCAAGCACGGGAAGAATGCTCAAACTCCCACAGATACTGGCCCAAATCCATGTATCTGCATAGCAAACAGTGATAGTCACTGAGCTGTCGTGTTGCCCATCAGCTGGTCCAATTTAAGCGTACACTAACAACGTGAAGCACTAGGCTACTTTCGAAACATCCAAGAGCAGCCCTCGCATGACCCACCGCGTGTATGCCCCTTGTTGGACAACAAGGCGGACCGAAGAACCTGTGGATTAAAAGAGAAAAATATCAATAACACGCACAAAGGGAATCCCCAGAAGCTCAAAAGTAACACAAGTGAGCCAGAAAATATGTTGGAAGGTCCATAGGAATCAATTGATTCCCAGGAACATCCCAAGGCTCTTGATCCTTATTTAAAACAGTCTCCTATATTCCTCCATCTTTATTCCACTCACGTGCTTATCTAAGTATCCCTTAAACAACTCCAGCGTGCCTGCACCCACCACCTTACTTGGCAATGCATTCCATACCCCCACAACCCTCTGTGTGAAAAACCTCCAACATCCAAATTATACCTCGCCCCCTCGTAATATGTTTCCAATCTAGGAACAAGCTTACCACTTTATTTATACCCTTCATAATCTTATACACCTCTATTAGATCTCCCCTCATTCTTTTTCTTTCTAAGGAAAACAGCCCCAATTTTCAAAATCTTTCCTCATAACCCAGTCCTTCCAAACCAGGTAGCATCCTGGTAAACCTCCTCTGCAGTCTCCCCAGGGTCTCCACGTCCTTCCGGTAGTAAGGCGACCAGAACTGGATGCAGTACTCCAAATACAGTCTAACCATTCTGATTAAAACCAGAATTGAAGAATGCAAGTTTCATCGGGGGAGTAGGGCTGGAAATGGTTAGAGAAAAAGGAAGGGTGGAACCATGAAGGATTTTGGAAACGAGAATTTTAAAACCGACGCACTGCTAGATAATTATAAAACATCCTCACATTTGAGCCATCAACGCAATCATTTTTATAGCAAAATGCATTGGCGAATTCACAAGGATACAATTCAATGTAAAGTAAATGCTAGAACATACACACGGTGACGTGGCATTGGATGTGGATTGAGACAGGGACAGTGGTTCAAGGAATGATGAAAAACCTTGGAGATATCTGTAATCATATGTATTTTCAAAATATGTAAGGTGGAATTTGGATTGACATTCACGAGCTATTTGGATCAGAGGTTGAATAATCTACAGGAATACCTTCCAACTCCCTAATATCTGCCCACCATCTACAAGACACAGTATGATGGATTACTCCCTAACCCAATTGTCTGTATTAAAGCAGTGCCAATGAAAGGTGAGAAGTTCAACACTAGCTCAGGCAAAGTAGCTCACTTGACAGGTACCTATCCGCCACCAGCACACTGTGCCTAGAAGATTTACAAGATTTGCTACAACAGTATCACAGAATTGCTCCAGCTCAAAAGGCCATTTGGCCCATCATGTTTGCACCAGTTCTGACTGAACATTTAATCTGGTACCATTCTGCTGCCTTCTTGTAACGCTGCTCATCTTGCTTTCCAGGTAATAGTAATTCCTTTTTGAACACTTCAATTGAAGCCGTCTCCACCACATTCAGGCAGTGTCATCCAAACCCTAACCACTTGCTGCATATAAGAAGTTTTCCTCATACCACTTTCACCATTTTTACTTAATATAAATCTTGTCCCCTCATTCTTGATTCTTTCAGAAGTGGGAACAGTTTCCCCCCATCTAATTTGTCCAGATGATTTTGAATATTAAATCTCATCTCAACCTTCAAGGAAAATTGTCGAATTCTCAAAATTAACCATCTCTGGAACGATTCATGTGAATATTTTTTCTTTCTCTCCAATGTCTTCACATCCTTCCTAAAGTGCGATGTTCAAAATTGGATGCAATATTATAACAGAATAGTGACTTACACAGATTCAACTTAACCTCTTTGTTCTTTTACTCTGTATTAGTGCCGTAATAATAAATCCCAGGATCCTGTGCGCTTTATTAACTTCTCTCTCAAAGCACCCTGTCACCTTCAACAATTTATGCACACATGCATGCAACTCCTTCTGCTCCTGCACCCCTTTTAGTGTTGTACCCTTTATTTTACTTTGTGTCTCACCTTCCTAGTTCTCAATTCTTCCAAGTTCTGCACCTGCAAACTTTGAAATTGTGCCCTGTACACCAAGGTCTATATCATTGTGTACCTGGAAAAGCAAATGGGAACTCCAGCTTTGCCAAAGCTTCTTTGACAGAATGCCCCACCCAAACTCATGTTCCTGATGGTACAGTAGATGCACGGGAACATGACCACCAGGAAGCTCCCCTTCTAAGTCACACACTATCCTGAAGTGCAAACATATCATTCCAATATCACTGGGTCAATACTCTCGAATTCCCTACCTAACAGCACCATGGAAGTATCACTGCCACACAAACTGCAGGGATTCAAGACGACAAAACACAACCATCTTTTGAAATGTCATTAGGGATAAGCAATAAATGCTGACCTTACCAGAAATGCCTGCATCCTGTGAATGAATTTTAAAAATCAAGGCAGAACCAGATATGGTTGCTGAGATGTAGCTGCAAAATATTTGAGCAAGCACAAGAAGCATTTCCAACATTTTGTATTTTATTTCAGATTTCCAGCATCTGTAGTATTTTGCTTCTGTCTTCAGTATGCAGAAGCCAGATAGATACCTTTCAATTTCGTCACTATAGCAAACATTTTGTACACAAGTTTTCATCGCCACAATACTCAGACATCACATTTGTTCAGTGATAACTCAAATCTAAATTCTTAATTTTGTAAAAACAGCTTTCTTCACGAGTTCCTCATTTACAGAGCAAGATTTTTATCTTTTTTAAAAAGGAAAAGTTATTTTAAAAAAAGAAACACAGCATGTCCTTCTCAACAACAAAGGCTAGATTTACAAACAGCTGTGCTAAGATCTGGCCAAAGCTGTCTGCTTACACCCATTCTATTCTGATCAGATTGATGACAAGGGTAGATGGGTTATGATTGGCTCAAAGGATGTCAAATGGGTCAACCTGAAGAGGACTCACAACTGGTACAAAGTCTCTCTCTACATTTTCACTATAAACCCATGAAGACTAAAAATAAAGTATGACCAATCTAAAGCTGGGGAGGCATCCTGGGAATCTTTTGCTGTTTTAAAACAGCTATCAACTGACATGGGTCAATTTCAAATATTTATCTAAAAGGGGTATGGCATTTGGCCAAAAGAAATAGGTTAAAGATGAGAGATAGTTTCCTGGAGGTGAAGTATGCTGAGTTTGAGAAAAAAAGCAGGTATTAGCATTTGATGCTTCTAATTTACTCATTAATTTAGTTTCTTGTTGCCAAAGCTTTAGATCAAAGATTTTAAATCAAAGACTAAAAAGGTTAAAAAATTGTACATTTCCCCACAAATCTCTGCTACTTAAAAAGTTTAAAACATTTGGTCTTCAAAAGTGGAACAAAATAAACATACAATAAATTTGTTTTTAGCCAATTCAAAAATTTTGCAACCACCCATGTAAAATAAATATCTAATACCATCATAACCTGCATCATCCGTGGAAGGCACTTGGGTATATGCAATGTGTGGAGAACCAGCTACTGATATGAAGAATGAAGTTAGATTCACATTTTACACTTAATGGGTAGTATTTTGCTAATGTCAAAATATACATTGACTTATTCCATGTAGAAATTAAGGGACAGCAGCATATTCATGTCACAGAAGGTCAGCTTGTCTGCCACATTCACAGGGTACAGTGCAGCAACAGTTCAATTTGACACAATTATAATATCATAAAGATCCAACAAATAGTGTCTTGTAGGAGTGTGATACAATATATTCTCCACACATGCGAGTGTATATTACAAATACCATATCAGCATCATTAACACCTGTTTTGTGTGATTCGGGGTTCTTTGCAACCTTTCAGTTTATGTAAAGCTGTGTCACAATCTTATATTACAATATAGCACAGGAAGAAAAGATATGCTTTACAGTGCAGTAGCCTAGCCCATCATCCACAACAGCATATGATTTCCATTAAGTCAGTCAATATATTTTGCATGGAATGGAGCTTGAATAGATGAATAAGTCACACTAATTTCCTTTGAAAGCTCAGGTCCTCAGGTCTCATCACCATATTCCTTGGAGATGCTCTTATGATTTATCTGCTTGCTTCCAATAACCACTGATACAGGTTAGAATGTCAATGGTCTAATGTTGATAAATCCAGACAGTTGATAACAAAGATCCACTCATGTCCATTCTGCAAAAATGCTCATTTTCTGGAGTGATACAGTTCAGATACATAGTATGGTATTTAGCCAGGAATTCCATTCCCCGTCAGGTATCTTCATAGACTCTTGTTCAGTTCCTTCGCTCAATTCTTTGCCGTTTTCATTCTTGCTAGTCAGGTGTCTGAATTCTACATTGAGGAGGAATGTCTTCTCATCGTTGTTTTCTACACACTGCTTCGATCAGGAGCAATATTCATATACACTCGCCTTCTTGGGAAAACCTTCCGCTTTAGTGCGATGAGCTGAAATTAAAACAAATAGGTCACCTACTATTGCAGGCAATCATGTATCATAAAACAACTTCCTTTTGATATGGTATATTAGCTTTCACAGCCCATTATGATGCAATAGCAATTCATAGAATCACACAGCTCAGACGAGGATCTTCGGCCTATTGAGTTTGCACTGAGACGCGAGAAACACCTGAACTCCCACCTAATCCCATTTACCAGCACTTGTCCCATAGCCTTGAAATATGATGTGCCAAGTGCTCACCTAGGTACTTCTTAAAGGATGTGTGATGACACACCTCTACCAGTCTCCCAGACAGCGCATTCCAGATTGTCAGCACCCTCACATTCCCTCAAAGCTCCTGCCCCTTACCTTGAATCTATGTCCCCTCATATCTGACCCTTCAGCTAAGGAGAACAGCTGCTCCTTATCCACTCTTACCACATCCATCATAATCTTGTACACCTCGATCAGGACGCTCCTCAGACTTCTCTGCTCCAGAGAAAACAACCCAAGTCTACCCAACCTCTCTTCATAACCTAAATGTTCCATCCCAGGCAGCATCTTGGTGAATCTCCTCTTCACCCCCTCCAATGCAATCACATCCTTCCTATGAAGTGGTAATCAGAACGGCACACAGGACTCTAGCTGCGACCTCACCAAAATTCTATACAACCACCATGACTTTTGTAATCTATACCTCAATTGATAAAAGCAGGTGTCCCCTATGCCTTTTTCACCACCCTACTAACATGCCTTTCTGCCTTCAGAGATCTGTGGACAAACACAAGGTTCCTTTGTTCTTCAGAACTTCCTAGTGTCCTACCATTCACCGAATAGTTCCTTGTCAAAATTACTCCTTCCAAAGTGTATCACCTCACACATTTTAGGGTCAAAGTCCATCTGCCACTTATCCACCCATTTGACCATTCCATCCATCCCTTCTTATAGCCCAAGACACTCATCCTCACTGTTAACCATCTGGCCAATCTTTGTGTCACCCACAAGCCTACTAATCCTACCTCGCCACAGATCATTTATGTCGTTTGTATAAAGGAGAAATAATGGGAGCTCCAGCACAGATCCTTATAGTACGCCACTGGTCACTGGCTCCCAATGACCACTGAGCATTCAGTCTTCTCTCCATCCAACCCAGGTTCAAATATTTTCTTTTGTTCAATATAGCACTCACAGATGAAGTCTAGCAATCCCATACTCCTCAAAAGCTGCTTTAATGCAGTGTTTAAACTTCATAGGTAACTACAAAGTGTCAGCATTCAGGTCTATGTTTAACTAAATATGGGCTACAAAACTGAATACAGCCTACAATTTAAACATCCATAGTTACATGTTGGATTCTAGCCATCTTAACAGGTTATGTGGCCACTTTTACAAAGTAAGACCTAACCTCTATCTTCCTTATCATCCAGGGAACCATGTTTTTGGCCTTGTTTGGAATGCAGCTAGCCTAGCATCTCTCCCATCATTCCATTTCAGTCTTTCCCGTCAGTCTTTGGTCACATTTTACTCTGGGTAGATCCCTTCTCATTGCACTGAAATGAGCCCTCTTCCAATTTAGAAATTCTATATTGGATTACTCCTCGATCTTTGCCATTGCTTATAAGATAATCACTCTTATCCACATGTTCCCCCACAGATACTTCATTGATCTCGTTTTCCAGCACGAGATGTAGCACTGCTTCCTTTCACACAGTGCCAAGAGCATTCTAATCAAGGAGTTTGCCCTGAACATATTTCAGAAATTCCTCCCCTCTCGAATCTTTATTCCAATATTATCCAATTAAAATTCCCCAGTATCACCACACTACAACTCTTATAATACACAAGTTAAGAATTCGTACGAGTAGGCCATTCGGCCTCTCGAGCCTGCTCTGTCATTTGAAAAGATCTGGTTTGAGGTTTCAGCTCTATTTTCCTGCCTACTCCAGATATACAATGACTCCCTCAGTCAAGAATCTGTCTGCTTTTGCCTTAAAAGTATTCCTGCCTCCACTGTTCTGGGGAAGAACTCCACAGACTTACAGCCCTTGCAAATGGAAAGTTGTCTCAACTGGTGTTCTACAGGGCTCAGTGTTGGGACCCTTATTGTTTACATTAACGATTTGGACGTGAATGTGGGGGACATGATTTAGAAATTTGCAGACAACACAAAGATCGGCCGAGTCGTGGATAGTGTAGTGGATAGCTACAATCTCCAAAGTAATATATATCACAGAAGTATGACAATATATTTAGGCAGTGCACGATAAATGGAAATATACAAAGAAGGGGAGATGAAGTGAGAGATTTTGGCGTACAATTATACAGGTCCCTAAAAGCAGCAGTTCAAGTAGACAAGGTGTCTATGCCAAATCTTTGCTGTAGCAATTCCATCCCTGTTGCACTTCCCATTACTTGAACATTCCTCACTGACTCTCCAAACAGAGGGAGTCAGAGGGGAATGGGGGAGATCCTGATTGAATACTTTGCGTCGGTATTCACGCAGGAGAGGGGCCTGATGTCTGGTGCTGTGCTTGAGGAGTTTGAGGATCCGTTGAGGGAAATAGTCATCACGAGGGAAGAGGTGTTGGGACTTTTAGACAGTATAAAGACGGATAAATCTCCGGGGCCTGATGGCATCTATCCCAGGCTGCTAAGGGAGGTGAGGGATGAAATTGCTGGGCCTCTGACGCAAATCTTTGTCTCTTCTTTGGACACAGGTGAGGTCCCAGAGGATTGGCGGATTGCAAATGTAGTACCGTTGTTTAAGAAGGGTCAGAGGGATAACCCAGGGAATTATAGGCCGGTGAGCTTGACTTCAGTTATAGGTAAGCTAATGGAGAGGATCATCAAGGATAGGATGTATGAACATCTGGAGCGCTGCAATCTGATCAGGGATACGCAGCATGGCTTCGTTACAGGGAGGTCGTGCCTTACGAATCTAGTGGAATTTTTTGAAGAGGTGACAAAAACGGTTGACGAAGGACAAGCCGTTGATGTCATCTATATGGATTTCAGTAAGGCGTTTGACAAGGTCCCTCATGGTAGGCTGATAGAAAAGGTGAAGGCTCATGGGATACAAGGCCAGGTATGTAGATGGGTGGAGAACTGGCTTGGGAGGAGGAGACAGCGAGTAGTAGTGGAAGGCTCCTTTTCCAATTGGAGGTCTGTCACCAGTGGTGTGCCGCAGGGCTCGGTACTAGGACCTCTTCTATTTGTGGTATATATTAATGACTTGGAAGAGGGGGTAGGTGGTGTGATCAGCAAATTTGCTGATGACACTAAGATGGTTGGATTGGCGGGTACTGAGGAGCAGTGCCTAGCAATGCAACAGGACATAGACAGGCTGGTAGATTGGGCAGATAGATGGCAAATGGAATTTAATCCGGAGAAATGCGAGGTGATGCACTTTGGCCGGAATAATGTGGAAGGGAGTTATACGATAAAAGGTAGAACTATCCGGAGTATAGATACGCAGAGAGACCTGGGGGTGCAAGTGCACAAGTCCCTGAAGGTGTCGGTGCAGGTGCAGAATGTGATGAGGAAAGCGTATGGTATGTTAGCCTTCATAGGAAGAGGTATAGAATATAAGAGTAGGAGTCTGATGTTGCAGTTGTATAGAACGTTGGTTAGGCCTCACTTGGAGTACTGCGTCCAGTTCTGGTCGCCGTACTACCGGAAGGATGTAGAGATCCTGGAGAGAGTGCAGAGGAGATTTACCAGGATGCTGCCTGGTATGGAAGGGCTGTCTTACGAGGAAAGATTGAATGAACTTGGGCTGTTTTCCCTTGAGAGACGTCGGCTGAGGGGGGATCTAATAGAGGTTTATAAGATTATGAAGGGGATAGATAGAGTAAATGGTGGTAAGCTTTTTCTGCTATTAGAAATGGATAGAACGAGGGGTCACGGGCTTAGGGTGAGGGGGGCTAGGTATAAGACAAATATTAGAGGGCAGTTTTTCACACAAAGGGTAGTGGGGGTGCGGAATGCACTGCCGAGTAAGGTGGTGGAAGCAGGCACGCTAGGGTTGTTTAAGAGTCACTTAGACAGCCACATGAGCGGGCTACATATAGGGGGATATAATAGGCCTTACTAAACATTGTAGGCTTGGGAATACGTTTTGCCTCAGGATGTTACAGTCTTTGCCTGTTTAATAATGAATTTTTTTGTTTCCACAGGCATTTAAGTCCAGCAAGGGGCATGCACGCGGCAGGTTGTAGTGGGCTGCTCTTGGACGTTGCTTCGGGAGTTGCCTATTGCTTCATGTCGTTAGTGTGCTTAAACTAGACCATCTCGAGGGCAACATGACAGCTCAGAGACTATCTCTGTTGCTGTGCGGACACATGGATTTGGGCCTGTGTCTGTGGGAGTTTGCACGTTCTCCCCATGGTTGCGTGGGTTTCCTCCGGGTGCTCCGGTTTCCTCCCACATCCCCAAAGATGTGCTTTTAGGCTGATTGATTGGGTACTAAATTGTCCCTAAATTGGACCTCCCTGATCCTCGCACATTAGGCGTAGACTAAAATCACGAATAGGACACTGAGACAGTGGGACAGCGGCGCAGGCTCGTTGGGCCGAAGGGCCTGTTTCCTGTGCTGTGTTGTTCTTTGTACCTATACACCTTCAAAATGTTTCATCATCTTAAAAACATCTAAAATATATCTCCTCTGAGCTGTCTCTACTCCATAAGTAGCTCCCATAGCTGCAGTGAAGCCTTACCTGAAAATCAGTTTTAATGAAAAAGTATCTGTAAAAAGCCAAGATTTACATACCTGTTCAGCAAAGAAAGACGAAATTGTGAAGATAATCAGAGTCACTAGTACACAGTGCGTCCAGAACTTCAACTTGTCTCTGTAAGCTCTCCTACAAGGAAAATTGTAATTTAGTTGCAGCTATCCGCCAGTAGACTATGCAGCTAATTGTTGCAGGAAACTATACAGCTGCAAACACAAGCTGATTCGCCAACCTGGAGCATCTGATATCAATGGTACTGCGACAGGGAGGGAAGGCAGAATCTTAGGTCTATTCAGATCAGGTGGAGAATAAGAAGAAAGGGAAATAAAATCATATGAAGGCTTAAGAAGATTTTCAGCAATTTGCAGAGTCATTGACAAAGGTCTAAAGCAGACTGATCCCCTCGGACTGTCAATTGTTCCATACCCAAGCAAAACAACAGAGGGGAAAATTAATTTACATAAAAGAAACATGAAAGTTTGGCATGTCAGCTATGTCTCTCACCAACTTTTACGGGTGCTCCATTGAAAGCGTTCTTTCTGGTTGTACCAAAGCTTGGCATGGCTCCTGCTCTGCCCAAGACTGCAACTATGAAGCGTTGTGAACAAAGTCCAGTTCATTACTCAAACCAGCCTCCCACCCTGAAGATCACTTCCCACTGCCTCGGCAAAGCAGCCAGCAAAATTAAGGACCCCATGCACCCCGGACATTCTCTCTTCCATCTTCTTCCATTGGGAAAAAGATACAAAAGTCTGATGTCACGTACCAATCGACTCAAGAACAGCTTCTTCCCTGCTGCCATCACTTTTGAATGCACTTACCTCGCATTAAGTTGATTTTTCTCTACACCCTAGCTATGACTGTAACACTACATGCTGCACTCTCTCCTTTCTTTCTCTATGAATGGTATGTATACAGCTCAAGGTAGCACAGTGGTGTCCAGCTCCAGGGACCTGGATTCAATTCTCAGCTTGGGTCACTGTCAGAGTGGAATTTGCATATTCTCCTCGTGCTACTTGGGTCTCCTCTGGGTGCTCTCATTTCCTCCCACAGTTCAAAGATGTGCAGGTTAGGTTGATAGGCCATGCTAAAATTGCCCCTTAGTGACCTGAAACACGTAGGTTAGAGATTTAGTGGGTAAATAGGTAAGGATATGGGGGTAAGGCCTGGATGGGATTGTGGTTAGTGCAGATTCGATAGGCCAAATTGCCTTTTTCTGCACTGTAGGGTTTCTATGATTCTATGAAGAAACAATACTTTTCACTGTTTACTAATATATCTGAATAATAAATCAAATCAAACCAAGAAAGTTTAGATTTTTGACCAAACATGTAAAGCTTGATCATAAAGTATGTTTAAGTTGAGTAATATTGATAATTTTTAACAAGTTTTTTTTAGCCCTATTATTCCATTACAGGGAATGGAAACATAGAATAGATGACAAAAAATTCTCTCAAATCTTTGGAATAGACTATGTTTATTGCAGCTTCAAGCTTTGCATTCTAATCATTTTGTGGTGGGTTCTCTAAACGCAACAAACAGATCCTGATGTGTGTTCAAAAAAAGCTTTTGTTGCTCTTGCACCACAATTTATAATTCTATAACAAAAACAAGGAAATGCCCTGCTCCTTCATCTATCAAGCGGTTCATTCCAATTTTACTCCTCACTTTATCAAACACCTCTATTTCTTCTCCCTAACAGGAAGGCATCTTTGGATGGAACTGGAGGAAGGAAGAGAAACTACAACTGCTAACAGCAATCCGATTGTCTCAGTTAAGAACATTCTTGTCCACTGCAGGTTCGATTTCCACTTCAAGGCTTGTGTAAAAAAATCCGCACTGATATTTCAACTACACAAAGGGAATGTGGTATTGTCAGACTGAAAATTCAGACCATGAATAATTTTGCGTGGAAATTGGTCAGGCGCTCAAGGGCAACAAAACTGCTGTGCTATGGTGACAGAACTGGGTAATGGGACTGACTGGATTACTTTACCAAAAGCCTGCATGGACTCGATAAGATGAATGGTCTCCTTCTGCAAGGCCTTTGACAAGGTACCACGTGGTAGGTTGTTACATAAAGTTAAATCTCATGGGATCTAGGGTGAGGTATCTAAATGGATACAAAATTGGTTTCTTGACAGAAGCCAGAGGGTGGTTGTAGAGAGTTGTTTTTCAAACCGGAGGCCTGTGGCCAGTGGTGTGCCTCAGGGATCAGTGCTGGGTCCACTGTTATTTGTCATTTATATTAATGATTTGGATGAGAATATAGGGAGTGTCGTTAGTAAGTCTGCAAATGAAACAAAGATCGGTGGCATAGTAGACAGTGAAGAAAGTTATCTCCAATTGCAACTGGATCTTGATCAATTGGGCCAGTGGGCTGAGGAATGGTAGATGGAGTTTAAATTTAGACAAATGCAAGGTGATGCATTTTGGTAGACTGAACCAGGACAGGACTTACTCAATGGTAGGGTGTTGAGGAGAGTTACAGAACAGAGATCTAGGGGTACATGTTCATAGCTCCTTGAACATGGAGTCACAGGTGGACAGAGTGGCAAAGAAGGCATTGAATATGTTTGGTTTCATCGGTCAGAACATTGAATACAGGAGTTGGGACATCTTGTTGAAGTTGTACAAGACATTGGTAAGGCCACACTTGGAATACTGTGTGCAATTCTGGTCACCCTATTATAGAAAGGACATTATTAAACTAGAAAGAGTGCAGTAAAGATATACTAGGATGCTACCGGGACTTGATGGATTGAGTTATAAGAGACTGAATAGACTGGGACTTTTTCCTCTGGAGTGTAGGAGGCTGAGGGGTGACCTTATAGACGTCTATAAAATAATGAGGGGCACAGACAAGGTAGATAGTCAATATCTTTTCCCAAAAGGAGGGGAGTCTAAAACTAGAGGACATAGGTTTAAGGTGAGAGAGGAGTGATACAAAAGTGTCCAGAGGGGCAAATTTTTCAGTGTGGTGAGTGTCTGGAACAAGCTACCAGAGGTAGTAGTAGAGGCAGGTACAATTTTATCTTTTAAAAAGCATTTAGATAGTTACATGGGTACCATGGGTATAGAGGGATATGGGCTAAACGTGGGCAATTGGGATTAACTTAGGGGTTTTAAAAAAAAGGGCGGTATGGACAAGTTGGGCCGAAGGGCCTGATTCCATGCTGCAAACCTCTATGACTCTGTGTGTCATTATCATTTTATAAATATTATTTGAAATGCGTGTATCCATTTCTTGGTCAAGTGTTAGCAACCAAATATGTACTACCACATTAGCAACATTTAAGAGGCATCTGGATGGGTACATTAATAGGGAGGGAATAGAGGCATATGGACCAAGTAAGGGCAGAAGGTTTATTTTTAGTTGTTAGGGTATCACGATTGGCATAGGCTTGGAAGGTCAAAGGGCCTGTTCCTGCGCTGTACTCTTCTTTTGTACAATTATACCTATTTGATTCAAGTCATGACGGTTGCAAGCATAACTTTTTTTTCCTCTGGCAGGGCATTTAAGTTCATTTTGACCCAAATAAACCACTGCAATGGTAATAAGGCAGAAGGTATCTTAGAATTAGAATTACTGCTTGATGAACTTTCATACTGGATTACTCTGGAGATCAATTGTATTTAATAAATGGTGAATGTCAGTAAGCTAGCAGTTCCTACCTACATAGGTAGACTGAGCAGTTTCCATTAGTCATGAAAAAAGTTAAGAATATATGTTTGAAACAACACAAGTGAGAATGCTAGGTCATGGAATGAATTACCAGAAATAATACAGGAAATACAGTCAATAATAGAATATGGGAAAATGATATGCGTATAAGACCAAGCTTACAGCTCTTTTACAGAAATGGGACAGGTGCGATGTGTCAAACATCTTTCTTCACACAATAAAATGAACAAATCAATCATGTATAGCTTAAAAGGTTCTGTTCAAACTACTGGCTGATTGAGGATTGGGTACAATTTTTTTTACTGCTTCAGTTAAATTATAATTTGGGACAATCTGCTGTTTTTTTTTCCCCAAAGAAAATCCCAAATGTACTAGCATTCAAGTTTATTTCCAAATCTCGCCTTCAGCTTTGAAAATGGTTTCATGAATGGTGTCACAAAATTTGGCAAATGGATTTGACGACAGCTCCAAATTAAGAATTGCAGTGCACAGCACTCCCAGAAAATTGCATATGTATCTATTCAATTTTGTTATTTTTTAACCTTTGTTACATTTTCTTACTAACCAGTATTGACATAAAGATAGATTAATAAAGATAAACATTATGACTGGAATTTTCCCATTCCACCTGCCATGGCAATCGTAGCGGGCGGGATACAAAGCTTCATTGCGCCCAGGTGAGGTTTTCCAGTCTCGAGGCAAGCTCAGCTGAAAAATTCCACCCTATAAGTCATATTCTCAGGCAATATTCATCTTCCATTACCAATTTCATACAAGCTGGAGTAAAGCTATCAACATTCACCATTATTATAGATCAAATCAAATGGTAATTTCCAGACTACTCTCATGCACAGTTAAGCACAGAAAGTGCCGATGTATACATGAGGATACCACCTAGCATCACCACCTATCTGGGAGGAAGGTATAATAAAGGGCTTCCATGCAAGTATAAACCTGAAGTTTTTTTGAGCACATATGAAAATATTGTACAAAGTATTATTTTCTAATTAAATATGGAAGTATTTTAAATAACAAGTACTCTCCAGGATTTACCATGACCTTTAAATAAGGCTTAAAACTTCACTTACCAGTCTCGAAGCTCATTCATATGGAGAAATCTATTACGATACTCTCTTGGCAGTTCAAACTGGGAGGGCACTGGGAACAATGATTCATAGAAATCTCGAAGCACTGCTTTCACTGTGGCACCATCCTTGTGATTATGGTCAATGTTGTCATTTAAACAAACAAATTTCCTGCAGGAACGCAGGAAAATATTTAGAACAATGGTTGAATGTCAGCGATTAATAACTTGAAAACACAGCAAACTATATTGGGTCATCTCAAATTATTCAGGCTGTTCAAAAATATTTATTGCACAATTTCAGTGCAAGTTTAGCAACTTCTATTTGTGCTCACAGCCAAATTTGATGCAATTTTGTTTTACATTTGTCATCAGAATATGCAAGAATTCGGAAGCTTCTCCTCATTCACTGTTCATATACTTTGTTCTCTTCGTGAAGTTAGCCATTAATCAAAACCTACATGCAAAGAGCAATTTTTCAAACAATTTTTGGAAGTAATTTACACTTCATTCACATAGAACAGGGCTTTCCAAACTTCTTTCCACTGTGACCATAGTTTGAAGCTTGAAAGTCACTGTGACCCCAGAATTGGGAGGGGGAGGTGCGGTAAGGATTTGTGGGAGCAGAGTGAGAGAACTTATTGTGGTGGGAAGAGCTTAAGTTGCCAATCTTTTCATAGGCATTTTTGCAACAGGAATCAGGCCTCAGACGAGGTTAGGTCAAGCTCACCAACTGAAAACCCTCAAATTTCAAGGGGTCTCACAGCTGTTAGTGTTCAGATTGTGCTTTGTAGAAACCATTGCTGTCTCAAAACTCAACCCCAAAATCTCATTACATGACCCCCAACAGGACACAGAGTTTGAGAAACAAGATACTGAATCTTAGTGGCTCTCCAAAAGCTATCTACTTAATTCCATTGCCATACCACACTTTTTCATACAAATAAAATTTATTACCTCATGTAAGGAAGCCATACAGCCAATTCCTAACGCTTACACACAAACTCACTGTGTGACATGTTTCAAGATGCTTCAGTGTATATAATAAACAACCAGTGTCAGTAATAATGAGGCAGTCACTAGAATACTCTTTACTGTAATTACTTCCACATACACACCTGGGGTTTCTTCGGATATCATCCAATTGACCAACAACATGAGAAACATTAGTACGAATCATTTTAAACGCAATCTCCTCTTCTCCCATAATTTCAAACCTAAGTATTGAAAAGATCAAAATGAATCACTGAACTTTTAATCAAACTGTTTAACAAAGACAGCCCCCATTACATGTTCACATTGTAGGATGTGAAAATCAATACAAGTTTGTGATCTGCTTGAAAGCAGTAACATTAAAATCCACAGTATAAAATGGTACAAGAAAAGTTTGTCTCACACAAAGTTCTCATTTATATTTTGTCATTGGGCGGAAATACTGAACGTGGTGGTTAGCATAAGCAGGAATGGACAAAAAGTCAATGGGAAAGGTATGCTGGATCTCTTGTTTGAATTAAACTCAGGCTAATGGAATGCAGTGCCCTCTCTAAAGCTTTAACAATTCTGAATGAAATTAATATGGTCTGTGTCAATCCAGTTTCCAGTGGCTGCAGTTATAATTCAGAATAATTATCTCAGTATAAACTAACAAGTTATGAGTATGATTAATATAATGAATGGGCAAAGAGTTCACATTAATGTACTGGAAGAAAGAAGTAGTGCAAGGCATATTATTGACCAGAGGGGGTTTCACCCTGAATCTAACAGCACTACTCCCAGCAAGTGTCTGCTGTAGGTAGCGCTGCTCAAAATGTAAAAGGTTTCAAAACCTTATAGAAACAAGCTACACATCAAAAACAGAAATATTATGCTGTTACAATGCATGGAGAATATTATTGGAAATGTATAGAATTTGGGTCTTGTTATTTGGTTGATAAGGTTGTTAAGAAGGTGTATGGTGTGTTAGCTTTTATTGGTAGAGGGATTGAATTTCGGAGCCGTGAGGTCATGTTGCAACTGTACAAAACTCTGGGGCAGCCACACTTGGAGTATTGCGTACAGTTCTGGTCGCCGCATTATAAGGAGGATGTGGAGGCATTGGAAAGGCTGCAGAGGAGGTTTACCAGGATGTTGCCTGGTATGGTGGGAAGGTCTTATGAGGAAAGGCTGAGGGACTTGAGGTTGTTTTCGTTGGAGAGGAGAAGGTTGAGAGGTGACCTGGTTGAGGCATACAAGATGATCAGAGGGTTAGATCGGGTGGATAGTGAGAGCCTTTTTTCCCCTCGGATGGTGATGGCTAACACGAGAGGACATAGCTTTAAATTGAGGGGTGATAAATATAGGACGGATGTCAGAGGTAGGTTCTTTACTCAGAGGGTAGTAAGGGCGTGGAATGCCCTGCCTGCAGCAGTTGTGGACTCGCCAACTTTAAGGATGTTCAAATGGTCAGTGGATAAGCATATGGATAACATTGGAATAGTTTAGGTTAGACGGTTATTAGATTGGTTCCACTGGTCGGCGCAACATCGAGGGCCGAAGGGCCTGTACTGTGCTGTAATGTTCTATGTTCTATTTATAAATGGCATTGAGAGGAAAAACAGCACTCAGTTACTTGACCTACTTGTATTTGTTCTTATCCTTGTAAGTCTTGCCAATACGGTCAGTAATGGGTTTGCAATTCATCACAAGTCCTTTGGTCACTGGTGGCTATGGCAAAAAGGATTTGAAAACCAAGTTAAATGTTACTTAAACAGAGATCCTGAAATTTGAATTGATCAAATTAAAATTTAAACAAACATGGAAGTAATTACCTCTCATCCAAAGGTTAAATTAAAATGTTCTGGTACTCTCTCCTTTAAACCTCTCCATCTCTCTCTCTCTCTCTCTCCTTTAAGGTCCTCCTTACTATCCACTTCTTCCCCATTGCCCTGTTGTCCATTTTAGTTTGATTATCTTATGTATATTAAAGCTGTTTTATTACATAAAATATACTACATATCCAAATTATACTACCAGAAGTAGTTTCCATTTCTCAAATTTATTTCATGTTAATATCTCTTTCAACTGTTTTGAAAATTTATTTAGTTAATTATAACATTTAAAAGAGTTACCACGCAAAATACTGCAAGTGAAGAATCTATTATTCAACACAGACCAGCCAACACAAAATTAAATTATCATGACCAATACTTCCATGGTAAATATTACATGGAGTTTACAGCCAAGAGAAGTAACCAAATAGCCAAGTCACCCTGGATTGTTCTAAGTATTCTATTCCCGGAATAGAAAATGGTCATTGTGACAACAGAGAATGGTAAGTGCATTTTTTTAAAAAATGTTGGTTGAAGCTCAGTCATGCTTATCTAAAACTTATTAGAAGTTTCAAATCATTTGCTGATTGAGGAAATTATAGTTAAAGGCACCCATCAAGGACAGATGAAAAGATCCAATTTGAGGCACTATGCAGTGACATAAACGTGACATCGTGCTCACAATTCCCAACAAGTTCCCAATCAACATCATGCCATAACAGTGTAGAAAAGACAATTACTTCCAAATGATGGAAAAGGCTTTTTTGGGTGGGTGGGTGGGTGGGTATCATGACCAATCACTTGGGTTCCCACATGTACAATTCTTGGTGGTCTTTTAGATAGGAAGAGAATCTTGAAAGCAAGTTATTTCTCCAGTAAAAAAGATTCCTCTTATTAAGAATCCTCATTATTACATCACATCAACTGGTAGAGTGGAAGGTGGGTGGCAGTTAGTCAGCAAGCTCTTACCAGGTTTGGGTCATAATATGTTTCCTGGGTGGCAGGGACTTTATTGATTTGAGTGGCATTTGTGGGAAGCACCTTTGAGCAATTGATCAGCATCTGCTCCAGACCAGTTAAGTCCTGTACGTATATATAAAAACAGCAATTAAACCACTGGAAAGGGCGACTGATCACAAGAGACCAAATCTTTTCAATCTTGTTCTGGTGACCGTGAAGAATACAAGAAAAAAATCATGCATCAAAATAATTATGAATAAAAACATTAACATGGCTACCATAAAATTTAGATCTTGATAAAATATACAATCACACCTTTATTTTAGAAATCAGTAAGTATCTCATGGGATATTTCAATTTTGAAATGTCAGAAAGTTGTTATCATTTCCTATTACACTTAGGAAATCCTCATTGGGATATTCTCAATGGAATTTCCCCATTCTAAATGTCCATCTCATTAGCACAGTTTCTTCAAACTAACATCAGGTAAGTTTATAAAAATAAAATTTACATTTCACTGGCTGATCATCACAACTTCTCTCATTTCTATGATCTCAGATTATCATTTTTATACCATCCAGATGTGCCCTTCAGTCTTTAGCAAATTGCAATTTCAAGCCTTCGGCTAAGTCACAGTTCCTTGTTCTGTCACTGATGAAAATAGGTATTAAAGCATCTCATGGATAAAGTACAGTTTTGCCTTTACAAAAATGTGCTTTTAATTTTTTTTTTACAATCATAAAGTATTATAATGGTGTATAATTATATAGATATTGTAATATAGTATTTAGCTTTTCATATTTTAGTGAATATTTCATTTTCATTTTTGAGTTTCACTTGAACAGCAGCAGCAGCAATTAACTAATATCATTTCAGTTTAGATGTCTCAGTCACAATTAACTCTTTGCAAACTGTATTCAACATGATTAAGACTCAATATTTATAGCTATTCTAATATGTACATTTTCCTTCCTTAGCCATCACAGTTCTTAAGTTCAGAAGCGCAATACAGAACCAGAGCACAATGCTCACTCATCTAAAGCAAACCCAAAACTAAAATGATTACCTAAGTGTAATCAAAACAGAATTGAGAAACTTAATGCTTTTAGTGTGTGTTTTTATTAGAGTACAAAACATGCAGACCTTGCTATCCATTGTTAATCACATGGAGCAGGAGCAAGTAGAAACAAAAGCTTTACCTGCAAGCTCAGTGGGAGCTCATGAATCCTAGTTGCCAGTGTCCGGATTTCTCGATCAGATAGGATCCCTGATCGATCTGTGTCAACTTCATCAAAAACATCAGAAAGGTTTAATGGCTGCAGTGCACTCATTACATAGTAAAAATAAGAAAATGCAAACTGCATATCTTCAGAGTGACGAACTTTATGGTTAGAAGTCTTGTCAAATGCCTCTGGAAACCTGTTCAGAAGTAAAAGCATTTTGATAATTAAATGTAACAAATATTGGAAATAAAAATAGAAAATGCTGGAAATACTCAGCAGGTCTGGCAATATCTGTGGAGAGAGAAATTAGTTGATGTTTTAGGTTGTGACCTATTATCAGAACTACAAAATACTAGGCCCCAAGTATTAGCAAAGAGTAGAACAAAAATATTAATGACTGACAATACTTTTTTCTGTTCCAAGTCAGTTTTCTAGTACTCCGTCACCTCATTAGAGTTAAATTGACTTGTTATTTTAAGGTTGTGCAGTCCTTATTACCACCCATTACCTTCCATTACTATCCTTGTTAAGAGAGGCAATGGCCTAGAAGTATTTATCACTAGACAATTAATCCAGAAACTCAGTTCATGTTCTGGGGATCCAGGTTCGAAGCCCGCCATGGCAAATGGTGGAATTTGAATTCAATTTTAAAAATCTGGACCATGAAACCATTATCGATTGTCAGAAAAACCCAACTGGTTCACCAATGTCCCTTGGGAAGGAAATCTGCTGTCCTATATGTGACTCCAGAGCGACAGCACTGTGGTTGACTCTCAACTGCTTTCTGAAATGACCAAGCAAACCACTTAGTTCAAAGGCAACTAGAGATGGGCAATGAATGGTGGCCAGCCAGCAACGAACATTTCCCATGAATGAATATATCTTAAAACATTTTTGTCACTTCCCATTTTTCAAATTAAAGTCAATGCATACTGTAACCAAAGTACAGGTAAAATCTATAGATCATTCATTAAAAATACATTTTGCAAACCAGAAAGACAAAATTATCAATATCTCACATAGCTTGAAGATCGTCCATGATAAAGCGGTCAATCATGTGAGGCATGTGGGCAGGAACTTTCCGAGAAGCAAATCCAAACTTTGTATTGAGAAGTTTATTTACGTAGCGAAGCGAATCTGCAAATGTGTCTTGGAGTTTTCTTCTCATTTGTTTACTATCAGTGTGGTACGCAAGAGCCTTCTCCAGTTTTGCACCCTCCTGAAGTAAAACATGACAACTCTTGAAATATCCGCAGGCTGCATTTCTAGATGCTCAGCATTTTCAAATGGAACTGATTTTTTATCTTCTTTGCACACTAATACATTATGAATTTATTCAAAGACTGAATTCTAAATTTAAAAAAAAATCAATGGCACAACCATAGGTTAGAGTTCAGTCAACATACACATATGGTAAAGTCACCATAATCCCAGACGACTATAGGCTGCTCTCCTCTTTGAGGGGAAGAGCTGACTGGTGGTGATTTAACCTGAGGATCACCATACTTCAGGCAAGGAGCAAAGTTGAGAAGGGAGGGCCTTCATGAATATCCTCAGGAATTGAACTCATGCTCTTGGCACTGCTCTGCATCATGAATCAATGAACAAGTCAACTGAGCTAAATGACATACAGAGCATCAGTATCAAAGTAAATAGCTGGCATTCTGATAAATTTCCAGCCATGCCTGTGAATCCATTTATTTCATGTAGTGCAAAGAGATTTACAAGGATGTTTCCAGGGATGAGAAACTTCAGTTATAAGGAGATTGCAGAGATTGGAACAGTTTTCCTTGGAGAAATGGAGGTCAAAAACAAATCTGATAGCTGTTCAAAATTATGAGGGCGTGGGACAGAGTATATAGGGAGAAACCATTCTGCTCGTGGAAGGATTAAAAACAAGAGAAAATGGATTTCTAACGACTTTGAAAAGAAGCAAATGTGATCTAAAAAAATGTTACACAAATGAAAATAATTTTTCACACAAGTGTTTGGAGTCTGGAATGAGGAGGCAGGTTCAGTTGAGACATTCAAGAGGGCTTTGGATGTTATTTGAATAGAATTCAAGAGAGATATTAGAGGACATTAGATGATGAAGAATGGCACTAAGTCATAATGCTCATTTGCAGAACTGGTACAGGCATGGGTCAAATTTCCTCCTTTTGCTTCATAACAATTCTGTTATTCTGATTGTGTCTTATAACAACAAAACTATTTACATCCAAGAGTTTTTTCACCGCAGTAAGAATGCTAATATGATAGAAGGTTTTTACAGTAGGGAGTAGAGAACATTTTATTTGCTCTGTTCGTGGAATCGGAGGCAAAGGGTGAATTACCTGTTTTGGTTGTTTTCAAGGCAGACAGAATAAAGGCTTACAGACAGTATATTTTTCCCTGGGATAAAACAGTTTTCAAATTTATTCATTGGCCAGTCTGGAGGTGCTACAATCGTAAAAATGAATCTGCTTTTGGCTGCAGGTAACTTCCCTCAATCTATGATACACCAGGGCAACTCTGAGGGGGCGGGGAGGAGATCCATTGAGTCAAGAGATTTCAGAATGCTAAAAACATCAAAAAGAACTTCTCTATAAACATTTCCTCCCCTTTAGGTGGATGCAATGCTAACAATAATGCTTAACTTTGAAAAATTATAGCATACCTAATACAACACAGTCAAATCCATATCACACATTTTTATAAATTTTTATCATTATTTCACAAGAAGCTCCATTCATTTTCTACTTTACAGACAATTAGTAAATATGCATTTTATAAATTACTTACTTCTATTAGATCCTGGAAATATCCTTGTTTTTCCCAAGGTAAAAAGCCAGCATTACTCCCAGCGTAATACTGCAGCTTTCTGTTGGCATATCCTGGACTGTTATTTTTAATTTCAATTTTCGCAGGTTCAGCAATAACCTCTTTCAGGACTCCATCCCTTTGCCCTTGGTGCTTGACTTTTCTTTCTACTCCTCGTACATTTTGATCTTGTTTTAATTTGCTGCTGTTATTTGGTATGAGAATATTAAGAATTTTCTGTGAAGTAAGAGGTCTGATATCAGCTTTTTGGAGAAATGGCACATCTTTGGCAGGATTTTTTAATAGGTTATTCATTTTCACTGCAAATAAGGAACTTAGAGACACTTGAGTAGCAACTTGTTCATTTCTTCCAATTTGCCCATTCTTAACTATTTTTTCTAAGTTATTTTTAGCACCTTCATCCTTATAAACATATTCTCCACCAGCAGCTTGATTTTCCAATACATTTTTTACCAGGTTACTCTTTTCTGAGTGCTGAGGTACAATGTCTTGAAGTCCATTTTGTACTGAAAAACGTGCAAGCTTTCTGAACGGTTCCAAAATCAACACTTTTGTTCGATTGTACCCTTTAAGTGTGATATCACCATCTTCTAATTTTGCATCCAGCTCTCTCAATTCTTTCTGAATATCAACAGGCAGAAGTGATGTGTTAATAAACTGAAGGTCATTTAGAAGACTCATATTCAACTTATCCAAAGTCCTTTCTTGAATTTTAGGGAATTGCAGTTCTTCAGCAATGTCTTTGAATGGAACTTCTGTTTCTAATGGAACTGTACTGAGATTTGTAGTCTTTTCTTCCTTCTTTGAAGTGACAGTTTGGTTTAATTTCTGACTCTCCCTGGTGTCAGCATCCACAGTGAGGTGCATTTTAAATTCTTTATCATTTTTATCCAGGAAAGTCAGATTGAAATGGATTGTAGTTGCATTCATTTCTCTGTGCATGATCAAGTGAATGGTTTTCCATTTGTTGGCCACAGAAGCATGGCGAATTATAGCATTATCAACGAATGATGCCTCTATGATTTTGTTAGCAAAGCTTCCAAAATGGAAGTAAGGCAAGGCCTCACCTTTGGGAAGCACGTAATGTGTCTGATTAAGAAGAAGATTCACATCATACATCTCATTAAAGTGTTCTGTGGATGAAATAGTTCAACAAACTAAGTTAATAAACTAAGAAAATATCCATAACAAAAGTGATAGTCAAGCATTAAATAAACACTATTGAACTTTCAAGACCAATTCCATTTAAACTCTAACTATCAGAGGTTGTTCCCCCTCTGCCTCCAATTTCAGGGCAAAGGAAAATCAACTGAAAACAAATATACACTTCTTGAGTCAGATATAAAACATCTGCACAGAAAGCTTAGTAGTTGAAGAAAAGAATGTTGATAGGAACAAATGCAACATTCAATAGCTAATAAGCGCTTACAACTATCTTCAAACATTAATGGCATTAGTTAATGTGCATAACCTTAGTTCTGTATCTTCATAAATGACCTGGATCTAGAATTCACAAACAGCATTCCCTTTGAGCTGGAAAACCTCAGCAGGTCTGACAGTCTCTGAGGAGATAGAACAAACCTTTCGATTTGGATGATCCTCATTTGAGCTCTGAAGAGTCATCCAGACTCAGAACATTGGTGCTATTCTCTCTCATGAAGTCAGACCTGTTGAGATTTTCCAGCATTTTCTTTTTCTTTCAGATTCCTGCATCCACAATATTTTGTTTTCATTCCCTCTGAGCTGTATGGCCACACAGCAATCTAGAACATAATGTTCTAAACAGGCTTTGCATAATCAATATTCTCGTTAAGTGAACATATACACATCCACACGGCAATCATAAAGGGACCTGCGCATTGCGGCAACAGGCTGTGTACAATGGTAAAATCAGAAAGAACATGGCTAAATTTACCAATGACAAATCTAATGCCAACAGAGATAAACAAAGGTAAACTAAAGCTAACAAAGGTGGCAGATTGCAAATCTGAACAGGAGAAGTTACATGAGTATTTGCATATTTGTCAATGTAACTTACATGTGACACTAATAAACAATCTTTAAAAAACTTTAAAAACAGAAATCTATAGTGATTTATGTGGGGATATACAAATCCAAAGAGAGAAAATTATTAAAATTTATATAAAGTCCCATGGGAGTTCAGATTGACAATAAGTTGAAACTGTTGTAGCAATGTTCAGTGGTTTGATCAAAGCAATTGGAATTTTAAGAACATAAGAAATAGGAGCAGGAGTAGGCCATCTAGCCCTTCGAGCCTGCCCCGCCATTCAATAAGATCATGGCTGATCTGTCGTGGCTCAGTTCCACATTCCCGCCCTCTCCCCATAACCCTTAATCCCCTCGCTTATCAAAAACCCATCAACCCCCGTCTTAAAAATATTTAGCGAGGCAGCCTCCACCACTTCAACGGGCAGAGAATTCCAGAGATTCACCACCCTTTGAGTGAAGAAGTTCCTCCTCAACTCCATTCTAAACCGCCCCCCCTTTATCTTGAGGCTATGCCCCCTAGTCATACTAGGTCATATGAACAAAAGTAATATATTACCAGCTTTTCATTCAACATTAGGGACAACACGGCAGCACAGTGATTAGCATTGCTACATCACAGTGCCAGGATTAGCCATGGTAAATGTGTGGGGGTTATGGGGATAGGGCAGGAGATGGGGCTGAATGGGTAAGGAACTCTGTTGGAGAGCCGGTGCAGACTCGAGGGACTGAATGGCCGCCTTCTGCACCAGAGAGATTCTATGATAAGAATCTTGCTTCAGTGTTACTAATTATTTACTAACTACAATACACATTCAATAAAATAAAAAACAAAGTACTCCGGATGCTGGAAATCTGAAAAAAAAAAGAAAATGCTGGAAAAACTCAGCAGGTCTGGCAACATCTGTTAAGCAAAAACCAGAGTTATTGTCTTGAGTCCGATATGACTTTTCTTCAGAACTCCACAGTCCTGAAGGGGTGACATACTGAACCTACAACATTGTTGCTGACAGGCCTGCTAAGTTTTTCCAGCATTTTCTATTTTATTACATATTCAATAAATATTTGAGAGCAGATTCTCAAAACCCTTGAAGAAATAGAGATAAGATCTTAGCCATAGAATAATAAGCAATAATCAAGAGAATTTTTTTTAGCTATTAAGGTGAAGTACTTTTGGAAATTCTTGCTTGTTCGTAATTAAAAACTGTTGTTGCAAAACTACATTTACATGTCTCCCTGTTCCACTTCTTGTTTTCTGTTATTAAAATTGGATCACATCAAACTTTAAAAATTGTGGAACGAAATTAATTAACAAGCTAAGGAATATAAAACGGTCATAGTACAATTTAGTTAATATGAATTAGAGCCACCATTCAATTTCTGCTTGGTTCAGTTGGTTGCACTCTATTTAAAAGGCTGTATCGTCAAGCATCATTTCAAAGTAATTACTGCACAGGAACAGATCATTCAGTACAACAAGTGCACATCTGTGCTTCTGTCCAATGAGCATAACCCCAACCTTCTTCCTATGCCTTTCCACTTCACAGCTTTATCTAGCTTCTTCAATACTCTTCACCTCAACTACTCTCAAGTTGTAGAAAATTCCATATTCTCACCACTGAGTAAAGACGTTTCTCCTGAGTTCCCTTGTGGGTTTATTATTACCTTACATACATAGCCCTAGTTATGGTTTCCTCCACAAATGGAAGCATCTTCTCCACATCTATCCTAATGTTTAAGAAGTTTATCAGGTCTTCCCTCTTCCAGAAAATACAAACCCCAGCATGAATCACCTTTTTGACAGATATAACCTCAGTTCTGGCACCATTCTAATAAACGTAACACACTTCAAACATGCTTTTCATAATATGGAGATAGGAATAGTTCACAGGACTCCAAAGCGTGTTCTAGTCAAGGATCTATTCAAGTTTGACATAACTTCTGTTTTTCAACTCTGTCCGTCAAAAACAAACCCCAATGCTTTGTCTTTTTTTTTGGTCTTATTAACATGCACAACTTTCTGTGATTTGTTTCACTGCCACATTGCAACACATTCCAAGCAAAGATGGCCTCCTTATTCTTACCACCATAATGTATTACCTTACACTTGCCAAAGACATGTTCAGTTTCCTTTACCTCTTCCAGTGGGGTTATGTTTGCAATCTTCCAACCTGAGGGCCATTCTAAAGTCCAGGGAATTTGGAAGATCAGAACCAATGCACCCACTATCTCTGTGGCTCTCTCTTAAAATCCTAAGATGCAGATTATCAGGTCCAGGGGATTTGTCAACAGTTGGTGCCATTAATTTGTCTATTTCTTTCTTCATACTAATGTATCTTGAGTTCCTCATTCTTTATGACTCACGATTCCTCACTATATCCATTGTGTTTATGCCGGAATAAGTTTTGACCCCAAGGCAAAATTCTTCACAGTGCAGTACTTTTTTAAAGCCTATTTGGAAATACAAAAATATTTTGTCTATTGAATTACCCCATCCACCCTTTCTATTGATTCAAATAATTCAAGATTGCTCACGCATATTGTCCCCTCTTCAAATCAGTGTTGATTATTCTTAATTATATTGTCAGTTTCCAGATGTTTTTCTATTATACCTTTGAATCTTACTAAAAAACAATTAACTTTTCATTCATTTATCTCCCTTCCAACAGCATGTGGGTGTACGCATACCATATAAAACGGCATTCACCACCACTTTTTCAAGAAGTGACTCACCACCACTTTTTCAAGAGTGTTGGAGATGGGTAACAATGCTCACCTATTCAGTTATGTTCACATTTTTGAAAGAATAATTAGAAGCTTGCTGTGTAGAAATTGGCTCCCTGCATAACAGTGCTTATGCTTTTGAAGTAATTCCTTGGCTAAGGATATGATGAAATATTACTGCAGGTTTCTCTATAATGTCAACTACCTGATGTTCACAGTCCTGATCATTCCAAAAGCAAACCCACTGAATCTGGAAGCTGGCAGGTAAAAGGAAAACGCACTTAGCACAATATTGATCATTATGGTTGTGGCACTGGTTCATTGTTTCCTCTTCAAATAGTACTTGACAAGTGCAACAAATTTAAAGTAAGAAGCATCACACTGGCAACATAAACAAAGTAAATGCAAAGGATACTAATGGAAGTATATAGTACACTCATTATATACCTGGATGTCACATAATGCTCACACCAAAAGGATCGAATATGATACAGGGGAAATTTGCAGGCAACATTAAGATGGAGCATTATACAGCTAGTACAATATTCCAACAGGAAAATGTGCGAGGGAAATTGCAGTTCATACTTACCCTCCCCACAGTCACCAGCGTCAAACCCACATGATAGGACATTACAAGCTTGATCACAAAACTTGTCAGCCAGCCAGGAATTGGCACAACCTTGGTTGCAATACGTTATTCCAGGGAGCCCTCCGGCAAACTGCCAGGCCTGCGCATTCACCACTCCTCCCGGTCCACCACGATTCCCTGCATTGTTACCTGGAAATATATCAATAATAACTAGTGATCTATTTAAAATAAAAAGAAACCATTCATAAGAACATAAGAAATAGGAGCAGGAGTAGGCCATCCAGCCCTTCGAGCCTGCCCCGCCATTCAATAAGATCATGGCTGATCTGTCGCTGCTCAGTTCCACTTTCCCGCCCTCTCCCCATAACCCTTAATCCCCTCTCCTATCAAAAACCCATCAACCCGCGTCTTAAAAATATTTAGCGAGGCAGCCTCCACCACTTCAACGGGCAGAGAATTCCAGAGATTCACCACCCTTTGAGTGAAGAAGTTCCTCCTCAACTCCGTTCTAAACCGCCCCCCTTTTATCTTGAGGCTGTGCCCCCTAGTCCTATTGTCTTTTTTGAGCGGGAAGAGTCTTTTCACCTCTATCCTATCCATCCCATTCATCATCTTATACGTCTCAATGAGATCTCCTCTCATTCTTCTAAACTCTAACGAGTACAAGCCCAGTTTATTCAGCCTCTCCTCATAGCTCAACCCCTTCAACTCCGGTATCAGCCTAGTAAACCTCCTCTGCACTCCCTCCAAGGCCAAAATATCTTTGCGCAGGTGCGGCGCCCAAAAATGCACACAGTACTCCAGTTGCGGCCTCACCAATGCCCTATACAGCTGCAGCAAGACCTCCCTACTTTTATATTCAATCCCCTTCGCTATGAAGGCCAGCATCCCATTCGCCTTCCTGACCACCTGCTGCACCTGCAAGCTGGGTTTTTGCGACTCATGCACAAGGACCCCGAGGTCCTTTTGTACCGTCGCCTGCTGCAGTTTTTCGCCTCGTAAGTAATAGTCCTTCCTACCATTTTTCCTACCAAAGTGGACCACCTCACACTTGCCAACATTAAATTCCATTTGCCATTTCCTGGCCCATTCGACAAGTGCTTACACTTAGATGACACCTATAATTTAATAAAACAAAATCCAAAGGCCTCACAAAAATGTTAACAAGGAAGCCACAAGAAAACATTAGGATAGATGTTTATTAGCAGTTCAAGAGGATAGCTCACCACCACCTTCTCAAAGACAATTAGGGATGGGCAATGAACACTAGCCTAGCCAGTGAAGCCCACATCTCATGAGTGAAAGAAAGGTTGGTGGCCTTTCACTAGAACTGGCTAAAATTAGAGATGTAGATTTTGAGCAAAGTATGGATGGGACAAGGAGAAGATAAATCTGTGATAAGGTGGGAGATAGAATAAATTGAATGACAGAAGTCTTATATGGCAAAAGGGAATGGTGATGCAACAAGAAAGGAAACAAAAAAGCAAAAGATATGCTTACTGATGTGCTGTGCTAAAGTGAAAATAAGAGAAAAACAGAAACATGCAAAGAAAAAATAAATAAATTTGGGGGATATAGTTTATGGTCTGAAATTGTTGAACTCCTCATTGAATCCAGGTTTTAATATGCCTAATCGAAAGCTGAGATGTTGTTCCTCAAGCCTACTGGAACAGTGCAGCAGATCAAATACTAAGATGCCTGCACAAGAGCTAAGTGGAAAATTAAAATGACAAATGACCAAAGCTCAGAGCCATGCTTGTACACTGTATGAAAGTCTTTCACAAAGTGGTCATCCAATCTGTATTTGATCAACCCAATATAGAGACCACCACAGTGTTTATTGTACTCAGTGCTCACAATCAGAGGAAACTCAAGTGCCGTTAGAGTATTACTGATGTTGTCCCTTGAGGAATAAGAGTTCAAACCTTTCCCATCATGCACTTCTAATAAAAATTTAAACACATCTCCCTGACAGCACGCAAGAAACTGGAGACAAGATACACTGAGGTTGACATCACATGAATGCTCATCTCAGAATGGGATATCATCATGAGTGGGAAGATAAACCTTAAGATAAAAATATTCCAAAGTACAAAATCACAATGCCTTCATATGACCAGACTAGCCTGTGTACATATCCAATAAATTTCAATGAGTGTAATTTAGCTACAGTGATAGCATACCGGTGAACTGGAACTGACAAATTTGATTTTTTAAACTTTCCTAACCCTCCGACAATGCCTACATGCAGCTCCAACACAAGAACATAAAAAATAGGAGTGGCCACCAGGCCCTTCAAGTCTGCCCTGCCTTTTGTATCATGGCTGATTTATATTGGCCTCAACTCCTTTTCTGTGCCATTTTCCTATAGTCCTCTATTCCTTGATCTATCAAAAATTTATCCATCTCCACTTCAAATACTTCTAATGATCCAGCCTCCACTATCCTCTAGGACAGAGAATTCCAGAGATTCATCACCCTCTGCAAGAAGAAACTTCTACACATCAGCCCTTTATCTTGGACCAATATTCCCTTGTTCGAGACTCTTCCACTAGCGAAAACATTTCACCATTTGCCCTCTCAAGCCCCATGGCTTGAATAAGGTAACCTCTCACTCTTCTAAACTCCAAGGAATACAAACCCATACTATTTAATGTCTCTACAGAGGACAACCCTCTCATCCCAGGGATTAACCTGGTGAATCTTTGTTGGACTGCCTCCAATGTTACTGTATCTTTTTTAAGGTAAGTGGACCAAAATTGTACACAGAATTCCAGGTGAGGCCTCACTAATACCCTGTACAATTGCAACAAAATCTTCCTATTTTTAAACTCCAACTCTTTTGGAATAAAGATCAAAATGCTGTTTAATTTAACTACTTGTTGGACCTGCTTACTAGTTTTGAGAACACCTAGGTCCCTCTGTACTCTGGGCATCCGCAGCAGAAGCGGAGGCAGCCTGCTGACTGATTGGTCTTAATACCAGTGATGATATACCCTGTTTGATTGGTCTTAATGCCAGTGATGAGTATATGATGCAATAATGAGAGTTTGATATTGGAGGGAGTTGAAGGATGACTTATCCTGGTAGAGCAGATGAGATCATTCATGTTTCTTACACTATGTGTCACTTCAGGTATTGGTGCAAGCCACGTTGACCTCCTTGGCAACAGCATGTCAGGCTGGAAAGGATACATTCAGGTGCTTTGTGGTGCCATCCTTGGCAGAGAGGACATGCCTCTGCACTTGGATTCCATGGATCAAGGTGTGAAAAGCTTATTGCCTGAGGTGTGGTGCTGCCTTCTTGAGGGAGGTGCATTTTGTTTCTGGCTGGGCCCATTTTGAGCAGCCTTCTGACAACAGGTGGGCTGGAGAATGTGGTAGGATTATGTTGCACTGGTATTTAAATATGGCGTCAAGATCGTCAAAAACACTAACTGATAGTGGGTGGACAAATCAACTTCCAGAACGCCAGGTGATTCAAAGTAATAATCACTAATGCATAATTAATCATGTTTTAAGTGGGTAATCAGGCGCGAGTTCATGCCATTCCAACCTGCCGAATGACGTCACCAGAGTCGCCTACCACTGCAATTAACAAAAAAAATTAAAGAATTCTGCCCTTAAAGTCACAATTTTAACAAACACAACTTCCTGACTGAGCAAATGCAGTTTATTTACACATTCACAATGGCTGTGTTTCAACTAAGAGATCATATTACTGAATATGGTCAATGCTGAGTTACCTCAATCCCTAACTAACTTAAAGTTCACATCAACTGAACATTTCCATTGTTTGATTTGATTTATTGCCACATATGTTAACATATACTAAAAAGTATTGTTTCTTGCGCACTTTACAGGCAAAGCATACTGTTCATAGAGAAGAAAATGAGACGGTGCAGAATGTAGTGTTACAGTTAGCTAGGGTGTAGAGAAAGATCAACTTAATGCAAAGTAAGTCCATTCAAAAATATGACAGCAACAGGGAAGAAGCTGTTCTTGAGTCGGCTGGTACATAACCACAGATTTTTGTATCTTTTCCCCAATGGAAGGTGGAAGAGAAAACGTCTGGAGTGATTATGCTGGCTGCTTTGCCGAGGCAGCGGGAAGTGTAGACAGAGTCAATGGATGAAAGGCTGGTTTGCGTGATGGATTGGGCTGCATTCATGACCCTTTGTAGTTTCTTGCAATCTTGGGCAGAGCAGGAGCCATACCAAGCTGTGACACAACCAGAAAGAATGCTTTCTATGGTGCATCTGTAAAAGTTGGTGAGAGTTGTAGCTGGAACTACTATCCTGAACTATTAAGTGCTTGAACAAAAGTATTACAAAAGTTAATATGTATGCTAGTTAATAGCTATTACTGAAATTTAGCTCAATTTTGTATTTTACTGAAGTGTTGAATGCTCAGGTACAACTATAAAAAATTAAAATTTTGTACGCATGTGCCACAACAATATAACAAAACATTAGAAACTGGGATGTAGCGCTAAAATACACAACTCTCTAATTGCATTGTTACCACATCCAAAGTTCATGAAGAATATGTGAGGCATATAATCAAAGCACAAATGTATCCACATTATTTTACAATATTGGTCACAAGTTTTATTATCACATGCAATGATTCATTTTGTCAAAAGTCTGCTGTGAGTTCCTAATGCTGCAATTATTCTAATTTCATTACAGTACTCTCTCTGAAAGATGACTTACAATTCAAATCATAATGATGATAGATTGCTTTGGGTGCATTAATATCACATCCCCACAAAGACCAAACACACAAAGAAGACAACTGAGATAAAAGCAAAATTGAACCTAAAACAAAAAAAGTTGGAAAATTTCAGCAAGTCTGACAGCATCTACGAAAAGAGAATATAACCAACGTTTTTGATCATGCAAACACCTTGAAGCTTCTTAATTTCTTCCTCAACACTCACATTCTCATCAAGTTTTGTGTCGTTAGCAAATTGGAAATATTACATTTGATTCCCTCATCCAAAATCACTGATGCATATTGTGACGAGCAGGAGCCCAAGCATTGATCCCTGCAAGACACCACTAGTCACTGCCTGTCACTTTGAAAAAGACCCATTTATTCTATTTCCTGTCTCATAACCAATTTTTAATCCATGCAAATTACCCCGAATCCCAAGTGATTTAATTGTGCACAATAACCACTTATGTAGTACTTCAAAGGTTTTCTGAAAATCCCAACACACTACATCCACTGGTCAAGGCATTGCATTTTAGACAGTAATCTCTTGCTGCATTAAAAAGCTTTTCCACATGTTGGTTTTGGATCTTTTGTCATTCACCATAAATCTGCGTATTCTGATTTGTCATCTTTGTTCTAAATAGAAACAGTTTCTCTTGCTTATGATTTCGAACACCTCAATCAAGTCTCTCATATTAAGGGAACAACATGCCCAAATTATTCTCTTCTCCCTCCAATTCTTTTAAATATTAGATTTACACATGGGGACTTGCTGAACAAGGAGGAAAACCAGATTGAGATTCTGCCTCACTTGCTAGCCTACAAATAGAAATTGGGTCTGCATCTTATTACAGTCAGATTTGGGAAAGAACTGAAACACTTGTAGCTTTTTCTATAATGTGTGTTTTTTTGAAAAGGAGGATGCATGTGCTTCTTAGCAGTCACCAACTCCCCCTAACCCCACTCCCATGACAGAGTGTTATCAAATTAAATAAGCAGAAAACTTTCATGGGTTTAAAAGCAGATTATTTATTCAGGCACTATCATTCACACACAAACACACAAAGATACAATTCAAGAAAATAGTGCATTTTAAAAAGATTGTAAGCAAAAGAATAATTCATAGTTCATGCGTTGTAGAAAAAAATAGTTGCTGCAAGTGCATTGAAGGCGTTTTTACTCTAAAAGCGTAGTTTAGGTAGGTTCAATAACTAGTGTTCTACATTAATTCCTTCAAGAAATGGACATTCAGGAGGTCGCAAAGTAAGTCACTTGTAGGACTTCTTGTCAGAAGGTCAGGTTTCTTTGCAGATTGGCTTGGAAAATGAGTGAGGTCAAGAGATCTATGAGGAACAGTTTCTTTCTTTTAAGATTTTGTACGCCTCTATCAAATGGTTTGCAACCTCCATGTTTAAAAGAGGCATAGGTATCACTGCCTTGTTATGAGGCTGGTACTCTGCAGTGGATGTATTTTGCAAGCTATCAAGGTTTTTTTCTCGAGATACTAAAACCTTTTTCTGCAGTTAGTTTTGGATACCACATTTCAGGCTCCCTGTTATCCACATAAGAATTATTATTATACTATGGGGGAAGTGCGCAACGGATAACCCATCAACTTACCAGCTATGATTAACTTACCGAGAGACACTAATTTTTTTCTTCTATCCTGACAGCACCAGCATGTCTGGTAGCCATTGCTTGTTAGCTGTCTTCCATCAGGCAGCTAAGCATGGTTCCTTTTCACCTGAGAAAGCTTTTACATTTCAGAACTTTCCAGAGGCATTTTCAGACACAAGTTTGTCTGTGCGGAAATTACAAAACATCAGCTGACCTTTGGCAGCCATTTTACGAGCTTGTTTATTTTTAAAAATAAAGATGGTTCAAGAAAATTATATACTGAATGCAGTCTACGTTTCAAGTTATGAGTAGGACATGCCTTAATTGGGCATGGCAAAGTGCACTTCCAAGCTCCTGAAAATCCATGTCCGTTTCCAAACACATGTGAATGTGGCAGACAGCGCTGCATGGGCACAAGAAAAATTTAACCTACCAAGGCAATCACCTCCATCCCAGTCACAGGCTGAATTATTGCAAGCTTTATCACAGTAGCCATCTTTAATCCAGGACCCAGGACATCCATCAGCACAATTTGGAACTGGCCATGTGAGATAAACCTAAAATAAGTAGTAAGAAGTGTCTCACCCAAACAATCTAGAAGTATTATTAAATATAATTAACCTCAATTCTTTATTATAGATTGTCAAGTAAGTTACACAATGCAATTTTTGTTACTGTTGCCTCACCAATGTATAATTTCAAATCATTGAGCAGATAACACCAAGTTTACCTACTGATTTCAACTTGATTTTGTTTTGGTTTCATCAAAGCTTAATGCTTGATTTGTGTAGTTTCCTGGTTTGGTTTCCAATTCAGAATTGCTTACCTTTTGTCCATTAGAATGAGAATAGAAATCATCAGGCCACACTTCCTTTCCAAACATTACATCATCATTTAGATAAATGAACTTCTGAGAAAGACCTGGAATTCGATGCAGGTGTGTTTCAATAGCAGGGGAACTGAATGTTGGCAAATGGCTAACATTCCTGAAAATTTCCTAGGGGAAAATAGTCAGATGTGAAAGGCATTTATAAACATGAGTCATTGGATGAACCAATCCTATTTAATCAAAATTTGTAGTTTTAAAAATTTGATTCACAAACAGCATTTCCAAAGCAGACTGAATTTGTAAAACTGAATGCCAGTCAAGTCTTATCAAATACAAAAGGACTTGGATAGAATGGGAACATGGTTGATGCAACTAAGAGGAGTTATGCAAAGATTGAGAAACACAATAAACAGGAGAATCTAATCTAAATGGTGTTATTTCACAAGACATGACACAGGAGACAGTTAATAGCACAAGTGGACAGATCACTGAAGACAACAGCTTAGTGCGCATCAGTTACAAGCTGAGATTTAACTATTTACAGTTTACAACGATTAATGAATAGACTTACAAACTAAGCAGTAGGTGGTGATGGTATCAGCAGATACAGTTAAGCAAGTGGAAGAAAATTTGATGCAGCAGTTTGAGTTGTATCATGGAATACAACTCTAACCCATTTTCCAGCACATGGTCAGTACCATCACATGCAATGGCATTTCAAGAGTCCATATAGATGCTTCTTAAATGTTGTGCGTGTTCTCACCTTTACGACCCTTTCAGGCATTGAGTTCAGATTCCTGTCACCCACTTGGCGAAAATGTTTTTCCTCAAATCCCCCTTAAATCTTCTGCCTCTTACCTTAAATCTTCTGCCTCTTACCTTAAATCTATACCCTCTGGTTATTGATCACTCTTGAGCAGAAATGTTTCTTCCCAACTACCTGTACACCTCAATCAGCTCGCCGCCCTGCCCCCCCGCTCAGCCTTCTCTGTTTTAAGGAAAACAACCCCAACTTAGCTTGCCTCTCTTCATTGCTGAAATGTTTCAGTCCAGACAATATCCTGAAAAATCTCTCAGGTTTCTCTGTATTTCATAGCTACCTACAATTCATTGTGTACTCCCTTGCATTATTAGCCCTCCCAAATTGCAGGGCCTCACACATTTTGGGGTTAAATTCCATTTGCCATTGTTCTGCCCATCCGACCAGCCCATTCATATCACCCTGCAATCTAAAGCTTTCCTTGGTGCATGTCCAAAGATCCGGAAGGCAGCAGGAAGGTAAATAAGATGGTTAAGAAGGCTAAGTTGGGGTTGTTTTCTTTAGGGCAGAGAAGGCTGGGTTGGTTAAGAAGGGATATAGAATACTTGTCTTTATCAGCCGAGATATAGAGTATAGGAGCTAGGAGATTACAATAGAGCTGAATAAAACACTCCTTAGGCCACAGCTATAGTGTTGTGTACAGTTCTGGTACACATTACCAATGTTTGTGTCATCTGCAAACTTACTGATCATACCCCCCAAATTCATGTCTAGATCATTAAATGTACACGAACAGCAAGGGATACTTTTTTCTCATTTTACTTGACAATGTTAGCCCTTTGTTGATGCACAAAATAATTTAAAAACTTGCCTGGTGTGTTACTATTGTAACACGTGGATTATCCAAGTTTAACCAGGAAGGAATCTGACCATTCGTTACAATAAAGACATGTCGAATCCAAGGTGCATATCTTTCCACAGAACGCAAAGAGTAGCGCAGTTCTTCATTATCCTCAAATCGACTGGCTGAAATATCATCATCCTGCTTGGACTTGGAGAAGAGTGAAGCTGGTGATGAATGGACTTACTCTGTTACAGCTATCATGTATGTAAACTACAATAATTACTTTATAAAAGTAATAACTAGCCCAATTGTTCTATATTTAAAAATGTTCATGTTGAGTTACAACATAGTACAAGATTAAAATATTTAATTAATCAACATTGAGCAAGAATGCAATCCCTAAAGAATGTTATTCTGCAGATAAATAATCACATGGATTACTTTTTCAATAGGTTTAACAAACTCACAAGGGGGGGGGATGATGATACACAAAACCTGGCTCGTGCTTCTAAAAACGAGACCGCATTAAGCTCGAATGCTACGAAATGAGTGCATACTAATACTTTCCTAAATAGCATTGGCTTGATTCTTTTGAAAACAGTCAAGTTTCACCACCACATCCAAAACCCATTGGGCAGGCAGTGGGACCCAGAATTAGCATAGTACCACAGACAGCCAATTCACAGGCAATTGCCAGGGAAGCTAAGAGGCCTGGCAGCTTGGCAGCCTCAGCAGTGTCAGTACTGAGGCTGCAACTCTAGACAGAGGATGCCTCACAGCTCAGCATCTTTGCTAGCAAACGAGTCGGACTGTAGGATACAGGGTCAGGCAGGCAGACCCCAGTAATTGGGTAGGAAGCAGGCTTCACCCAGTGGTCTCCATATTTGGTGGCAGACCCTCCTGATGCAGGCAAAATGCATGTGGAGGCATGTGATGCTCCTAATTAGCCACTTTAAGTGGTACAATCGGCTAATGAACCCCAATCAACATTCCTACTACTGGCAATATGTCATGTTAGCAGCAAAATAGAAGGCTTCCTTTGCAATTCATTCAGCCACCATACTGAACATTGCCAGTCCTCCCACTTCCCAGCCAATCCTCACCGAGCCCTGAATTTCCAACCCTGGTTGTCTTCAGGAGCCATTCAGCACAACCTAGCACTGTCCCACTGATGGGCAGAGAAAACAGCAGACATTTAACTGGTCACAAAAACCCCTCACTGTCTTAACAATAACTGTATCACAAGAAGAATAAGAGTCGCTGCCCTCTTGAGGAGATACTGCCATGTTCAGGAATATAAAACAAACGAATAATTGCCACACAATTGTTTATAAAAAGCTACTTAAATGCTTTGCAGGTCTGAGCTATAATTTAAAAATAATTATGACAAGTTTCATAGAAAGACATTACTTTCGAAATATTTTGAAAAATAAAAACATAACTATAACCTGTTAGAATAAAATATAACCAACATTATCATTTGATTGGAAGTTAGCAAATTGTGCAATATCTGACTGTGAGGAAACCAATTTTGCCAAATTTTATTCATACAGTACCTTCAATGTAAGCATTTCAAAAGTGTTAAACAAAATATGACACCAAACCTCTTATGAACATAGTGTAGGCCATCAAAAAATTGGTCAAAGAGAAATGTTTTAAGGAACATCTTAAAGGAAGAAAGACAGTCTGAGAAACAGAGGTTTAGGGAGGAAATGTGACATCATCAGGTCATAGCAGTTGAAGGCATGGTTGCCAATGGCAAGAGCAATTAAAATATGGATGCTCATGAGGCCAAAATTGGAGGAGTGCAGACACTCTTGGAGGAGAATACAAACAAAAGGAGGGCAAGGGTCATTAAGGAGTTTCAAAACAAGAGTTTTCAAATTGAGGCACTGATTGACTGGGAACCAACATAGCTCAGAAAGCACAGGGGTGATGGGTAACTGAAACCTAGAGTCAATTTAGACTGGCTGGCAACAGAGTATTCGATGACCTCAAGTTTGCAGAGAGTAAAACATGGGAGGCTGGTCAGGAGCCCATGGAATACAGAAACATAGAAACAGTAGAAGGAAATTTAGTTCCTTAAACCTCTACCACCATTTAATATGTTACTATGTTAAAGGTGCCATATAAAAGTTGTAATTATATAATATAGAATTAAAGTAGGGAATGTTGAAAACACTCAGATCAAGCAGCATGTGCTGAGAAAGGTAACCTTGTCTTCTCTCCATGGATGCTGCCTAACTTGCTGCTTGTTTCTACCATTTTTGATTTTTATTTCAGATTTTCAGCACCTACAGCTTTTTGCTTTCCTCTCCCCAATATAGGGTCTTCTGCTGAAAAAGACTTGTCAAAGTTTTTCATCTTGTACTCATCAGGACAATCACAATAATGGGAAACAACTTCATAGTTTATGAGCAGAGTGTATTAATTAGTTGGTAAGTGAACTCATAAGAACATAAGAAATAGGAGCAGGAGTAGGCCATCTAGCCCTTCGAGCCTGCCCTGCCATTCAATAAGATCATGGCTGATCTGTCGTGGCTCAGTTCCACTTTCCCGCCCTCTCCCCATAACCCTTAATCCCCTTGCCTATCAAAAACCTATCTACCCGCGTCTTAAATATATTTAGTGAGGCAGCCTCCACCACTTCAACAGGCAGAGAATTCCAGAGATTCACCACCCTTTGAGTGAAGAAGTTCCTCCTTAACTCCGTACTAAACTGCGCCCCCCTTATCTTGAGGCTGTGCCCCCTAGTCCTACTGTCCTTTCTGAGCAGGAAGAGCCTCTCCACCTCTATCCTATCCATCCCATTCATCATCTTACACTCTGATTGGTCGAATGCATAGAATAGTTTCAGGGATCAGATCAGAAGCTCCAAGGTATATTATGAAGTTAGATAAGTCCTCAACTGTTCTTGATTAGTGCGAGCCTAACGCGTTTCACTTCAGGTGTGATTCCACTGATCCACTAGGAAGCTTTTATAAAGACAAACTTTATTTAACAAACCAGTTTTTCCTATATCAAAAAGAATTAGCATAACTTTTACCAATTGAAATACTTAAACATGACAGGATACAATTCTTAACTGCCAGTCTAATTCTATTTGCTCCAAGTTAAGCAATATTTCTCATAGACTCCTCTTCAAAAATCAGTTAGCAAACATACAGGCTTACACGAGTTACCAGTCCTTAAGCGTTTTAACATCTCTGGGCAGAGGTTGAGAAAGACACTTGTCTTCTGACTCTCAAGACAGCAGACTTCAGAAAAAGATCTGTCTTCAAACAGCAGAACTCCAGAGAGAGTGGTGGAGAAAACACCTCTTGTATTTTGCAGACCCCTGGAGAGATACCTTTTTCTTAGCAGAGAGAGAAAAAGAGAGAAAGCTGCTCCTTTCAAATTCAAATAGCAACTGCTTGTTTGTCTCTCTGGAAGCCTAGCTCCTCCCATTAGCACGTGATGCACTCTTGTCAATCAACATAATTAATCCCTAGTCTGAAAGCCCAGGGGACAACCCAAAAATTCCATAGACTTAGATTAAAACAAACACCCCATTAACTAGGAGCAATTCTGTACACTCAGCATGTGGGCTGCCACTTGCAGACCAATCAGCACTGAGTTGAATCTTAACATCTTCTTCACAAAAATATGACACATACAATTCTTAAAGGCACAGTATCAACAACGATGATTGACAGATAACTGTCAAGCACCATATGAAAATTTAAACATGGCAGCTTGACTCTGTTGGTCAAGGCATTGCCTAGGAATGAACCAGTGAATAGCTGTCATTTATTTTCTCTAGCTAAAAAAAAGGTCCAAGAGTGTATGTGTTCTTTCTGATGTTTTCCTGACAAATGGTATTCTTGCGATTGTCCTGCTGAGTGTAAAACAAAAAGTTTATTTTCTTTAAGCAATACTCAAGTTCTGTACTAACAACTATAGGGCTCTGAGTGGACGTATTCCTTCACTTGAGTCACATACAATGAAATATTCCTCCTATGAAATGGAGTCACTCCACAAAATTTTGTTATACTGATATTGCAATAATTGAATGCGCAGGTTAGAATAAATAATAATACAACAGTACAAACACAAATCTCAAAAATACCAATAATACAATTTAAAAGCATATAGATGTTGTACATTTGCTGTTGCATAAAATACTGGAAAGACCTACCTGGCTGATGGTGCTGAGATCCCACAGTAAATAAACAGGGTTGATTGTTATCTCTTTTCCTTCTACAGTCATGTTATTTTTGGGCTGTTTAGTAAGTTCCACAAAATCTCTGGGATCATTAAGTAGCAGTAGTACAACACCAACTTCAGAATACAACTTCAGCTAAAAAGAAAAAGTCATATCGGGTAACTTTCAATAAATATGATAGACTATCAGCCAATAGTAAACAGGGTATAATGTAAACAATGCATGGGCATTGCTGGCTAGGCCAATATTTACTGCCCTTTCCTAACTGCCATGGAAAACATGTTGATTTGATTTATTATTACATGCACTAACATATAATGAAAAGTATTGTTTCTTGCATGCTATACAGACAAAACATACCGTTCATACAGAAGGAAATTAGAGAGTGCAAAATATAGTATTACATAGCTAGGGTGTAGAGAAAGATCAACTTAATGCAAGTTAAGTCCATTCAAAAGTCTGACAGTAGCAAGGAAGAAGTTGTTCTTGAGTCAGTTGGTACGTAACCTCAAACTTTTGTATCTTTTTCCCGACAGAAGAAGGTGGAAGAGAGAGAATGTCCGGGGTGTGCAGGGTCCTTAATTATGCTGGCTGTTTTGCCGAGGTAGCGGGAAGTGTAGACAGAGTCAATGGATGGGAAGCTGATTTGGATGATGGATTGGGTTACATTCATGACCTTTTTGTAGTTCCTCACGGTCTTGGGCAGAGCAGGAGCTGTGCCAAACCGTGATACAACTAGAAAGAATGCTTTCTATGGTGCATCTGTAGAAGTTGGTGGAAGTCATAGCTGACATGCCAAGTTTCTTTTGTCTGCTGAGAAAGTAGAGGCATTGGTGGGCTTTCTTAACTATAGTGTCAGCATGGGGAGACCAGGACAGGTTATTGGTAATCTGGACACCTAAAACTTTGAAGCTCTCAACCCTTTCTACTTTGTCCCCATTGATATAAGAACATAAGAAATAGGAGCAGAAGTAGGCCATCTAGCCCTTCGAGCCTGCCCCGCCATTCAATAAGATCATGGCTGATCAGTTCCACTTTCCCGCTTTCTCCCCATAACCCTTAATTCCCCTATCAAAAACCTATCCACCCGTGACTTAAATATATTTGGTGAGGTAGCTTCCACCACTTCAACGGACAGAGAATTCCAGAGATTCACCACCCTTTGAATGAAGAAGTTCCTCCTCAACTCTGATCTAAACTGCATCCCCCCCCACTTATCTTGAGGCTGTGCCCTCTAGTCCTGCTATACTTTCTAAGCTGGAAGAATCTCTCCACCTCTACCCTATCCATCCCCTTCATTATCTTATATGTCTCTATAAGATCCCCCCTCAGCCTTCTAAACTCCAACGAGTACAGACCTAGTCTATTTAGTCTCTTCCTTCATAGTCCAACCCCCTCATCTCCAGTATCAGCCTAGTGAGACTCCTCTGCACTCCCTCCAAGGCCAATATATCCTTCTACAAGTGTGGCGACCAAAACTGCACACAGTACTCCAGCTGTGGCCTCACCAGTACCCTGTACAGTTGCAACAAGACCTCCTACTTTTATATTCTATCCCCCTTACTATAAAGGCCAACATTCCATTCGCATGACAGGGACATGTTCTCCTTTGCACTTCCTGAAGTCAATGACAATCTCCTTCATTTTGTTGACACTGAGGGAAAGATTATTATTGCTGCACCCATTCACCAGATTCTCTATCTCATTCCTGTACTCTTGTTGTTTGAGATCTGACCCACTACAGTGGTGTCGTCAACAAACTTGAAAATTGAATTGGAGGGGAATTTGGCCACACAGTCACAGGGATATAAGGAGTATAATAGGGGGCACCAGTGTTGAGGATGATCGTGAAGGAGGTGTTGCTGCCTATCCTTACTGATTGTGATATGTAAGTTAGGAAGTTCAGGATCCAGTCGCACAGGATGAAAGCCGAGCCCCAGGCTGCAGAGTCTGGAGATAAATTTTGTTGGGATAATGGTGTTGAAGGCTGAACATAGGTATCCTTGTTATCTAGGTGTTCCAGGGTTGAGTGCAGAGCCAGGGAAATGGCGTCTGCTGTGAATCTGTTGGGGCGGTAGGAAAACTGTAGTGGATCCAGGTCGTCTGAGAGGCTGGGAATTGATTTGTGCCATGACTAACCTTTCGAACACTTCATAATGATGGATGTCAGAGCCACCGGGCAATAGTCATTAAGACACGCTGCTTGTTTTTCCTTAGGTACCGGGATGATGGTCATCTTCTTGAAGCAGAGAGGGAGGTCAGGTTGTTGTAAAGAGAGGTTGAAGATATCTGTGAATAGCTCCGCCAGCTGATCCACGCAGGGTACCCCATCCGGGCCAGTCGCTTTCCGTGCATTGACCTTCAAGAAAGCTGCTCTGGTATCTGCAGTGGTGACCCCAGGTACAAGTTCATCCAACGCTTCCAGAGTGGAGGGCATCGTCTCGCTGACCTCCTGCTCAAAACAGGCGTAGAATGCATTGAGCTCATCAGGGAGGGGTGCATTGGAGCCGGCGATTTTGTGTGCCTTCATCTTGTAGCCTGTTATGTCTTGCAGACCTTGCCATAGTCGGCGAGGGTTGGTGTGGCCTGGGACTCCAGTTTGGTCCGGTATTGTCTTTTAGCATCTTTGATGGATCTCCTTAGATTGAATCTGGCTTTCTTGTATAGGTTAGTGTCACCTGACTTGAACACCTCAGACCTGGACTTCAGCAAGCAGTGGATATCCCTGTTCATCCATGGTTTCCAGTTGGGGAACACACAGATTTGCTTCTTTGGCACACAGTCTTCTACACTCATGGTGTAGAAAAAATGATAGTGAACCATCTTCTTGAACCACTGTAGTCCATTGTACTGTTAGGAAGGGAGTTCCAGTATTTGACCCAATGGCAGTGAAGGTACAGCAGAAATGATTCTGAGTCAGGGTAGTGTCTTGCAGGGGAACTTGCAAATAGTGATGTTTCCGTGCATCACTGCCTTTGTTCTTCTACGTGGTAGAGGTCTTGGGTTTGGAAGGTGATGTAAAAGGAACCTTAGAGTGTAGTTTGATAAGTACAACTGCATTTGCCAGACAAAAACAGATCAAAACCTCTGTTTTGGAAGGCAAAAACATCAACATATCCTGCAATACAATATCCAAACCTTGCATGCATTAAAAAACCTGCACTGCAGCAGGATTTTTGCATTTTCTTTTTAACTTTGTCAGATGAATGGGCAGGATTTCAGATTTAAACAATATTCAGAACATTTTGCCTTTCACCGTAAGCTGCAAATCTATTAGTTTTATTCTTTTCTCCCTGTTTATTGGTAAACAACCCAGTCGAGTTCAGGAATGAATCACAATTTAAAACCAAATAATAAAGTCCAAATTCCATTCATCATCGGTGCTGAATCAAGTGATTTCAATGGAAATCTTTAGGGTTACTACAATTAATAATACCCTGGGTAGGGAGGGAAAATGTGGCTAAACTTTCCACTCCGGATCATCAAGTGGGCTCTATAGAAATGGATATATGCAGGTCAAATGCACCTAAGCTCACACTCTTCAAGCCTGTCAACACTCATCACCAAAGGTTTACGTGACCAACGACTACATGGGGTTGAATAGGCAGGAGGAGTAGAGGATTAGAAGACAGAAAGAAAAGTACCAGTGCATAAGAACTGCAGATACAAGATATCCTTTTTGGAGTACTGAAACTACTGAATATAATAACAAAGCACAGTACTTTGAAAAAATGCCAGGAGCTAAATCAAATGTAACACCTGGTACTACCTCTTCTAAATTAGTTTTAAATCCACAAGTTATTTTTATCACTAGTGCTATTAGACATGTGTTAAGGTCAATCTGTACTTTAGAAGTGATTTGTTTCAATAATATGCCCATATCCCATGAATTTTGAGAAACTGTTTTGAACTATAGTTTGAGAAACTTGTTAACAGAAATGCAAATTTGCCAAACCAGAAATGTTCAAATATTTCTTCCTCAATAAGTAAAATGGCCTAATGCAGTTTATAAAATGACACTATTTATCCATAATTTTTAAACTATTGGGGACGGTTATTGATCAATAATCTGTCAGCATTTCATGATATTAGGCAAATTCAGAAAGGATAAATCTGGCAATGAAGCATCAGAACTTGCTTTTATTTCGGTCTAATGATTTCAGTGGGACATTCAATCAAGTAGCAAAGTCAAACACTGACAACAAAATGAAATCAAAACCAAAGTCCAAATTTCCAGTTAGATGCAGCAAGCTGTTTTATAGGTGCTCTTCCCTCACCCCAAGGAATTATTACCTCAACCAGGATTTCCACTCCAGACGAATACTGCATGGCAATACTGAGTCAATGTTGTATTGTCAGTAATGGCATCTTTTGGATGAAACACTGACCCAAGATTCTTTGTCCTATCAGATGAAATAACCCATAGCACTATTCGAAAAAGGGAAGAGGGAGCTCTCATGGTATCTTGATCAACATTTATTCCTCTATCAACATAAGTACAATAGATTTCAGGTTATTCATTGTTTTTAGTGGGAAACTGCTCTGCATAAGTTGCCTATCAGTCTTCCTTGCACTGTAACAGCAAATATAATCTTAAGTACTTAATTGGATGTGAAATAATTTCTTCATTCCTTCACTTGAAGATGTGTCCATAACAGAGGTGAAAGCGGCAAGAACATTTTCTGTTTTAAAATACAAAATGTGCATTTTCTTCAAGCCTTAGCAATGTTCTCATTATGTTTAAACAATAAGGATATAATTTTGGAACAGAATTATTACATCTAAAATGCAGTACAGGTCAGTTCAGCATTTTTCTGCCCTGGTGGCTCATGTTTGGCATGTTTATCTGCCAGGAAATTGAAATATTTTCCTGTTGGTAACTTTATTTTTTAAACTTTTGGGGTATATGAGTGGTAATTAAAGGAAGGGACTGGGCGACTGTCCAAATCGAAATTATGGGTTTGCTATGGTCATGAGCCTAGAAATATTTTAAATAAATGTTTACACAAGATACACTGGTAAGCACATCTACAGGACTAGATGTGGATGGGTTATTTTGGTTCAAAGGAGATGGGATGCAAGGTGTCATAGTAAGATGCCATAGGTAAAACATGAATAGGGAGTATACTTTTCCATTAAATTCTAAAAGTTAAAGACCTGTTTGCTGATTTACAATAAAAAAATCTCCTTTCATTAGAGTGCTTTTCACATCAGGGCACATTCCAGAAAAGAATATCTTGCAGAATATATGCAAAAACAATAGATAGATAAAATAAACAAATTTCAACATCCTTAAACACTGAAAAATAGAAAGCATATAAACAAACCTGAATATTTTCACAGGATCAAACTAAAGCCCATGAACAGAATAAATCATTGTCATATTATTTTCAGCACTGTTTATCAAGATAATCTAAAAATATTCCTTTAGCTAAGAACTAAAGATCTACCATGACTGTTGATGCTTTTCAAGGAAAGAGATTAAGAATAGCTAGGACAATTGAAAGATGACCCTCTCGGCAGCAACTGACTGATACATTGCTAAGGCCCGATTTGAATTTTCATCATGTCACTCTCCTGCTGGCAGTACGAAATGAACTGAAATATTTCACAAAATATACAAATAATGTAATTTTCAAAACCCCAAATTATGATTAAACTACTTCCAATTACCATAAAGCACCTGTTTTACTAGAAATTAATTTGAAACAGTGATATAGCAGAATGGATTTGACTTAACAGGCCAAATGACCTCCCTCTGTACTATGCTGACTGTGACCACGTTGCAATAGGTAAATTAGTTCCTTTCTCAACCAAAACTGTAATTGATATAGAACACATTGGACAAGGCGTAGGGCAATGGAAGGCACAGGTTGACATTATAATCCATTTCTGATCTCAGTTGCGTTTCTATGTGAGGGAAGGTGTTGGGAAGCACTGAGTGAAATCCTGGCACTTTCTCCTAGAGAAAGACAGATAAAATTGGTAGATGCCTGGAAATAAATCAACTGTCCACTGTAATGCCCACAAAATAGCAATGAAAGAGAAATGGCATGCATCCTATGTCATGTTACGTATCATTTATTTTTTTCCCAAAAGTGTTATCAGCATTATTCAGCAACTAAATTGACCAAAGCTCAAATTTTAATTCAGAATCAACACCACATAATCACAGTACAATACAGGACAGAAAAATTGCTTCAACAATACCACTTTGCTGTTTATCTCCCTGTTCCATTTCCTTTCCCACTTGCTCCACCTAGAGTGTCAGCTGAAAATTAGTTTTACATACAGATTTTCCCCTCAGATAATTAATGATTTCAACTACTTCATAGATTCAGCAAGGATTGATGTCTGGCTGCCAGCTGATACCCACAAGGGTGTAAGCTACTGGCCAAAAAGATACTGCTATTTTTTTTTAACCTTACAAAGGATAATTGTGGCTTAACCAATAGCATTATTAATTATGATCAAGTTAATTTGGTGAACAATACATGCATTGTTAGAATGCTGAATAACCCAGTTTAGTGAAGGTTTCTGATTTCCATCTTGGGGTGAGCTGATTCCATCTAGGGGAGCTATTCCGACTTTTGCTCAATTCCTGGGGAGTAGACTGGATGAGGAAAAGAGTCAGAGTAGGGCACACAATGGGCTGCTGTTACTTAGGAGCAGTTCTGAACAAATGCATTAGAATAACGAAGAATAATCAACCACTAGCCATGACTGAATGGTGGAGCAGATTCGATGGGCTGAGTGGCCTCATTCTGTACCTATGTCTTATGGTCTTCGGTTCTTCAAAAAAATTACCCATCACTTATTCATATTCAAGTGCCCAAAAGCACATTTCACAATCATTCGAACATAAATCCAAATATAACAGGTTTTTGGATAACTGAAAATGCAAAGCACACCATCTAGTGGCTTAAAATAATCAGTCATCTACTAAACAATCCAATTATGAAAAATGCAACTGCAAAATAAACAAACTATACTGCACATAGCTGATGTAACCAAGGAATCTCTACAATGCAGTAGGCCATTCAGTCCATCTAGTCTGCACCTACTCTCCAACACAGCATCTTACTCAGGCCCGATCCCCGTAACCACACATATTTACTCCACTAATCCCCCAACCCACACTTCCTGGAGCACCAAGGGGCAATTTAACAATCTAAATCAACCTAATCTGCACATCTTTTTCTGTGGGAGGGAACACCGAGTATCTGGAAGAAACACACATAGACACGGGGAACATACAAAGTCCACATAGATTCACCCAAGGCTGGGATTGAACCTGGGTCCCGGGCACTGTGAGGCAGCTGTACTAATCACTCTGCTACTGTATGAATCCAATTATTAAATGAAAACAAAATATTAAAGATGATGGAAATCTGAAATAAAACAGTACCGTAAATACTCTAGCAGCATCTACAGACAGAGAAACCACTGACATTTTAAATTGACTATGAGAGGATTATGAAGAAATATTTGAAAAACTGATGTCAGCTTTAAAAGAAAGCAAACAAAATGGAAACTGAGCTATAGTGGATAGTTCCCTCACTGCTAAATCAGAAGGGTGGGAGCTCATATTTCATTCCAGTTACTGGAGTACAATATCTGGGTTGACGCTACTTCTAGTGCAGTACTGTCAAAGATGCTAGTTTTCAGACTAGACAATAAAGCAAAGCCCCATCGGTCCTCTAAAGTGGATGTAAAAGAACAGCAGAGAACTCTCCTCTGTCTTGAAACCAAACATCTATCTCAATGAGCACCATAGATGACGTGTATTACCTGTTCATTGTCATATTGCTGTTTCAGAGACCTGGCTGTGCACAAACTGGAGGGACATTTGCTATGGTACTGCATAACTATACTTCAAAAGTATTTTATTAACAGAGCTTCACAGTCAATGTCATTAGTTAGTTGCCACAGGCTGCTGTTTTACTTACAGCTTTCTACTCTGTGCAGTGCAGAGGCCATCCCTTCCAATAAAATCTATGTTAGTTTGAATTTGTGTGTGCTAACCAAGTATTTTCTTTGTGCAAAATCCACAACCACTAACATAGCTAGGACATTACAATCGCCTGTATCTTAACTGCATATAGGCATAGACTGCTTCAATGTCTGAGTTATGAATTATGCTGAACATTGTTTAATTATCAGCAAACGTCCCCATTTCTGTACTAATAATGAGGGCAAGTCATGGATGAAGCAGCTGAAGATGATTGGGCTTATGATTGGACTGCCTGAGAAACTGCTGCAGCAATGTCTCACAACTGAGATGACTAAACACCAATAACCACAGCTATCTCCTTTTGTGATAGTTATACCTCCAAACAAATGAGGGGTTGCCTCCCCCCCCAATTCCCAGTGACTCCAGTTCTGTTAGGTCTCCTTGATGCCACTCTTGGTCAAGTGCTGCCAGCCTCTCTCATCTGATGTCTGGAATTCAGCTCTTTTGTCCATGTTCGGATGAAAGCTGTAATGAGGTCAGGAGCTGACTGGATCAGCCAGAAAAAACAGTCAGCGAGAAGGTTTTTGTTTAATAAGTGCCGCTTGACAGCACCTTTATGACACTTTCCATCACTTTGATGATCAAGAGTAGACTGATGGGGCTGTAATTAGCCTGGTTTGATTTGCCCTGCTTTTTGTGCATGGGACATACCTGAGCACGTTTCCATATTCCCAGGTAGATGTTAGCGTTGTAGCTGTAATTTAGCAACTTGACTATGGGCGCAGCTTGTTCCGGAGCAAATTCTTCAGTATTATCTCTGGGATATTATCAGGGTTCATAATCCAAGTATACTACATCTACTGTTTCTCCTTTATTTGCCTTGCTAATTACATCTTTAAAAAATACAATAAATTTGTCAAATATGATTTTCAGTTTCATAAAAACATGTTGACTCTGATCACACTATGATTCCCTAAATGTGTTAACTGGCCTCTCATCCCTGGTTTCCCTCTCTTTCTTCAAGAAGTGTTACATTTGCTAACTTCCAAACTGTTGGAACAATTCCACAAACTAAAGAAATTTGGAAAATCATAACCGATGCATCCACCATTTCTGGACAATGTCACTCTCAAACCCAATATGGAATTCATACCTCAGTTCATAAACTCTGCCAAATCCAACCCCTTAACAGCCAACATACCTCAATGTGGAACAATGAATGTGTGCTCTGCCCCCATTTCAGAACAGAGACTCAAAGCCTGGCATTGAGTGAACTACTTTTAATGAAATTCACGACTTTAGTGCCTTTCAACACCACCTCAAAAGCGGATGGAATTCCTTTCAATGCCAATGTCTCGTGGTGAATGAAGCAATGATTCCAAACAATGACCTAACCAGCTGCTTCCTTAATTCTTATTATAACTCCAGTTATTCCCCAGTCATGTTGGCTGCCTCACTGCTTGTGATGCCTCTGTGATTAACCCAATCGAGCCCCGCACTTTCTAACCAACAATGGGACTATGCAAACTTCAAAGAACTGTGCACCAGTCATGTTGGTTGGCAATGTCAAGCAGCATACCCTCAAAAAATTCATGGGGCCATTGTAGGTTGCGCAATCTGTAATGTCTGTACTTTCATCTAGCTGTATTGAGAGCTCTTGTGCTAACTTTAAATGAGAAATAATTGTACTTTTAAATTCTCAGCAACTTCAGAAATTCAGTGGGCTACCGTGTTATCACTAAATGGGATGTATTTCAGTTTTTCAGCTGACCTCTCATCTAGGACCATGCGAGCCATGTCTAGTGTCTCAGGAAAAATTAATCTCTGCAATAGTGTGGGGCATTTTCTCTTTAACTACCATTTAAAAGGCTAATTGCTCTTTGTCATTCAATGTTTTTTTTGCCAAGAACTTAAGCCTATGATTTCAGTTCATGTTGCATTCTTTGAAAAAAATCCAAAGGCTTGTTCTCAAGTTTGCCATGTTTAGTCTTCAGATGTCTTTGCAGTTTGGAGGGTTTTAAACTTATATTTGCCAGTGTTTCCCCCACATACCATTGTCTTTGCATCCTAATTTGCGTTGGCACAATTACTGAAACAATACCTCAAGAAATTATCCTTATTCTGCTTTGTTCCTGATTTTAGTTTCTTCTTTGTAGACTGTTCACTGGAAGCTGTGGCGCTCTGTAGCGAGCTAACAGTAGCACTGTTTTGTCTTGTTGTGGCCTCTCTGGAGCAGCTATCTCTATCAGATTCCGATGTGAGATCCTAGCCAGTAGGCACACTGCCTATTAATGTCTCTTGCTGTCTCTTTCTTGTCATGAAATGATCTATATTTACAGTCCTCGTCTAGCTTGCCTCCAGTGAATTAGGGCGGCGTAGCGGCACAGTGGTTCCACTGCTGCCTCACAGCGGCAGGGACCTGGATTCGATTCCCGGTTTGGGTCACTGTCTATGTGGAATCTGCGTGTTCTGCCCCGTGTCTGCGTGGGTTTCCTACAGGTGCTCCAGTTTGCTCTTACAGTCCAAAAGATGTGCAGGTTAGGTTGATTGGCCATGCTAAATTCTTCCTCAGGAGCCAAGTGTGGCGACTCAGGGATTTTCATAGCAACTTCATTGTAGCGGTAATGTAAGCCTACTTGTGACAATAATAAATAAATTTTGAGCTATAAAAAACTTTAAACCGTGCCAAAAGCATATATGTACAGAGCGATTGGTGCCAAGTGTACGTGCAGGGCAGAGTGACATGTCCGTTGTGGCCTCTTAAGATCAGAGGCGACTATTATGTTCATTTTTACTCGATGCATGGAAGTTAGCTTCTCCAGCCAGAAGGTGTTATAAAATCTCTTCTACTTCTGCTTGGGACATGCATCCGACAGTCTCAGTACTTCACTTTATCCATCCTCTGTACGGCTCATAAACATAATTTCTAATGGAGTAAAAAGTTGAGGCAATGGGGTTTGGCTGCATTTAGAGTAGTGTGCAATTCTTGGTATCCTCATCAGGTGAGTTTTGGGGGAAACCAAAAGCCTTTTTATACCATCCTGCAATCCATTACAGGTCGCTTTGAAAAGACTTGGTACAGACCCTTGGTAAGACTGAACCTGAGGATTGTTTATAGTTTTGATCTCCTTACCTAAGGAAGGATGTACTTGCCACAAAGGGTGAATAAAGGTTCATCAGACTGAAACTTTGATGATAGAGCTGATTTATTAAGAGAGATTGAGGAGAGTGGGTCTATATTCTCTAATGTCTAGAAGATTGAGAAGTGATCTCATTGAAACATACTGGATTCTTTCAGGCTTGACAAACTAAACATAGGAAGAACATTTCTCTTGGATGGGAAGGCTAGAACCAGAGGACACAGAGTCAGACTAAGAGCCAGGCCATTTGGAACTAAGGTGAGGAATCTCTTCTCCAAGAGGGTGATGAATCTTTGGAATGCACTACCCTAGGGAGATGTGAAGGCTCAATCATTGAGTGTGTTCATGACAAAGATCAATAGATTTCTAAATATTAAAGAGAACAAGCAATATGGAGCTAGTACAGGAAAAACACAGTTGAGGTAGATGAGGAGCTAGGATCTAGGCACAGCAAGTCTAAGGGGCCGAATAGCCTACTTCTGCTCCTATTTCCTGTGCTCCTATATTTTCAAGGGCAGTAGTGTTGGAATGGAAGTTAAATAAATAGGAAGTAAGGAAGATGATATATGAAATCAGTAATTCTGATCCCATATCTTGACCAGACTGTGAATCATTATGAGCGAATTGAATTTAAAATGCACATCTACACTAGAATATAGTATTAGTAGCAAGTTGGTTTTCAATTACAACCAATGGAAAAACGTCAGATAAAATGTCCAGTTTCCATACAGTCCGAAAACAATTAATTTAATCAGATCTTACCTGCTTCATTTTGCCAGTAACAACTGGTGGGAGCTTGGCTCGGAGTTGTTCCTCCTCTTTGCATGATGCTGGAAACCCACTCAGAAAAGCAAGATTCTGCATTAAGATTGACCCAGGAGATTCTTTATCTGTGGTCTAGTCAACAAAATTAATTGCTATTAATTTTTTGTTGTTGTTACTGAGAAATAAAAGTTATGAAAAATGAGAGATTTCTGATGCAGAGGCTGACAGTCAAGCAAAATGTCAAGCCACAGTTTGACTAATAACTCAGAGATACAGGATAATGCACTAGGGACCCAGTTCGAATCCCAGCGTGGAAGATGGTGGAATTTGAATTCAATGAAAATCTGGAATTAAGTCTAATGATCACCATGAAACCACTGTGAATTGTCCTAAAAACCCAGCCAATTCACCAATGTTTTTACAGAAGGCTATCTGCTGTCCTTGCCTCGTCTGGCCTACATGTGACTCCAGAGTCATTCCCTCTGAAATGGCTGGCTGAGCAAGCAACATAGTTATATAAAATCGCTAAAAAGTCAATAAAGTTACGAAGCTGGATGGACAACCCAGGGTCAACATTGGCATCAGAAACAACAGCGGCAAACTCCACTCTCTCACCCTGCAAAGCCCTCCATCTGTGTCAAAATTGAGAAGTGATCTCACTGAAACGGAACAGAGTCAGAAACTGATAGCCAAGTTCCGCATATGAGGATGGCCTCAACTGGGATCTTGGGTTCATATCACACTACATGTAACCCCCACCATTTGACATGGGCTTGCAAAATCCTACTAACTCTCCTGGCTTGAGACAATTCACACCTCCTTAACCTGTGATTATCCCGCTCTCCAGTCGCATTGTCTGTACTTGTAAAGACTTGATTACTTGTAAAGACTCGCATTCCAACTATTATCTTGCAATTGCGTCTCTGTCTACATATGCCATATTTGTGAACGCAACTCTCCACTCACTGAGGAAGGAGCAGCGCTCCAAATAAAGCTGTTGGGCTTTAACCTGGTGTTGAGACTTCTTACTGTGTCAAAATTGAGAGAGCTGAGCAACAGACTAGTCATGCAGCAACTTGACATAGTCAAACACTCTGAATCATACCTTACAGATAATGCCCAGACTCCACCATTACCCTTCTTGGGTATGCCCGGTCCACCAGCAGGACAGATTCAGAAGAGGTGGCAGCATAGTGGTATACAGGTGGAACAGTGTTGTCATGCAAGTCCTCAATATTAATACTGGACCTCATTAGGTCTCATAGCATCAGTCAAACATGGACAAGGAAACCTCCTGTTGATTATCTGTACTACTCATCTCTCAATTAGCACTTCTCTATGTTAAACACCACTTGAAGGTGGATGCAGAATGCACTCTGGGTGAGGGACTTCAATACTCATCACCAAGAGAGAGCCGGTAGCACCTAGTACAGACCAAGTTGGCTGACTCCTAAAGGACGTAGCTGCTAGACTGTGTCTGTAGCAGGTGGTAAACACCAGGAGTGAAGTGGGGTGACTGACCTGAACACCCAGGCCGCATCTGGGGAAGTGAAGCATTAAGGAATCCGAGTAAAACTGGAGCCAATAGGAATTAGGACAACTCTCCACTGGCTGCATTCAAGGAACGCACGGCCGAGGTCAAAGTGGAGAACGCAGAGCTAGAAATTGGCTGGATATGAGGAGGTCGGAGGGATATCTGGGAAAGGCCCAATATTCAACAATGTGTCTTGCCTTTCTCTGATCGGTTTGCACAGGGAACATTCCCGAAGGCTCCAAGGCACAAAAGAAGATGAGACTGCGATGGTTGGCAGTCAATCATCTCAGTTCCAAATCATCTCTGCAGGAATTCCTCAAGGTAGTCCCCTCAGCTCAATCATCTTCAATGGCTTCATCAATAACTTTCCTTCCAATTTAAGGTCAGAAGTATGAATGTTTGCTGATGATTGCACAATTTTCAGCACCACTCGTGACTCCTCAGATACTGAAGTGGTTCATGAGCAAGACCTGGACAATCTCCAGGCTTGGGCTAACAAGTAATATTCGCATCACACAAGTGCAAGACAATGATCAACTCTAATAAGGGATAATTTAACTATTACCACTTGCGATTCAAAGACATTAACATCATTGAATCTCCCACTATTAACCATCCTGGGGTTACCATTGACCAGAAGCTGAACTGGACCAGCCATATAAATATTGTGGCTACAAGATCAGGTTACAGGCTAAGAATCCAGTGGCAACTAATTCACCACCTATAAGCCACATGTGAGAAGTGTGATGGAATACTTTCTACTCCCTCCAACAACACCCAAAATGCTTGACACCATCCAGGACAAAGCTCACTTGATTGGCATCTGATGTGCAAATATTCACTCCCTCCACATCAAGACACAGTGGCAGCAGGGTGCACCATTTAGGAATTCAAAGCTCTTTAGACAATAGTTTCCAAATATACAATTGCTACTATGTAGAAAGACGAGAGCTCTGAAGAAAAGTCTTATGAATTCAAAAGTTAAATCTGTTTTTCTCCACAGGTGATACCAGACTTGCTGAGTTTTTCAAGCATTGCCTGTTTTTATTTCAAATTTCCAGCATCCACAGTATTTTGCTTTTACTTTGGTTAGATTCTCACCCCTACTAGCGGACCTGCTGGGTTATAACAATCAACAATGGTTTAGTGGACAATATTCAATCAATTTTTAATTTCAGATTTAGTCATTGAATTTAAATTCCACCAGCCGCCATGGTGGGATTTGCACCATTGTCCCTAAATCATTTCTGGATCACACATCCACCGATGTTATCACTACACCACTACCTCCCTGGTTTTGGTGGATTTATTTCCAAAATAGTCATTGCATAAACTATAAACATTTTCAGTAGATTGAGGAGTTGTTTATCCAATATCCATTGCTGTGGAACAGCTCTTGGATAAAGCAGTGCATTTAAACCCAGAGACATGACGGATGGTTCTCCAGCCGTTATCAGCACTGAGTAAAGCACTTCCTATTCCACAACTGCCATTGCTTTCACAAAGCCCACAGCTTCACATTGATTTGCATACACCTCACAAGAATTTGGGGATCAGAGGAAGCGAACTGTAAGGGAAAGTCCCCGTAATCATAATTCAATAAAATTTCCACATGCAACAGTAATCAACAGGCTGTGGTCCAGTATTTCAAGTTGCAAAAGGAGTAGATGCATTGAAGGATACCCATAGTTTTTAAGTTAGAAGTTTCCAAGTCTCTCAATAAGCATCCAATTTTTGCAGTTATTTTTTTGGGAACACCAGTTTATTCAGATTTCATTGTCCCTCAATAATTTGATTGGAGAAATAAAGAGTTAAGGATCTAGATGGCACCTACTGAGACACAGCAAGTTGTGTAAATGCTAATAGGAAATTACACAGGAATATATATAATGGAACATAGATTAAGTGAGTGGACCTAACAATGGTAGATGGGAGATCTATACAGAGAAACCTGAAACCGTACATTTCAAAACAGATACACTAGAACAATTTCTTAATGGAAATACGCTAGAAACTGAGAAATGTATCTCCACATCTACAATCACTAAAAGCTAGTAGACTGATGCAAATGTTGACCTTTATCTCAAGGGGGCTGGAATACAAAGGAGAAGAAATGATACTTCACTTGTCAAGTGCCATGATCTGATTCCATTCAGTTCTGGATGCACATCTGGAGGAGTTCAGGACAGATTTACCAGAATGGGGTTTGTAGGGTTAAATTACGAGGACAGGTTGCAGAAACATTGCTCGTTTGTCCTTAGAAGGTTGAGAGGGATGTAATTAAAGTTTAAAAGGATTTAATTGTGCAGATACAGGGGAGTTATTTCCTCTGGTGAAGAAATCCAGAACAAGCAGAAAAAATCTTAAAATCAGAGCTAGACCATTTAAGAATGAAATAAAGAAGTCACATTCACAAAGGGTAATGGAAATCTGGCATTTTTCCATCAAAAGACTATCAACATTGGGTCAATTGAAATGTTCAAGACTGATATTGATAGGATTTTTACTTAGCAAGGAAATCAAGACATACAAATCAAAGGCAGCTCAACAGTAAGATATATAATGAATCAGTATTTTACTTCAGCATTAACTGGTTTCATGCATTTAAGTAGTTAGGCGATCATAAAAATAATATAAAATACAAAAACCTACCAAATAGCCTCTCCATGCCAGTCGTTTACCATTTTGCTTTTGTACTGCTGAAAGTGCGTCATCCACTAAAATAAAATGTTGAAACATTATCTCGCAACTTTCCTGATATATTTGAAACCTGTGATTCCAAGTATTCCATTATGTAAATACACTATAGAACTATTTAAAATAATTGTTGAGCTGGCTGCAGCCGCAGCAATTTTATGAAGAGGTTTATCACCTAATTTACATATCACATGCCAAAAGATATAACTTAAAAAATAACAGCAATGGATCTGAATAAACTTGAATACAGTTCACACAAACTGCACTCAATTCAGTCACTGCTGAAGTATGAAATTAATGACTTGTTCATTTGTTTTCTGTGCTATTGCTTGAAGGAAGAATCTGGCCAGGACTTAGAACTCCCTTATCTTTGAATATTCCAAAGGGATCTTTAATAGTGGGGCAGCACGGTAGCACAGTAGTTATCACTGCTACCTCACAGCGCCAGGGATCTGGGTTCGATTCCTGGCTTGGGTCACTATCTGTGCGCAGTCTGCACATTCTCCCTGTGTCTGAGTGGGTTTCCTCCAGGTGCTCCAGTTTCCTCCCACAGTTCAAAGATATGCGGATGAGGTGGATTGGCCATGCTAAATTGCCCCTTAGTGTCAGGGGGACTAGCTAGAGCAAATACATGGGTTACGGGGATAAGGCCTGGGTAGGATTGTGTTCGGTGCAGACTCGATGCTTCTTCTGCACTATAGGAATCTATGAACAGACAGATGTAGCCCCAATTTAGCATCTTATCCAAATGACTACATGCTCTGTTTCAATTACCAAGGACATACCACAGTTCCAAAACCCAAGTATAAAAATTTGGTTTGCACTGTTCTAAATCTTTTCCATTTAATCTCATATCTACATCCCCTATGTATTTGACTTCTGTTTTTTAACAAATGAACTGGGCATTTTTTCAGTTTATCAATTTAAACCAGAAGTTTATTTAGTCTTACATGTAGTGTAAAGCCATTCTTACCTTCTTTTTGATTATCAAACATAATTACAGTAATATTGGATGATGGGTTTTTCAGCTTTGGGATTTGTAATACATGTTTGGCAGCTTGAAAGTAAGGGTAGAGTGAAGGCAGTTCCTTGACTGTAATATTTGCTGGCAAACTCGGATCCAAAACGATCATTGGTCCCTGCACACATTGTGACAACAAACATTCTGGTTGCTTCTCACTGTAATCAACAAATCTGCATTAATATAGTGTAGTTAACAAAGAAAGTGCCAATTAGTAAGAAGGACATCTACTACTCCATGTTCACTGCTTTAGTCCCTTCAGCTTTATTACAAAAACATTTGTATCTACTGTTAAATTAGTTTTAATACAGGCAAATTTGATTTAACCCTTTTGCCAATCAATTTAGTATTTTACATTCCTATTTCAATGAGGACAATAAGACAATCTTATTAACTGATGTTGTTATTTCCACAGCAGCAACAACAGCCCTCAGATGACTTGTACCATATAGATTGTGGATAAGTTCTGGGGAGTCAGGAGGAGACTTACTGCTGCAGAATTCTCAGCCTCTGAACTGTCCTTATCTTCACAAAATTTATATGGCTAGTCCAGTTTAATTTCTAGTCAATGATAACTCCCCCAAGATGTTGACCATGGGGGATTCTGTAACACCTTTGAATATTCTGCGGCAATGATTAGATTTTCCTTTGTTGTAGATAGTCACCTTTGGCACTTGTGTGGTGTGAATGTTACTTGCCACTTGTTAGTCTAAGTCTAAATATTGTCCAGGTCTTGCTGCATTTGGACATGGATTGCTTCAGTGTCTGAGAAGTCATGAATGGTACTGAACATTGCAATATTTAAAGGGAATAAGCAAGAGTGGTACCCCCCACAAATCCAACACTGTGGAGCTCAAAGGTTACAGATGATTGATTCATAGGAAAATAAAGTATAAAAATTGTCTTGAATACAGCATTGTGTTATAATTATTCTTTGGTTTATTTTGTTCATTTTGTGGAATGTGGACATTGCTGGCTAGGCCGGCATTTAATGTCCATCTCTAGTTGCTCTTTAGAAAGAGGTGGTAAGCTGCCTTATAGAACCACTGCAGTCCCCAAGGTGCACGTACACCAACAGTGCTGTTAGGGAAGGAATTCCTGGATTTTGACTTTCAATAGTAACCCCCAAGGATGTTGATCATGATCAAAAGGCTCCTCACTACGTCGCCTGCTATTTATTAAGAAAACGTTTGGACGCTCTTGTCTTCAAGTATCTCAGAATAGAAATCAATTACATCACAGTCATTTCCAATAACCTCTGAGCCAAAGATCAGGATCTGTCAAAGCTAAGAAACTGCAAATTGGCTTTCAATAACTTGATTACCTGTCCTACTTATAATATGTTAAACCTACACTGTGATAAAAATACATGTAAACCAGTTATAACACAATAACTTGCAACTCTCAAAAAACTTTTCAAAAGTCTTTTGAAGTTTAGCATCAATTACAAGCTAATTACCTTTTTTTAGTGGCTTCTGTAGCATTTCCAAGACTTTCCCTAAAAAAAGAAAATGCTAATTTATTAACAGCAAAAACTGAAGAATCTATTTAATTTAAATGATTATAGTAGCTGACACTGTAACCAAAGGCTCAGTACCCTGGAATTATATCATAAAGAGTACCATAAATGATACTCATGGATCTGCAATTAATCTGAAACATTCTTAAAAATCATATGGTCATTATCCTGAAATGTGAACACTGATGAAAATTACTGGAACACAACTCACTTCCACACCAGCAACTGCTGCCACAGATCATTTCACAGCAGTGTTCCATCCATTTGTACTTTAAAATACACAGGTGTGAAATATTGAATGCGGATTTTTATTGATAGCGAAAGGTGAAGGTAAGGTTGATACCACTATTCAAAGTTCCACAGAGAAGCTGACCAAAATTCAGTGTCGTCTCTTGTTGAAATCAAGAATTTTTATTTCAAAGGAGGTATGGGGTATGGTCTTGTTCTAGGCTAGGTTGCTTCTTGACATAATCAACAGCGAGCAGTGTTGTGAATCCCAGAATCTCCCTGTAGCAGCAGGCTAGGTTTAGAATAGCTCTGGGGTGACCATTTGAACTTGTGGAAACGTTGCTAGCAGCTGGGTATCTACATTCATGCCATTTTAAAGCCTTATCTTCTGTTGATTTTAATTGAGTCACATTGAGAACAATGACTATTCCCCCAAATGATTGGGCAGACCAGGGTCAGGCCTAATACATAATAAGTTAAAGAACTGCTTTCCCCCCAAAACTTTTAACTATAATTTGATTGGTCTATTTTAGTTGGGAATCCTTCCCCAGGTATTGATACTGACCCTTAAAGTATATCATTCCCTCAGGTAATCATGAATTTAAAGTTCAGCCTTTGTCATTTGAACTTATCTGCCTCGGTTGAAAAGATATACTAGACTTTAAGCTCCACATTTACCCGAAGGGATTGGATTGAACCCGATTCAGTTTTAACAGTACTTGCTGCTAGTTGATCATTTTAATTTATTCTCAGATGGGGAAGTCTCTGGCAAATATTACCTCATGCAGCTGTCTAGGTAGCTTCAGAGGACAGCTAAGAGTCAACAAGTTTGGTGCAGAGTCCCAAACCAGACAAGCAAGCAGATTACTTTCTCTAAAGGTCATTAGTGAAATAATTAGTTCACCACAATCCAAGTGTTTCATGGTCCCTTGAATTTGAAACTCCCAAATTTAGTGTTTGAACTAATAAGAACATAAGAAATAGGAGCAGGAGTAGGCCATCTAGCCCTTTGAGCCTGCCCCGCCATTCAATAAGATCATGGCTGATCTGAAGTGGATCAGTTCCACTTTCCTGCTCTCTCCCCATAACCCATAATTCCCTTGTCTATCAACTATTAGTTTGCATTATTAGTCCAGGCTTCACTGATTACCAGTCCAGTAACATAACCTATCTCAGGTCTATACAGAAGCCTGGGCAGTGAAAAGAGGGGTATTCAAAATTTGTAAACCACTGCCAAAAAAATTCAGAAATTGAAAGAAAAACACACTTCAATGTACGCTGGTCTCTCTTCATCTGTTCCCTCACTTCATGTAGTTCCTTCAGTAAACCTGGGTCTGTACCATTCACCCATGTGTAGACCACATCAATTGGCATTGGCAGACATAACCTAACATATACAAAAATAGTATTAGAGTAGTTATTCTTATTCTGTTCCAATTAACTATGTACATACTTGCATAACAGATATTGTAACACACAGTTGTTTGACAGGCATGTTGAAAAAACCCTCACTAAAATATATTCACACAGATTCCATATACAATATCGTGCAATCAACTTTGACAAGCATTTAAACTGACAATTCAGTTTCTTTTCTGTAACTGAAAGGGCTATAAAGTCAATCATTTTAAGTACATTTCAGTTGATGCAGTCTAATTACAGTACAACTTAGAAGTTGTTCTCTCCCTAAAGCAAAGGTAACAAAGCGGCACATACAAATTTTGTTAGCTCAGTTCTAATAAATTTAAATACCTTGCCTGAAGCATTCTTTGAACAATTACCATATCCAGATACTGTGGAGATCAAAGCTATCCTTATTATGTCAGAAATAGCACTGACAAATGCTAAGCAAATCTCCTTGTTTTCCATTCTTACCAAATGCTTTCAACACACCCTCAAACCATTCATACACTGAACTTTATTTTTTTCTGCATCCAACATCTGTGCAGTCTCCATGCTTGCCAATTTTATATTGCACGTCTATTGGTGCAAAGCTGAAACCACCTTACACAGCAACCAGCATCAGCTGAGGCTTAGTGGCAGCAATCTTGTCTGAGTTAGAGTGCTATGGATTCAAGTCACTTTCCAGAGGCTGAACTGCAAACTTTAGGCTACAGTTTGGAGTAGTACTGAGGGGGGACTGTGATGTCATAGGCACTGTCCTCCAATGGGACATTAACTAAAGTTCTCCTTCCAAGTAGGAGTGGAAAATCCCATTATTTCAAAGAGCGAGGGAGCCCTCTCAGGTGTCCTGGCCAATATGCATGCCTCAACCAACAGACTACCTGGTTGGTATAAGAACATAAGAAATAGGAGCAGGAGTAGGCCATCTAGCCCTTCGTGCCTGCCCCGCCATTCAATAAGATTATGGCTGATCTGAAGTGGCTCAGTTCCACATTCCTGCCCTCTCCCCATAACCCTTAATCCCCTCGCTTATCAAAAACCCATCAACCCACGTCTTAAAAATATTTAGCGAGGCAGCCTCCACCACTTCAACGGGCAGAGAATTCCAGAGATTCACCACCCTTTGAGTGAAGAAGTTCCTCCTCAACTCCGTTCTAAACCGCCCCCCCCTTTATCTTGAGGATGTGCCCCCTAGTCCTACTGTCCTTTCTGAGAGGGAAGAGTCTCTCCACCTCTATCCTATCCATCCCATTCATCATCTTATATGTCTCAATGAGATCTCCCCTCATTCTTCTAAACTCTAACGAGTACAAGCCTAGTTCATTCAGCCTCTCCTCATAGCTCAACCCCCTCAACTCCGGTATCAGCCTAGTAAACCTCCTCTGCACTCCCTCCAAGGCCAAAATATCCTTGCGTAAGTGTGGCGACCAAAACTGCACACAGTACTCCAGCTGCGGCCTCACCAATGCCCTATACAGCTGCAGCAAGACCTCCCTACTTTTATATTCAATCCCCCTCGCTATTAAGGCCAGCATCCCATTAGCCTTCCTGACCACCTGCTGCACCTGCAGGCTGGGTTTTTGCGACTCATGCACAAGGACCCCGAGGTCCCTCTGCACCGTCGCCTGCTGCAGTTTTGCACCACGTAAGTAATAGTCCTTCCTACCGTTATTCCTACCAAAGTGGACCACCTCGTACTTGCCAACATTAAATTCCATTTGCCAGTTCCTGGCCCATTCGCCCATTGCTTCTGCAGACTCTCCACACCCTCCGCGCAATTTGCCGTTCCACCAATCTTGGTGTCATCAGCAAATTTCGACACCATACACTCGGTTCCCTCCTCCAGATCATCTATATAAAGTATGAGTATTACGCTCAAGTTTGTGGAAGCTTGCTGCCTAACTGGCTGTTGCATTTCCTACGTCACAACAATAACTACACTTCAAAAGTACTTAAGGTTATATAGCACTTCGGCACATTGAGGTCATGAAAGCTGTGATATAAATACAAGCCCTCCTTCAAAGTTCCAATTTAACCAATACATGTATTTATGCACTAAATGTAGGTTCAAGTCTTCCTTTCACCCATTTCCAACAAACAGATGCATTTTCATCTGGCCATGAGTTCTGAAAGTGCATTATTTTCAGTGGTGAAGAACAAGCTGATGTGTCTCCTTGATGACTGAATCACCCAAAATACCACTCAACAAACCCATTATCTAAATTAGATAAGGCAGATCAAACAGGTTTACGGAGTTGAGAGCCCCCAAACAAGTTGTAACAAGTTTAATCCTTGCATTTGCAATCTGAAATGTTTGAACCAAGCAATCAAGAAGCATCTGAAACTAACATACTTTACCTATTTTGGAAAGATTTTCCAGCTACATTATCACGATAAGAATCAAACATGACATGATATTGATCTCGGCTCCATTCCAAGACAACCTAGAAAAAATAAAATTGAAAAATTGGATTTTCTTTTGCTTTGTATATTAACATTTTCCTGTACAGTTCAATATCATCCTAATAGGAAAAGAAGCAAATGCATAGGGACTGAACTAAATATTTCCTGAGCTGTAAACAGTTACCCAATGTTACTCGAATTTATTGAATTGGTTGCAACTGTTACTAACGTAGATTATTTTTCAACTCAACAATATGTAGAATATAAACGTAAAAATTAGGAGCTGGAGTAGGGCCTGCTCCGCCATTCAATATGATCAAAGCTGCTCCTCTATCTCAATGCCATGTTCCAGCTTCCTCCCCATAACCTTTAGTGCCATTAAAATCTAGAAAGTTATCTATCCCTTTTCTCAAATACATCTTGACTTGACCTCCACAGCTTTCTGTAGTACAGTGCAATAGAGTACTCTCCACTTGCCTGGATAAGTACAGCTCCAAAACATCCAGGCCAAAGCAGCCTACTTGATAGACACCCCATCCACCGTTGTCAACAGCCACTCCCTCTATCAGATGGACTGCAATAATTTAAGGCTTTTGGAACAGTATCTTCCAAATTCACAACCTCTCACATCGAAGGACAAACAGCAGAATGTGCTGGGAATACGACCACTTCAAGTTCCCTTCCAAGTTGGAACCAAATTGCCGTTCCTTCACTCTCTCAGGGTCAAATTCCTAGAATACCCTCCCTAACAGCATTGTAGATGTACCTAAACTACATGGACGACTCAAGAAGACAGCACACCACCACCTTTTTAAGGGTAATCTGGAAAGGGCAATGAATTCTGGTCTCACCAGCAACACCTGCATCCCATGAAAGATTTTTTTAGAAAATGAAATCCTTCTGTACCCTAACATAGGAACTTAAGAACAGGAGGCTACTTCATCTTCAGTCCATTCCACCACCATTCAAAGAGATCATAGCAGATCTGTCACCTAGCTTCACAGCCCTGCTCTTGTCCCACATCCTTTGATAGTTTTGGCTAAAAAAAATTCTCTCAAGTTTTCAAATTAACAATTCTTCTAGCATCTGCTCCTCCAGGTGCTCCAGTTTCCTCCCACAGTCAAAGCGACACGCTGGTTAGGCATTGGCCATGCTAATTCTCCTTCAGTGTGCCCGAACAAGCACCGGAGTGTAGCAACAAGGGAATTTTCACAGTAACTTCATCGTAGTGTTAACGTAAGCCTATTTGTGGCACTAATAAATAAACTTTTCAACAAGATATCCAAACTTCTACCACTCTTTGTATAAAAAGCACTTCCTAACTTTATTCCTGAAAAGTCTTGCTGTATTTTTTTGACTGTGCCTCCTTATCCTAGGCTCTAAGCGAGCAGAACTAGTTTCTCTCAATCTACTTTATCCATTCCCCTTAAAATCTTGAAACCTTTGATCAAGAAAACTGTAACTATCTAAATTCTATGGTATACAACCAGTTTGTGTAACCTCTCCTCATACTGTGACATGGAGTCCAGTATTAGAACATAGAACACTACAGCACAAACAGGCCCTTCGGCCCACGAGTTGCGCCGATCACATCAACACCTACCAATCTATAACCCCCAATCCCATTAAATTCCATATACTCATCCAGAAGTCTTTTAAAAGACCCCAGCGAGTTCGCCTCCACCACCACTGACGGCAGCCAATTCCATTCACTCACCACCCTTTGAGTGAAAAACTTACCCCTAACATCACTTCTGTACTTGCCTCCCCGCACCTTCAATCTGTGTCCTCTCGTAGCGACCATTTCAACCCGGGGAAATAGCCTCTGAGAATCCACCCTATCTATTCCTCTCAACATTTTATAAACTTCTATCAGGTCGCCTCTCAACCTTCGTCTCTCCAGGGAAAAGAGTCCCAGCTCCCTCAACCTAACTTCATAAGGCATGCCTCCCAGTCCAGGCAACATCCTTGTAAATCTCCTCTGTACCCTTTCAATAGCTTCTACGTCCTCCCTATAGTGAGGTGACCAGAACAGTGCACAGTACTCCAAATGAGGCCTGACAAGGGTCTTATAAAGTTGCAGCATTACCTCCCGATTCCTAAACTCAATCCCTCGATTAATGAAGGCCAGTGCACCATACGCCTTCTTGACCACATCTTCCACCTGCGAGGCCGATTTAAGAGTCCTGTGGACCCGGACCCCAAGATCCTTCTGCTTTTCAACACTACTAAGACTCTTGCCCTTGATAGTGTACTCGTTCATCCCACTGGTTCTGCCAAAATGGACGACTACACATTTATCCGCGTTGAAGTCCATCCGCCACTTCTCCGCCCAGTCCTGCATCCTATTTATGTCCTGCTGCAACTTTTGACATCCTTCCAGACCATCCACAACACCACCGACCTTCGTGTCATCAGCGAACTTACTTACCCATCCCTCCACTTCCTCATCTAGATCATTTATGAAAATGACAAACAGCAAGGGTCCTAGAACAGATCCCTGGGGCACTCCACTGGTGACTGACCTCCATGCCGAAAAAGACCCATCCACAACCACTCTCTGCCTTCTGCAGGCAAGCCAGTTCTGGATCCACAAGGCCAAAGCCCCTTGGATCCCATGCCCTCTCACCTTCTCAAGAAGTCTTGCATGGGGGACCTTATCAAACGCCTTGCTGAAGTCCATGTACACCACGTCCACTGCACTTCCTTCGTCAATGTGTTCAGTCACATTTTCGAAGAACTCAACTAGGCTCGTGAGGCACGACCTGCCCTCGACAAAACCGTGCTGACTATTTCTGATCATGTCAAACCTCTCCAAATGCTCGTAAATCTTGTCCCTCAGAAGCCTCTCCATCAGCTTACCAACCACTGAGGTCAGACTCACCGGTCGGTAATTTCCCGGGTTATCTCTGTTCCCTTTCTTGAAAATAGGAACTATATCCGCAATCCTCCAATCTTCCGGAACCTCTCCCGTCTCCATTGACGACGCAAAGATCATCGCCAGGGGCTCTGCAATCACTTCCCTCGCCTCCCACAGTATCCTGGGGTACATCCCATCTGGTCCCGGCGACTCATCTATCTATTAATCAGGTAAATCTACCTGCTCTCCCTCCAAGGCCTATCCTTCTTAACTGATGCCCAGTTCTGACAAAAGGCTACTAATCTGAAACACTAACTTTATTTTCTACTCCATAGCTGCTGCCAGTCATGCTGAGTGCATGCAACATTTCCTGCTTTTTATTTCAGAAGTGGTCAAGATTTCATTGAATTCACAACTATGAAATATACACAAAAGGAGTTCATATCTTGAATGAGCTATGTAATGGTGTGGGGAACATTGTAACTTCAAATATACAGAAGTCCAAAAAAAAAATCAAGAGAACATTGACAAATGGATTCAAGAAGAATCATCCAGACTTGAAACATTAACTCTGTTTTTGTTTTTTTTGTGAGAGCTGGAAGGGCTTTGACTCACAGGGCCTAAGCAAAAAGGGTGAGGCAAGGTAAGTTTATACATTTTTATTACTTTTTTCTCTGTATTTCTAAAAAGGGCAAGTATGAGTGTGAGGCCAGTATGTTGTTGCCAATGCAATAGGTGGGAGGTCCTGGAGGCTCCTGGTCTCCCAGACATCCATATCTGTGCTCGGTGTGTGGAGCTGCAGTCCCTAAGGAACCAGGTTAAGGAACTGGAACTGCAGCTCGAGGACCTTCGTCTCATTAGAGAGAATGAGGAGGTAACTGACAGGAGCTACCGGCAAGTGGTCACACCAGGGCAACGGGAAGAAGACAAGTGGGTAATGGTTAGGAAGGGGAAAGCTCATGTGATGGAGAGCACGCTGGTGGATGTCCCCCTTCAAAATAAGTACTCCTGTCTCAGTACTGCTGGGGGGGACAGCTCACCTGGTGGAGGAAGCAGTGGCCAGGTCTCTGGAGTTGAGCCTGACCCAGTACTTCAAAGAAGTAAGAAAAGGAGCAGCAAGGCAGTGTTAATAGGGGACTCCATAGTGAGGGGATCAGACAGGCGTATTTGCGGACGCAGACGGGAGTCGCAGATGGTGGTTTGCCTCCCTGGAGCTGGGATCCGGGATGTCTCTGGACGCTTCCCAGAGATCCTGAAAGGGGAGGATGAGGAGCCGGAGGTTGTGGTTCACATAGGTACCACTGACATAGGCAGGAAGAGAGAAGGGGTCATGAAAAGGGATTATAGGGAATTAGACAGCTGAGAAAGAGGAACTCGAAGGTAGTAATCTTAGCATTGCTGCCTGCACCGCAGAAGAGTGAGAGCAGAAATGGAATGAGGTGGAGGGTGAATGCGTGGCTGAGGGACTGGAGCAGGGGGCAGGGATTCCGGTTCCTGGATCATTGGGACCTCTTTAGGGGCAGGTGTGACCTGTACAGAAAAGACGGGTGGCGCTTGAATCCCAGGGGGACCAATATCTTGGCGGGAAGATTGGCTAGGGCTACTGGGCGGGCTTTAAACTAGAAAGGTTGGCGGGGGGGGAATAGAGATGAGGAGACTGAGAGCGAGGAGGTTAGCTCCCAGGTAGGGAAGGACTGTAGACAGTATGAGAGGGAGGTTAGATGGGTAATGGAGAAGGGAAGTGCCCAGACCGAGGGTCTGAGGTGTGTCTATTTTAACGCCAGGAGTGTAGTGAACAAAGTAGATGAGCTGAGGGCGTGGATTGCTGCTTGGGAATGTGATGTGGCGGCCATTACAGAGACTTGGATGTCTCAGGGACAGGACTGGGTACTTCAGGTGCCGGGATTCAGATGCTTCAGGAAGGACAGGGAGGGGGGCAAAAGAGGTGGCGGAGTGGCACTGTTGATCAGGGACAGTGTCATGGCTGCAGAGAAGGTGGATGCCGTGGAGGGACTGTCTACGGAGTCTCTGTGGGTGGAAGTTAGGAACAGCAAAGGGTCGATAACATTGCTGGGTGTTTTCTATAGGCCGCCCAATAGTGACAGGGAAGTTGAGGTGCAGATAGGGAAACAGATCCTAGAGAGATGTAGTAATAACAGAGTTGTCGTGATGGGAGACTTTAATTTCCCAAACATTGACTGGAATATCCCTAGGGTAAGGGGTTTGGATGGGAAGGAGTTTGTTAGGTGTGTTCAGGAGGGTTTCCTGACACAGCACGTAGATAAGCCTACGAGAGGAGAGGCTGTACTTGACCTGGTGCTGGCTAATGAACCAGGACAGGTGTGGGATCTCTCGGATGGAGATCATAATTCTATCTCCTTCACAGTAGCATTGGAAAGAGATAGGATCAGGCAGGCTAGGAAGATGTTTGTCTGGAGTAAGGGGAAATATGATGACATCAGGCAGACAATTGGACGAGTAAACTGGAAAGTGGTGTTCTTGGGGAAAAGTACTGAAGGAAGGTGGCGGTTTTTCAAGGAACATTTGACTGGAACTCTGCACGACAACGTTCTGATGAGACAAGGGGGTTTTGGTAGGTCGCGGAAGCCGTGGTGCAAGAAGGTTGTGGTGAACCTGGTCAGGAAGAAAAGAAAGGTGTATAAAAGGCTCAGAGAGCTAAGAGACGTTAAGGATTTAGAGGAGTGTAAGGCTTGTAGAAAGGAGCTTAAAAAGGAAATTAGGAGAGCCAGAAGGGGACATGAGAAGGCCTAGACTGGTAAAATTAAGGAGAATCCCAAGGCGTTCTACAAATATGTGAAGAGTAAAAGGATGAGAAAAGAAGGGATAGGACCTATAAAAGGTGAAGGGGGAAAAGTCTGTGTGGAACCGGAAGAAATGGCAGAGGTGCTTAATGAGTACTTTGCCTTTGTATTCACGGTGGAAAGTGATCTGGGAGGTTGTACTACAGGTTTGAGGCAGACTGAAAAGATTGAGCATGTGGATATTAAGAAAGAGGATGTGTTGGAACTTTTAAATTCGATCAAGATAGATAAGTCGCCAGGACCAGATGGGACGTACCCCAGGTTATTGTGGGAGGTGAGGGAAGTGATTGCAGAGCCCCTGGCGACGATCTTTGCATCATCGATGGAGATGGGAGAGGTTCCGGAGGATTGGAGGATTACGGACGTGGTTCCTATTTTCAAGAAAGGGAACAGAGATAGCCCGGGAAATTACCGACCGGTGAGTCTGACCTCAGTGGTTGGTAAGTTGATGGAGAGGTTTCTGAGGGACAAGATTTATGAGCATTTAGAGAAGTTTAGAATGATCAGGAATAGTCAGCATGGCTTTGTCAAGGGCAGGTCGTGCCTCACGAACCTAGGTGAGTTCTTTGAAAATGTGACTGAACACATTGACGAAGGAAGAGCAGTGGACGTGGTTTACATGGACTTCAGCAAGGCATTTGATAAGGTCTCCTATGCAAGACTTCTTGAGAAGGTGAGAGGGCATGGGATCCAAGGGGCTTTGGCCTTGTGGATTCAGAACTGGCTTGCCTGCAGAAGGCAGAGAGTGGTTGTGGATGGGTCTTTTTCTGCTTGGAGGTCAGTCACCAGTGGAGTGCCCCAGGGATCTGTTCTAGGACCCTTGCTGTTTGTCATTTTCATAAATGACCTAGGTGAGGAAGTGGAGGGATGGGTTAGTAAGTTCGCCGACGATACAAAGGTTGGTGGTATTGTGGATAGTCTGGAGGCATGTCAGAAGTTGCAGTGTGACATAGATAGGATGCAAGACTGGGCGGAGAAGTGGCAGATGGACTTCAACATGGATAAATGTGTAGTGGTCCATTTTGGCAGGACCAACAGGATGCAGGAGTACAACATCAAGGGTAGGAGTCTTACCTAGGTTGAAAAGCAGAAGGATCTTGGGGTCCGGGTCTATAGGACTCTTAAATCGGCCTCGCAGGTAGAGGATGAGGTCAAGAAGGCGTATGACGTACTGGCCTTCATTAATCGAGGGATTGCATTTAGGAGTCGAGAGGCAATGCTGCAACTTTATAGGACCCTTGTCAGACCCCACTTGGAGTACTGTGTGCAGTTCTGGTCACCTCACTACAGGAAGGATGTGGAAGCCATTGAGAGGGTGCAGAGGAGATTTACAAGGATGTTGCCTGGATTGGGAGGCATGCCTTATGAAGATAGGTTGAGCGAGCTAGGTCTCTTCGCCCTGGAGAGACGAAGGTTGAGAGGCGGCCTGATAGAGGTTTATAAAACATTGAGGGGAATAGATAGGGTGGATTCTCGGAGGCTATTTCCCAGGGCTGAAATGCTCGCTATGAGAGGTCACAGGTTTAAGGTGCTGGGAAGCAAGTACAGAGGAGATGTTAGGGGAAAGTTTTTCATTCAGAGGGTGGTGAGTGAGTAGAATCGGCTGCCGTCGGTAGTGGTAGAGGCAAACTCACTGGGGTCTTTTAAGAGACTTCTGGATGAGTATATAGGATCTAATGGCATTGGAAGTTACAGATAGTTCTACGGCTTGGTAGGTATAGATGTGATCGGCGCAACTTGTGGGCCGAAGGGCCTGTTTGCGCTGTAGTGTTCTATGTTCTACGTTTCTCTCTCCATAGATGCTGCCAGCCCTGCTGAGTATCCCCAGCATTTTCTGTTTATATTTAGGAAACTAAAATGGAGATATCAGTATAAGGTCTTCAGCTACATAACTAACAAACATTAAACAATAAAAACCCACATTTCCACACTACAGTTCTGTAACTAATTACTGAAATTACAGTACATTCAACCGCAAAAACTACAACTGTCGCACCTATAATTACGCAGTTATGGGTGGTATATTCAGCCAAATCTGCACACAGTGGCTTATTAGGTTTATGGTTATAAATAATTTCACAAGTTACTTACCTCTCCAAACTGAAAGGCAGATACAATCATGAGCACTAATCCTCCAAAGCAGAGGTAAAGGCCATACTGATGGGACAGACAGGTGTAGGTCTGTCTCTGAACCAACTTCAACAATGAATTGAGGATCATGGCCAACCTTACATACTCCTGGTGCACACACACAACCAGAGTCACAAACTCATCTACAGCAAGGGCAGATCACTGGAGAGACAAAAGAACACAAATATAACAACACTGAAATATGCTAGAGTTACAACATAATGAAACATCTCCAACACAGTGGCTTGTGCTTAAGATTGACAATCAGTCACACCAGCTTAGCTCACAAGTCAAGTACACACCTTTCAGCAAACAGAATATAAAAACATATGCAACATGAAAATTACAGATGAAAAAACATTAAAATCAAATTTCCCAAATGGCAAGAAACATGCACTGTACACAAAATTGAATGAAAACAGGATTGAAATTGCCAAAAAAAATTGATGTGAAATGCAACAAATACAGTATCTGCGTAAATATAATGCCGACATCTCCACAGCATAAGTAGAACATAGCAGACTAAATATAATGCAAAATTAAGAACAAGCCTTTTAGTTACTGCATGTACTTTCAAATATTTACTATGCCACAACCATTTGTCAGGTTCTTTCCTTTCTGCCAAATCTTGATCAATCAAGCTCTGTCTTAAATAACTCGGGCTGTACTTCGCTAACACCATTCTGTGGGAGCCAGAGCTGTGCTTTTAGAAATAGGTACAATAAGCCAGGTCTGCTGAGACTTATACCAATATTAAACAGCATCAATGGCAATCTCAGAAGTCAATGTGGCAGACTGGCCAACGACATTCAAAACGTAGAATGCTCTCACAAGCTGTGTCCAAAAGTATCCAAATATAATTAAATAATCTATGAGATTTGCTAACTTTTGTAACATTATGAATTGTAAGTTGCTGATTGTTTCATTGTATTTGGAAAAAACCTTAGAGATAAGATTATTTACCACATCAAAGCAGTGCACCACGCTTGTCATCTATACTATTCCATCATCTAACTGCACTTGGAACATCTCTATTTTGTTTCATATTTCCCTGCCCCACAGGATATGCTAAACATTCAAACAACAATGACCTGTTTTCATTGATAACAGATCAAAAATCAATGGCATAAAGAATTCTCAGAAAATCACATAACCCTATTTAAGAAAATTAGTTTGATTTATTTCACAATCATAAACCAGTGCCTTAATTTATATTTTATCCTTTTTATGCGGAGGGTCAGTTTTGATGCCTTCTCAGTACCCTTTCCAATTTATTAATTTAATCTCAGACCCACAGCTGGATTGGCAATTTGTGACACCATAACACCATCTTTACAGCAAGACTGGAATTCGAAATCTTTTATCCAAACATGCAGGGAAATTTCAGATGCTTATTAAGCACAGATATCAAAATTTGATTTGATTTGTTACATGTATTGGTATACAGTGAAAAGTATTTGTGCGCACTATACAACCATACTGCTCGTAAGGAGAGGGTGCAGAATATAGTATTGCCATTATAGATAGTTCGAAAAGAAAATTCAGCTTAACATATTAGGTCCATTCAGGGAAGAAGCTGTTCTTGAGTTGGTTTGTACGTGACCTCAAGCTTTTGTATCTTTTACCAGATGGAAGAAGGTGAAAGAAAGTATGTCCGGGATGCGTGGGGTCCTTGATTATGCTGGCTACCTTTCCAAGGCAGTGGGAAGTGTAGGCGGAGTCAATGCATGGGAGGCTGGTTTGCAGGATGGATTGGACTGCATTCACAACCTTTTCTAGTTTCTTGTGGTCTTGGTCAGAGCAGAAGCCATACCAAGCTGGGACACATCCAGTTAGGATGCTGTTATGGTGCATCTGGTGAGAGTCCTGCGTATCCAACACAGATCAAATCCTTGAGCACATTTTGAACCAGGATTGGTACTGCACTGGCCTCTTTTAAGGTCAAACCAAATAAATAAACTCAAGTTAAATCAGGACAAAATTCAACTCATACCGCAACTTTAGCATGACTGCAAAAGCTGCTTTGCTGTAAAGCAAAATTCCAGAATACATACATCCAGGGGGCAAAGAAAATCAAACAGTTTGGTTTTATTTGTGCACTGTATAATTCTATAAATCACATCCAACTTCCTGGCTACATATTCTCACATTGGTTAATTGGGGGAATGGCCACACGTAAAGATCTGGCCTTCTAATCCTATAACTGGCCTGCTACTCCTGCTCCTATTTCTTATGTTCTTAAAACTTAGTTCTATTGCAATTACATTTCCTATTTACTGATTCGTACTGTTTAAATTCTGTGCATCTAGGATTGTGAAATGTCCATTCTCAACACTTGTCTCATTGCTAGATAGATCCTAAACCAGATACATTAAGATTCATCTTGAGATTTTTACAATATTGGGACCACTGGTTTAAACTTTACAAATTCCTGAAGGTCCAGAACATAGTTATGAAACCCTCAGGAAAAATCTTCGGTTCTCCTATTCAATAGCACATTTAAACTATAGCTTTACCATTGGGACATGGTAAGGCATACAGCAATAGCCATGTCCAGCATGGAGCAATCCAGGCTCCAAACAGCCAGTCATCCATCTCTGTTTTGATCATAAATCAGTTCCCATGTTGAACCAGGAATACAACATGTCTAAACAGTGAGTTCCTAAGACTTTGTGGACTCTTTATACCCCAACTATCATTAGTGTAAAATACATTTAAAAAGTGGAGGCTGCTGGTAAATTCTTCAAATGTAACACAGGCTTGATAGCATTGCTAAGGAGCAGAGGCAGGTTAATATTTTATGCACAGATCATCCATCAGTTGCAAGAATTTAAAACAGAAACTTCTGCGCAATGATAGCACTCTGTACTTTAATTTTTAAATTCTTAATTACAGTAATTTTTTTCCTCCTTTTTAGTTCAAGGAAGCAGAAAGTCATCAGTTCTTTCTGCAACATATTGCCAACAGTGCTCAGCTTAGTAAGACCAGGCCCGCAGAGCAGTAACAATGCTAGTTCAGCCTTAAACTGCACAGGAATTGATAGACTGAACAACAAGACCTTACTCCACCCTGGGCCATACCTCATTTTTTCACCTCCCCCCATCCTTAGTATTCACCCATTCCTTAATTTGCCAAGGTACAGAGGAGTGTCACTAGGATGTTGCCTGGGATGGAGCATTTGAGCTATAAGGAAAGACTAGAAATGCTTGGATTATTTTCTTTAGAGCAGAGAAAGGTAGGGGGGGAACATGATTGAGGTGTATAAGTTTATGAGGGATATGGACAGGGTGAGTCAGGGGCAGCTGTTTCCCTTGGTTGAGGGGTCAGTCATGAGGGGTGAGGGCAGGAGATTCAAAGGGGATTTGAGAAAAAAACCACTTCATTCAGAGGGTTGTGGGAATCAGGAATACTCTGCCTGGGAAGGTCAAAGCTGGAAACCTTACATTTAAAAAACATTTGGATGAGCACTTGAAATATCATAATGTTTAATATTGCAGGAAAATGGGATTAGTGTGTCTTTAGTGGTAGATATTGTCTGTGCAGAATCGGTAGGCTGAAGAATCTTTTCTGCACTGCATGACTATGAGAACAATAGCTCCCCCATTACCATTTCTTCCCACAATGACTCTGCCATTTTCTCCATCCCTTGAACTGTTATTCCACCCTCTTCCCACCCCAAGATCTTGCTATTTCCCCCTCTTTAACCATAGAACCATCGAACATTACAGCACAAAAACAGGCCTTTTGGCCCTTCTTGGCTGTGCCAAACCATTTTTCTGCCTAGTCCCACTGACCTGCACCTAGACCATATCCCTCCACACCCCTCTCATCCATGTACCTGTCCATGTTTTTTCTTAAATGTTAAAAGTGGTCCACATTCACCACTTCATCTGACAGTTCATTCGACACTCCCACCACTCTGTGTGAAGAAGCCCCCATAATATTCCCTTTAAACTTTCCCCCTTCACCCTTAACCCATGTCCTCTAATTTTTTCTCCCCTAGTCTCAGTGGAAAAAGCCTTCTTGCATTCACTCTATCTTTACCCATCATAATTTTATACACCTCTATTTATTCCCTGGAGCATAGAAGAATGAGGGGGGATTTAAGTCCTAACCTAAGGACATAAGAAATAGGAGCAGGAGTAGGCCATCCAGCCCTTCGAACCTGCCCCACCATTCAATAAGATCATGGCTGATCTGAAGTGGATCAGTTCCACTTTCCTGCTTTCTCCCCATAACCCTTAATTCCCTTGTCTGTCAAAAACCTATCTACCCGTGACTTAAATATATTTAGTGAGGTAGCCTCCACCACTTCAACGGGCAGAGAATTCCAGAGATTCACCACCCTTTGACTGAAGAAGTTCCTCCTCAACTCCGATCTAAACTGCAGCACCCCCCCCCCCTTATCTTGAGGCTGTGCCCTCTAGTCCTATTATCCTTTCTAAGCGGGAAGAATCTCTCTACCTCTACCCTATCCATCCCTTTCATTATCTTGTACGTTTCTGTAAGATCCCCCCTCATCCTTCTAAACTCCAACGAGTACAGACCCAGTTTATTTAGTCTCTCTTCATAGTCCAACCCCCTCATCTCCGGTATCAGCCGAGTGAACCTCCTCTGCACTCTCTCCAAGGCCAAAATATCCTTGCGCAAGCGCAACGACCAAAACTGCACACAGTACTCCAGCTATTCAACCTTTCTCCATAACTCAGTTTCTCAAGTCCTGCCAATATCTTTGTAAACCTTCTCTGCACTCTTTAACCTTATTAATATCCTTCCTGTAATTAGATAACCAAAACTGCACACAATACTCTCAATTCGGCCCCAGCAATGTCTTATACAACCTCACCATAACATTCCAACTCTTATACTCAAGACTTTGATTTATAAAAACCAATGTACCAAAAGCACTCTTTACGACCCTACCTACCCGTGACACCACTTTTAGAGAATTATGTATCTGTATTCCCAGAATTCTCCGTTCTACTGTACGCTTTAGTGTCCTACCATTTACCTTGTACGTTCTACCTTGGTCTGTCCTTCCAAAGTGCAATACCTCACACTTGTCTGCATTAAACTCCATCTGCCATTTTTCAGCCCATTTTTCTAGCTGGTCCAGATCCCTCTGCAAGCTTTGAAAACCTTCCTCACTGTCCAATCTTTGTATCATCAGCAAATTTGCTGATGCAATTTACCACACTATCATCCAGATCATTGATACAGATGACAAACAACAAGGGACCCAGCACTGATCCCTGTGGCACACTACCAGTCACAGGCCTCCACTCAGAGAAGCAATCCTCCACTACCACTATTTGGCTTCTTCCATTGAGCCAATGTCTAATCCAATTTACTACCTCTCCATGTATACCTAGCGACTGAATCTTCCTAACCTCCCATGTGGGACCTTGTCAAAGGCCTTACTGAAGTCCACGTAGACAACATCCACTGCCTTCCCTTCATTCACTTTCCTGGTAACTTCCTCAAAAAACTCAAATAGATTGGTTAAACATGACCTACTACACAAAGCCATGTTGACTCTCCCTAATAAGTCCCTGTCCATCTAAATATTTATAGATCCTATCTCTTCATACTCCTTCCAATAGTTTACCTACTACTGACGTCAAATTTACCGGCCTATAATTTCCCAGATTACTTTTTGTGCCTTTTTATACAACAGAACAACATGAGCTATCTTCCAATTATCAGGCACCTCACCCATGGATACCGGCATTTTAAATATATCTGCCAGAGCCCCTGCAATCTCAACACTAGTCTCCTTCAAGGTCCGAGGGAACACCCTGTCCGATCCTGGGGATTTATCTACACTGAATTGCCTCAATACAGTAAGCAACTCCTCCCCTTTAATCTGTATAGGTTCCATGACCTCCCTGCTTGTTTGCCTTATTTCCACAGACTCCACGCCAGTTTCCTTAGTAAATATGGTTGCAAAAAACCCATTTAATATCTCTCCCATTTCTTTTGGTTCCATACATAGCTGACCACTCTGATCTTCAGACGACCAATTTTATCCCTTACTATCCTTATGCCACTCCAAACCCCACCATTCCACACTTCCCCAATCCAGACATCTACCCTACCTGCTAATCCCTAATCTACACACCTTGAGACACTAAGGGGCAATTTAGTACAATCAACCAACCTAACCTACACGTCTTTCGGACTGTGGGAGGAAACCCGGAGGAAACCCACACAGACACGGGGAGAATGTGCAAACTCCACACAGGCAGTGATCCAAGCCAGGGATCCCTGGAGCTGTGAGGCAGCAGTGCTAACCACTGTGCCACCATTCCACACCCCCAGCCCTGCCATTCCCTCCATTTCCCCCTCCTCCTCCCGCCATACCCCCTTGTTCCTCCTCCCCAGCCCTGCCATTCCCCTCTCCTCCTCCCCCTCGCCACACCGCCCTCCTCCTCCATCCAACCCTGCCATTCCCTCCTCCTCCTAGCCCTGCCATTCCCTCCTCCTCCTCCTCCTCCACACCTCGATCCTTTCACCAGTTCCCCCGAGCCGAGTCGGGGACAGGTTTGCAGCGACAATGTTGTATTTAGAGGTACAATTTGTTGTGTGCAGACTTGCCTCAGACGGGTGACCGCTAGGCTCGAGACCAGCCTAACCGAAGCTGCCCGCGCGCCGCATTCAAACGGCACCAACATTCCAACCCGGCTGCCGGCCACCTCAAGGCACGTGACCAGGCCCCGGACACGGCGGGAAATGCGCACGCGCCTTGCCAGGTTCGTCAACACCCCCGGGCAGCGCGCGTGCGCTACGGCCGGCACACCGACACCCCCGGGCAGCGCGCGTGCGCTACGGCCGGCACACCGACACCCCCCCGGCAGTGCGCGTGCGCTATGGCCGGCACACCGACATCCCCGGGCAGCGCGCGTGCGCTACGGCCGGCACACCGACAACCCCGGGCAGTGCGCGTGCGTTATGGCCGGCACACCGACAACTCGGCGGCAGCGCACCAACAACTCGGGCAGCGCGCGTGCGCCGCAGCCGGCATACCAACAACCTGGGCAGTGCGCGTGCGCCATGTCCGGCACATCGGCATGCCGGGAAAGCGCATGGGCAAACCGGTCTCTGAAGCTTTGGTTTGTGGGCGGGGTTTACTGGCAAGGTGAGCCTACCTGGATTAGGTTATCCTGCACGACCACAATTCCACCCAGGCTCTATCCCCATAATTCCATGCATTTACCCTAGCTAGTCTCTCTGACACTAAGGGGCAATTTAGCATGGCCAATCAACCTAACCTGCACATCTTTGGACTGTGGGAGGAAACCGGAGCACCCGGAGGAAACCCACGCAGACACAGGGAGAATGTGCAAACTCCACACAGACAGTGACCCGAGCCGGGAATTGAACCCAGGTCCCTGGAGCTGTGAAGCAGCAGCGCTAACCACTGTGCTACCGTGCCACCCCCACGGTAGCATTGTGGGGCGGCACGGTAGCACAGCCGCCGTGAGACTACTTACTGTGCATACCCCAGTCCAACACCAGCAACTCCACATCTTCTTCAGAGCTAAAGAGAGGGAGAAATGTGATGGATAGGATGGGGTGGAGCAGCTGGAACAGAGTAGGTCAGTGATTGGTAAGAGTTTATTAATAGGGGCATTGAGTAAAGGAAAAGGCAGGGGAATGGCACTAAGTCATAATGCTCATTTGGAGAGTTGGTGCAGAAACAATGTACTGAATGGCCTCCTTCTTTACCATAACACTTCTGTGATTGTTTAAGATACTGAAATACCTAACATGATGACCAAAAGCTTGGTCAAAGAATGGACCAAAAAGAACCATTTTATAGGAAGTGGAAAGGGATGTAGGAGTGAATCCCAGAGCTTAGGACTCAGGCATCTAAAGGCACTATCACCAATGGTGGAATAATTAAAATTAGATGGTCAAGAGGCCAGATTTGACAGAGTGCTGGGGATTACAGGGCTGATGGAGATTACGGAGAAAGGGAAGGAATGAGGCCATTTTGGGATTTGAAAACAAGGATGAGGAGTTTAAAATCACAGCATTGCCTGACCGGGAGATAAAAGTGTCCAAATTGCATCTGAACGTACTGTATTTGATCTGTAATGATTTTCAACTGATGCACTTTTAATTTTAAAGAAATGGTTTTTCAACTTTCAACTGACTGGAAATCTTGCAATTTGAAGTGAGACAGAACAAACTATTTAAAATGCAAGGCCTCCTTCAGATGTAGATGAAAACAAATAAGAGTGAAGAGAGAGACATTTCCTGTAATTCGGAGATCCATAAATCTCTGTGTTAATAGCTGAATACATTTGAATGCAGAAAAGGTATATCCCCATGAAATAGATACTCAAACCTTTGTTGTGACCAACCAAGGAGATTGAATAGAGGGGAGACAGTTCACTCCTCCTCACCTGATCATAACAGATTAAACAATAACCTAGGCTCAGGGTTCTGTCACAATGTTTGGAATATCTGTTTTCAGAATTCAGAAGAATGAGGAGGGATCTTATAAGAAACATATAAGATTATGAAGGGAATAAATAAGATAGAAGAGGGAAGGTTGTTTCCACTGGCGGGTGAAATTAGAACTAGGGGGCATGGCCTCAAAATAAGGGGAAGCAGATTTAGGACTGAGTTGAGGAGGAACTTCTTCACACAAAGGGTTGTGAATCTGTGGAATTCCCTGCCCAGTGGAAGTAGTTGAGGCTACCTCATTGAATGTTTTTAAGGCAAAGATAGATTTTTGAACAGTAAAGGTATTAACGGTTATGATGAGTGGGCGGGTAAGTGGAACTGAGTCCACAAAAAGATCAGCCATGATCTTATTGAATGGTGGAGCAGGCTCCACATGGCCGACTCCCGCTCCTTGTTCTTCTGTTCTTAATCTAAAGTCTTTATGAGAAAATAAAGATGTCAATCATTGACTTGACACGTTTGTAAGTTCCATCATGTCACTCACTTCTCTGTCTGAACACAGTGTCAACTTTAAATCACACAGAGTTTATCACAACTTGAATCACAAACTCAGCAGTTATGCCAAGTCCATTTCAGACCTTTCAAAAAATTTTGCACACAGCATGTAAACTTTGGAAAATGAACTACATTTCTCCAGCAATCCACTGCCATCAACTTTCCTTACAAATATCTTTACACTTTGTTAATACAATGTTAGTGTGAATGTGAAGCAACATCTACTCACAGGCAATAATCAGAACAACTGGGATCTGAAATCCATCATGGTCTTTATCCAAGCCTGCTCACTGTAATAGATTGAGGGCAAGTTGACGTGGCTTGAATCAGCTTTATTGTTAAATAAAGAATAATATATACACAACAAGATCAGACTGAAATACTATGTGACTGCTCTACTCGTCTCCCTGGCTCCTTCTGCAAGTTCCTCCCTCACCCAAGGTATGCATCCTCCTACCGATTGGTTCAGCTTTCAGCCAGGACGATCCATAGTGTCCGCATTGATCGGGTGGCCCTCAGGAAATGTCCCCCCATAAAGGGCCTTCCTTCCCCCTGAAATCTGCAAACAAAAGCTGCTGACAAAAGACCCCATCTCTGTGCCCTCACAGGGGCAACTGGCAGCACCAGCTGGTCTTCTAGTCCTAACAATGGCATGTGATCTGAAACTCTCCTAAAATGAAAGCCATAAATAAACTGATGGAACTTTTTGACCGTGAAGGCGACAGGCAAACTTTCCTGTTTATTTGGGTGTAGTTCCTGTCCACATCAGACAATGTTCCAGAAGCCAAGACAATGGGCCTTTCTGCTCCATCGGGCATCCGGTTTAGGACAAAACTGCTCCCACAAGTATGGTGAAGTATCACAGGCTCCTCGATTGCTGTTGATCCAGTCGAGACTTTCGCAGGTGATGGTCTTGTGAGTGTAACCACAATAATGATGCAATCCAGTATTATTGAGAGAGACTGGCGAATAACAGGAGGATTAGAGGTATGGATAGGGTGGACAGTGATAGCCTTTTTCCTCGGATGGAGAAAGCTAGCACGAGGGGGCATAGCTTTAAATTAAGGGGGGGTAGTTATAGGACGGATGTCAGGGGTAGGTTCTTTACCCAGAGGGTGGTGAGGGATTGGAATGCCCTGCCTGCTGCAGTTGTAAATGCGCCTAGTTTGGGGGCGTTTAAGAGGTCCGTGGATAGGTTTATGGATGGAAAGGGATTGGTTTAGGTTAGAGGGTCGTTGCTTTTCTCTTAATTGGTCGGTGCAACATCGTGGGCCGAAGGGCCTGTTCTGCGCTGTAATGTTCTATCTGTTTCTATCTTTGCACTGTGAGGCTCCAGATAAATGAGAGGCACACAGACAGTGAGGGAGGAAAGGTCAGACTCAGCGCTAAAGAAGAGTGTGGCATCACTTTGAAGGCCCAGAACAATGGCAGCCAGCAAAAACTGAAGTACATCAGTTGTGTCTGGGAGGGGTATGAGTCAGTGTGGGAGGACCACTCTGATGGGCTGTGGGGCCCCTTCTTGGGACCCACACTCACTTGCTGGTGAAGCTACGGTGGACACAACCTAACTCAGTTACAAAGGAGAGAGGCCTCATTGCCCGGGAAGCAATTGAAAGCACTTCTCTTTCTGCACCCTTTCATTGTTATCTTCAGAGAGAAGACAAACAAACTGATGGATCCAGGGCTCGATGCTGCATTTCTCTGAGTCCAGTAAGAAGTCTCACGACACCAGGTTACATTTCTCTGAGTCCTCATCCAATGGAAGAGGTGAAGCAGGCAGAGATATGGCTTGATACAGCCTCACTAGGAGTCACCACCAGGGGGAGATGTTTAAAGGGAGCTACAGCATGAATAAGGGGGTGAGGTGGAGAGATCCAGACACAGAGGCGACTCACCAGGGTCTAGGGTCTAACTTTCAGGATATAATTCCTGTTGAGATGATGATCATCTTCCATTATCTCCACAGGAGATTACGGTAAATTTCTGTATGCCTTTGTGCCTTTGGTGTTTGGAATTTCAGCAGCAATTTCAATATTGAAATTGAGAGGCAGTGCTGGACGCACTTGCGCTTATCCCCAGGCTCAGTACATCACACATACCACATCCTTTGTGAAGACATGGTGTCACATGGGGTTGGAGACTTGCCCCTGCCAGTGGCTTTGAAGGTGACGGCAACTCAGTGTCTTTCGCTCTGTGTTTTCCAGGGCTCAGCAAGGGACCGGTGTGACAGCTCTCAGTTCGCACTGCATCGATGCATAGAGGAGGTCACCTTTACGGGAAGGCCCATCATTATGTCAGGTTTGATCCGGACAAGAATAGGCAGGCTCAAGATTCACCAGATTCACAATCACTTCAGGCTTCCCCAGAGTTCAGGGGGCAATAGGCTGCACCCATGTGGCGATATGGGCTCCAAGGTAACAGCCGTAATTGCAATATAACAGACAGTTCAGGGTCGTAGTGGTCTGATACCATAATCTACCAACTTGTCAGAAGATTTCGTATCTGGGGCTGCCGGAAGGTTAAACTCTTTATGATGCTGAAAATCGGGGCCCCACAATTGCTCAGGACGATGACTCTTTGCTGGTCATCACCTTCTTCCCTCTTTGCTCTGAAGAAAATCCTCATTCTTGCGGCGTTCTGGGGCCTCCACACCCGTATCATAAGCTTCCAGTTTCCTAAACAGCAGCAATTTCAATATCTCTGTCACTTTCTGATCAGGTTCTTTGAAAGGCAAAGCAGTCCAAGCTTTTCTTGTTCCCCATTGCCAGTGCAATGAATCAGGAATGCCAAGCGGAAAGGACACCTACCCGCCACTCCTCCTTACACAACCACACTCCTTCCACGTTGCCACCTTTTCTCTTCACCATTAGATTCACAGGTCCTTTCTGCCATGGGTGGAATGGGGGATTTCTGCCCTAGGTCCACAGAGACAATGGCCTATCACACCTTCTTTCCAAATACCAAAGGCACAAGGACATACAGAAATTTACCGTAATCTCCTGTGGAGATAATGGAAGATGATCATCATCTCAACAGGAATTACATCCTGAAAGTTAGACCCTAGACCTGCTTGTGGGTTTTCCCTGAAATACACAAGAGTCTTGGGTGAAAAGACAACTGGAAACCTGGGAATGTGGACTAGTGCTAGGTATGTCAGAGTCCGTGGCACCGAAGCAAGCAGTCACCTCTGCTTTGGCAGGTAAAATAAAAATCTTGTTCTTGCTCTGATTGCTGACAACAAGCCAAAAAGGAGTCAGGACAACTCCTCTCAGCTTAACTGTAGAACCCTGGAATCTCAAAACCTACCATTCAACTGCTGAAATCAGCAATGCTAGAAACACAAATCTCAAATGGCCGCAACATTTAGAACATAGAACATTTCACCATCCACTCCTCACGGACAAGTCAAGAACTGATTCATATATCTTTTTAAGCTTATTTTTGGATTCACTTCTCATTTCTAATCTGCGTGAATGTACGCGCGTGAGTTTCTCAAACAAACAAGTTCCTTGCATTTACTGGCCAATAAGTTCACTTTCTCTTTTATTCTGGAAAGCTTGGTTAAGTTGGCCCCTTTTAAAACGTACAGGCTGGGTCTGGGAAAAGGTATCCACGAGGAAGGGGATCCTTTTTTTAATTAATCTAGTTGCGACCAACCAACTGAACTAAATTAAAAAAGGGAACCAATTCATGCCCCACCTCCCTCACTCACCCCCTCCATCACCCCACACCCAGGGGCATAACAATTTGGGAGTATCCCAACTGGACTTTTGAAGACTGGGGCTCGGGCAAGATAGTTTCCACAGACGGTTACAAATTTAGCAATCTCGCCCAGGGACCAGGAGTAATGGTGCCACAGAGGAAGGAAGGTATGGGGGACGTGCTCGAGATAATAAGAGATGACAGGGAGAGTAAAGTTAAGTGAGGTCACCAGGACACATCTCCCTCATTCCTCAGGTAGCAAAACCATCGCTGAGAGAACGAGTGGTAGATTCACATTTGTGCATTGTGACCTCAGGATTCATTAGGATGAGATCTTAATTCTGATGTGGAGATTTATTTGTCTCGTGTTTGTGAACCTGCCTCCAGTCACCTGATGAAGGGACTGGCTCCAGAAGCTTGTGATTCCAAATAAACTTGCTGGACATTAACCCTGGTGTTGTGAGACTTCTAACTATCTTAAGTGCTGTTAATGTGCTCATTCTGTGAATTTAATGTCCACAGAGAAACAACAGGGATGTGAGACAAGGGTTGATGCTTTCACCACCATCTAATAAGAACATAAGAAATAGGAGCAGGAGTAGGCCATCTAGCCCTTCGAGCCTGCCCCGCCATTCAATAAGATCATGGCTGATCTGAAGTGGATCAGTTCCACTTTCCCGCTTTCTCCCCACAACCCTTAATTCCCTTGCCAACCAAAAACCTATCTACCCGTGACTTAAATATATTTAGCGAGGCAGCCTCCACCACTTCAACAGGCAGAGAATTCGAGAGATTCACCACCCTTTGAGTGAAGAAGTTCCTCCTCAACTCCATTCTAAACTGCCCCCCCCACCTTATCTTGAGGCTGTGCCCTCCAGTCCTGCTGTCCTTTTTGAGCGGGAAGAATCTCTCTACCTCTACCCTATCCATCCCCTTCATTATCTTATATGTCTCCATAAGATCCCCCCTCATCCTTCTACACTCCAACTAGTACAGACTCAGTCTATTTAGTCTCTCTTCATAGTCCAACCCCCTCATCTCCGGAATCAGCCTAGTGAAACTCCTCTGCACTCCCTCCAAGGCCAAAATATCCTTGCGCAAGTGCAGTAACCAAAACTGCACACAGTACTCCAGCTGCGGCCTCACCAGTGCCCTGTACAGTTGCAGCATGACCTCCCTGCTTTTATATTCTATCCCCCTCGCTATAATGATACGAACACTGCTGTGAATGAAATGTGGAGCAGGCGAGGGCTCTCATTATAAAGTGTATGGCTTGAGTTGTTTAATTATAACACAAGGGAACATAGTTTTAAATTAAGGGGTGGAAATTATAAGACGGATATCAGAGGTAGGTTCTTTACTCAGAGGGTAGTAAGGGCATGGAATGCCCTGCTTGCAGCAGTTGTGGACTCGCCAACTTTAAGGGCGCTCAAATGGTCAGTGGATAGGCATATGGATAACATTGGAATAGTTTAGGTTAGAGGGCCATTAGATTGGTTCCACTGGTCGGCGCAACATCGAGGGCCGAATGGCCTGTACTGCGCTGTAATGTTCTATGTTCTAATGTACAGCTTCAACAAGACATCCCAACTCCTGTATTCAATGTTCTGACCGATGAAACCAAGCATGCCGAATGCCTTCTTCACCACTCTGTGAAAAAAATATTTCTCCTCAATTCTATCTTTAATGGGCAACCCTTATTTTTAAACAGTGACCCCGAGTTCTAGCTTCTCCCACAAGTGGGAACATTCTCTCCACATTCATCTATCAAGATCCCTCAGGATCTTAAATGTTCCAATCAAGTCGCCTCTCACTCTTCTGAACTCCAGCAGATACAGACAAATCTGCCCAACTTCTCCTCACTAGACAAATCCCCCCACTCCCTTACCCCCAATTCCTGCTCCTAGTCTAGGAAACCCTCTCTAAACTGCAACTGTATCTAATGTATTTACATCTTTTCTAACATAAAGAGACCAATTACATACACAATACTCCAGATGTGGTCTCATCGGTGTCCTGTACAACTAAAACATCCAGGCCAGAATTTTACCGTCCTGCCGGCCACAGGAACCGGAACCGGAACCGGCAGGATGGTAAAATTCAGGACCACGGAAAGGCCCGTTGACCTTGGGTGGGATTTTATGGTTTCGGGACAAGCGAGACGGTAAAAGCCCACCCATTATCTTTCTACTTTTATAATCAACTCCCCTCACAATAAATGATAATATTCTATTAGCTTTCCTAATTACTTGCTATACCTGCGTACTAGCCTTTTGTGATTCATGCAGCAGGACACCCAGATTCCTCTGCACCTCCCAGCTCAGCAGTCTCTCACCATTTAGATAATATGTTTCTTTTTTTCCTCCCTGGCAAAATGAACAATTTCGCATTTCTCCACGTTAAACCCCATTTATCAGGTCTTTGCCCACCCACCTAACCTAATACCCCACTGCAGACTTCTTATGTCCCCTCCCAAGATCTTACTGTCCCACCCATTTCTGTAATCATCAAACATAGCAAACTTTAGCAACCAGCCTGTTCAAACAATCCACCTCATTGGATGGATGCAGCAGTATTTCACCTAATAGGCAGAGAGAACCGTCCACAATGAGCTCCAGATTCTTTTCCATCCATCCAGCAGAGGCAGTAGAGAGACGTCAACAAGGTGCATTCTGGGAGAACTTGCCACAGTCACCCTGACTGAAAAATGAGTTGAGGAAAAAATTGTGTCAAGGAGCGGATTATAGTTCATTAGTGACAAGAAGAGCCTGGAGAATTGGGTATAATCTGAGACAAAACATCTTTCAAAAGTTTAATTTAAACGGCAAGGCATGAGTTTGAAGCTGTGGTCAGCTCTTGGTGCTCCATGTGGGAGGCCTGGAACATTTCCAGTGTCTGGGGCCAGCATGTATGAAGACAGTGTCTCCAGCTGGTGCTCCTGGAAGCCCACATGTCAGAGCTGGAGTGGTGGCCTGGGACACTGTGAAGCATCTGCGTGTATCGTGGATAGCACGTATAGAGAGGTAGCCACATCGCGGGCTCATACTCCACAGGAAGTAAGAGAATGGTCTAACTGCCAGGCAGAGCAAGAGAGCTAGGCAGGCAGTGCAGGAATCTCCTGTGGCTATTTCCCTGCAAAACAAATATGCCATTTTAGATACTATTGAGGGGAATGGCCTTTCGGGGAAAACAGGAACAGCCAAATCCATTGCAGCACAGTTGGTTCTGCTGCAGATGGGAGGAGTAAAAACTTTGGGAATGCAATAGTTTTGGGGATTTGACTGTAAGGGGAATGGATAGTCTTTTCTGTGGCCACAATCGAGACTCCAGGATGGTATGTTGCCCCCCTGGTGCTAGGGTCAAGGATGCCCCAGAGCTTCTGCAGGACATTCTGAAGGGGGGGGGGGGGTGGATGAACAGCCAATGGTCTGAGTACACATTGGTACAAATGACCTAGATAAAAAAAAGGATGAGATCCTTAAAGCAGAATATAGGAAGCAGACTGAAAAATAGGAACTCAAAGCTAGTGATCTCAGGACTGATCCCTGTGCCACATGTTAGTCAGAGCAGGATATATAAGGTGAGTACATGGCTGAAATGATGGTGTGAGGGGGAGGGTTTCAGATCCCTAAGGCATTGGGACCAGTTGCGGAAGAGGTGGGATCTGTACAAACTGGACGGGTTACACTGAGGAAGGACATCCTTGCAATAGAGAGAGTATAGTGAATGTTTACCTGGCTGATTCCTGGGATGGCAGGTCTGTTTTATGAAGAAAGACTCAATCAGTTAGGATTATAATCACTGGAATTTAGAAGAGTGAGAGGGGATCTCATAGAAACTTATAAAATTCTAACAGGGTTAGACAGGGTAGATTCAGAAAGAATGTTCCCTATGGGGGGGGGGGGGGGGGGGGGGGGGGGCGGAGTCCAGACAAGGGGTCATAGTTTGAGGATAAGGGATAAATCTATTAGAGCTGAGGGTGGTGAATGTGTAGAATTCACCACCACAGAATGTAGTTGAGGCCAAAGTGTTATCTGATTTCAAGAAGAAATTACATATAGCTCTTGGGGCTAAAGGGATCAAGGGATATGGAAGGAAGGGAGGATCAGGATGTTGAATTTGATGATCAGCCATGATCCAAATGTATAGTGAAGCAGGCTCGACGGGCTGAATGACCTACTCCTGCTTCTAAATTCTGTGTTTCTATCTTTGCTGATTGGCAGTAGGCTCTCATGGTGCAGCTTGTCAAAGGTTTTAATAAAATCCACAGCAATAAACTTTATGCTCCTACTCTGCTTATTTTGTTATTTTATCAGAAATTTCTAAGTTTGAAATAACTTCACCTTTCTACGCTGCTTCTTAAAATTACTAACTTCTTTGATCTCCAAAGAGACTGTCCCCAACAAGAATGTTCCAAGTGACTGATGCGAAGCCAACTGAACAATCATTTCCCCACCCCTTGCCACCCATTCTTCTTTACATAAGGATAATGATATTTACAATTCTAAAGTCCTTCAATAACACCTCCTTTTTGAATTTCCTGCTCTGTATTCCTGCCATTGATTCTGACAGTGCATCATTGAACCCCATTCTTATTCAATTATCCAGTCACCAGTTCTATGAAAAGTTAGGACAAATTATTATAAGTTCAAAGTTTGGCAAGTTACATTTGATGTGGAGATGCCAGCGTTGGACTGGGGTAAATACTGTAAGAAGTCTCACAACACCAAGTTAAAGTCCAACAGCAGAACTCTCCATCACCTGATGAAGGAACAGTGTTCCGAAAGCTTGTGGGGTTTACTAGCAAATAAACCTGTTGGATTTTAACCTGGTGTTGTGAGACTTCTTATTGTAAGTTACATTTGCCCAGAGGAATAATGGCCTTTGGTTGTTGCTTGGTGTGTCTCTGTGTACAGAGCGTTCTAGCCTGTTTACATCTGTCAGCTATAGGCAGCCATTGATTTGATTTGATTTGATTTGAATTATGCTTGTCACATGTATTAGTACACAGCAAAAAGTATTGTTTTTTGTGCACTATACAGACAAACATAGAAAAGGAAAGAATACAGAATGTAGTATTACAATCATAGCTAGGGTGTAGTGAAAGATCAACTTAGTGCGAGGTAGGTCTATTCAAAAGTCTGATGGCAGCAGGGAAGAAGCTGTTCTTGAGTTGGTTGATATGTGATCTCAGACTTTTGTATCTTTTTCCCAATGGAAGAAGGTGAAAGAGAGAATGTCCGGGGTGCGTGGGGTCCTTGATTATGCTGGCTGCTTTTCCGAGCCAGAGGGAAGTATATACAAAATCAATGGATGGGACACTAGTTTGAGTGATGGACTGGGCTTCATTCACAACTCTTTGTAGTTTCTTGCAGTCTTGGACAGAGCAGGAGCCCATACCAAGCTGTGATACAACCAGAAAGAATGCTTTCTATGGTGCATCTGTAGAAATTGGTGAGAAATGTAGCAGACATGCCAAATTTTCTTATTCTCCTGAGAAAGTAGAGGCATTGGTGGGCTTTCTTAGCTATAATATTGGCATGGAGGGACCAGGACAGGTTGTTGGTGATTTGGACACCTAAAAACTTGAAGCTCTCAACCATTTCTACTTCATCTCTGTTGATGTTGACAGGGACAAGAACTCCACTACACTTCCTGAAGTCAGTGACCATCTCCTTCATTTTGTTGATGTGGGGGAGAAATTATTATCAAGTCACCAATTCACCAGATTCTCTGTCTCATTCCTGTACTCTGTCTTGTCAATGTTTGAGATCCAACTGGCTACGGTGGTGTTGTCAGCAAACTTGAAAATTGAGTTGGAGGGGAATTTGGCCACACAGTGTATAAGGAGTATAGTAGGGGGCTGAGAACACAGCCTTGTGGGGCACTGGTGTTGAGGATGATCGTGGAAGAGGCGTTGTTGCCTATCCTTACTGCCTGTGATCTGTGGGTGAGGAAGTCTAGGATCCAGTTGCAAAGGGAGGAGCTGAACCCTAGGCCACAGAGGTTGGAGATAAGTCTTGTTGGAATTATGGTGGTAAAGGCTGACCTGTGGTCTATGAATAGGAGTTTGACATAGGTGTCCTTGTTAACTAGGTGTTCAAGGTTGAGTGCAGGGCCAAGGAAATGGTGTCTGCTGTGGACCTGTAGCGATGGTAGACAAACTGTAGTGGATCCAGGCAATCTGGGAGGCCAGAATTGATTTGTGCCATGGCTAGCCTTTCGAAGCACTTCATAATGATGGGCGTCAGAGCCACTGGATGATAGTCGTTAAGGCACGCTGCATGGTTTTTTTCTTGGTACCGGGATGGTGGCCATCTTCTTGAAGCAGGTGGGGACCTCAGATTGCTGTAAAGAGAGGTTGAAGATGTCTGCAAATACCTCCGCCAGCTGATCCTCACAGGATCTGAGTGTTTGTCCAGTTGCTTTCCATGGGATTGACTTCGGACATCTGCGATGGTGACCTTGAATATAGCTTCATCTGAGGCTTCTGAGGTGAGGGCATGCTCTCACTGACCTCTTGCTCAAAATGGGCATAGGATGCACTGAGCTCATCGGGGAGGTGTAATAACCCCATGTAGGCGAAAGTCCCATCACCAAGTTACTTTATTTACACTATACATCTGTACACAACCAGCTCTTCAGTTGCATTCAGCTGAATGCAGGCTGGGAATCTGACAAACCTGCTTTAAATAGGGAGCATGAGACTCCCTGATTTAACCATCAATTAAAACTCATGAGGTATTTCTTTTTGTGTACCAACCAAATAAACTAACTCAAATTAACTTAGGGACAAATTCAAGGGGGCAACTCCCCAAAAAGAAGGGGACCCGCCCGAATGAAAAATCAAAGTAGAAAGGAAACTTAAAACATAAAATTAAAATGTAATTGGCAGGGTTTATAATACACTGCAGCCCCTGCGCTGCTGGTTAGGGTGCTAAATTCTCCCTCAGTGTACCTGATCAGGCACTGGAGTGTGACAACTAAGAGATTTTCACAGTAACTTTATTGCAGTGTTAATGTAAGCCGACTTATGGCACGGATAAATAAATTAATGGCCTCCTCCTGTTGCTAAAACCACTGAAATATACTGGCTCCAACACTGGTTATAGTCAAGCAAATGCAGACACATGGGACATGAGCTTCCAAGGGAGGGGTAGAGAGGAGAGCAAAATGAATTTGGGATGATTTGGTTGAGCAGCTTGTGTTAGAAAACTCCTCAGAGCGCTTCTGGATGCCAGTGCTAGCCCTTGTCCCAAAAAGCAATAGGCTTTGTTCTAAATTAATCCATCTTAGTGTTGGTCATTGTTCAAGGCTGTTTCAGGAATGGCAAGAGGGCAAATATGTCACTGTGACATTTTGAAATGTGCACACTTAACAGATTTGCTATCAGTGTGGGAATGTTATTTATTGTACAGGTGAAGCCTCAAGGTTTTTCAAGCAGCAATATAACATTCATACAGCGCCCTCAATGTCACTAAAAAGAACGGTGCAATGTGCTTCACACAGGAAGAAACTGGGCCAACAGGAGTGATGGAATTAACGGCTTTAGAACCATAGAACCATAGAAAATTACAGCTCAGAAACAGGCCTTTTGGCTCTTCTTGTCTGCGCCGAACCATTTTTTGCCTAGTCCCACTGACCTGCACTTGAACCATATCCCTCCACACTTGGCTTTGGCCAAAGGTGTGCTGACAAAATTGGTTTTCAGAATTTTCTTTGACCAAGCAGGTAGAAAGAGAGAGGGGGAGGGAGAAAATGACTGAGGGGCGACACAGACTTGCATTTCTATAGCACTTTCATATGAGGAGAGACTAAGTCAGTTAGGATTATAGTCACTGGAATTTAGAAGACTGAGAGGGGATCTCATAGAAACTTACAAAATTCTAACAGGATTAAACAGGGTAGATTCAGAAAGAATGGTGGGGGTGTCCAGAACTAGGGATCATAGTTTGAGGATAAGGGATAAACCTTTTAGAACTGAGATGAGGAGAAATTTCTTCACCCAGAGGGAGGTGAATGTGTGGAATTCACTACCACAGAAAGCAGTTGAGGCCAAAATGTTGTCTGATTTCAAGAAGAAATTAGATATATCTCTTGGGGCTAAAGAGATCAAGGGATATGGGGGAAAGGGGGGGATCAGGATATTGAATTTGATGATCTGCCACGATCAAAATGAATGGCGGAGCAGGCTCGAAGGGTCAAATGGCCTCCTCCTGCCTCTGGTATCTGTTTCTTTCATGACCTCAGGATATTCCAAAGCGCCTGATAGCCAATGTGACATGTAGTCACTGTTGTAAAGTAGGAAATGTGACAACCAATTAGCGCATTGCAAGCTCCCACAAACAACAATGCAATAATGATCAGGTAATCTGTTTTTTAGTGATGTTGGTTGGGGAGAAATATTGGGCAGGATGGCATTATCGACAATTCCCAAATCCCACAAAAGAAATAAAAGCAGTTCTCCTTCGAGCAGACTGGGTTAAGGGATAGGGTTTCAGTGGTGGAAGGGAACTGGTTAAAGGTAATTAAAAGGGTGAGACACGAGAGGAGCCGATGCAGTGAGTTGTTGCGACCTGGATCGCACTGACTGAAAGGATGCGGATTTAATAACAAGTTTCAAAAAGAAAATTGGATAAAGATTTCTCAGGGAACAGTTCAAGGGGAAAGATTGGCAGAGTTGAACTAATTAGACAGCTCTTTCAAAGTGCAAGCATGAGTGCAAAGGGCTGAATGGTCTCTTTCAGTATTCTTTCATTCCATGATTCAGTGACACCCGAGGCCATACCTGCTGCATTAAAAAAGCAAAAACCCTTCAATTAAGCTAATTACAGATTCTACATTCGGCACATCCATTCTGTATTCGGCCGTTTGAAGGTTTTTTTGTTCTTCTTTTGGCACAGGTGTACGTTTTTATTTCAGGTTCCTGGCAAAACCCCCTCATTCACTGGCATGCTTCCAACAGACTGAATGCATTGTGAGTTTGAGCAAAGTTTAAAGGGGAAAGGGTGAATGCTTGAACACTTGGAGTGGCTGCAAATGCCTCAGGAAGGTTGTCTGTAAAGGTTAGTAACTCAAACCTGTTATTAAACACAAAACACTGCTACCTTCGTCTCAGTTATGAGGATGTGGGCGTTGCTGGCTAGGTCAATATTTGTTGTCCATCCCTAAATGTCCTTGAGAAAAATGCAGAGAGCCACCTTGCTAAACTGTGGTGCAAACAAAGAACAAACAACAAAGAAAATTACAGCACGGGAACAGGCCCTTCGGCCCTCCAAGCCTGCATCACCACACTGCCTGACTGAACTAAAACCCCCTACCCTTCCAGGGACTATATCCCTCTATTCCCATCCTATTCATGTACTTGTCAAGACGTCCCTTAAAAGTCACTCCCGTATCCGCTTCCATTACCTCCCGTGGCAATGAGTTCCAGGCACCCACTACTCTCTGTGTAAAAAATCTGCCTCAGATAGTTCCTTTAAACTTTACCCCTCACACCTTAAACCTGTGCCCCCTAGTAATTAACTCTTCCACCCTGGGAAAAAGCTTCTGACTATCCACTCTGTCCATGCCTCTCATAATCTTGTAGACTTCTATCAGGTCTCCCCTCAATTTCCGTCGCTCCAGTGAGAACAAACCAAGTTTCTCCAACCTCTGCTCATAGCTAATGCCCTCCATACCAGGCAACATCCTGGTAAATCTTTTCTGTACCCACTCCAAAGCCTCCACATCCTTCTGGTTGTGTGGCAACCAGAATTGAACACTATATTCCAAATGCGGCCTAACTAAGGTTCTATAAAGCTGCAACATGACTTGCCAATTTTTAAACTCAGTGCTCTGGCCCATGAAGGCAAGTATGCCGTATGCCTTCTTGACTACCTTCTCCACCTGCATTGCCACTTTCAGTGACCTGTGTACCTGTACACCCAGATCCCTCTGCCTATCAATACTCTTAAGGGTTCTGCCATTTACTGTATATTTCCTATCTGTATTAGACCTTCCAAAATGCATTACCTCACATTTGTCTGGATTAAACTCCAACTGCCATCTCTCCGCCCAAGTCTCCAACTGATCTGTATCCTGCTGTATCCTCTGATGGTCCTCATCACTATCTGCAAATCCACCAACCTTTGTGTCATCTGCAAAGTTACTAATCAATCCAGTTACATTTTCCTCCAAATCATTTATTTATGTTACAAATCGCAGAGGTCCCAGCACTGATCCCTGAGGAACACCATTTGTCACAGCCCTCCATTCAGAACTGCACCCTCTGTCTTCTTTGACCGAGCCAGTTTTGTATCCACCTTGCCAGCTCACCTCTGCAACTTCACATTCCACATCAAATGCCATGAGGGATTTTGTCAAAGGCCTTACTGAAGTCTATATAGACAAGACCCACTGCCCTCCCCATAGAACATAGAAACTTAGAAGATAGGACTGGGGGGTAGGCCAGGAGTGGGAGAGGCAGGGGGTGAATTTGGGTGCAGAATGTTCCAGGGTCAGGCTATGACTTGCCAATGAACTAGTTGGCTTTTCTACGCACTTTTCTAAAGTGCCACACAATACGACAGAGAAAACCATCACTTTCATCGGTGGCTCAATGTCATTTTTCTCACCTGACGTCAGATTTTGCCAAGATTGGAGATGATTCTGTTCCCTGTCCTTTCATCAATGCCCCACAAGAAAGAAAGGAGGGGGGGATTCCAGTGAGAGATAGGGAGTGAAGGAGATAGATCTGATTGGTGATGGAGGAGAAGAATGGGAGTGAAAAAGCTGAAAAAAGGGAATGAAGGAGGGGAAGTGATGGAGGGGAAGTGATGGAGGGGAAGTGATAGAGGGGAAGTGATAGAGGGGAAGTGAAAGAGGGGAGATGGGAGGCGATGGAGGCGGTGATGGGAGAGATTGCAGGTGAAGGAGAGAAAGATGGGTGTGTGATGGAAGACAGATAGGGTGAAGGAGGGGGAAATGGAGGGATGAAGGGGGAGATGTGAGGAGATGGGGGGAGATTGGGCAATGATGGAAAGGGAGTTGGGACAAATCAATTCCTTCACCATCCCCCACCCCACCCTCCCCATCACTGAATACTGAAGCTTCGCCCGAACTAGCACCACCAGTCCCCCACACCCCACTCAGCGTCTCTCCCCCAACTGCCCCAACTCAAATCTCCACCCCAGGGTCACATGAAGTTTGAAGCATTAAATTGGGGTCAGAGCAGGGAAAGATTTGCAAAGTGCTGTTAGTGTAACATACTGAACACTCACATTTTCTAACAGTGATAATGGATGTGTTTGTAAATCAGTGTGGGCTGAGGTCTGTTCGAGTATTCAGTGACGGGGGGAGGGGTGGCGGGTGGAGGAGTTGAGTTTGTCCCAACTCCCCTTCCATCAACCACCCCCCCAATCTCCCCCATCCCCTCCCTTTCACCTCTCAGTGATGTCCCTACCCTGTAGTAGTAGTGTCCAATCGGCAGCACAGACCTGGCTTACAAAATTTGGGTACTTTTCGGGTTGACTTTGCAATCTAATGAGTGGAGCAGAGCGAGTAACTCATCCAGCAATGTTACATGTTGCTCTTTGGTGTTAGTCTGTAACAATAAATCATCTACATATTGGATCAAGCATTCGGGTTGGGTAAACTTTTTTAGTTTGGTAGCCAGTCACCCGTGAAAGATGGATGTGGAATTATGGAAACCCTGTGGCAGGCAAGTCCAAGTGTATTGCTGTCCCTGGAAGGGACTGGCAAGACCGGTTTAAAGGGATGGACCAGAAGCCATTACTAATATCTAGTACCATGAAAAACTTTGCCTGGACTCCCTGTCTCATCATGGTGACGGGGCTTGTGGCTACTATGGGGGCTGTGAGTGGTCCAATCTTATTTAACACACAGTAGCTGACCGTTAACCTTGTGCTTACAGTATGCATAGGGTGACTGGGACCTTCCATCGGTGGTGGGTGGTGTTGTCCCTCACACCTAGGAGCTGCCCTAACTGGTGGAGTTGGTGGTCCTGGTAGTCTCAGGGACAGTGTATATGGTGGCGGGGGTCTCCTACAATCTCAGGCAAAGTGTCCTGGCTACCTGCAGTTAAAACATGTCCCTCTATCTTTCCCTGGTGGAGCTGTACCTCTCTGGTATTGGTGATCCCCTCTACCCTCGCTTCTCCATACTGGACCCTGGCTAGCCCTCATCAGAAGCATTCTCGCCTCCCTTTCTGACTGTGACACTGGGGCTCCCTGAACTTCCTGTTCCCAGACTCTGGCTAAGCGTCAGAGAACCCATGCTTCATTGTGTGTGGTTTCTGCGAGGTCAAAATTAGTGCAGGCTTTCTTACCTTCCTCTGTGGTGTGTGAGACTAATGTCCCAGCCCATTTGGATGAATCAGCCTCATTTAATCTAGCCCGATCTAATTCCCCATATACTCCTGTGAAGTGGATCCCTAAATGACCGACAAAGGCAGTCGGATGTTCTCCTTTCCCCTGTTTACATTTATTTAACCCATCTACAGGATCCCCTCAATTAAACCCTACCCCGATCAATATCGCTTCCTTCGTTGCGTTTAATGTTCCTTCCCCGACATTTTGAGGGGTTGGCGGGGCAGACCGTACAGACTTGCTTAAGCACAATGACTATCAGCTTCACCTCTTCCCTTTCCTCCAGCCCATTATCTTCTGCTGCCTAACATCCTGAAAGAAACTGTGTGGATCAGCCGATGCCTCAAAAGTTGTGATTTTATTTGTGATTTTGGCCAATTGTGCCACGGTAAACGGGGTTGTGTATGTAACAGCTGGGCCCCGAGACTCTCCTACCCGACGTTCAATCGTCACTGGGTGTATCGGTACTGGAAATGAATCTGGGGGCACAGCGGGTATGACTTCCCCAGTGATGGTGGTGGACCCCAATCCTTGGTTTGTGTAATGTAAAGTCCAGCATCCTCCTTTAAATCTCCCCAATCCACATTCCCTATCTCCTCTTCCTCTACTGTCCCAAAGGTACACATAAATCTGTTCTGAACCGATAATAGGGATTCCAGCTGTGAAATTTCTCACTGGTATTTGGAGTGGTCAGCGGTTTCCTGTCTCTGTTCTTTACTGGCTCGATGTAGCGCTTTTATTACCGCCTGCAGATCAGCGCACTGAGCTTCCAATTGTACTACTGACCGCTCAGCTTCACCTTTGGCCAAGACAGCTCGCTGGGCGTCTGGGTAGGCTCTCTTCTGTTGGATTTGAAAATTACCCAGATGTGATAAATTTGCCTGGTTGGCTCTCTAAATTCATCTACTTCTCTATCCTTTTCGGCTCTTATCTGCTCTATCCCCTCCTGCTGCTGTTCCTTTAGTTTCTTAATCTCCTCCTCCTTTTCCTCCTGTGCCCGCTTCGATTCCTCCAGTTCCTTATGAACTCTGTTTATCTCCTCCTCTGTTCCTAGCAGCTGTCCCAAGCAGCTCACAATGGCAATTTCTTTCTCACTTTTGTCTGCCCGTTTTCCCTGAACTTTCCTTGGATCATCCCAATACTTCTGCCCAATCCCGTCTCAGTATTGGCACAAGACTCTGCCCATAGGGGCTACCCTTTCTTCTTAATAAATTCCCTGATTTTTGCTTCCCATACAGGACACCTCTCTATCTCTGTGCTGTTTCCTGCCATTCTATATTCAACGACAAAGGGTAGGGAGTCGATCGGACTGCAGGACGTTCCGGTCCTAATCCCTCCGGATTCTAATGTAAACCCACGGAGTTTACCCAATCCTCCTTATTAGTAACAATGCATGCACAATAAACGATTTCCTGAAAGCAGTTATTTGTCCAATAAGGAGTTGGCTCTGAGTTTTAGATAATCGTTTAATATAGATTCTGCGGGATTTGATATCGGAGCAACAAAGTTACTTCTTGTCCATGTCCCGGCGGGGCCTGTCGTTTTAGTTCTTGCCCAATTGTCCCAGAGTGCTTTACACATCGCCATTTTAAATGCCCGTTTGGCCACACTCCGTTTCCCCCTCCTTCACTCCATCCTCTGTCAACCCCCCCATCTTCCCCTCCAACACTCCAAGCACAGATCAGGAAACTGGAATTTTAAAGAAACATTTACAAAGATCCCCCTTTCTGGCCATCTCGCAGTAATTCACAGTTAACTAATTACTTTTTGAAATGTAATCATAATGCAGAGAAATTGACAGATTGTGTACAGCAGAATTCCCAAAGCAGCCGTGTGATAAATGAGCTGTTTCTGCGATGCCAAAGTGTCGGAATTCATACCCTGTTGGTCTCTCAGATCCGAAGCACTGATTCCAAGCTGATCTTTGGGTGAGAAGTTCAAAGAGAGTGCAGAAGAGGTTTACCGGGATGTTGCCTGGTATGGAAGGACTGGGGTATGAGGAAAGATTGAAGAAATTGGGGCTCTTTTCCCTTGAAAGACGTCAACTGAGGGGGGATCTAATAGAGGTATATAAGATTATGAAGGGTATAGATAGAGTAAACAGAGGTAAGCTATTTCCTATAATAGAGACGCGTAGGACAAGGGGCCATGGACTTAAGGTGAGGGGGGACAGGTACAACACAGATATTAGAGGGAGGTTTTTCACACAGAGGGTAGTGGGGGTATGGAATGCTCTGCCAAGTAAGGTGGTGGAGGCAAACACGCTAGAGTCATTTAAGAGTAACTTAGACAGGCACATGACTGAGTTGGAGATGGGTGGATATAGGAGATTGTTTTAAATAAGGTTCATTAACATTGGGGCGTCCCTGGTAATGTAAATGGGTATAGTATGATAATAATGTTTTTTCTCTTTTCATTCACAGGTTTTAAGTCGGTCCACCTCGTGTCCGACGAGGGGCATACACGCGATGGGTCGTACTGGGGCTGCTCTTGGTTGTTCGAGATTGGCCTAGTGCTTCATGTCGTTAGTGTGTGCCTAAACTGGACCAGATACTGGGCAAGACGACAGCTCAGTGACTATCACTGATTGCTGTGCAGACACATGGATTTGGGCCAGTGTCTGTGGGAGTTTGCGCATTCTCCCCGTGCTTGCGTGGGTTTTCTCCGGGTGCTCCGGTTTCCTCCCACACCCCAAAGATGTGCTGTTAGGCTGATTGGCAGGAATAAATTGTCCCTAAATCAATTTCCCTCAATCTAGATGGCCATAAAACATTAGACAGGGGTCATGGGTAGAGAGGGGGACTGGTGGTGTTGAGATGGCGGCGCGGGCTCGTTGGACCGAAGGGCCTGTTTCCCGGGCTGATTTTTGTTCTTTGTTCTTTGTTTGAGAATGGGACTGAGCACCATCTACAAGACACAAAGTTAAAGCTTATTTATTAGTGAAATAAGTAAGGCCTACATTAACACTGTACTTAAGTTACTGTGAAATTCCCCTAGTCGCCACACTCCGGCGCCTGTTCGGGTCGATGCACCCTAACCAGCAAGTCTTTCAGGCTGTGGGAGGAAACCGGAGCACCCGAAGAAAACCCATGCAGACATGGGGAGAATGTGCAAACTTCAAGCCAGGAATCAAGTCCGGGTGCCTGGCGCTGTGAGGCAGCAGTGCTAACCGCGGTGCGATCATGCTCTCCACTTGCCTGGAAACACTCAAGAAGCTCAGTACCAACCAGGACAAAGCAGCCTGCTTGATCAGCAACTTAAACATTCACTCCCTTCATCACGGCCGCATAGTGGCAACTCTGTGCACCATTTGCAAGATGCACTGAAGAAACTCGCCAAGTTCCTTCGACAGCACCTTCCAAATCTACGACCTTTACTACCTAGAAGGACAGGACATCAGATGCATGGTTCACCACCATTTGCAAGTTCCCCTTAAAATCATGAGGCATCCTCCTGACTTGGATATATATATAGCTGTTCTTTCACTTTCACTTTGTCAAAGTCCTGGAAATCCCTCGCTAACAGCACTGTGGCTGTCTGAAATGTAATCAGTCTGATGTCACATCCAACTTTCTGTAATCATGGCATAATACTGCCCCTCTGGAGACAGTTCAATAAAGCCTGTCACTGAGAAACCGCTGATGAAACTTTGCAATGTCTAAACATGAAACTTGCTGTCAGGAAGTGGAGATAAAAAAGATTTTTGAAGTGTAGAAATGTTGCAGAGAGGACACAGAATGGAAAAACACATAGAAATGTTTAAATTTGCAAAAAGATGGCTGGAACGGGACAAAGGAAAGTAAACACACACTAACGGTTGCAAATAAATACTGGTTGAGTGAACTTCACAAACTTTGTAAACTTTCCAACCCCAATTCCAGTAGAAATGTTAGGTGCTATGTGGCAAAATTGGCAGTTTTTTTCACTTGCAATGGCAAAACTATGAGTTAACCAGAGCAACTAAAAAGCCAAATCAATGAAAATGGCCACATTTTTAACATGGTTGGGGAGGGACTCCTACAAAATGTACAGCACTCTACATCAAACCAACAAACAAAGAAAAACAGCAGAGATTTTTGAAAAACTTGAATGCACATTTTGAACCCTGAGTGAATGTTACATGCCATAAGCATAGACACGGGTCAAGGGAGGTGTAGGAAAAATGCTTTGTTAAGATGGCGGTGTGGGCTCGTTGGGCCAAAGGGCCTGTTTCCCGTGCTGTGTTGTTCTTTGTTCTTTATATGAATGCTAAACATTCAACACTAGAGCTGAGGAAGGGACAGAAACCAGACAGCAGTGTGTGGCCGCAGTAACACAGCTTGCAGAGTCATGTGAATTCGGACAACTAAAAGATAAACCTGATTAGTGATAGATTAACCTTAGGCTTGCAAGATCCCTCAGTGAGAGAAGGTTTACTGAAAGGTGAGAAACTGAGTCGAAAGAAAGCAATAGGCATGTGTCAAAATATGGAAATTATGAAACGGCACAAGAGCACATGACAGTGCAGACCAAGGGATACATCGTGCAGAGAGATATTCAAGACAGAAAGAGCAGAACAATCGCAGAAAAAGAGCAAATACATTCAAAGAAAAAGAGGGATTACCCAGCATGGGGGAAAGAGGAATTACCCAACAAGAAGCAAATTTGTTTCATTCAGATGGAAAGAAGCAAGGTTTTTACAGATGGCCACTGGAGGTATATCAGCAGTAGAGTCTGATGGATAACTACACCTGATACAACAGCTTGGTTCCATCGAGTCTATAGACAGTGAATGGTTTGTGACTGTTGGAATGATGGCTGCAGAGGGACAGCATCAACCAACAAGAAATTCCACATGGATACTGGTGTCGCATAATGACCTTCACAGGCCTTTGCTAAGTGGCACAAACTGGCAGCCTGAGTATGAAACCTTCGAAAGTGAGGTTCGGGCTATATGATAGCACAATTCTCACAGGCCAGGACGCTCTAGCCTGGGGGGGGGGTTGGTGGTGGTGGTGGTGGCAAACAGTGGCTCCGATCATTGATAGGATGCAACAACCGCTGATCTTATCTGAAGCAAGCCTAAACATGCCAATGGAGAAAGAGCAACAAGAGACTCCAGAGAGAAGGTGACAGAAACTCCAGATAGAGAAAAACAAAAGCCACCAGAGTGAGGAAGGCAGTATTTAAGTTAATTACAAGATAATTGCTGACTACTTTAGTGGAATGAAGCAGTTCAACAGGAAAATCTGCACATCAGAGCTGAACTGGAAGGTCTAAAGCACAAGATTCAAGCTGAGTATATACTCTTGAACACACACAATGAACCCCAGTCTTCAATGAACTCAGTTTTGTGAGATGTGAGAAATGATACTGAGCCACCAGGAGGAAATAATGATCCACAATTCCATAGCTGGCAACTCATAGACAGAAACTTAAAAAAACACACAGCTAGATGTACAGCCAAGCATGTAAAGAAGTTGTAATCCTGAACAACTCCGTGCTGAGTACAGAACCACCATCAATCCCTGAGCTCCATGTGCCCCGCCAACTGAAATGGAGCAGCAGGTCACCAAGGCAACAAGAGCCATGGGAACAGCACTCTCCAGACAAGAAACATCACCTGGAGGAATAGCTTATATCTTTGGTTTGGTATGTCTGAGTTTTGAAATATAATCAGTCTGAAGTCACACCTGGCTTTCCATAAAACACTCCACAAAGGAGCCCTTGAACCAGGATTATTTAAATAAGTTGACTTCAAAAGCAAATGAGCTATTACTTATCTTTGTGTAAGTATTCTCAATTTATCTTAGCCTTCTAATAAAATGTACCCTTCAAGCATCAAGGCAAGTCTGCAAGTAAAACAACTCTGATATTTCAAAAGGAATTAGGGGTCTGACCTCTGCAGAATTCTCCGCAGAACACCGGCTTTTTGAAGAATTATTCTTAAAATCCTGGTGGCAAAATGCAAGAGAGATGGTAGGAAGGTTACTCTTCATGTGAAACACTTGAAGGTGGAACAGAAGGAGGGATTAGTCGGAGCTGGTCTCAAAGAAGTTACAATACAATTGGGGACATTAAGAAGCAGATTCCTTCCCACAGAGAACAAGGTATAGAAATAATTACCTCGAACATCACCAAGAACAACAAAGGCAGATAGGAAAAGGTAAATGCTTTTTAGTCAATGTTTGGGGTGTTGGCTAAACTTTAGTAACAATAGTTATGACTATTGTGACTATGTCATGTGTGGGACTCTCTGGTTGCAGACATCAGAAGACAGTTCAATAAAATCCTCACTGAGAAGACACTGAGAAGTGTTATAGCCTTTGCAGTCTTTCAACATGAAACAGTGAGGAGGCAATGGCCTAGTTATTATGGCTAGACCATTAATCCAGAAACTCAGCTAACGTTCTGGAGACCTGGGTTCGAATCCCACCACGGCAGATGGTGGAATTTGAATTCAATAAATAATACCTGGAATTAAGATGACCATGAAACCATTGTCAATTGTCAGAAAAACCTCTCTGATTAATTAATGTCCCTTTAGGGCAGGAAATAAGACATAGGAACAGAATTAGGCCCATCGAAATCTGCCATCCCCACCTGGTCTGGGCTCCATGTGATTCCAGAGCCACAGCAATGCGGTTGACTCTCAACTGCCCTCCAAGGGCAATAAGGACAGGCGATAAATGCTGGCCAGTCCGCGACACCCATATCCTACGAATGAGTATGAAATAATCTACATCATGAGAACTACAGTGGTTCAAGAAGGTGATTCACCCATCACCTTCCCAAAGACAATTAACACAATTGGGGATAGGCAATAAATACTGGTGTTGTCAGTATCATGATGTGGGTATGCCGGCGTTGGACTGGCATAAACACAGTAAAAAGTCTGACAACACCAGGTTTTAGTCCAACCTATTTATTTGATAATATACTCACAAGCTTTCGGGGTTAGTCCCTTCGTCAGGTGAATGGAGAGTTCTGGCCTCAGACAGAGCATATAAAGCACAGACAGTTTAGAGATTACTGATTAGAATGCGAATCCTTACACCTAACCTGCTGTTCAAGACCTGAAGTGGCTGATAATGTGAGTGGAAGGAGCACTGATCACAGTTTAAAGAGATGTGTATTGTCTCCAGACAGTACAGTAAGTGAGGTTTTGCAAACCCAGGCAAGTCACGGGGGTTACAGATAGTGCGACATGAACCCAAGATCCCTGTTGAGACCGTCCTCATGTGTGCGGAACTTGGCTATCAGTCTCTGTTCAGTGACTCTGCGCCGTCGTGTGTCGTGAAGGCCGCCTTGGAGAATGCTTACCCGAAGGTCAGAGGCTGAATGCCCGTGACCACTGAAGTGTTCGCCAACAGGAAGGGAACAGTCTTGCCTGGTGACTGTCGAGCGATGTTCATTCATCCGTTGTCGTAGCGTCTGCATGGTCTCCCCAATGTACCATGCTTCGGGACATCCTTTCTTGCAACGTATCAGGTAGACAATGTTGGCCGAGTTGCCACACCCCCACTTCTTGCTTTCAGACAACCACACAACCTCAAACAGACCATTGTTCGCAGCAAACTACCCAGCCTTCAGGAGAACAGTGACCACAATACCACACAACCCTGCCACAGCAACCTCTGCAAGACATGCCGGATCATCGACATGGATACCATCATCACACGTGAGAATACCATCCATCAGGTACATGGTAAATACTCTTGCAACTCGGCCAACATTGTCTACCTGATACGTTGCAAGAAAGGATGTCCCGAAGCATGGTACATTGGGGAGACCATGCAGACGCTACGACAACGGATGAATGAACATCGCTCGACAGTCACCAGGCAAGACTGTTCCCTTCCTGTTGGCGAACACTTCAGTGGTCACGGGCATTCAGCCTCTGACCTTCGGGTAAGCATTCTCCAAGGCGGCCTTCACGACACACGACAGCGCAGAGTCGCTGAACAGAGACTGATAGCCAAGTTCCGCACACATGAGGACGGTCTCAACAGGGATCTTGGGTTCATGTCGCACTATCTGTAACCCCCGTGACTTGCCTGGGTTTGCAAAACCTCACTTACTGTACTGTCTGGAGACAATACACATCTCTTTAAACTGTGATCAGTGCTCCTTCCACTCACATTATCAGCCACTTCAGGTCTTGAACAGCAGGTTAGGTGTAAGGATTCGCATTCTAATCAGTAATCTCTAAACTGTCTGTGCTTTATATGCTCTGTCTGAGGCCAGAACTCTCCATTCACCTGACGAAGGGACTAACCCCGAAAGCTTGTGAGTATATTATCAAATAAATAGGTTGGACTAAAACATAAGAACATAAGAACATAAGAAATAGGAGCAGGAGTAGGCCATCTGGCCCTTCGAGCCTGCCCCGCCATTCAATAAGATCATGGCTGATCTGTCGTGGCTCAGTTCCACTTTCCCGCCCTCTCCCCATAACCCTTAATCCCTTCTCTTATCAAAAACCCATCAACCCGCTTCTTAAAAATATTTAGCGAGGCAGCCTCCACCACTTCAACGGGCAGAGAATTCCAGAGATTCACCACCCTTTGAGTGAAGAAGTTCCTCCTCAACTCCGTTCTGAACCGCCCCCCCTTTATCTTGAGGCTGTGCCCCCTAGTCCTACTGTCTTTTTTGAGCGGGAAGAGTCTTTCCACCTCTATCCTATCCATCCCATTCATCATCTTATACGTCTCAATGAGATCTCCCCTCATTCTTCTAAACTCTAACGAGTACAAGCCTAGTTTATTCAGCCTCTCCTCATAGCTCAACCCCCTCAACTCCGGTATCAGCCTAGTAAACCTCCTCTGCACTCCCTCCAAGGCCAAAATATCCTTGCGCAGGTGCGGCGCCCAAAACTGCACACAGTACTCCAGCTGCGGCCTCACCAATGCCCTATACAGCTGCAGCAAGACCTCCCTACTTTTATATTCAATCCCCCTCGCTATGAAGGCCAGCATCCCATTCGCCTTCCTGACCACCTGCTGCACCTGCAGGCTGGGTTTTTGCGACTCATGCACAAGGACCCCGAGGTCCCTCTGCACCGTCGCCTGCTGCAGTTTTTCGCCACGTAAGTAATAGTCCTTCCTACCATTCTTCCTACCAAAGTGGACCACCTCACACTTGCCAACATTAAATTCCATTTGCCATTTCCTGGCCCATTCGCCCAGCCTATCTAGATCCTTCTGCAGACTCTCCACACCCTCCGCACAATTTGCCTTTCCCCCAATCTTGGTGTCATCAGCAAATTTCGACACCCTACACTCGGTTCCCTCCTCCAGATCATCTATATAAATGGTAAATAGCTGAGGCCCCAGCACCGACCCCTGGGGCACCCCACTAGTCACCAACCGCCAATCCGAATAGCACCCATTGACCCCCACTCTCTGCCTCCTATTTGACAACCAATCCTCTATCCACGCTAACACCCTACCCCCAACTCCATGTCCTCTGACCTTCTGCAGTAACCTCTTGTGAGGTACCTTATCAAACGCCTTCTGAAAATCCAGAAAGACCACATCCACCGGCTCTCCTCTATCCACCGCCCTAGACACATCCTCATAGAACTCCAGTAAATTTGTCAGACACGACTTCCCTTTAATGAAACCGTGTTGCGTCTGCCCTATCAAGCAATTCCCTTCAAGATGCCTCGCAATTTCCTCCTTAATGACGGATTCTAACATTTTACCTACCACAGACGTTAAACTAACCGGCCTGTAATTCCCCGCCTTTTGCCTGGCACCCTTCTTAAACAACGGCGTAACATTAGCCGTTTTCCAATCCTCCGGCACTTCCCCGGAATCCAGCGACGTCTGGAAAATAACCACCAAGGCATCCACTATCACCTCCGCCATTTCTTTCAGAACCCTCGGATGCATTCCATCCGGTCCTGGGGACTTGTCCACAATCAGCCCCTCCAGTCTGTTGCGCACCACCTCTCTAGTAACAGTAATGTCATTAAGACCCTCCAGTCCTACCACCTTTCCATCGCTAACACCCGGCAAATTATTCACGTCCTCCTCCGTGAAGACAGAAACAAAAAAGTTATTCAAGACCTTAGCCATATCCCCATCCCCTACCACTAGGTCCCCTTTCTCATCCGCTAAGGGACCAACGTTCACCCTAGCCAGCCTCTTCCTTTTTATATATTTATAAAAACTCTTGCTATCCTTTTTTATATTAAGCGCTAGCCCAGCTTCATAGCTTCTTCTACCCTCCTTTATCAACTTTTTTGTCAATCTTTGTTGACATTTAAACCTCTCCCAATCCTCTTCTCGCCCACTGCTCTTAGCTACTCTAAATTCCTCCGCTTTTAATTTAACACTTTCCTTCACCTCCTTCGTTATCCACGGCTTATTACCTCTCTTCCTACTGTCCTTTTTAACCATCGGAATAAATTTCTGCTGAGCACCAAGAAAGATCTCCTTAAAGATCCTCCACTGCTCCTCAGCAGACCTACCTTCCAACGCGCTCCCCCAGTCCACATTCGCCAATTCTTCTCTCATCCTACCGTACTCCCCTCTATTCAAACAAAGGACACGTGTCCGGGAACCCACTTTCTCCTCCTCCATCTGCAACAGAAACTCCACCATACAATGATCACTCTCTCCAAGAGGATCCTTCACCTCAAGGTCCCTAATTCTACCCGCCTCATTACATAGCACCAGATCCAAGATAGCTCGCTCCCTCGTCGGCTCCAACACACACTGTTCCAGGAAACTATCCCGGCAGCATTCCAAGAACTCCTCCTCGAGCCCACCTCGTCCAACATGGGTCGACCAATCAATATGCAGATTGAAATCCCCCATAACTACTGCCGTCCCATTCCTGCACGCCGCACTTATTTGCGCGTTAACAGCCCGCCCCACCTCCAGATCATTATTCGGGGGCCTATAGACGACACCCACCAGCGTCTTCCTCCCTTTGCTGTTCCTAATCTCCACCCACAACGATTCCACTTTCTGCTCTTTGGCTCCGATATCATCCCTTGCTACCACCTTGATGCTGTCCTTAATCAGCAGAGCTACGCCACCCCCTCTTTCCTCCTGCCTATCCTTCCTAAACACTTGATAGCCCTGTACATTCATCTCCCAGTCCCTGTCACCTTGCAGCCACGTCTCTGTAATGGCCACCAGATCGTATCCATTTGTGTCGATCTGCGCCACCAGCTCATCCACTTTATTCCGAATGCTTCGTGCATTCAGATAAAGCGCTTTCATCCCAGCCTTCTTCTGGACCCTATTTGCCGTAACGCCACCACTTGGGACATCCTCAGCCTCTTCCCTTACCTGTACCCTATCCTTAACTGTAGACCTCCTAACATCACCTACCCTCGCACCCTCCCCCCCCCTAATTAGTTTAAAGCCCTGTCTACAGTCCTCTTTACTCGATTCGCCAGCACTCTGGTCCCAGCACGATTCAGACCAACCCCATCCCGCCCGAACAAGTCCCACCTACCCCAATACTGGTGCCAATGCCCCATAAATTCGAACCCATTCCTCCCACACCAATCTCTGAGCCACCCATTCACTTCCTTTATCCTGTCAACCCTACGCCCGTCTGCACTCAGTTCAGGCAGTAGCCCAGAGAAGACCACCTTGTCGGTTCTACTTTTTAATTCCATTCCCAGCTTCTCATACTCCCTCCCCAGATCCTCAGTCCGCACTTTGCCTACGTCGCTGGCACCCACATGTACCACCACAACTGGGTTCTCACCCTCCCACTCCAGATTCCTCTGCAGCCCAGCTGCGACATCCTGTACCCGAGCACCAGGCAGACAACACACCCTTCTGTGCACTTTGTCATTGTGACAAAGGACAGTGTCAATACCCTTCACCCCACTATCCCCAATCACTACTACGTTCCTTTTCTCCTTCTCTTTGCCTATGTCCTGCTGCATCACTGTACCGTGTGCAGTTTGCTCACCAACCTCACCTGCCTCGTCCTCTTCCAGAGTGGAAGCAAGAACCTCAAACCTGTTATGCAGATTAAGAGGCTGAGGCCTCCGCTCCTCACCCCCCTTCCTCCTCCCAGCAGCCCCCTTTTGTTCCTGACCATTAGATTTAGACAGTCTAGAGGGGGTGGATGTCACTTGCACCCCATTGACAATGACACCCTCTCTCCCCCTGATGAGCCTCAGTGTCTGTAGCTCAGAGGCCAGCTCATCCACCTTGAGCTGGAGCTCCTCCAGCAACCTGCACTTACTGCAGACATGGTCTCTGGGAAGGACCCTGGGGTCCACCAGTTCCCACATCATACAGGAACCGCACATCACATGTCCCTCCATTATTCAATATAATTTGTTGTGGGAAAAATTTTTTCCTTGTTTTTTGCTGTAGTAGTTTTGAAAAAAAAATTTTTTTTTTCCTTGTTCTTTCCACCTGGCCTTTTTACCTTCCAGCCCTTTTTGATATTAAGCCCTAATAGCTCACTCTGCTTCCCTCTCACTCCGCTGCCCGCTCCGACGCTGCCCGCTATCTACACCAGGCCTCCTTTTAAACTTGGCGCTGATTTAAAGCTGATGGGCCACAACTGCCTGATAATCACTCCCTCACAATTCTTAAAGCAGTAAATACAATAAGTAAATGCTTTAAACAGTTCTACAAAGAACAAAGTGCTTTAAACTTATTTTAAACAGGTTTTTAACAGGTAAAGTCTTAGCTTTCTCTCTGATGCTCCTTCCTCGTCTGCTCCAGCAAACAATGTGCCTGGTGTTGTCAGACTTTTTACTGTGTTGTCAGTATCACCAGCATCCCATGAACAAACATCCAGCTAAAGCTATTCATTGCCCTGCATTGCCTCTGAGAAATCCATCATAAATGCCACATGGTATTCTAACAAAACCCTCATTCCCCATTCAATTTCCAATCTCCAAATTTCTGCAAGGAATCAAGAATGGGGACATTGTGATTCTGATGAATGTGCTAAGTTGAGGTCAACTTGGGTCCCTTTAAATGGTGAACTAACAGTTTCAGAGTGTATCATTTTGTTGTTGTGAAATAGCTTGTGATTTCCAAATGGTCAGAAACACCATTTGTACATCACAAGCTCGTTTGCAATGTACTAACTTTGGAAAGGACCACAGAAGCAATAAAGAGGATATGGGACTTACACATAATTATTCTTTGAATTTTGACAGTAAATATACTTTGGTACCTAGACTGTGGTGATGCACTTGCTGCAGAATTCACTAAAATGCTTCAAATTGGTGGAAAAATTGTCACAGAGTCTCTGTCTAACAATAACACAAGGCGGGGAAGATCCTTAACACAGACATCACAGATGTCTGCAGACAGGAACACAGACTGAACTTTGGAAGTGAGACGGGAGCAACAAGTAGTTTCAATATGATGAGAGATTGTGGTGGAACGGCTGGTCAAGGGAATAACCTTGGGAAACTTCAAGAGGAGATTTGAGAAATGCTTGTGTCAGCAGTTGATTATCCGGCCAGAATTTTCCAGCTGATTATGCTGATGAGATTCTCCGGTCCTGGTGTACTTCCTTCTGTGTCTTTCCCAAAAGCATGGGATAGCTTCAGTCAGAATTCCCATTGGCAGTGTCAGGACCTTGGTGGATGGTGACTAGTGGAGTGCCCCAGGGATCGGTGCTGGGGCCTCAGCTATTTACCATTTATATAGATGATCTGGAGGAGGGAACCGAGTGTATGGTGTTGAAATTTGCTGATGACACCAAGATTGGTGGAACGGCAAATTGTGCGGAGGGTGTGGAGAGTCTGCAGAAGGATCTAGATAGGCTGGGCGAATGGGCCAGGAAATGGCAAATGGAATTTAATGTTGGCAAGTGCGAGGTGGTCCACTTTGGTAGGAATAATGGTAGGAAGGATTATTACTTACGTGGAGAAAAACTGCAGCAGGCGACGGTACAGAGGGACCTCGGGGTCCTTGTGCATGAGTCGCAAAAACCCAGCTTGCAGGTGCAGCAGGTGGTCAGGAAGGCGAATGGGATGCTGGCCTTCATCGCGAGGGGGATTGAATATAAAAGTAGGGAGGTCTTGCTGCGGCTGTATAGGGCATTGGTGAGGCCGCAGCTGGAGTACTGTGTGCAGTTTTGGGCGCCGTACTTACGCAAGGATATTTTGGCCTTGGAGGGAGTGCAGAGGACGTTTACTAGGATGATGCCGGAGTTGAGGGGGTTGAGCTATGAGGAGAGGCTGAATAAATTAGGCTTGTACTCGTTAGAGTTTAGAAGAATGAAGGGAGATCTCATTGAGACGTATAAGATGATGAATGGGATGGATAGGATAGAGGTGGAGAGACTCTTCCCGCTCAGAAAGAATAGTAGGACTAGGGGGCACAGCCTCAAGATAAAGGGGGGGCGGTTTAGAACGGAGTTGAGGAGGAACTTCTTCACTCAAAGGGTGGTGAATCTCTGGAATTCTCTGCCCGTTGAAGTGGTGGAGGCTGCCTCGATAAATATATTTAAGACGCAGGTTGATGGGTTTTTGATAAGAGAGGGGATTAAGGGTTATGGGGAGAGGGCGGGAATGTGGAACTGAGCCACAACAGATCAGCCATGATCTTATTGAATGGCGGGGCAGGCTCGAAGGGCTAGATGGCCTACTCCTGCTCCTATTTCTTATGTTCTTATGTTCTTAAGTCTTGCCGCTCAGTAAAGCACCCAGAGAATCTCACCCTCTGTTTCCCTTGGAATCATAGAATGATATTGAATGATAGGACGAGGCCACTTGGACCATTCTGTCTATTCCGACTACTAAAAGAGTTATCAGTTTTGCCCCTTCTCTTTGCACTTGGCCCAAAATCTTTATTCTTTCCAAGAATTTGGCAGTATGTTGGCACAGTGGTTAGCACTGCTGCCTCACAGCACCAGGGACCCGGGTTCAATTCCAACCTTGGGTCACTGTCTGTGGGGAGTTTGCACCTTCTCTCAGTGTCTGCTTGGGTTTCCTCCAGGTGCTCTGGTTTCCTCCCACAGTCCAAGGACGTGTGAGTTGAGGGGATTGGGGGGTAAATATGTATGATTTAGAGGGTAAATATGTGTGATTAGGGGATAAGTAGGTGGGATGCCCCACTGGAGAGTTGGGATAAACAGCCTGCTTTTGCAATGCAGGGATTTTGTGATTTCTAATCTATCCGATTCGTCCTTTGGAAGTTCTATTGAAAGTGCTTCCAGTAGCCTTTCACACAGCACATTCCATATCACAATCACTCGCTGCGTGAAAACAGTCTCCTCATCGCCACTGATCTGTTGCAAGTTGGTAACCGAGCTGCAGAGTTTTTGGATATCCTTAAGTTTCTAAAGGGTAGAATGTGGGAGATCAGCCAATAGTGGAACAGTCACAGGCCAAGACGTAACAAAGGCATGAATGAGGCTTTCATAATTGGTAATTAAATGTCTCTGTGATCTGGAGGGCTTCAGTGACGCTGAAGTATGTCTCCACTTCCAGTATAAACAAGACCACAATTCAAGCAGTTCCTTCATTTTTCAGAGTTAATGGTGGCTTTATGTTTTTTTTTGCTCAAACTTCACCTTCTTGGTGCTTTCAGCCCTTTCTGGGTGGGCTTACATGAAGAAGGTTCTGTATTATCGGGTTTGTTGTTCTGAATCTGATGGTTGCATTAAAAGATTATCCATATCTGATGTCTGACATGTGTATTTCGCCAGGAGTTTTCCCTGCTCTTTGTTATGTATCTTGCTCCTGTAAAGCTCGCTCTCATATCTCATGCAAAGAAGCATTTAGAGAATCCTAAATTTACATTGGGCTGGATTCGCCGACCTCGCCCCTGCTGGGATTATCCAGTCCGTGGCTGTGAACGGAGATTTGGCTGAGTGCCAAATTCTCCATTCTCGCTGTCAGTTGTAGCGGGGCCGTGCAAGACCAGAGAATTCCGGCCATTATGGACCCATTTGCTGACCACCATTTGCTCCACCTGAATCATAGAACCCTACAGTGCAGAAGGAGGCCATTCAGCCCATCGAGTCTGCACCAAGCACAATTCCACCCAGGTCCTATCCCCATAACCCCATGCATTTACCCTAGCCAGTCCCCCTGACACTAAAGGGTAATTTTAGCATGGCCGATCCACCTAACCTGCACATCTTTGGACTGTGGGAGGAAATTGGAGCACCCGGAGGAAACCCACGCAGACTCGGGGAGAATGTGCAGACTCCACACAGACAGTGACCCGAGCTGGGAACCGAATCTCTGGCGCTGTGAGGCAGCAGTGCGAATCACTGTGCCACCGTGCAGCCCCTATTAAACTTGAGTTGCTAACTATGTATTTATTATTCATTACTCTCAGAGTTTGTTATCTCCAGATTTCACAATGCAAGTACAATCCTGGCTGCTCTCCATCTTCTTCCCTCCTCAATACTCTGCTGACTATGTCCTCGCTCACACCAGGAAGAAACCATTGAAGACAAGAATAATTATTTTATGTAGGGAGATGCTTTGATGGGGAATGAAGGGGTGATGAAAGCAGCCTGGCTGACAACCACTGGACAATTGCCACGATAGGATTACGTTATTTTAATATTTCAAACTAATAAGGCCATGGATGCGCAATGAACAAACAAATATCATCCTCCGTTTTTCCCGATGCTGATACAGAACAGACCCAAGTCAGAAGTGAAAAATTACTCAATCAGCAGGACATCACGGATCAACTCATAATGAACCCCAGCTGGAGTGGGAGACATCTCCACTCTGGCAAAGTTTAAAATGGAGAAATAAACAGTGAAACTTGAGTCACCAGTCTAAAGATGATTCAGAGTCTTACACAGGCCATATTTCGAAAAATGTTACCCCTCAATTGTTGCTCTCATCTCTCAAGGTAAAACTTCTGTTAGTCTGACGTGTTAACCGCATGAACGAGAGCGAGTTTAAAAGGCCAAGATTGTGAATGTACTGCCTGAAAGGGTGGTGCACGGGAAAAATAAAACCACAGCATTTACAGATAAGGCCATTCAGCCCATCCTGCTTGAATTGGTGCTATCACTTCAACTTGAGCTGTTTACCCTGATCCCATATCCTTACCCTTTCACTGTATCATGGAATGACACAGACCATAAAGAGGCTACCTGACCAACCAATGAGCAGTTCAACTCATCCCACTCCCCGGCCTTCTGCCCTCAGCTCTGAAATGTTTCCTCTTTCAATTATTTATCCATTTATCAGTTATTTAGACACGGAGAGATTGTTTTCGCTGGTGGAGAAATGTCAAACCTGGAGGGCACCATCTCAGGATGATGGGGCTGATTGTTTCAAACTGAGATGAGGAGAAATTTTTTCGCTCAAAGGGTTGTGAATCCTTGGAATTCCCTACCCCAGAGGGATGTGCTTGCGCAGTTGGTAAGGGTGAGATCGACAGATCTTTGGTCTCTCAGCTGAAGCCCAAAATCAGCCATGATCGCATTGAATGACGGAGCAGGCTCGATGGGCTGAGTGGTCTACTCCTGCTCCAATTTCTTGAGAATTCTCATTGAATCAGCTTCCACTGCTCTTTCAGACCAACCATTCAAGACTGTGTCATTTTAAATTCATCATTTTCCAATTCTCTTTCAAGTGATTAACATCTCAGAATAACACCATTTCTTTTTGGCCTTGAAAATTGATAAAATAGCTTCCCTTGGGGTATTCTTGAGAGCTCTTTCCAGAATTGAGGAGATACAGCCAGGAGAGATTGAAGGCAGTCAGTGCATTAGACGTTGGAAAGTCTAGAATGATAAATACTAAGTGCGAAGTAAATACAAGCCTGATTTTAATGTTAATTCTTGTGATAAAAGAAACAAAGTTTTATGAACATACAAAATGCTCACAAGTGTTCAACGGCATGGTGGCACAGTGGTTAGCACTGCTGCCCCTCAGTGCCAGGGACCCAGGTTCGATTCCTGGCTTGAGTCACTGTCTCTGTGGGGTTTGCACATTCTCCCCGTGTCTGCGTGGGTTTCCTCTGGGTGCTCCGGTTTCCTCCCACACCCCAAAGATGTGCAGGTTAGGTGAATTGGGCGGGCTAAATTCTTCCTCAGTGTTCCCAAACAGGCACCAGAGTGTGGCAACTAGGGGATTTTCACAGTAATTTCATTGTAGTGTGAATGGAAACCTACTTATGACTAATAAATAAACTTAAAACAAAATTGTTTTTGGAGTAAGAGATGATCAGTGAAAATACAGGAGTAAAATGAAGGCCAGGGATAAGATAGAAATTGTCCTGGATGTTAATTTTATAATTTGTTTTTATCCTTTTCTTGTCAAATACTGTGGGCATGTCGCCTAAGCCCAGCATTTATTGGCCATTCCTAATTGTCCTCGAGAAGGTGGTGGTGGCTCAACTTCTTGAACCGCTGCAGTCGATGTGCTGTAGGTACATCTACGGCGCTGTTAGGGAGGGAATTCCAGAATTTTGACCCAGTGACGGGAAAGGAATGGCCGATATATTTCCAAGTCAGGATGGTGAGTGGCTCGGAGGGGAATCTCCAGGTGGTGGTGTCCCCGTGTATTTGCTGCCTGTGTCCCTCTAGATGGTAGGGATTCTGTATTTTTAAGTTGCTGTCGAAGGCGCCTTGTTGAGTTGCTGCAGTGATGTTGAACATGGTACACGCTGCTGCCACTTTGCATCACTGCTGGTGGCAGTGAATGCTTAAGAAGAAAGAACAAAGAAAATTACAGCGCAGGAACAGGCCCTTCAGCCCTCTGAGCCTGCACCGACCATACTGTGCGACTGAACTAAAACCCGCTACCCTTCCAGGAACCATATCCCTCTATTCCCATCCTATTCATGTACTTGTTAAGACGCCCCTTAACAGTCACTACTGTATTCACTTCCATTACCTCCCCCGGCAACGAGTTCCAGACACCCACTACTCTCTGTGTACAAAATCTGCCTCGTACATCTCCTTTAAACCTTGCCCCTTGCACCATAATCCTGTGCCCCCTAGTAATTGACTCTTCCACCCTGGGAAAAAGCTTCTGACTATCCACTCTGTCCATGTCCCTCATAATTTTGCGGACTTCCATCAGGTCTCCCATCAACCTCTGTCATTCCAGTGAGAACAAACCAAGTTTCTCCAATCTCTCCTCATAGCTAATGCCCTCCACACCAGGCAACATCCTGGTAAATCTTTTCTGTACCCTCTCCAAAGCCTCCACATCCTTCTGGTAGTGTGACAACCAGAATTAAACACTATATTCCAAGTGCGGCCTAACTAATGTTTTATAAAGCTGCAACATCACTTGCCAATTTTTAAACTCAATACCCCGGTCGATGAAGGCAAGCATGCCGTATGCCTTCTTGACTACCTTCTCCACCTGCATTGCCACTTTCAGTGACCTGTGTACCTGTACACCCAGATCATAGAACATAGAACATAGAACACTACAGCACAAACAGGCCCTTCGGCCCACAAGTTGCGCCGACCACATCACCTACCAACCTACAGACCTATCTATAACCCTCAATCTCATTAAACCCCATATACTCATCCAGAAGTCTTTTAAAAGACCCCAGCGAGTTCGCCTCCACCACCACTGACGGCAGCCGATTCCATTCACTCACCACCCTCTGAGTGAAAAACTTACCCCTAACATCACTTCTGAACCTCCCTCCCCGCACCTTAAATCTGTGTCCTCTCGTAGCGACCATTTCAAACCGGGGAAATAGCCTCTGAGAGTCCACCCTATCTATCCCTCTCAACATTTTGTAAACTTCTATCAGGTCGCCTCTCAACCTTCGTCTCTCCAGGGAAAAGAGTCCCAGCTCCCTCAACCTAACTTCATAAGGCATGCCTCCCAGTCCAGGCAACATCCTTGTAAATCTCCTCTGCACCCTTTCAATAGCTTCTACATCTTTCCTATAGTGAGGCGACCAGAACTGCGCACAATACTCCAAATGAGGCCTGACAAGGGTCTTATAAAGTTCCAGCATTACCTCCCGACTCCTAAACTCAATCCCTCGATTAATGAAGGCCAGTACACCATACGCCTTCTTGACCACCTCCTCCACCTGCGAGGCCGATTTAAGAGTCCTGTGGACCCGGACCCCAAGATCCTTCTGCTCCTCAACACTACTCAGACTTCTGCCCTTAATAGTGTACTCGTTCATCCCGTTGGTTCTGCCAAAATGGACGACAACACATTTATCCGCGTTGAAGTCCATCTGCCACTTCTCCGCCCAGTCCTGCATCCTATCTATGTCCTGCTGCAACTTTTGCCATCCTTCCAGATCATCCACAACACCACCGACCTTCGTGTCATCAGCGAACTTACTTACCCATCCCTCCACTTCCTCATCCAGGTCATTTATGAAAATGACAAACAACAAGGGTCCTTTGCCTATCAATACTCCTAAGAGTTCTGCCATTTACTGCATATTTCCTACCTGTATTAGACCTTCCAAAATGTATTACCTCACATTTGTCCAGATTAAACTCCATCTGCTATCTCTCCAGCAAAGTCTCCAACTGATCTATATCCTGCCGTATCCTCTGATGGTCCTCATCGCAATCCGCAAATCCACCAATTTTTGTGTCGTCTGCAGACTTACTAATCAAACCAGTTACATTTTCCTCTAAATCATTTATATATATTACAAATAGCAAAGGTCCCAGCACTGATCCCTGAGGAACACCACTTGTCACAGCCCTCCATTCAGAAACACACTCTTCCTCTGCTACCTTCTGTCTTCTTTGACCGATGTGGATATGCTGGCGTTGGACTGGGGTAAACACAGTAAAAAGTCTGACAACACCAGGTTTAAGTCCAACCGATTTATTTGATAGTAAACTCACTAGTTTTCGAGGTTTCCCTCTTCTTCAGGTGAATGGAGCGTTCTGGCCTCAGACAGAGCATATAAAGCAGACAGTTTAGAGATTACTGATTAGAATGCGAATCTTTACACCTAACCTGCTGTTCAAGTCCTAAAGTGGCCGACAATGTGAGTGGAAGGAGCACTGATCACAGGTTAAAGAGATGTGTATTGTCTCCAGACAGTACAGTAAGTGAGGTTTTGCAAACCCAGGCAAGTCACGGGGGTTACAGATAGTGCGATAGTCACACTATCAGTGATGGTAATGTCATTGAATATCAAAGGGAGATAGTTAGATTCTCTTTTGTTGGAGATGGTCATTGCCTGGCACTTCTATGGTACAGATGTTGTTTGCTACTTGTCAGCCAAGCCTGAATATTGTCCAGGTTTTGCTACATTTAGACATGGACTACTTCAGTATCTGAGGAGATGTGAATGATACTGAACATTGTTCAATCATCAGTGAACATTCTCACTTCGAACCTTATGATGAACCTTATTATCATTAATGAGGCAGCTGGAGATGGTTGAGTCTCGGACCGTCCTAGACACAACTCCCGCAGTGATATCCTGGAGCTGAGTTAATGGCCTCCAACCACCACAACCATTTTCCATTGCGTTGAGCGTGACTCCAAAGAACTTTCCGTCTTATTCCTATTGATTTCAGTTTTACTGGGGCTCCTTGATGTCAGATGCTGCCTTGCTATCAAGGGCAGTCATTCTCAGCTTGAGTTCAGTTCTCTGTATTTGTCCGTGTCAAAGGGACAGGACGCACTCAGGGCTGGTGATGCTGCTGTCCGGAACATTAAGATACGATCATGTGAATTTGTCAGGCTTGACTACTCTGTGGGACAGCTCTCAGTTTTGGCACAAGCTTCTCAATGTTAATACGGAGAACATTGCAGACTCGAGAGGATTGGGTGTGCCGTTTCCTGTGGTTTTCTTTCTGACTTCACTCTAGTGGTTTGGTACAACTGAGAGAGGCTTTTTACCGTCATTGTGTTGCTGTGGGTCTGAAATCACACCAAGGCCAAATTAGGTAAGGACGGCAGATTTCCGTAAAGGACATTTGTGAAGCAGATGAATTTTATTTCACTTTCCAGAGAGTGGCTTTAATTCCAGACTTTGCACTAACTGAATTTAAATTCCACCAGCTGTCATGATGGGATTTGAGCCCGTGTCCTTAGAACATCAGCCTGGGCCCCGAGATTATTGGTCAGTAACATTACCACTACATCACCACCTTCTCGGGAGGCGGAAATTAATTGGGAATTCTCAAGAGCCTCCAAAAAATTGGCAAACTATAACTGTCATTGTTGGGTTATGAGATGCTTGTCTGTAATCTGTAATCTGGGATGTGTAAATAAATTCTTAGAACCCAAGTCATTCTTCAGACACTTTTTACTATCCTTTACCAGCTGGCTTTCTGGAATATCTCCAGGAATGAAGGGTTTATCATATGAGGAGCGGTTGTATATCAGAATGCATTTGTGGAATCTTGCTTTGCCTCATTTCCTACCTTATAACTGTGACTACATTTCAAAAATCCTTCATTGGTGAGCTATCTGAAAGTCTTGAAAGATTCTAATTAAATGCAAACTCTTTTATTTTTCCTCCTTTCATCTTCATTGAAACACACTCATCAAAAAAATTAAAACACGCTCATTTCCACCTCGAGTTTTCCCATTGTTATTTCCAACTCAGTTCCAATATCTTCCATTGGCCATGGACTGGGTCCTAAACTAATACACAGGTACATGTCTCCTTGCTCAGAGTTAAGCTGGCCTTTATCTCACTTGGAACTGGTACCACCCCTTGAATCTCAAGGTTGTGGGTTGAAGCACTTGAAGAAGTGGACAGTGTTGAGGGGGTGCTTTCCTTTTGAAGGTGCTGTCTTTTAGATTGAAGATTATACCTCTTGGCCTGTTCAGATGGGGCAAGATCCCTGGATCTATCTGAAATGAGTACCACTACCCTCCTGTGTGCCTGTGAAACGTGGACTGTGTATCGAAAGCATGCAAGACAGCTCAATCATTTCCACATGACTTGTCTTCGCAAAATATTATGCATCCGATGGCAAGACAAAGTACCAGACACTGAAGTTCTCTCTAGAGCAAGTCTACCATCAGTCCATACACTGCTGATGAGAGCACAGACCCGGTGGGCAGGTCATGTCATCCGTATGTGAGATACGGATGTCAAAAGAAGCCAAGCAGATCCTTTTTGGGGAACTCTCTGCTGGAAAATGCTCACATGGAGGGCAGAAGAAACGTTTCAAAGACACACTCAAAGCTTCCCCGAAGTTGCTTGACATTGACATGACCACCTGAGAAACGCTGGCACAAAACTGCCCTACCTGGCGCTGCCTCATCTACAAAGGCCGTCAAGCTCACAAAGCAAGGTGTATTGCTGAAGCACAACATAAGCGTGAGCTGCGCAAGTCCAGAGCCACCAGCGCAACAACTACAGTGTCTACACAAGTCTGTCCAATTTGTGCCAGGACATTCCGTGCCCGAATTGGCCTGATCAGTCATCTTTGGACACACTGCAACCAGCCTCAAAATGACTAATGGTGTTGAGGTCCTCATCGATGACGATGAACAAGTATCTGAAATGTAGCTAAAGGTTTTCTTAATGTCCTGCTCATCACCTCAAACAAAGTAGATTGTCTTGTGTACGGTGCAGTGATGACACACACTGCACTCTATGGAAACCCAGATCATACCCCATGGAATTGTAGTGAAAGATATGCCATACCTGCTGATATGCTGTAGAAAACAGATGTTCTCATGGTTGGAGGCATGTTCCTTCAGTAATCCTGTTGCTTGTTTCTCCATAACCCAATTTCGGTAGGGGTTTAGTTCTGAATTGCATATGTACTCCCATATCCAAGAACCAGGTAACATCTCAGAGCGCTGTTGTCCCATACCTCTAGTTTCTTATTTTGCAATTTGACAGAAACTTTCCTTCAGCAGCAATGGTGGAAAGGCTGCCACAGAAGAGTTCACAACTACAGCTGAGGTCCAATGCTGCATGCCAGGCATATTCATTACCACAGCTTCTGGAGCCTTGTATGAAGGCCCTTGGCAGAGGAATACATGCACCATATTCAGTCCCTCCCATCCCATCCCAGGTTATTCCAAACAAAGTTCTCTCCCTGAAAAACATTGCCACTTCCTTGTCACCAATTTTCCTTTGTCCCTGGACCTGCTGCCAGCGCCTTTCTGCTACTGGTCTAGAAAACCTCATCCCTCAGAGGGCAATTGTTCAGCAGCAGATCTGACTTAGATTTAGGTCCAGCAAAAATGGTGCTCAATTCACTTGGAAGCAGTGATATGCTAAAGAAACTTTATAATCTACTGGAGTCATAGAACATAGAACATAGAACATTACAGCGCAGAACAGGCCCTTCGGCCCACGATGTTGCGCCGACCAGTTACAAAACAATGACCCACTAACCTAAACCAATCCCTTCTCGTCCATAAACCTATCCACGGATCTCTTAAACGCCCCCAAACTAGGCGCATTTACAACTGCAGCAGGCAGGGCATTCCAATCCCTCACCACCCTCTGGGTAAAGAACCCACCCCTGACATCTGTCCTATAACTACCACCCCTTAATTTAAAGCCATGCCCCCTCGTGCTAGATTTCTCCATCAGAGGAAAAAGGCTATTACTATCCACCCTATCTAAACCTCTAATCATCTTATATGTTTCAATAAGATCCCCTCTTAGCCGCCTTCTTTCCAGCGAAAACAACCCCAAATCCCTCAGTCTCTCCTCATAGGACCTCCCCTGCATACCAGGCAACATCCTGGTAAACCTCCTCTGCACCCTCTCCAAAGCCTCCACATCCTTCCTGTAATGTGGGGACCAGAACTGCACACAGTACTCCAAGTGCGGCCGCACCAGAGTTGTGTACAGTTGCAACATGACGCTGCGACTCCTAAATTCAATCCCCCTACCAATAAACGCCAAGACACCGTATGCCTTCTTAACAACCTTATCTACTTGACTACCAACTTTCAGGGATCTATGTACACATACACCTAGATCCCTCTGCTCATCCACACTATTCAAAGTCCTCCCGTTAGCCCTATACTCGACACATCTGTTATTCCTACCAAAGTGAATTACCTCACACTTCTCCGCATTAAACTCCATCCGCCACCTCTCGGCCCAGCTCATAGAACATATATGAGTACAAAACGAGAACATTCAGCCTACTCAGGGTGGCGTGGTGGCACAGTGGTTAGCACTGCTGCCTCACAGTGCCAGGGACCCGGATTCGATTCCCGGCTTGGGTCACTGCCTGTAAGGAGTTTGCACGTTCTCCCCATGTCTGCGTGGGTTTCCTCTGGGTGCTCTGGTTTCCTCCCACAGTCCAAAAGGCATGCTGGGTAGGTGCATTGGCCATGCTAAATTCCAGATCTTTATTTTTATTCTCTTAACCTCCCGTGAACAAAGGAAAACAAATCCCAGTTTCTTCACATGACTGAAGTCCCTGATCCCTGGCATCATTCCAGTTATTTCTCCTATTGACTCTGCTGACTTCCTTCTGAAAGTGCCTGGAATTGCATACCATACTCCAGTGATGGGCAATCTACATCGAGTGAGTGGGTCGCATGAGGGGCTGTCCTTCACCTCGTTGGGTCGCAAGATTGAAATCAAACATGTTTACTAACCGTGACCCCATGAATAAGATTAAATACATTTCATACACATCGAATATTTCATAATGAGTAATAGAAAATGTTTCAATATTTATATAATAACAGAACTATCATCAACTTCAAATGGTAAAAACAAAATAAATATTTACACTTTGAATGTAAAGGGAGTGCATGGCTCCCACAGTCAATGTTGTGAGCAATTAGCATGCACCTCACCTCGCTTGCCTTTGCTCTTTGTGTGAAGGTGTTGCTTTATGTGGAGTGATAGGATGGCACAGTGGTTAGCACTGTTGCCTCATAGTGCCAAGGACCCGGGTTCGATTCCCAGCTTAGGTCACTGCCTGCGTGGAGTTTGCACGTTCTCCCTGTGTCTGCGTGGGTTTCCTCTGGGTGCTCCGGTTTCCTCCCACAGTCTGAGAGACGTGCTGCTTAGGTGCATTGAGCATGCTAAATTCTCCCTCAGTGTACCCAAGCAGGCACCGGAGTGTGGCAACTAGGGGATTTTCACAGTAACTTCATTGCAGTATTGTGACACTAATAAATAAACTTTAAACTTAAACTGAATATTGTCACACCAGTAGGAAAGGAAAACTACACAGATGGAAGTCAGTGGAAAGTGGTGACCCTGCGTGTGGACAACGGTCAGGAAAATGTCTCATGGGGGACACACTCAGAACCCAGATGGGCTGCATATGGCCCCCAGACAGCAGATCGCCCATCATTGCCCAACTCTAACTGAACCTTATCTGTGAATGTACACAGAGGTATAACTCCTTTGCTTTTATACTCCATGCCACAGAGTTTCTAACGGGACTGGACAGGGTAGATGCAGGGAGGATATTCCTGTTGATGGGAGAGTCCAGAACCAGGGGTCACAGTCTGAGGATTCAGGGTAGACCATCTAGGGGCAGAGATGAGGAGACATTTCTTCACCCAAAGAGTGGTGAGCCTGTGGAATTCATTACTACAGGAAGTAGTTGATGCCAAAACATTGAATGTATTCAAGAGGCGGCTGGATATAGCACTTGGGGCGAATGGGATCGCAGGTTATGGAGAAAAAGCAGGATTAGGCTATTGAGTTCGATGATCAGCCATGATCATGATAAATGGTGGAGCAGATTCAAAAGGTCAAATGGCCTTCTCTTATCTTCTATGTTTGTGTAAAAATGAATTATTATATAGAATCTCTACAGTGCAGAAGAAGGCCATACGGCCCATTGAGTGTGCAGTGACCACAATCCCACCCAAGTCTTATTCCCGTAACCCCACATATTGATCTTGCTAATCCCCCTAGCACTTGGGTCAATTTAGCATGACCAATCCACCTAACCTGCACACCTTTCAGACTGTGGAAGGAAAGCAGAGCACCCAGAGGAAACCCACTCAGAAGGGGAGGGTGGAATTATCTTGCCTTTCTACCTTGTGTGATGTGAGTGGGAAAGAATGAATGAACTCTTTCAGCACCTTGCACTAGGTCAGGACTTTATCCAGTGTTTTTTTTAAAGTTTTATTCATTAGTCACAAGTAAGGCTTACATTAACACTGCAATGACGTTACTGTGAAATTCCCCTAGTCACCACACTCTGGCACCTGTCTGGGTCAATGCAGCTAACCAGCACGTCTTTCAGACTGTGGGAGGAAACCAGAGCACCCAGAAGAAACCCACACACAGACACAGGGAGGATGTGCAAACTCCACACAGACAGTGACCCAAGCGGGAAATTGAACCTGGGTCCCTGGCACTGTGAGGCAACAGTGCTGACCCACTGTGCCACCGTGCTGCCCATGTTTTGTTTTCATCACCAGTGGAGTCTTCTTGAACTGTTGAATTACAGGGAGCCCAGCAGAAAGCTGCACAGCAAGATCCCACGAGCAGAGGATGATGATGGGCAGGTAGCCTGCACACCTGGGGGCTCAGCGGGTTTGCCAGCGATCCCTGGAGAGAGAGTTTCAGCTCACTGCTTTTCCCCAGCTGCTGCCTTTGCATTTTTTTTTAATAGATCTGTAAACTCTTCCGCAAACATGAACTACAAACTGCTGACTGACTGGCCCCTGTCCCTGCAGCTAGGGTGGCTCAAAACTCAGTAACATCTGAAGCCACCAGAGAGTCCCTTTGGCCAGGCGCTGCTGAGTGCTGTACCCAGCCAGTGTAGAGCCCTGGGTTCTTACCTGCATCACTGACAAGAACTCCACACTCTCTGGGAGAAGGCACAGCGAAGGATTTAAACCCTTCATCACGTGAGAGGCGAAAAGGGAAGTTGCTACATCTTGTAACTCATTTTCTGAGAGCCACTTTAAAGCGGGGCTCCGTTCAGTTCGTGCTCATTTTGGGGGCGGGTGTTGAATGAGTCTCTTTGTTCCACAAAGCGGGGTGAGTCACTGCCACCGTCCGGGAGGATCAGTGAGCAGGGGCTCCGGGCTGGAGGAGCCGGGAGCCGCAGGAAGATGTGGTGGTTTTTGATCGGGACCAGCTGCCTCCCTGTCACCTTGGTCATCTGGTCCTGCGCTGCCTTTGTCATTTCATTCAGCATCGCAGTGCTGAGCAGACACGTCCCCCCACTGGTCCCCTTCATCAGGTAAGTGCCCCCATGGGCGGGGTTGCAATGGAGGGAAACCGCTATCGCCTTTCAAGCTGGGATAACCTGTGTATCAGGAAAGTGAGTGTGTGTGTGTGTGATCAGAGGCACAACTTCACCCTGCTCACAGGTTGCGTGGGTCTTTACCCCGTTGTTTGCCAGCCAGGCAGATTTGGGGAATCCCAGCTGATTTGGGGGGGGTTCCATCTCCCCCCTATTTAACTTGCCCGGCTCAGATTGAATGTTTGTGTTCCAGCAGCACTGGGAGAAGTTTCTTTTCGCTCCTCCCCGGACTCAGTCTGAAGTTTCACTTTCCATGTGTGCCCCAGCTCCTCCGGCTGTGACCTCTGGTGACAGTCGGTCAGAATTTCAGGGGTTTAGACTTGGAATCTGTCCCCCAGATTGGAATCTGCCCCCCCCCCTCCTTGTTCCCCTCTTTAAATTTAAAGCTTCCTCGAATCAGGGAGCCTGAGTGCAGTTTGTCGCCTTTTTAGTTAATGCAGGATTGCAGGAAATCGACTGGGAGAGTTTCCGCTGTTAAGATTCAATTAAATAAATCCCATCTCCCCTAGCCGTCGGCCACGCTCGGTGTAGGAGTTAGTCCTGTTTGTAGAACAGATTTTCAGAATTATTTGTCCTTCTTTGCTGTTTTCGAACATAATCTTAGATTTTTTTTAGAGCCAAGAGTTTAACTGATGTCAGGAAAAGTGCGGTTGGGTCATTGTAGCAAACAAGATGATGTGGTTCAAGTTCTGTAGAATTAGACTCGAGAGATGAACTCTGTGTCTCTCTCTCTCTCCACAGATGATGTGGAGATGCCGGCGTTGGACTGGGGTAAACACAGTAAGAAGTCTGACAACACCAGGTTAAAGTCCAACAGGTTTATTTGGTAATAAAGGCCACTAGCTTTCGGAGTGCTGTTCCTTTGTCATGTGAGTGGGGAGTTCTGATCACACACAGGGCATATAAAAAACACTATCAGTATTCTGTAACCTGAGTGTGTGTCTTTGTATGCCTTCTGTGTGATCAGAACTCCTCACTAACCTGACAAAGGAACAGCACTCCGAAAGCTAGTGGCATTTGTTACCACATAAACCTGTTGGACTTTAACCTGGTGTTGTCAGACTTCTTACTGTGTCCACTGATGCTGCCAGACCTGCTGGGTTTTTTTGCCCCCAGCCTTGTCTGTTTTTATTTCAGATTTCCAGCATCTGCGGTAATTTATTTTTATGGTTACAGCGGCGCTGGGGTACAGCTGGAACTGCACCTTTCAGTTAAAGAAAGAATTCTGACTTCACCCTCAAATAGGGAAGATCCCACTGCCTCTATTCCTAGAGCAGGAGAGTTCTCCTCTTTAATCCCATCCTTCCGTCTCCATGGTTCAGGGATAAAAAGCCATTTGTTGTTTTCCAAAATAGAACACGGAATCCTTACAGGAGGCCATTTGACCCATCAAGGATCTAGATAGGCTGGGCGAATGGGCCAGGAAATGGCAAATGGAATTTAATGTTGGCAAGTGTGAGGTGGTCCACTTTGGTAGGAAGAATGGTAGGAAGGACTATTACTTACGGGGCGAAAAACTGCAGCAGGCGACGGTGCAGAGGGACCTCGGGGTCCTTGTGCATGAGTCGCAAAAACCCAGCTTGCAGGTGCAGCAGGTGGTCAGGAAGGCGAATGGGATGCTGGCCTTCATAGCGAAGGGGATTGAATATAAAAGTAGGGAGGTCTTGCTGCAGCTGTATAGGGCATTGGTGAGGCCGCAACTGGAGTACTGTGTGCATTTTTGGGCGCCGCACCTGCGCAAAGATATTTTGGCCTTGGAGGGAGTGCAGAGGAGGTTTACTAAGCTGATACCGGAGTTGAGGGGGTTGAGCTATGAGGAGAGGCTGAATAAACTGGGCTTGTACTCGTTAGAGTTTAGGAGAATGAGAGGAGATCTCATTGAGACGTATAAGATGATGAATGGGATGGATAGGATAGAGGTGGAAAGACTCTTCCCGCTCAAAAAAGACAATAGGACTAGGGGGCACAGCCTCAAGATAAAAGGGGGGTGGTTTAGAACGGAGTTGAGGAGGAACTTCTTCACTCAAAGGGTGGTGAATCTCTGGAATTCTCTGCCTGTTGAAGTGGTGGAGGCTGCCTCGCTAAATATTTTTAAGACGCGGGTTGATGGGTTTTTGATAGGAGAGGGGATTAAGGGTTATGGGGAGAGGGCGGGAAAGTGGAACTGAGCAGCGACAGATCAGCCATGATCTTATTGAATGGCGGGACAGGCTCGAAGGGCTGGATGGCCTACTCCTGCTCCTATTTCTTATGTTCTTATGTTCTTATGTAAGTCTGCACTGACTCTCTGACAATGCCTCTTATTCAGGCCCACCTCCACCCTATCCCTGTAACCCCACATATTTACCCCACTAATCCCCATAACCTACATACCTTGGGATGCTACGAGGCAACTTAGGCTGGCCAATCCACCCTAACCTGCACATCTTTGCAGTATGGGAGGAAACCAGAGCACCCGGAGGAAACCCACGCAGACATGGGGAGAATGTACAAACTCCACTCCAACAGTGACCCAAACTGGGAATCAAACCTGGGTCCCTGGCACTGTGAGACAGCAGTGCTCACCACTGTGCCACCACACATCTACAGCACCACATTGGTACAGGAGGAAGGATGTTACTGTAATAGTGATCCGGAGACTCAGGCTAATGTGGCAGGACTGAAATTCAATTATAAACAAATCTGGAATTGAAAATTAATCAGTAATGGTGACCATAAAACTATCATTGATTGTCATAAAAAGCTCTCTGGTTCACTAAAGTCCTTTGGAGGTGGTATGGTGACACAGTGGTTAGCACTGCTGCCTCACAGTACCAGGGACCCGGGTTCAAATCCAGCTTCAGGTCACTATCTGTGTGGAGTCTGCACGTTCTCCCTGTGTGCATGGGTTTCCTCCGCGAGCTCCAGTTTCCTTCCACAATCCAAAGATGTACAGGTCATTTGATTTATTATTGTCAAATTTATTGGTATACAGTGAAAAGTGTTTCTTGCATGCTATACAGACGCAACATACCGTTCATAGACAAGGAAACGAGAGAGTGCAGAACGTAGTGTTACAGTCATGGCTAGGGTGGAGAGAAAGATCATCTTAATGTGAGGTAGGTGCATTCAAAAGTCTGATGGCAGCAGGGAAGAAGCTGTTCTTGAATCGGTTGGTACGTGACCTCAGAGTTTTGTATCTTTTTCCCGACAGAAGAAGGTGGAAGAGAGAATGTCCGGGGTGTGTGGGGTCCTTAATTATGCTGGCTGCTTTGCTGAGGCAGCAGGAAGTGTAGACAGAGTCAATGGATGGTAGGCTGGTTTGAGTGATGGATTGGGCTACATTCACAACCTTTTGTAGTTTCTTGCGGTCTTGGGCAAAGCAGAGCCATACCAAGCTGTGGTACAACCAGAAAGAATGCTTTCTATAATGCATCTGTGAAAGTTGATTATAGTCGTAGCTTACATGCCAAATTTCCTTAGTCTTCTGAGAAAGTAGAGGTGTAAGTAGGCCTTTCTTAACTATAGTGTCGGCATGGGGGGGACCAGGACAGGTTGTTGGTGATCTGGACACCTAAAAACTCGAAGCTCTCTGTTCTTGGCCATGCTGAATCGACCTTGGTGTCCGGGGATTAATGGGGTAAAAATGTGGGGTTACGGGAGGAGGACCTGGGCAGGGTTGTGTTTGGTGCAGACATGATGGGCCAAATGGCCTCCTTCTGCACTGTAGTATTTTATGGAAGGAAGTCTGGCGTCTTTACCCTTTCTGGCTTACCTTTGACCCTTAACTGCCCTCAAGGGCAATTAGGGATGAGCAGCTGATGCTGACCTTGCTAGCGACACAAGCAGAATTATTTTTTAAAAAGCACCTTTAAAAATATAAATTGCATCGAGTTGCCTCTGAGAAGTGCAAACAGACAAAACATTGACATTGAATGATGTAAGGAGAAGTTAGGCCTGAGGAGCAGAAGTTTGGTCAAAGGGAAGAGTTTTAAAGTTGATGAGTATTAGGGAGGGAATTCCAGAGTTTAGCTCCAGCCAGCTGGAGATGAGTTGATAGAAATTGGTGATAATAAGGACTATTCATCTAAAAGGAATGTCATTGGCTGAGAAACATCTTGAACTTGGGGAAAAGATGCAAATAAATTCAAAATTCTCTTTCTTTAAACAAATTGTTGATCCAGGACGTCAAGTGGGTGGAGGGTTTCGATGGAATAAGTGTCATGAATTTATTATGGCACATGCCAGCTCTTCATAGAGAAATGCAGTCAAGCTTATTCCCCCACTCTATCAAAATGGGCTGAATGGCTCTCTGCTGTGTTGTAGGAATCATGGTGGGGGGAGTGGATGTGTGGGGAGGACAGTCATTGACTGATTAGAAATGAGCTAAGATAGCATCCTTATTCCAAAGAGGAACGTAGAAACGGGAAGACAGTATTCAGTCCCTCCGAATTGTATTGAATTAGATTGTGGCTGGTCTGTATCCCAAATCCACTTACCTACCTCTGCTCCACATCCTTTGATGTCATTAGGAAGAAATGTCTACCGATGCCAGTATTGAAGGTTTGAAATGAAATGTGTTCGCAGCCTTTTGAAGGAGCAAGTTCTAGAGTTCCAGAATCCCATTACCTTTCTCATGAAAAAGTGTTTCCCAATTCCATTCCCAATAGTCTCATTTTAATAGTAAAAGTATTCCCTCTTTGTTCTGGATTCCACTACCAGAGGAAGCAGTTTCTCTGTATCTATCCTATCAAATTAAGTTTAACATTTTAAATATCTTGATCAGATCAAGCCTCAACCTTCAAAGGTCATGAAAATGCCAGCCATATTTCATAGAATCCCTACAGTGATGAAGGAGGCCATTTGGCCCATTGAGTCTGCACTGACAATAATCCCACTCAAGTCCTATCCCTGTAACCTCACAAATTTACCCTGCTAATCCCCCTGATACTAAGGGGCAATTTAGTGTGGCCAATCAACCTAACCCACACATCTTTGGAGTGTGGGAGGAAACCAGAGCACCTGGAGGAAACCCACGCAGACACAGGGAAAGTATGCAAACTCCACATGGACAGTGACCCAAGGCCGGAATTAAACCTGGCACTGTGAGACAGCAATGCTAACCATCAGACCACCATGCCCCCTTGTGTAACCTCTCCTCATCATTTGACAGGCCAATAACCAGAGGAGACTGATTTAAGGTGATTGGTGACGTGAGGACTTTTTGTTTTACAAAGTGAGCAGTTTCTGGTTTGGAGTAACTGCCTGGAAGTGAGGCGGCGACAGTGTCAATTGTGGTTTTCAAAAGGGAATTAGATAATAATCTAAAGAGAAAAGATTTGCAGGGCCATGGGGAGATGTTGGGGGAGCAGAACGAGCTGAGCTGCTCTCTCAGAGAGAACCTCCTCTTGTGCTGTAACTATCCTATCATTAATTTAACCAGCCATTATCCCTTTTTAAAAACAACTTCAACATTTGAACCATATCAGTTTTCACACAGAGAGGAGTTAACCCAACCAGAATTATTTTATTTTGAGGAAGTGACAGTTCGAATGTGGAACGTTAGATGCCTCATTGCAGTTAATTTCCAGAAACTCTATTTCTCCATGAAACTGAAACCAATGGCTTTCTAAAGCTAAATCTGCATCTGGAAAAGTCAAAGTTTGATGGAATGAATAGAACTTGTCAGTGGAAGTTTTTTTTTCATTCATGGGACACGGGCATTGCTGGCTGGGCCGGCATTTATTGTCCATCCCCAGTTACCCTTGAACTGAATGGCTTGCTAGGCCATTTCAGAGGGCAAAAGAGTCAACCACACTGTGTGCTGGGTCTGGAGACCAGATCGGGTAAGGACAGCAGATTTCCTTCCCTAAAGGACACTAGTGAATCAGATGGGTTTTTCTGACAATGGTCATCAGTAGATTCTTAATTCCAGGTATTTTTTATTGACTTCAAATCCCACTTCAAATCAGTAATCTGTAAACTGTCTGTGCTGTTATACGCTCTGTCTGGGGCCAGAACTCTCCATTCACCTGACGAAGGGACAAACCCCAAAAGCTTGTGAGTTTACTATCAAATAAATTGGTTGGACTTTAACCTGGTGTTGTCAGACTTCTTCCTGTATTTACCCCAGTCCAACGCCGGCATCTCCACATCATTCCGACCCACTTGCCAGGGAAAAGTGTCTCCTGACTCGCTCGTTCAAACACTTTGAATATTTCTGTCAATCTCTCAGGAGAACAAATAACAGCTTCTTCAGTCGGAGGGGATGTTAAAATTAACTTCCTGTCACATCCTGAGTATTGTTTTTAGCTGTGGTCATCAAACTGTGTAATCAGCGTAGGAATGAATTGAGATATGAGTGGAGATTGGAGGAATGGTTTCATCCTTTTGAGGAAGTGATTAGAGGAGCTCTTATTGAAGTATAGCAGCTATTAAACAATAATGCCTGGGTTAACAAGAGAATTTTACCTCAAGGCTTGTTTATTTCAATGAACCAGTTGCTCTTAGGCTGATTGGTGTAACAAATTGTCCCTAGATTAGTCTTCCCTCAATCTCCCCCAATAGGTGTAGTCATGGGTAGAGGAGGGCACTCATAATGTTAAAATGGTGGTACAGGCTTGTTGGGCCGAAGGGCCTGTTTCCCGTGCTGTGTTGTTCTTTGTTCTAACACTCTGTGCTCAGGGACCGTACTGACACCTCTCCAGTAATATCTCTATCTTAAAATACTTAATTCTGTTTTCAAATCCATCTCTCTCTGTCTGTCTTCCCTCACACCCCCTCACACCCCCACCCCCACCACCTCTCCACCTAATGTTCCCTAGCCCCAGAGCCCCCTGGGATCTCTTCACTCATAGAATCACTACAGTGCAGAAGGAGATCATCCGGCCCATCAGATCTGCACTGGCCACCCAGACCCTACTCTCAAAACCCCATTCACTGATCCTAGCTAATCCCCCGACACTAAGGGGCAATTTAGCATGGGCAATCCACCTAAACTGCGCATCTTTGGAGTAGGAGGAAACCCAGCAGACATGGGGAGAACGTGCAAACTCGACACAGACAGTGACCCGAGCTGGGAATTGAACCTGGGTTCCTGGAGCTGTGAGGCAGTGGTACTAAAAACCTCTCTGCCTCTCTCCCTCCCTGTCCTCCTTTAACGTGCTTCTTCCAACCTACATCTTTGGCTAGGCTCTAACCGGCCGAGAGAGAGAGAGGAACAGAAGGTTATGCTGATAGTTAGAGAGATGGTTCTCAACCTTTTGTTTAAATACTTTAATAAACTCCCGTCTCTTGAACCTGGATATCTGCAGCTCCTACAACACTCAAGAAACTTTACACCATCCAGGGCAAAGCAGACCCACTTAACTGACACCCACTCACAACCTTAAACATTCATTCTTTCCATCACTGATTCGCAGTGGCAGCAGTGTGTATCATCTACAAGATGCACTTCAGTAACTCACCAAGGTTCCTCTGACAGGACCTTCCCAAACCACAATTTCTGCAAACGAGAAAGACAAGTATAACAAGTATGCCACTATTGCAAGTTCCCCCCCAAGTCATCCTGATTTGGAAATATATCGCCGCTCCTTCATTGTGGCTGGGTCAAAATCCTGGAACTCTGTCCCTAACAGCACTGTGGATATACCTGCATCACATAAACTTCAGTGGTTCAAGACAGGAGGTCACCATCACCCTCTCAAGGGGCAATTAGGGGTGGGCAATTAACGTTGGCCTAGCCAGCAACCCCCACATCCTTGAAAAGATTTTTAAAAAAGATGAAACTTACCTGCATCAAACTGCCTTGGTAACTATGGCTAGAGTTTTACCGCCTTTATCGATTACGAGGCAGGTCGGGCTCACAGAATATAAACTGGCCTTGAGTAACATTTTACAGTCTCACCTGAGCAAGGTCATAAAATAGGGTCTACCTGGATTGCTCTAACTCTCCCCCATGCCCGCTCCCTCCTGGGTGAGGCAACAGACCCACACTCTACTGCTCCCATGGCGATTGTATCCACTCTCAACAAGCCCACTCCTGGCCACAGCTCAATTATTTCTGCGCTCTCCTACAAAATCTCTACAGACTGGAGACCCCAGACCACCTGAGAATCACTGAGTGAGATGACCAGGACTGGGAGGAGTCTTATGTGTGGAGCATAAAATCATACAATCTCTACAGTGCAGAAGGAGGCTATATGGCCCAATGGTCCTGCATTGACAACAATCCCACCCAGGCCCTATCCTCGTAACCCCATGTATTTACCCTGCTAATTCCCTGACACTAGGTCAATTTAGCATGGCCAATCAACCTAACCTATACATCTTTCGACTGTGGGAGGAAATTGGAGCACCCGGAGGAAACCCACGCAGATACGGGGAGAACTCCAGACGGACAGTGACCCAAGCTAGGAATCGAACCCAGGTCCCTTGTGCTGTGAGGCAGCAGTGCTAACCACTGGAGAAATAATGCAAATTGATTGAGCCAGTGGACAGAATGCCTAACTTAAAATTTACACCATCAACAATAAAAGCAAAATACTGTAAATGTTGGAAATTTGAGATAAAAACAGAAAATTCTGGAAAAACTCAGCAAATCTGGCAGCATCTATGGAGAGAGAGTTAACATTTTGATTCCAACATGTCTCTTTCTCAGACCAATACTTATATCACAATTTCTTTAAATATAAGTTGCTTTGCATCATTAAACCTTTTAAAATATTTTCTTCCAGCGACACGGGGACATTTCCTCCAGAGAGTTGCATTTTTGGGTTAATGATAAACTTCTCTGCTTTTCTGGGTGAGTAAAGATTTGGCCAGCTTGTTTTTACAGCAGGATTTGATTTGAGTTTGTGTTTTCTGACACATTCAGTGCACTGTGGATAGTTTTCTTGTCACCTCTCCATTATTCATGCTGTGGATATGTGGAATAGGATCCCTACTGTGCAGAAGAAGGCTATTCGGCCCATTGATTCTGCACTGACAACAATCCCACCCCAGCCCCTATCCCCATAATCCCACATATTTACCCTCCTAATACCCCAAACCTACACATCTTGGGACACGAAGGGGCAATTTAGCAATCAACCTAACCCACACATCATTGGAGTGTGGGAGAAAACCGGAGCACCTGGAAGAAACCCATGTAGACACAAGGAGAATGTGCAGACTCCACACAGACCATGACCCAAGCCAGGAATTGAACCCGGGTCCCTGGTGCTGTAAGGCAGCAATGCTAACCACTGTGCCACCATGCCACCCCTACACAACTAAGATCACTATGCGAGAAATATAGGAGCAATAAACTGTAAGACCATATGTCATAGGAGCAGAAGTAGGCCATTCAGCCCAAAGAATCTGCTCTCCATTCAATGAGATCATGACAGATTTACACCAAGTAAATCTGGAGGAGCCTCAGGCTATTGGACAAGGTCCAAGTAAAACAGCCCCAGGGTCAGCAGAAACTCCAGTTAGAATTGGAGGACCCAGTGACCCACAATAGATGGAATCTATTGCACAGAAATTGGCCATTTGGTTTGGCTGATCTATGCTGACATCCATGATCCACGCAAGCCTCCTCTCACTCATCTTCTCCTCCTTTTCCTTTTGGCCTCATCTCTTTCTCTAGCTGTCCCTTACATCTATCCTTGCCTTTCATCTCAACTTCTCTCTTTCTCGGTTCCATCTTCTCTCTATCTTTTCCAAACCCATCCTCACCAACTCTGCTGCCTAGGTCTAATTATTCCACACCTTCTAACCCTGCTTGACTTCAATCTTTAAACTGGTCTTCAATGTATGAAATCACAGGTTGATGAGTAATATATGAAAAGCCCTGCGTGCGCACTCACCAAAATTTCAATTTCCTCTGATCACAGTTTTTTGTTGAAATATTTCTTTCCAGCACCTCATGATACAAAATTCTTGTCTCTCTAAAGCTGAGTATCATCTACCTCAGTGGTTCCCAACCTTCTATATGTCAGGGCACATCTCTACACTATAAAACAATGTACAAACATCTCCAATTTTTTCTGTCTTCTTCCTCTACTGTGACTTCCTCTTGCCTGTTTTTTCTACCCTTGCCCCTCTGTCTCTCTTGCTTTCTCTTTTGACCTTATTAAACATATCAGATCCTGAGGGGGCTTGACAGGGTAGATAGTGAGATGTTCTCACTAGTGGGAGAGTCTCGAACAAGGAGACATCGCTATGAGATAAAGGACTGGTCATTTAAAACATTTGATTTGATTTATTATTGCTACATGTGTAGGTATATAGTGAAAAGTATTGTTTCTTGCGCACAATATAGATAGAGCATACCATTCATAAAGAAGGAAAGATTGCAGAATGCAGTGTTATAGTCATAGCTAGGATGTAGAGAAAGATCAGCTTAATGTGATGACCTAAGGATCCTCAAATCTGCAAAAGATTGCATTGTTAGAGAGTTTAAAAGATTTAGAATAAATTGTAGAAGCATAGAATGAGAATAAAAGATAGAATTAAAAGGGATGCTAGCTCATCAGTGAACTGATCTCTTTGCATAATTTTCCAGGTTTGGTGGTTATGTACTTTCGATATAAACTGATACAGGCATTGAACGAGAGGAAAGCCACCATTAACCCTAAGCTGAACACTGCTGCACTCGTATGCGGAGCATTGGGCTGCCTTGGAATGTGCATCGTAGCAAACTTTCAGGTACAATCTGGACTCGAATGTCAAAGGGTTGTTGTGTCAGCACCTGCAATGTGCCAAAAGTATAGGGCATCCTTCCAGCGCGCTGACCTCTGACCTCTTTCCCAGTGTAAACTCCTGTTGCAGCAGATAAAGAAAGAAGGGAGAAGGGAAAGAAGGAGAAGAGGGAAGGAAGGGAATGTGCAGCCACTTTCCACATGGCAAGTTCCTGCAAGCAGCAACATGTTAGTGGCCAGACAATCTGCTTCAGACATGTTAGTTGAGGAATAAATATTGAGCAGAACATCTGGGGAGAACTCGCCTACTCTTCTTCAAGATAGTGTTGTTAGATTTTCCAGGTCAACCTAAGAGAGCAGGCAGGATTTGAACAGTGGTCTCTGACAATGCAGCACTCCCTCATTACTGGATCCGTTAGTCTCCTAATGTCTCTAGACAAATTCTAGAATGGGACTTCAACACATAACCTCCAGCTCAGAGGCATTAGTGCAAACCCATGAGTGATAAACACCTGAAGGTTTTATGGTACAATTTGCCTCTTCAAAGTATATTCTAGAGAAACATGTTCTTGTTGACCGGAGTGAAGGATTTAAAAAAAAATCTAAATAGAAACAAGTTGTGGTTATTTCAATATTCCGTTTGTCTTGCAATTAGTTTTGTGAAGAGACAGTCTGATTTTATAACCAATTCTGCAAAGGATTTAATTAGATTCATACACAGGATCTGGGCATTAACAGCAAGGCCAGTATTTATTGCCCAACCCTAATTGATTTGATTTATTATTGTCACATGTATTGGGATACAGTGAAAACTATTGTTTCTTGTGTTGCTAGACAGACAAAGCATATCGTACACAGAGAAGGCGAGGGAGCAGATTGCAGTGTTACAGTCATAGCTGGGGTGTAGAGAAAGATCATCTTAGTGTGAGGTAGGGCCATTCCAAAGTCTGATAGCAGCAGGGAAGAAGCTGTTCTTAAGTCGGTTGATATGTGATCTCAGACTTTTGTATCATTTTCCCGACGGAAGAAGGTGGAAGAGAGAATGTCCGGGATGTGTCTGATTCTTGATAATGCTGGCTGCTTTTCCAAGGCAGCGGGAAGTATAGACAGAGTCAATGGATGGGAGACTGGTTTGAGTGATGGATTGGCTTCATCCATGACCCTATGTAGTTCTTTGCGGTTCTGAGCAGAGCAGAAGCCATACAAATCTGTGATACAATTAGAAAGAATACTTTCTATGGTACATCTGTAAAAGTTGGTTCGAGTTGTAGCAGACATGCCAAATTCCCTCGAGAAGGTGATGGTGAGTAGATAGCTTGACCATATCATTAAGAGCCAGCCACATCCTGTGCCTCCAGACCCATTCCAAAGGCTGGACTCTGAGGGGCAATATGAACCGGGTGGGTTTCCATATCGATCCGTTTGTCTCACGGTCACCATCACTGAGGCAAGATTCACTGAAACTAAATTCCCTGGCTGCTCAAGTTTGAACTCATATTTCCAGATTATTAGTCTAGCACATGGCCACTGTACATACTGTACCCTCAACACGGTACAGTATTTCTCCTTCGTACATTCCAATTTGTGTCTTTTTGTCATAAGCATTAAAATATTTCCTCTGTGACATCTACCCCAGCCTCAGTGCAACAAGATCCATGAAGCTGGCAAAGTGATAACAAACACAGAATGGTTGATCCTAGTTACCTGGATTGGTGTCTTTCTAGATACATTATTGAGAGAGTTGTCATCTCTCCCTGTTCCTTCCAGCATTGAGTCAGCATCTATTAATCTTTTTAACAAAGTCAATGGTCATCCCTGTGTAAAATACAAGGTACATCAAGTTTACAGAATCTGGTGGACTCAACCATAAAATTTAACCCTGTCCCACCACCGATATGTTGGTTACAGATGAGTTTGATAAAGTGCATTTCATTAAAATCTGGTATCATTTTACTGCATTTGGAAATCACTGTGTTCCTGGCGCATGTGGAATGAATGTGGTGACATTGTCAGAACAGTGTCAGGAATGAGAAGTTAAAATCTTCATATGACAGTTTGCCACGATGTTTGTTGTACAACAAACATGAAGGTAAAATTGGAGAATGGTTCAGTGCACACCCCATGTTCTGCTCCGAAGCTTGCAGAGGTTTGCTATTTAATTGTTGGACATGTATATGCAATCTGTGATTAGCAGTTCTGTTGAATATGAGAAGGAATGATTGTAGGATCTTGTACACTGTTCAAAGGAAATGTCAAGGAAGAGATAACAAATTTTACACTCATTCAAAAATTCTGTTGCGTCTGACTGTATGTTGTTTGTGTCCAGCGCAGTTTCTAGGCTCAGTCAGTTTGGGAAGTTCTCCCCGAGATTAGTGAATCATAGAATTATAGAATCCCCACAATGCAGGAGGCGGCTATTTGGCCCATCAAGTCTGCACTGACCACAATCCCACCCAAGCCCTATTCCCTTAACCCGACACATTTACCCTGCTAATACCCCTGACACCAGAGACAATTTATCATGGCCAATCAACTTAACCCGCAGATCTTTGGAGTGTGGGAGGAAATTGGAGCACCCGGAGGAACTCCACACAAACACGGGGAGAACGTGCAAACTCCACATAGACAGTGACCCAATCCGGGAATTGAACCTGGGTTCCTGTGAGGCAGCAGTGCTAACCACTGTGCCACCCCATTGGGGTCAATAGATTCTGCCTTTGGAAATTCGAAATTTGCTAGAATCTTCCTGATCCCGAAAGCAAATGTAAGAGACTTTGGTGATTTTTTATACTTCTAATGAAGGGAGCAATCATTCCAAATGTTGGAAAATAGAATAGAGTCACAGAGGTTTACAGCATGGAAACAGGTCCTTCAGCCCAACTTGTCCATGCTGCCCTTTTTTTAAACCTCTAAGCTAATCCCAATTGCCTGCATTTGGCCCATATCCCTCTAGACCCATCATACCCATGTGACTATCTAAATGCTTTTTAAAAGATAAATTTGTACCCACCTCTACTACCACCTCTGGCAGCTCGTTCCAGACACTCGCCACCCTCTGTGTGAAAAAACTGCCCCTCTAGACACTTTTGTATCTCTCCTCTCACCTTAAACCTATGCCGTCTAGTTTTAGACTCCCCTACCTTTGGGAAAATATATTAACTATCTACCTTGTCTATGCCCCTCATTATTTTATAGACCTCTATAATATCACCCCTCAGCCTCCTACGCTCCAAAGAAAAAAGTCCCAGTCTATCCAGCCTCTCCTTATAACTCAATCCATCAAGCCCTGTTAACATCCTAGTAAATCTTTCCTGTACTCTTTCTAGTTTAATAATATTCTTTCTATAATAGGATGACCAGAATTGCACACAGTATTCCAAGTGTGGCCTCACCAGTGTCTTGTACAACTTTAACAAGACATCCCAACTCCTGTATTCAATGTTCTGACCGATGAAACCAAACATGCTGAATGCCTTCCTCACCACTCTGTCCACCTGTGACTCCACTTTCAAGGAGCTAGGAATATCTACCCCTAAATCTCTTTGTTCTATAACTTTCCTCAACGCCCTACCATTAACTGAGTAAGTCCTGCCCTGGTTCAGTCAACTAAAATGCATCACCTCAGATTTGTCTAAATTAAACCCCATCTGCCATTCGTCAACCCACTGGCCCAATTGATCAAGATCCCGTTGCAATTGGAGATAACTTTCTTCACTATACCACCAATCTTGGCGTCATCTGCAAACTTACTAACCATGCCCCCTATATTCTCATCCAAGTCATTAATATAAATGACAAATAACAGTGGGTCCAGTACTGATCCCTGAGGCACACCGCTGGTCACAGGCCTCCAGTTTGAGAAACAACTCTCTACAACCACCTGTCAAGAAGCCAATTTTGTATCCATTTTGATACCTCACCCTGCATTCCGTGAGATCTAACTTTATTCAACAACCTACCATGCGGTACCTTGCTAAAGTCCTTCTGCCCTCATCTACCTTCTTGGTTACCACTTCAAAAGTCTCAATTAAATTTGTGAGATATGAGTTTCCTCTCACAAAGCCATGCTGACGGTCCCTAATCAGTTCTTGCGTCTCTAAATGCCTGTAGATTCTGTCTCTCAAAATACCTTCCAACAATTTACCCACCACAGATGTGAGGCTCACTGGCCTGTAGTTCCCAGGCTTCTCCCTGCAGCCCTTTTTAAACAAAGGCACAACATTTGCCACTCTCCAATCTTCAGGCACCTCATCCATGACTATCGATGATTCAAATATCTCAGCTGGGGGACCCACAATTTCCTCCCTAGCCTCCCACAATGCCCTGGGATATACTTCATCAGGTCCTGAAGATTTATCTACCTTGATGCGCTTTAAGACTTCCAGCACCTCCTTCTCTGTAATATGTACACTCCTCAAGACATCACTATTTATTTCCCCAAGTTCCCTAACATCCATTCTTTTCTCAACAGTAAATACAGTAGTCATTTAGGATCTCACCCATCTCTTGTGGATCTGCACATAGATGACCTTGTTGATCCTTAAGAGGCCCAACTCTCTCCCTTGTTTCTCTTTTGCCCTTTATGTATTCGTAGAAGCTCTTTGGATTCTCCTTTGCCTTATCTGCCAAAACAACTTTGTGTCTCCTTTTGCCGTCCTGATTTCTCTCTTACCTGAACTCCTACACCCTCTATACTCTTCAAGAGATTCACTTGATCCCAGCTGCCTATGCACATCATGTGCCTCTTTCTTCTTCTTGACCAGGGCCTCAATATCTTGAATCATTCAGAGTTCCTGCCAGCCTTGCTCTTCACTCTAAGGGAATGTGTTTACCCTGAACCCTGGTTATTACACTTTTGAAAGCCTCCCACTTATCAGACGTCCTTTTGCCTTCCCACAGACTCCCAAAATTAATTTTTGAAAGTTCCTGTCTGATACCATCAAAATTGGCCTTTTGCAGCCAGAGCCGGACATTCGGCCCAGCATACCTGTGCTAGCTCTTTGCAATGATCACAATTTCTTCCCCTATGCCCATAGCCCCTGCATCTTTTTCTTTATTAAGTCCAATTCCCTTTTGAAAGTTATTGTTGAATCTGCTTCCACCAAGCTTTCAGGCAGCGCAGTTACTCTTCTCTTCGGTATTTTTCACCAATTGTCTCAGCTCTGCGCCCTCTGGTTTTGGAATCTCCTCAATGGCTGCTTTTATTGAATGCCAAAAGTTTCAATTTCTGGACCTCTCACTTTGAAATTCTTTGTCTTGTGTTTAGGAAACTACTTTGAGGATAGTTCATGACATTGGAGCTTTGCTGGCCTTCGTCATGGGAACAACGTATCTTGTGCTGCAGAGCTTCATTTCGATCAGAATGATGCCTTACCATCACTCTCGCCTGGTGTGTGGCTTCAGGACAATACTATCAGCGATATCTGTCATAGCCACCATCCCCAGTATCCTTTTTGTGGTTATCTTATTGATTGAACTGATTCGGAGCATCACAACACAATGGGGGTTAGTTAGACTTCAGACTTTGAACACTGGTGTAAACGTTTGAATCTGAATCTGCAGCTAGTGGATTCCTGCAGCACTGAAGGAGGCCATTCAGCCCATCATGTCTTTGAAAAGGAGCTAAGCAACAAACTCCAAGCTCTACCATGCCCTGTGATCTGCTTGGAGCCTATTACAGTCACTAAGTAGAGAGGACTGAGAGGTGAACCGAAAAAGAGCTTGAAGGTTATAAAAAGATTTGATTGGCTAAATGCAGAGGAGATATTTCTACTTCAGGGGCAAGATCAGAATTGAATTAAACAAACGGAAACAGAGCAATTTGGAAAGTAGAAGCAGGCTTGGGCCATTTGGCCTTTCGAGCCTGCTCCAACATTCAATATAATCATGGCCAATCCTCTAACTCACTGCCATACTCCCACATTTTCCCCACATGCACTGAAACATTCAGGGCCACATTCTCCAGCCTCGCCCGCAGCTGAGATTCTTCAGTCCTGCTGCAGCGAATGAAGATTTGGCTGAACGCGACGGGGTTTGAACTGCTGAAGAATTCTGGCCTTAGAGTCTAGAAATCTATTTATTTCCTTTTTAAATATATCCAGTGACTTGGCCTTCACAGCCTTCTGTGGTACAGAGGATCCCACAGGTCCATCACCCTCTGGGTGAAGAAATTCCTCCTCATCTCAGTCCTAAATTGTCTAACTCGTATCCTGAGAATGTGACCCCTCGATCTCTGCATCCAGTCTGTCCAGCCCTGTTAGAACTTTGTGCTTTTCAATAAGATCCTCTCTCATTCTTCTAAGTTCCAGTGAATCCAGGCCCACTCGACCCAATGTTTCCTCGTACGACAATCCTGCCATCCCAGGAATCAGTCTGGTAAACATTCACTTCACTCACTCTGTGGCAAGTATATCCTTTCTTAGTTGAGGAGACCAAAACTGCGCACAATGTCTAGATATGGTCTCTCACCAAGGCTCTGTACAGTAAGGCATCCTTCTTTCTACACTCAAGTCCTCTTGTAATGAAGGCCAACATAGCATGTCCCTTCCAAACTGCTTGCCGTACCTGTATGCATGCGTTCAATGGCTGGTATACACCCAGATCCCTCTGGACATCAACATTTCCCAATCTATCACCATTTAAATAATACACTGCCATTCTGTTTCTCCATTCGAAGTGGATAACTTCACATTTATCCATGTTATGCTGCATCTGCCATGGATTTACCCATTCAACCTGTCTAAACCACCTTGAAATATAAGGTAGTCACAAATAAATCCCATAAATAATTCAGGAGAAACTTCTTTGCCATGAGGGTGGGGAGGATGTGAAATTCCCAACCATAGGAAGTAGTTGCGGGAAACCCTTAAGGGGAAGCTGGATAAACACAGGAGGGAGTAAGGAGTAGAAGGGTATGTTGATGGGGTGAGACGAAGAGGTTCATGTGGGAACATGAATCAATTGAATGGCCTGTTTCTGTGCTGTAAATACACTGTCACGGTGTGTTTTAAACCTCATGCCCAGTCAGTGCTTGGGGCGTTCTCCTTCTGGAGATCAATCAGGTTCAAGGGAGATTTAAGAAAACACTAAAAGCCACATTGAGGGTGCAAAATCTCCAGAGCAACATCTTAAACACAGAAACACAGAGGATAGGAGCAGGAGGAGGCCATTTGGCCCTTCCAACCTGCTTCACCATTCAGCACGATCATGGCTGATTGTCCAATCCAGTAGCTTAATCCTAATCTTGGGACATTTACTGATGGAAACTAATAAAGCAGGAAAGTAACCATTGTGAATTCTCGTGCGGAGGCTAACACATTCTCTGCAGGTTAGTTTGAAATGTAGACAGCTGCTGAATGATTAATCTAAGTGAGTCTCACCAATTAATGGATAGCTACAGCGTTTGATTCCCATGCACTCTGAGTTCTGGAGTTTCCTGACCCTTTTGTGTTCAAAGAACAAAGAACAAAGAACAAAATCAACCCAGGAAACAGGCCCTTTGGCCCAACGCTGCCATCTCAACACCACCTCTCTACCCACAACCCCTATCTAATGTTTTATGGCCATCCAGATTGAGGGAAAACTAATTTAGGGACAATTTATTCCTGCCAATCAGCCTAACAGCACATCTTTGGGGTGTGGGAGGAAACCGGAGCACCCGGAGAAAACCCACGCAAGCACAGGGAGAATGCGCAAACTCCCACAGACACCGGCCCAAATCCATGTGTCTGCACAGCAATCAGCGATAGTCACTGAGCTGTCGTCTTGCCCAGTATCTGGTCCAGTTTAGGCACACACTAACGACATGAAGCACTAGGCCAATCTTGAACAACCAAGAGCAGCCCCAGTACGACCCATCGCGTGTATGCCCCTCGTTGGACACGAGGTGGACCGACTTAAAACCTGTGAATGAAAAGAGAAAAACATTATCATACTATACCCATTTACATTTCTAGGGACACCCCAATGCTAATGACCCTTATTTAAAACAATCTCCTATATCCACCCATCTCCAACTCAGTCATGTGCCTGTCTAAGTTACTCTTAAAGGACTCTAGCGTGTTTGCCTCCACCACCTTACTTGGCAGAGCATTCCATACCCCCACTACCCTCTGTGTGAAAAACCTCCCTCTAATATCTGTGTTGTACCGCTCCCCCCTCACCTTAAGTCCATGGCCCCTTGTCCTACGTGTCTCTATTATAGGAAATACCTTACCTCTGTTTACTCTATCTATACCCTTCATAATCTTATATACCTCTATTAGATCCCCCCTCAGTCGGCATCTTTCAAGGGAAAAGAGCCCCAATTTCTTCAATCTTTCCTCATACCCCAGTCCTTCCATACCAGGCAACATCCTGGTAAACCTCCTCTGCACTCTCTCCAGAGTCTCCACGTCCTTCTGGTAGTAAGGCGACCAGAACTGTACGCAGTACTCCAAATGCGGCCTAACCAACATTCTATACAACTGCAACATTAGACCCCAGCTCTTATATTCTATACCCCTTCCTATAAAGGCTAACATACCATAGGCTTTCTTCATAACCTTCTCCACTTGTACTGCCACCTTCAAAGACTTGTGCACTTGCACCCCCAGGTCTCGCTGCGACTCTATACTCCTCACAGGCTTACCCTTTATCATATAACTTCCCCCTACATTATTCTGGCCAAAATGCATCACCTCACATTTATCCGGATTAAACTCCATTTACCACCTATCTGCCCAATCAACCAGCCTATCAATATCCCGCTGTATTGCCAGACACTGCTCCTCACTGCCCGCCAATCCAGCCATCTTGCTGTCATCAGCAAATTTGCTGATCACACCACCTACTCCCTCTTCCAAATCATTTATATACACTACAAAGAGAAGAGGTCCCAGTACCGAGCCCTGCGGCACACCACTAGTGACAGACCTCCAGCTAGAAAAAGACCCCTCCACAACTACTCTCTGACTCCTCTTTGCAAGCCAGTTCTCTACCCATCTAGGTACCTGACCACATATCCCATGATCTTTAATCTTCTGTACCAACCTACCATGAGGAACTTTGTCAAACACCTTACTGAAATCCATATAGACGACATCAACGGCTCGTCCTTCGTCAACCGTTTTTGTCACCTCCTCAAAAGAATTCTACCAGATTCGTAAGGCAAGACTTCCCCTTGACAAAGCCGTGCTGCGTATCCTTAATCAGATCGCAACGCTCTAAGTGCGCATACATCCTATCCCTAAGAATCCTCTCCATCAACTTACCTACCACTGACGTTAAGCTCACCGGCCTATAGTTACCCGGGCTATCCCTCCTACCCTTTTTAAACAACGGTACCACGTTCGCTATCCTCCAGTCCTCTGGGACCTCACCTGTGTCCAAAGAAGAGACAAAGATTTGCGTCAGAGGCCCAGCAATCTCATCCCTCGCCTCTCTAAGCAGCCTAGGATAAATGCAATCAGGCCCCGGAGATTTATCGGTTTTAATGCCCCCTAAGAGCCCTAACACTTCTTCCCTCGTTATCAATAGATCTTTCAATCGGTCTACCGCTCCCTCAATGACTGTACCAGACATCAAGCCCCTCTCCTTCATGAATACCGACGCAAAGTATTCATTCAGGATCTCCCCCATTCCCTCTGCCTCTAAGCACAATTCCCCACGCCGGTCCCTGAGAGGACCGATTTTACCCCTAACCACCCTTTTGTTCTTAAGATAGGAGTAAAACACCTTGGATTCTCCTTAACCCTACCTGCTAAAACCATCTCATGCCCCCTCTTTGCTCTCCTAACTCCCCGTTTGAGATCCCTCCTACTCTCTCTGTATTCCTCCAACGCTGTCTCCGTTCCCAGCTGCTTAGACCTGACAAACGCCTCTCGTTTCTTCCTAACCAGGTCTTCTATATCTCTAGTAATCCACGGTTCCCTAATCCTACCTTTTCCATCCTTTCTCCTAACCGGCACATGCCTTTCCTGCACCCTTTGCAGTTTTCCCTTGAAAGACTCCCACGTGCCTAACGTGGTCTTGCCTTCCAACAGCCTATCCCAGTCTGTATCCCTAAGCACCTGCCTAATCCGGCTGTATCTAGCCTTCCCCCAATTTAGCACCCTCCCCTTAGGACAGCTCTCACCTTTTTCCATTCGTATCCTAAAGTAGACAGAGTTGTGGTCACTGTTAGCCACATGTTCGCCTACCACAACCTCAACCACCCGACCCGGCTCATTGCCCAGAACTAAATCCAGTATCGCCCCCTCTCTAGTCGGGCTATCTACATACTGTTGCAAGGATCCTTCCAATACATATCTTATGAATTCCTCCCCATCAGACCCCCCAGCTCTAGGCACCTTCCAATCCACCCCAGGGAGATTAAAATCTCCCACTACAACAACCCTATTCTTCCTACACTTATCCAAAATGTCCCTACATATACCCTCTTCCACTGCCCGTGGGCTATCGGGTGGCCTATAGTACACTCCTAGCATAGTAATGGCCCCCTTCCTATTCCTCAACTCCATCCACAGAGGCTCAATGTCCAACCCCCCCATGTTATCCTCCCTCTGCACCGCTGTGATCTGCTCCCTAACTAAGAGTGCCACTCCCCCTCCTCTTTTCAACCCACCTCTATCACACCTAAAACACTTATACCCTGGAATATTTAGCTGCCAGTCCTGCCCCTCCTTTAACCACGTCTCTGTCACTGCCACCACATCTAAATTTCTCGCGAACATCAAGGCCCTAAGTTCATCCGACTTTCCCGTCACACTCCTCGCATTAAAACAGATGCACCGAAGACCCTCAGGCCCTCTCGGATCCTCCTTCTCCTGGGGGAATTCCCTATCAACTAGACTTCCCCTGACCTCTAACTCAGTCCCAGTGAGTGAGCTGTCTCTCTCCTCCCCACCCCCCCTCCATACTAGTAATTGTTCTAGTAATTGTTGCAAAATATTTCCAATCTGCTTCTGAAGAGTGGAAAATCCCTTTGCCATGTTGCCAACTATTCGCAAAAAAGTCTTTGAAATCGAGAAGTCAATGTTGATGATTCACGATCACTCCCTGCGCTGGAACTGGAACTGGTTAAAGTATGTTTCAGTTTTCAGTCTGAGACATGGACTTTAGCTGTGTTTTTAATCATTAATGTAGGAATGTGTCAGTGGTCTACTTTGGAAGATAGATCAGAGAATGTACCAGGAGCTGGGAACTCTAGAGGAGGAGAGACATTTAGAGACAAGTGCACAATGCTGAAAAACTAGTCAACAGGTACAAAACATTGTTTAAAAAAATAAGGTAGTTTCGGTCTTTATGTAAATGAACCTGGAAAAGAAAGGAGGCTGTTGCAGCTACAGTAGGGTTCTGGTCAAACCCAATACAGAACATCTGAGTGCAGAACCTGAAGGAAGATCCCACAGACAGTGAGGTCAGGAGCTCCATGCTGCAACCTGGTGAACACACTGTCGAAAAGCAGGGAATTAATCCACAGGTGTCGGTCCACCTTGTTGTCAAACGAGGGGCATGCACACGGTGGGTCGTGCGTGGGCTGCTCTTGGAGGTTTCGAGAGTGGTCTAGTACTTTGTGTCGTTGTGTGTGCTTAATCCTGGACCAGCAGACGGGCACCACAACAGCTCAGTGACTATCACTGCGAGCTGTGCAGATACATGGATTTGGGCCTGTGTCCGTGGGAGTTTGCGCATTCTCCCCGTGCTTGCGTGGGTTTCCTCCGGGCGCTCCGGTTTCCTCCCACACCCCAAGGATGTGCTCTTAGGCTGATTGGTGTACCAAATGGACACTATTCTCCCCTGAATCTGGCTACATTAGGGGTACCATTCACATACACACGGGGCAGGGTAGGTGTAGGAAAATGCTTTGTTGAAATGGCAGCGCGGGCTGGTTGGGCCGAAGGGCCTGTTTCCCGTGCTGGGTTGTTCTTTTGTTGGGATGTTGGCTGGAGCAATTTCCCCAGGTTTTGTTGTTGCTGGGGAAGCTTTGTGTTCTGATAATGCTTTGGAGAATTGTAGATGTCTGTGATCTCCTCAATGGGTGGCAGGAAGTAAGAGTTCCTGACAGCAGCACACACTCAGATTATCACTTCCAGATCCAACCCATCATTTTCGGAATCCCTCTCCCGTCATTCACTGCAGGAATAAAGAGGTTGACAAAGGAACACATTCTCTGTAGTCTATAAGGGTCATCCCTTCACCGTCTCCACTCAGCTCATGTAGGGAGAAAGGTACATATTGGGCCATTCAAATTATATTTGTGAAGCAATGATTAGATTGCACACCAATGTTCAGCCACATTTTTTCAACTGTCAGGCATCAGTGCAACATTGAATCTACAGTCAACCTATCTAGTATACCAGTTCAATCTCTTATTCCCTGCTCCAAGATGTTATTGAGGAGCAAGCTGAACTGAATACCATGTATTTAAGTATCTGTTGGAAACGTCCCCAGATGTTTATTTATTAGTGTCACAAGTAGGCTTACATTAACACTGCAATGAAGTTACTGTGAAAATCCTCTGGTCGCCACACTCCGGCACCTGCTCGGGTACACCGAGGGAGAATTTAGCATAGCCAATGCGCCCCAACCAACACATCTTTCGGACTGTGGGAAGAAACAGGAGCACCCGGAGGAAACCCACGCAGACACAGAGAATGTGCAGATTCCGCACTGACAAATAGCCAAGACAGGAATCAAACCCGGATCCCTGGCGCTGTGAGGCAGCAGTGCTAACCCACTGTGTCACCGTGCCCCTGGGAATCGAACCTGGGTCCCTGGCGCTGTGAGGCAGCAGTGCTAACCCACTGTGTCACCGTGCCCCTGGGAATCAAACCCGGATCCCTGGCGCTGCGAGGCAGCAGTGCTAACCACTGTGCCACTCACTGTTCACCACTGTTGTGTGGGCAGCAAGTCAACCATTTTGCACCCAGCAAGATCCCAGACTCTGTGATGTGGTGAATAAGAATGTAATTTTTCTGTCAGTGACACTGGTTGACCAAAGTACCGCCAGAATCAGCTCCTCTGCAAATTCTGAACAGCCAGATAGGATCTTGGTTTCATCTCTCAATTAAAGGAAGAAGTCTTCTCTAGCACCTTTCACAACGTCAGGATGTCTGCTTAAGTTTTACAGACAATGAAGCACTTTTATTTTGGGTTTGCAGCCCCTGTGGTAATACAGGAAATTTAGCAACTGACAGGCACACAGCAGACTCCCACACTCAGCAGCGAGATAATAACCAGAATATCCTCTTCAGGAATTTGGATTGAGGGACAAATATTTACCCAGGTCTCTGGACAAAACCCCTCAGCTTTCTTTCGCAGTAGTTTTTAAAAAATTTATTCTTTTACAAAATGTGGACATCGTTGACTGGGGCAGCATTTATTGCCCATCTCTAATTACTCTTGAAGTGAGTGGCTTGCTAGGACATTTAAGAGTCAACCACGTTGCTGTGACTCTGGAATCACATGTAGGTCAGACCAGGTAAGGACAGCAGATTTCCTTCCTTAAAAGGACATTAGTGAGCTGGGTGGGATTTTTCAACAATCGGTGATAGTTTCATGGTCACCATCACCGAGACTAGCCTTATATTCTAGGTCTTCATTTATTGAATTTACATTTCACCAGCTGCCATGGTGGGATTTGAACCCATGTCCCCCAGAGCATTAGGCTGGACTTCTGGATTGCTAGTCCAGTGACATTATTACTACACTATCATCTCCCCCCTGGGATATTTTGCATCTACTTTGAGTGGGCAGGCTGGTAAGGTGGCCCTCCTTCAAAACAGCGCTGCACTGTGAGTCCAGAACATATACTCAAATCCTGGAGCGAGATTGCAACCCACGGAGCTCCAGATGTGAGAATGCTACCAACCTGGCCAAGAAGCTGACACAGTAAGAATTCTCACAACACCAGGTTAAAGTCCAACAGGTAATAAACGCCACTAGTTTTCAGAGCGCTGTTCCTTTGTCAGGTGAGTGGAGAGTTCTGATCACAAACAGGGCATATAAAGGCACACACAGTTTATAGATTACTGATTAGAATGCGAGTCTTTACAGCTAATCTGCTATTCAAGTCTTAAAGCTGCAGACAATGTGAGTGGAGATAGCATTAAGCTTTGGTTAAAGAGCTGTATCTTGTCTCCAGACTGGACAGTAAGTGAGATGTTGCAAGTCCAGGCAAAGACTCTCATACTAATCAGTATTCTGTAAACTGTTTGTGCCTTTATGTGCCCTGTTTGTGATCAGAACTCCCCACTCACCTGACAAAGGAACAGCGTTCTGAAAGCTAGTGGTGTTTGCTATCGAATAAACCTGTTGGACTTTAATCTGGTGTTGTGAGACTTCTTACTGTGTTTACCCCAGTCCAACACCGGCATCTCCACATCAAAAAGCTGACAGCCAGTCTGTTTCAGCTCAGAGCTCTCTTCAGACTCCAGAGTCAAGAGACAAAGCACCCGAATTCATGGGTGAACCTACCACTGGCACCATTGGCCTGTCCTTCTGCTGGATACTCTGAGTAATGGGTCCTGACAGACACATCTGTAAACAACTCAAATTTAACTCTTCTGGTGTAAAATGGTAAAATATATTTATTCTTCAAAAATATACCCCTCTTTAGTTTATTTTAGTTTATTTATCAGTGTCACAAACAGGCTTACATTCACACTGCAATGAAGTTACTGTGAAAAACCCCTAGTTGCCACACTCCAACGCCTGTTCGGGTACATAGAAACACAGAAACTAGAAGCAGGAGTGGGCCATTCAGCCCTCCAAGCCTGTCCCACCATTCATCTTGATCATGGCTGCTCATTGAATTCAATATCTTGATTCTCTTATTCCTCCCATATCCCTTGATCCCTTTAGCCCCTAGAGCGATATCTAATTTCTTCTTGAAATCAGAAATTTACACTGAGAGAGAATTTAGCACGGCTAACGCACCTAGCCAGCACATCTTTCGGACTGTAGGAGGAAACCGGAGCACCGGGAGGAAACCCATGGGGAGAACATGTAGACTCTGCACGGACAATGACCAGACCAGGGATTAGAGCCGGGTCCCTGCCTCCATGAAGCAGCAGTGCTAACCACCATGGTTATCTGTTTATATAATAATACAACTTTAGTTTGATTTCATTTGAATTGAAAGAAACATGCATTCAATGAGCTGCCTCCTGAAGCAGTTTGATTTTGCAGAAGTATACTTTATTCATAAAGTATCAGAAAGAACATTGCAAACATTTCTAATCAGCTGTGACTCACAATGCGGTAATATTCAGCTTTCTGCACAAATCATGTTGTTCTCTAAGGTGCGTATGTTCCAGCGTGTATGTGTGTGTACGTATGTATATGTGTGTGTGTGCATGTACATTACAGAATAGGCCTCGTTCAGTCAGTAATAGTCCGTCAACATCTGTTCATTTACTTATCACTGTTCTTTTGCTAACTTTCCACATCAAGATGAGATTAACTGCATTTCGAACAATGGAATTCATAAGGATGAAGTGTTTTCTTGTTAAATAATGGAAGTGTTGATATTTTGTGAGACTTTATCTAAATTGGCAATGTGTCAGTTTGTTGTGAAATGAGCCAATCAGTGTTTTCCTGTACTTGGAGGGTGGCTCTGAGCAGTTACAAATCACAGGAAGGTGATGATATCAGTGCGGGCGAGGGAAACGGTCGAGCAAATCTCTTTAAATCTTGATTTTAAATTGCTCCCCGTGTCAGTAACCATGTCCAGGTGCAATCCTTGAGGAACTCTGCATTCTATTTCTCACACTCATTTCCCACACTATCGTTGGCACCTGTCTGCACTCTGACTCCCTCCCTAAACCCCTTCACGTCCTTTCACACACTCCTTGGAACAGATCGCTCTGACCAAGGCACCTATCGCATGTCTCTTTCTTCTATCCATTGTCAGTTCCGGTTGCTCACACTCCAACATCAATGCAAGTTGTTAAATTCATCTTTTCCAGGTCCCAGCCACCTGCTGCTTTTGGAGCTCAAATGATCTCTGACGCAGGATATTGGAGAAATAACAAAATACCAGAAGCAGCAGCAGCAAGCAGAGTAACAGCAAAACCATGAAATATATTGTGTCATCAAATATAAGGAATGGTTCTCATGGGCGCATATACACACACGTGCACACATACACGCACACGCATGCACAGACTTGCCCACTGACACCCATGCACCACAATTTCTTACAGGAATTGTACTGACTTTCCTTGACCTCTGCCCTCTCCAGTGATTATCTGTTATTCTCTCGCCGCTCGCAGCAGTTCAACTTTAGAGTGGAAGCCAGAAGCTAAGGTAAGGTTTCTGTCAACCCTCTGGTTTTCCCACAATCTTGTTTGACTGCATGTTTCCTTTAATTATTTTTGCATTGCGACATGCCCACAGTATCGTAAAGATATCCCCGGGGTCTTTGAGGACCACCTAGGGTGCTGGGACGGCGTGTGGGGATCAAGAGCTGTGAGGTTCAATATTCTTTAATGCTGATTATTTACAGTTACCCTATCCCTTACTGTAGTGTCTGCCTTCACCTGTACCCTCTCAGTGCTCCTAAATCTCCTTCATCTTTTATGGCCTAGCACTACACCCAGCTAATTCTGCAGGATGCGTATCAGAGGTGGAGGCAGTTTGCTGTCTTCCACTCTGCCCCGTGGCTTGGTGAGCGCCCTCTGAACACATCGTTGTAACATGGAAACTTCCTTTGCCAACGTTAAGGTTTAAGTTCTGGAACCATAGAATAGAACCACAAGATCCCTTCATAGCGAGGGGGATTGAATATAAAAGTAGGGAGGTCTTGCTGCAGCTGTATAGGGCATTGGTGAGGCCGCAGCTGGAGTACTGTGTGCAGTTTTGGGCGCCGTACTTACGCAAGGATATTTTGGCCTTGGAGGGAGTGCAGAGGAGGTTTACTAGGCTGATACCGGAGTTGAGGGGGTTGAGCTATGAGGAGAGGCTGAATAAACTAGGCTTGTACTCGTTAGAGTTTCGAAGAATGAGGGGAGATCTCATTGAGACGTATAAGATGATGAATGGGATGGATAGGATAGAGGTGGAGAGACTCTTCCTGCTCAGAAAGGACAGTAGGACTAGGGGGCACAGCCTCAAGATAAAGGGGGTGCGGTTTAGAACGGAGTTGAGGAGGAACTTCTTCACTCAAAGGGTGGTGAATCTCTGGAATTCTCTGCCCGTTGAAGTGGTGGAGGCTGCCTCGCTAAATATTTTTAAGACGCGGGTTGATGGGTTTTTGATAAGAGAGGGGATTAAGGGTTATGGGGAGAGGGCGGGAAAGTGGAACTGAGCAGCAACAGATCAGCCATGATCTTATTGAATGGCGGGGCAGGCTCGAAGGGCTAGATGGCCTACTCCTGCTCCTATTTCTTATGTTCTTATAGTACAGAAGGAGGCCATTCAGCCCATCGAGTCTGTGCCAACCACAATCCCACCCATCCCGTAACCCTCATTTACTCTACCTAATCCGCCTGACACTAAGGGACAATTTAGCATGGCCAATCCATCTAACCTATACAGCTTTCTACTGTGGGAGAAAACTAGAGCACCCGGAGGAAACCCACGCAGACACGGGGAGAAAGTCCAGACAGATAGCGACCCGAGGCCAGAATTGAACCCGGGTCCCTGGCGCCGTGAGGCAGCAGTGCTAACCAGTGTGCCCCCGTGCTGCCCCTTGATAAGTTACTTGATAAATAAGAACAAGAATCTGAATGATGCCCCAGTTTACTCCATTTGAGTTGTGTTTTATTTGCAGATTTAGTTTAAATAACTGTTTGAACTGTTGTCCCCTTCATTCCTCCTCACCAGGGCTCCAGTTTCCAAGTGACAAGTGCAATTTGTGAGTGGCTGGTCGCATTCAGTTTTAATTTCTTCTTCCTCACTTATATCAAAGAGTTTCAGGTAAGAATCAGTCCGAAATGTTCAAGGTTATAAGAGTTCATGAGACAGCTGCCCCTCTGGGCACATTTCACACCTCAGAATCATACAGTGCAAAGGAGGCCACTTGGCCCATCGAACCCACGCCACTCAGGTCCTATCCCCATAATGATGGAGGTTTTTTTTCATTCATGGGACATGGGTGTTGCTGACTGACCAGCATTTATTACCCATCCCTAGTTGCCCAAGGGCAGTTGAGAGTCAACCACATTGCTGTGGCTCTGGAGTCACATGTAGGCCAGACCGAGTAAGGACAGCAGATTTCCTTCCCTAAAGGACGTTGATGAACCAGATGGGTTTTTCCAACAATTGACAATGGTTTCACGGTCATCAGTAGATTCTTAATCCTGGATATTTTTTATTGAATTCAAATTTCACCAACGACCGTGACGGGATTCGAACCCAGGTCCCCAGGACAGTGTGAATAGAATCGGGGATGTGCAAGATGTAGTGAGTGAGAAATATAAAAGCAAATGAGATTACAGGGTTCAAACAGCAGTGTTACCAAGTTACAGCTTCAATATTCAACTCATTAAATCTGCCCACAGATGTGTACACAGTTGACAGGTTCACACAATATTAACATTCATATAATCAAAGAATACACATTTCAGAGGCTTTGCTCCAAGTGCTTTACAGCCAATCATTTATCTTTTGAAATATAGGCACTATCTAGGAAACACAGCAACTTTCAAACAGCAGATTCCCACAAGTAGTGGTAAGCCTATGAACAAGCTGTGTCAGTGATATTGGTTCAGGGATAAATATCGGTCAACTCCTCTGGAATCGTGCTGTGTAATCTTCTACATTCACCTGATAGGACAGACAGGGCTCAGTTTAAAGTCTCATCTGAAAGACAGCACCTCTGACAGTGCGGCACTCCCTCGGCACTGACCCTCTGACAGTGCGGCGCTCCCTCGGCACTGACCCTCTGACAGTGCGGCGCTCCCTCGGCACTGACCCTCTGACAGTGCGGCGCTCCCTCGGCACTGACCCTCTGACAGTGCGGCGCTCCCTCGGCACTGACCCTCTGACAGTGCGGCGCTCCCTCGGCACTGACCCTCTGACAGTGCGGCGCTCCCTCGGCACTGACCCTCTGACAGTGCGGCGCTCCCTCGGCACTGCACTGAGTACCAGCTTGGATTATGGGCTTACGTCTCTGGAGTGGGACTTGAACCTGTGACCTTCTGCCTCAGAGGCGCGGGGTGCTCTCAGTGGATCCTGGGTATCACTCTGAGCCCACTTTGACATTGTTCTATCGACTGCTGTTAAACTGAGCTTGTTGAAATTGAGCGACGTTTGTCTGAATCACTGAGTTAATGTTTCTTTTCTTTCTGTCTGGCAGACATTCACTATAAACGTGAGAACAGTGTTACTTCCAGAGCTGAACGAGGAATGCTGCAACACATTTTGAAAACCACTTTGCTCTCTCTCCAGTCAGTGTATTCAGTACCATTTCTGGAGCCAGGGCAGATGTTAAAAAGTGAAGGTCACGATCGGTATTCCTTTCTATCTCTTTTTTAATGGTTTGTATCATTTTAGCCACTCCTATTACCTCTTCCAACAACAACTTGCAATTACATTGCACCTTTAAAGTAGCAAAATGTCCCCAGATCCTTCTCAGAAATGTTACAGTAAGATATCTCACAACACCAGGTTAATGTCTAGCAGGTTCATTTGGAATCATGAGCTTTCAAACTCGCTCACCAGAGGAAGGAGCAGCGCTCCGAAAGCTCGTGATTCCACTTAAACCTGTTGGACTTTAATCTGGTGTTGTGAGATTTCTCACTGTGCCCACCCCAGTCCAACACCGACATCTCCACATCACGGCTACCACAGAAACGTTGTGTGACAAAAATTGACATCAAGCCAAAGAAGGGGTCCTTAGCACAGGTGACCACAAGCTTGGTTAAACAGACGAGTTTTAGAGAGAGGTTTAGGAATGGAATTCCAAAGCTTACACCTTAGAAAACTGAAGGTGCAACAGAAGGTTCAAGAGAAGCCGCAGAATGCTCTTTGCAGAGAGCTGTGTAGTTGAAGCAGATTACAGAGATAGGGAGAGGAAGCGGCCAGTGAAGGAACCAAACAAATTGAGATCTTGTTTAACTGGGAGCCAGGAAGGTAGAGCAGCACGGTGGCACAGTGGTTAGCACTGCTGCCTTGCAGCACCAGGGACCCAGGTTCGAATCCCAGCTTGGGTCACTGTCTGTGTGGAGTTTACACGTTCTCCCCGTGTCTGTGTAGGTTTCCTCTCACAGTCCGAAAGATGGGCTGGTTAGAATGCATTGGCCGTTCCAAATTCTCCCTCAGTGTACCTGAACAGGCGCTGGAGTATGGCGACTGGGGGGATTTTCACAGTAACTTCATTGCAGTGTTAATGTTAACCTACTTGTGACACTAATAAATAAACTTAGATTAGTCAGCATAGCGGGTGAAGGGTGAATGAGACTTGGTGCAAGTTAGGATACAGGACGCAGAGCTTTGGAAGAGTTTGTTTCTGGTGGATGGTGTTAGAGATTGGAAGGTTAGACAGGTGTGCATCGGAATAGTTTTGTCCAGAAATAACAAAAGCATTGGCAGAGAGTTTCAGCAGCAGGGCCGGAGATGACCGATGGTTACAATATAGTTCTTAATGATGGAGCAAATATGAAGCTCATTGTGGGATGAATTTTAACGGCAAGGTTGGTAATAGTCAGTGGTCAGGGAGATGGAGTCAGCGGCAAGGAAATGGAGTTTGCAGTGGGAACCAAAGACTTTGATCTTCCCAGTGAGGTGAACTGCTCCACATCTAGCACTGGGTGTTGGGATAAGCAGTCTGACAACATGCTAGACAGTTCACAGGTCAAGAGATAGTGATAAGGTACAGCTGGGTATTGACAATGTAACATTGAGACTTCTTATATTCATTCATGGTTTGTGGGCATTGCTGGCTGGCCAGCATTTGTTGCCCCTGAACCGAGTGGTTTGCTGGGGCTGTTTCAGAGGGCATTTTGAGAGCCACCTACATTGCTGTGGCTCTGGAGTCACATGTAGGCCAGACCAGCTAAGGACGGCAGATTTCCTTCCCTGAAGGACATTAGTGAACCAGGTGGGTTTTCCCGAAAAACGACAAGGTTTCATGGTCGCCAGTAGACCTTTAATTCCAAATTTTTATTGAATTCAGATTTCATCATCTGCGGAGGTGGGATTCGAACCCGGGTCCCCAGGGAATTACACTGAGTCTCTGGATTACTAGTCCAGTGACAATACCACTACATCACTGCCTCCCCTGAGACTGCATTTTCGGTTACTGTTGCTGAGGGCAGCAGATAGTTGGGAAATGGAGGGTGGGTGTCAGGGATAGAGCCTTGGGGCATTTTATTCATCACTCAATATTTAACCCAAGGCTGAAGGTGCGATTCCAACTGTGAACCGTCTCAAGAGATTTTCCAACTTTAAACTTGCTTTGCATATGGTTCTGTTTCTGTAAGGGGAACTCTGACCAGCTGGAATCTACTTACACACCAGGAACCTGAATTCAAACAATCTGACTCTGGCTGGTTTAAACACCACAAACAGAAACTGAGTAGATCATAAACTGGCTGTGAGTTCCAAAAGTGTTCAAACCTTCTCTTCCTGTGATGCTCTGACCTCACAACACTTCCTGTCCAAAACTGCTAAAAACTGCAGTCTGTCTGCAACAACGCCTGACAGTTGGTGTCAAACCACAGCTGCTGTTCCCAGGGTGTTTGTGAGGCCATCTCAGTCTATGTTTACAACAACTCACATTGATATAGCATTTGATGTAGTTAAACACTCCAAGGTGCTTCGTAGGAATAATATCAAACACAAGATTGTGTGGCACTGTGGTTAACACTGCTGCCTCACAATGCCAGGGACCCGGGGTCGATTCCTGGCTTGGGTCACTGTCTGTGTGGAGTTTGCACATTCTCCTCATGTCTGTGTGGGTTTCCTTCGGGTGCTCCGGTTTTCTCCCACGGTCTGAAAGATGTGCTGGTTAGATGCATTGACCCCAACAGGTGCCAGCGTGTGGCGACTAGGGGAATTTCACAGTAACTTCATTGCAGTGTTAATGCAAGTCTTACTTGTGACTAATAAATGAACTTCTGAAACTTTAAGATACTTACAGGTACGAGGGCAGGTGACCAAAAGCTTGGTCAAAGAGGTCATTTTTAAGGAATATCTTAGATGAGAAGGAGAGAGGCAGAGAGGCTGGAGGAGGGAGTTCTAGAGCTTGTGCCCAAGACGGCTGAAAGCATGATTAAAATCAAAGATGCGCAAGTGTCCAGAACTGAAGCTCAGAGATCGCAAAGCATTAGAGAGCTGGAGGAGATAAGAGGTGCGAGCGTGCGGCTGATTTCACAGTGACAGCAAAGTAAAAACTGCTCTGCCAGGACATTATTCTAGATGTTTAAATGCATCCTTACAGTCTAACGGTTAGAGTTAAACCTAACCCTAACGCTTACAGTGTAAAAGATGGTAAAGAAAGCCACTTCTAAACTTCAAACACATTTTCTCGTAAATTTATCAAAATTTTGTTTAAGCTTGATGCTGGATCATCGCAATAGGATAAAAATAAATTAACTCGTGGAGCGGTGTAGAGAAAAAAAAAGCTCTTTTGAATAATATTTCCCTGTATGTGTTAATTCACAGCTTGTGTGTGTAAATTGTACGGTTTTTGTGAATAAGCACAAAATTAGAAAACCCCATGTCCTAATGAATTTCATTTCAAATGTTTGAGAGAAACTAGACAGATATCTATTATCCTGCCATAATGAAATGTCTCACTACACAGTGTTTGATACAATATATTTTATTAATAAACAATATTTTATCAAATCCCGTTGGTCAGTTTGATTCTCCCGGAACAGAGTCCTGCAGCCCAACATGGAGGCTCCCTCCTCCTGCTGAGGAAACCTCGAGTGTTGTGAGGTTGTGGTTCAGAGGCCCTGTAAACTAATTAGAGTGGAGTAAAACGGGTGAACCCATTGAATGAGTCCCTGGTTGCAAATACAAGGAAGCAGGGATGCTGGGGGTGGATGGGTGGGCGGCAGGGGTGGTGGTGTATTCATGGCCCTGAGCATTGTTTTTAGGGTTTGGTGGTACCTGCTCTAACACCCCCAATCACTGTGGGTGATACACTGAAGGCATGAGCCCGTTAGCTCTTGGAATGTCTTGGACATGGAATTAGAGCCCTGGATCCGGCTGTATCTCAGTGGGAAAACCCGGCAAAGAGTTGGTTCCGTTTCCTCCCAACTGTTTTAGCACTTGTGGAACTTTGGGCAACAGTTTCTGGGAGGGGAGCAGTCATGTCCCTAATGGTCAGAATACACCTGTTACCCCTTTTGGTTTTGGGTGGGGGCCACCACACTGTCCTTGCTGAATGGTTCCCCGAAAGCTGGCACAGACATCACGGCTGGCGTGGGCTGGCTGGTGCAGCCTTGGGTCTTGCATAGCCAGCTGTTAGAATTTCATGGACCAGTTACAGAATTTCTTCACAGAACCTGGGCAGCAGTGCCACCGTGCTGGGCAGTACAACGGCACAGTGGTTAACATTGCTGCCTCACAGCGCCAGGGACCCCGGGTTCGATTCCTGACTTGGGTCACTGTCTGTGCGGAGTCTGCATGTTCCCCTCATGTCTGCATGGGTTTCCTCCCACAGTCTGAAAGACGTGCTGGTTAATTACATTGGCTGTGCTAAATTCTCCCTCAGTGTAACCCGAACAGGCCCAGACTGTGGCGACTAGGGGATTTTCACAGTAACTTCATTGCAGTGTTAATGTAAGCCTACTTGTGACTAACAAATAAACTTTTGGATCGCTCTCCAGTCCGCATTTACAAGTCTGTTGGGGGTGTGGGTGGTGGGGGGGCGCATTGGGGGTCTCCATTTCATCAGCATCTAATTTTTATCAGGGAGTGCCAATGCCTCAGCTTCACTGCAAACATTCTGCGTGAATATTTTTAATTCTGGACCAGCTGGCTGGATTGCTACCAAGGAAGATTTATTTATTACTGTCTCAGGATTTTCCAGAGAGAATCACACACTGCAGAAAGAGGCCTTTCAGCCCATCGAGTCTGCACTGACACATGAGTGAATGGAATCGGCTGCCGTCAGTGGTGGTGGAGGCGAACTCGCTGGGGTCTTTTAAAAGACTTCTGGATGAGTATATGGAATTTAATGGGATTGGGGGTTATAGATAGGTGTTGATGTGATCGGCGCAACTTGTGGGCCGAAGGGCCTGTTTGTGCTGTAGTGTTCTATGTTCTATGTTCTAAACACCTGACCACCTACCTCACCCCATTTCCCAGCGTTTGGCCCATGGCCCTGAATGTGATGATGTGCCAAGTGCTCATCCAGGTACTTTTCAAAGGATGTGAGGCAATCTCCTTCTACCGCCCTCCCAGGCAGCGCATTCCAGACCCTCACCGCCCTCTGGGTAGAAAAATCTTTCCTCACATCCCCCTAAACCTCCTGCCCCTTCACCTTGAAGCTATGTCCCCTCATGACTGACCCTTCAACTCAGGGGAACAGCTGCACCTAATCCACCCTGTCCATGCCCCTCATAATTTTGCACACCTCAATCAGGTCACCCCTCAGTCTTCTCTGCTCCCACGAAAACAACCCAACTCTCTACATAACTTAAACGCTCCATCCCAGGCAGCGTCCTGGTGAATCCCCTCCGCACCCCCTCCAGTGCACTCACATCCTTCCGATAACGTGACAACCAGAACTGCCCACACTGCTCCCGCTGTGGCCTCACCAAAGGTCTATACAACTCCAATATGACTTCCCTGCTTTTGTAATCAAGTTTTTTGACCAACCAAATGAACTAAATGAAATTAACTAAAGGGACGAGTTAAAAGGAGCAGCCCCCAAAAGGATGGGAAGTGCCTGAGGCAAAGGGGGAACATAGAACACTACAGCACAAACAGGCCATTCGGCCCACAAGTTGTGCCGATCATATCCCTACCTACCAGGCCTATCTATAACCCTCAATCCCATTAAATCCCAAGTACAGTAGGGGAGTAGAAAGGAAATTTAAAACATCAAATTAAAATGTGATTAAAGGGGTCAATTATGCAATCCAGCCCCTGGGTGCCCAGTGGGCATGGAAGGTGTTATCTGTGCCCTCAGACACCATATGCTCCCCTTCCAGGGACACGTGGCCACGAATATAGCCACAGTACAGTGGCAGACCCTCAGTCACCCGCTGCCTGGACCTCAATATGGTGAGTCTGGTCAGGCCCCGGAGCAGGTTCATGTGGAGGTCTTTCTCCTTCCCCGCTCCCCCCTCCGCACCAGGTGTCTGTAGATCAGGAGTCACGGGTAGATAGGTTTTTGGTAGACAAGGGAATTAAGGGTTATGGGGAGAAAGCGGGAAAGTGGAACTGATCCACTTCAGATCAGCCATGATCTTATTGAATGGCGGGGCAGGCTCGAAGGGCCAGACGGCCTACTCCTGCTCCTATTTCTTATGTTCTTATGTAGGAGTGTGGAACTGAACTGCAAACAAAACATCAATAAAAGGTTTTTGAGGAAACAAGAAAGTTTGTGCCATCTATAACACAAAACGTAGACGTGGTCCACAGGCTCTACAAGACTGCAAAAAGGGCAGGTCTCTTGGGAGCGCATCAACCTACCATTGCATGGCCCTGCCTGCTTTTGTAATCTATACCTCGATTGATAAAGGTTCCCCTTCTCGAAGCAGGTTTGAGATATTGAGACGGAGGATATTCTGCCTGCTGGACCACCTCAGCTTCCTCTGACAGAGATTGTCTGGGCATATACCACCTGACCACACAGTCCAGGAAAACGCAAGGTATCTTCTCCTGCAGTTGCTCAGTCTCTTAACCGACTTCTCGGAGATCACTGGGGATGCAATTATCTTCACCTCATCTACAGGCAAACAGGGGATAACTCCCATGGCCACAAGTCCTGTTGTACCCCAGTACAGTGGAATGGGCAAATATCCTCCATCAATCCCCTTTCGCTCCACGTTGGCACGTATGCACTCTCTGGTGTGAAGTCATGGGAGTCTGACTGGCCCCTGCATCCTTCGGTGTTACTGTAGGCTTTTTCAGAGGGTGGGTGTCTGGAACCCACTGCTCAAGTTGGTGGTGGAGGCAGAGACTCTAAACTCTTAAAAAGTACCTGCATCTGCACCTTAAGCGTGGACAAATTCCCCTCCAATTTGATTTTCAAGTTTGCTGATGACACCACCATAGTGGGTCTGATCTCAAACAAGGACAAGACAGAGGACAGGAATGAGATAGAGAATCTGGTGAACTGGTGTGGCCACAATAATCTCTCCCTCAATGTCAACAAAATGAAGGAAATTGTCATCAGCTTCAGGAAGTGTAAAGGAGAACATATCCCTGTCTACATCAATGGGGACGAAGTAGAAAGGGTGAGAGATTCAGGTTTTTAGGTGTCCAGATCACCAAAAATCTGTCCTGGTCCCCCAATGCCGACACTATAGTTAAGAAAGCCCCACCAACGCCTCTACTTTCTCAGAAGATTAAGGAAATTTGGCATGTCAGCTATGACTCTCACCAACTTTTACAGATGTACCATAGAAAGCATTCTTTCTGGGTGTATCACAGCTTGGTATGGGCTCCTGCTCAAAACCGCAAGGAACTACAAAAAGTCATGAATGTAGCCCAATCTATCACACAAATCAGGCCCCCTTCCATTGACTCTGTCTACAATTCCAGCTGCCTTGGCAAAGTAGCCGGCATAATTAAGGACCCCACGCACTCCGGACATTCTCTCTTCCACCTTCTTCTGTCGGGAAAAACATACAAAAATCTGAGATCACGTACCAACAGCTTCTTCCCTGCTGCTGTCTGAATTTTGAATGGACCTACCTCACATTAAGTTGATCTTTCTCTACACCCTAGCTATGACTGTAACACCACATTCTGCACTCTCTCATTTCCTGCTCAATGAATGGTATGCTTTGTCTGTACAGCGTGCAAGAAACAATACTTTTCATTGTATGTTAATACATGTGACAGTAATAAATCAAATCAGATCAAGTGCTGTGAGCTACCAGACTATGGGTCAGTGCAGGAAGGTGGGATTAGAAAGGGCACCTTGGTGTCCTTGGGCTGGCATGGACAAGATGGGCTAAGTGATCTCCTGTGCTGTAACATTGCTGTGGGTTTGTGGATACATAATGCTGAGGAAGTCTCAGGGATTTGTTTAACTTCATCTACACTCTCTGGAGCCGCACTCAGATCCATCGCCTGGTCTGTTCATTCACTGCTGGATAAGCAATGGTGGGGGAGTGAAGAGAGGTGGTAGTGAGATAGAGTTAGGTAGACATGTGAACACTGAAGCTGTGCTTTTGAGTGGGGAGCAGGTAGATGAGAAGTAGAAGGGACCCCAAGTTAGATTCTTGGGCAACCCCAGAGTCGTAGAGGTCTACAGTATGGAAACAGGCCCCTTAGCCCAACTTGTCCTTTTTTTTAAAACCCCTAAGCTAATCCCAATTGCCCGCATTTGGCCCATATCCCTCTGTACCCATCATACCCATGTAACTATCTAAATGCTTTTTAAAAGATAAAATTGTACCCGCCTCTACTACTACCTCTGGCAGCTTGTTCCAGACACTCACCGCCCTCTGTGTGAAAACATTGCCCCGTCTGTACACTTTTGTATCTCTCCCCTCTCATCTTAAACCGATGTCCTCAAGTTTTAGACTCCCTTATCTTTGGGAAAAGGTCTTGACAATCTAGCTTGCAGGTATTTGCTCTCTACCTTGTCTATGCCCCTCATTATTTTATAGACTTCTATAAGATCACCCCTCAACCTTCTACGCTCCAGAGAAAAAAGTCCCAGTCTATCCAGCCTCTCCTTATAACTCAAACCATCAAGTCCCGGTAGCATCCTAGTAAATCTCTTCTACACTCATTCTAATTTAATAATATCCTTCCTGTAACAGGGTGACCAGAATTATACACAGTATTCCAAGTACGGCCTTACCAATGTCTTGTACAACTTCAACAAGATGTCCCAACTCCTGTATTCAATGGTCTGACCGATGAAACCAAGCATGCTGAATGCCTTCTTCACCACTCTGTCCACCTGTCACTCCACTTTCAAGGAGCTATGAACCTGTACCCCTAAATCTTTTTATCCTGTAACTCTCCCCATTGCCCTACCATCAACTAAGTAAGTCCTGCCCTGGTTCAGTCTACCAAAATGCATCACCTTGCATTTATCTAAATTAAACTCCATCTGCCATTTGTCAGCCCACTGGCCCAATTGATCAAGATCCCGCTGCAGTTGGAGAGGTAACTTTTGCCCAGAGATAACAGTGCAGGAAGAGAAACCACTGCAATTGATTCAATGGTGGTGATGAAACACTTAAGGAAGAAATCCGTTGAAGACAGTCTCACACAGGAGGATGGCAGTTGAGAGGTTTTGGAGGAGGATTGGGTGATGGAAGGATAGTGGTATTAAGACCAGCTTAGTAATCCAGAGACCCAGGTCAAACCCCACTATGGCAGAGGGCGAAATCTGAATTGAGTAAATAAATAATCTGGAATTAAACGTCTCATGATGACCGTGAAACCATTGTCTGCACTCTCTCATTTCCTTCTCTATGAACGGTGTGCTTCGTCTGTATAGTGCCCAAGGAACAATACTTTTCACAATATACTGATACAATTGACAGTAATAAATCAAATCGAATTACTGATTGTTGTTAAAAACCAAAATGGTTCACTAATTAGAGAAATCATCTGTCCTTACCTGGTCTGAGCTACACGTGACTCCAGACCCACAGCAATTTGATTGAGTCTGAAATCCCCTCTGAAATGGCTGAGCAAGCCACTCACTTCAAAGGCAATTAGGGATGGCCAATAAACCCTGCAAGAAGTCTCACAACACCCGGTTAAAGTCCAACAGATTTATTTGATAGCACAAGCCTTCGGAATCTCACGCCTCCTTCAGGTGAAGAAGGAGTGAGACTCTGAAAGCTTGTGCTACCAAATAAACCTGGAGTTGAGAGACTTCTTACTGCACTTCCACATCAATAAACCCTGGCCAGCCAGCCAGCAACGCCTACATCACATGAAAAGATAAAAAGAAAGGGATGGTCTGGCCAAACATGTTAAAGGATGTATCAAGCAGGTTAAGAGAAAGTTTGCTTTTGACAAGTGGCTATGACCCAGGGTATGAATGGATGGAACTGAGCCAGTTAGTTACATTGCAACCTCAATGAATGGACAGCAGCGCCCTCAACTGGTTCAAAGACTAAATGACAGCGGCAAGATGCAAAAACAATAAACATCTACAGTTTGCTTTTGATATTGGTGAATGATCCCACCTTGTTTTGAAATGCAGCCTTTGAGATAAACCTGACAAAACACTTCTGTTCTTAGTAATTCCACTGAAGAGCTGGGAACAGGAGTTGGCTATTCTGCTGCCTCATTCAATAAGATTGTGGCTGACTTTCTACCTAAATTCTAGCTTCTCACACCGTCTCCATATCTCTCGTTATCCAAAATTGGATGCCGATAATCTCCTACCTTTCCCGTGGCCGGGGTTCTCCGCTGCTGCTGCTGCAGTGAATAGAGTTTTAGCTGGGCGTAAAATTTTGCATTCCTGCTGGCAGTGGGGCGGGTGTGGACAAGATTGGAGAATCCAACCTCCAGCAGCCTCCGCCTTCAATATACTCAACAAGCAATCATTTAGCATTTCCTGAATTACCTTGTCTCTTCTCTTTGGTTTATTGCATCCTCCCAAATTTGACCCATTTCCTCCATTATTCAGTTTTAAACTCTCTACTTCCCTAGTTATCATAGAAACCCTACACTGCAGAAGGAGGCCATTCGGCCAACCCCCACAACCCCACACATTCACCCCACTAATTCCTTTAGCCTACACATCCTGGGATACCAAGGGGCAAATTTAGCATGACCAATCAACCTAACCTGCACAGCTTTGGACTGTGGGAGGAAACTGGAGCACCCAGAGGAAATCCACGCAGACATGGAGAGAATGTGCAAATTCCACACAAACAGTGACCCAGGCCAGGAATCAAACCCCTGTCCCTGGAGCTGTGAGGCAGCAGTATTGTTTCTTGCGCACAATGCAGACAAAGCATACTGTTCACAAAGAAGGAGAGTGCAGAATGTTGTGTTACAGTCATAGCTAGGGTGTAGAGAAAGATCAACTTAATGCGAGGTAAGTCCATTCAAAAATCTGATGGCAGCAGGGAAGAAGCTGTTCTGGAGTTGGTTGGTACGTGACCTCAGACTTTTGATTCTTTTTCTCAAGGGAAGAAGGTTGAAGAGAGAATGTCCGGGGTGTGTGGGGTCCTTAATTATGCTGGCTGCTTTGCCAATGGGAGGTTGATTTGCGTGATGGATTGAGCTACATTCACAACCTTTTATAGTTCCTTGCAGTCTTGGGCAGAGCAGGAGCCATACCAAGCTGTGATACAACCAGAAAGAATGTTTTCTAATTTCCTTAATCTTCTGAAAAAGTAGAAGCATTGGTGGGGCTTTCTTAACCATAATGTTGGCATGGGGGAAACAGGGCAAGTTGTTGGTGATCTGGACACCTAAAAACATGAAGCTCTCGACCCTTTCTACTTCATCCCCGTTGACATAGACAGGGGCGTGTTCTCCTTCACGCTTCCTGAAATTAATGACAATCTCCTTTGTTTTCTTGATATTGAGGGAGAGATTATTGTTGCTGCACCAGTTCACCTGGAACCAGTTGTTCCAGAACATTTCACAGCCAAATATGTATTTTTTGTGTGTAGTCAGCATTGTAACCAAATTTGCACATGGCAAGATTCCACAAATAGCAACTAGACAGATGATCAGGGAGTTGTTTTAAGGAGGTCAGTTAGCTAGGAGGTGAGTGTATTGTTCAGATTAACACCCAATGCAAAAATCTGATAACCCAATTCTGCCTGGAGTAGAAAGTTCACAGCACTTTGTCACAATTTCACAATCACCAAGGACCTGCCTCAGAACTGTTTTATTGATGCTCCTGGGGAGACAGGTGTTGGCTGGGACACCGGGAGAAATTGACTTTCCTTTTCACATAATGCCTTGGAATAATTTACATCCACCTGACACAGCAGATAAGATCTAGGTTTGAAATTTCAATTGAGGGATGGCACTTCCACCAGGGCCACACACTGAGAACTGCGTTAATGGATAACCTAAGAGCAAAACAGTGACACAGTGGTTAGCACTGCTGCCTCACAGTGCCGGGGATCCAGATCCAATTCCAACCTTGGGTCACTGTGTGGAGTCTGCATGCTTTGCCCGTGTCTGCACGGGTTTCCTCTAGGTGCTCCAAAGCTGTGATTAAGTTGATTGGTTATGCTAAATTGCCTCTTAGGGAATTGCTTGATAGAGCAGACGCAGCACGGTTTCATTAAAGGGAAGTCGTGTCTGACAAATTTACTGGAGTTCTATGACGATGTGTCTGGGGCGGTGGATAGAGGAGAGCTGGTGGATGTGGTCTTTCTAGATTTTCAGAAGGCGTTTGACAAAGTACCTCACAAGAGGTTATTGCAGAAGGTTGAGGGACATGGAGTTGGGGGTAGGGTGTTAGCGTGGATAGAGGATTGGTTGTCAAATAGGAGGCAGAGAGTGGGGGTCAACGGGTGCTATTCGGATTGGCGGATGGTGACTAGTGGAGTGCCCCAGGGGTCGGTGCTGGGGCCTCAGCTTTTTACCATTTATATAGATGATCTGGAGGAGGGAACCGAGTGTAGGGTGTCGAAATTTGCTGATGACACCAAGATTGGGGGAACGGCAAATTGTGCGGAGGGTGTGGAGAGTCTGCAGAAGGATCTAGATAGGCTGGGCGAATGGGCCAGGAAATGGCAAATGGAATTTAATGTTGGCAAGTGTGAGGTGGTCCACTTTGGTAGGAAGAATGGTAGGAAGGACTATTACTTACGGGGCGAAAAACTGCAGCAGACGACGGTGCAGAGGGACCTCGGGGTCCTTGTGCATGAGTCGCAAAAACCCAGCTTGCAGTTGCAGCAGGTGGTCAGGAAGGCGAATGGGATGCTGGCCTTCATAGCGAGGGGGATTGAATATAAAAGTAGAGAGGTCTTGCTGCAGCTGTATAGGGCATTGGTGAGGCCGCAGCTGGAGTACTGTGTGCAGTTTTGGGCGCTGCACCTGCGCAAAGATATTTTGGCCTTGGAGGGAGTGCAGAGGAGGTTTACTAGGCTGATACCGGAGTTGAGGGGGTTGAGCTATGAGGAGAGGCTGAATAAACTGGGCTTGTACTCGTTAGAGTTTAGAAGAATGAGGGGAGATCTCATTGAGACGTATAAGATGATGAATGGGATGGATAGGATAGAGGTGGAGAGACTCTTCCCGCTCAAAAAAGACAGTAGGACTAGGGGGCACAGCCTCAAGATAAAAGAGGGGCGGTTTAGAACGGAGTTGAGGAGGAACTTCTTCACTCAAAGGGTGGTGCATCTCTGGAATTCTCTGCCCGTTGAAGTGGTGGAGGCTGCCTCGCTAAATATTTTTAAGACGGGGGTTGATGGGTTTTTGATAAGAGAGGGGATTAAGGGTTATGGGGAGAGGGCGGGAAAGTGGAACTGAGCAGCAACAGATCAGCCATGATCTTATTGAATGGCGGGGCAGGCTCGAAGGGCTAGATGGCCTACTCCTGCTCCTATTTCTTATGTTCTTATGTTCTTAGTGTCAGGGAGATTAGCAGGGCAGATACGTGGGGTTATAGGGATAGACATTGGTGGGATTTTCATCAGTGCAGGTCCTTCTGTTTCTTCCTTCTGTAGTGTAGGGATTTTACAATTCTGTGTACTTAAACCTCTGGAGCGAGGCTTGAACCTCAGAAACAAGCATTGAGCCAAAACTGTGACCAGTAATTGTCTCAATAAAAGAGCAAGCTATAGCAGTGGCTTCAACATTTGCCTGATTAACCAGCTGTCTGCAGCCACATGAGTTAGCATGAGATTGTAATCTAGGAAAAATACCATTTGTAAAAAGTCTCATGTGAAGCATGCTTGCCAGAGTCAATTCAGCCGGTAAGGCACAAGCACAAAGTGTTCTCCAAGTTAGCACCTAATTTAGCACTCCCATCCATGGGGAAAAAATACTAGTGAGCAAGAGGAACAGCATCATTCAAGCTTTAAGACAGGTACTCAAAGGGAATCCTGATCATTAATGTTGGATTGGAGTCTTAAATTAGCTGCAACTTCTTCAGTCTGGAAGGTCAAAGCCTTGGTGCCTTGTTCAAGCCTAAACCAACTCCATATCTCTCAGTGACAAAGTGTGGCTAGTGCCACACCCAATATGGGTGGCACAGTGCCTAGCACTGCCTCTCAGTGCCAGGGAGCCAGGTTCAATTCCAGCCCTGAGACACAATCTGTGTGGAGTTTGCACCTTCTCCTCGTGTCTGCATGGGTTTCCTCCCACACTCCAAAGACATGTGGTTAGGTGCATTGACCATGCTGAATTCTCCCTCAGTGTACCCGAACAGGCGCCACAGTGTGGCGACTAGGGGACTTTCACAGTAACTTCACTGCAGTGTTAATGTAAGCCTACTTGTGACATGAATAAATAAACTTTAAACACCTAACTTAGCTCCTCCCTTATTTAAATTGCAAGGGTACAACCCCAAGTCTTTCTGCATCTGTCGAGTTGAAATAATTTGTCCATGTAAACACAATCTAATCTCATCTTGATTAAATTACCCGAGTCAATGCTTCTCTGGATTATACAATTTGAGCTCAGGGAGTGTGCTGACTGAATGCTGTCTCAGTCTGTCCATTGCTTGAACATGCTGGTTAATTCAGGACTGGACCACTAGAGAGAGTACTACACTACAGCCATACATGCCAGTCTCCTCTGAAATATTTTGACCAATTGCTTCTAATCTGTTCAAGCAGACTTTTAATCTTTAATGAACAGAAATCTACATTTTGAGCACAGAGCAAAATTAGTTCAGTTCCTGTTCAACTTCAGTTTTCAGAAGCTGATGAGCCCAAAGGTGTGACACAGTGCTTAGCACTGCTGCCTCTCAACACCAGGGACCCAAGCTCAATTCCTGCTGCAGTTGACTGTGTGGAGTTTGTGCATTCTGCTGGTGTCTACGTGGGTTTGCTCTGAGTGCTCCGGTTCCCATGCAGTCCAAAGATGTGCACGTTAGGTGGACTGGCTATGCTAAATTACCCCTTAGTGTCAGGGGGACTAGCTAGGGTAAATACATGGAGTCATGAGGATAGGGTCGGGATGGCATTGTGGTCAGTACAGGCTTGATGGGCCAAATGGTCCCCTTTTGCACTGCAGGATTCTATGGTTCTAAAAGGTGCAGTTGAAGAGTTGCATTGTGAAACACTCTCTTGGAAAGAAGCTACTAAAAACCTGTGCAAACAGAAAAGGTCAATTTCTCTCCAATCTTTAATGGATGCTGATCATTCTTCATTACACTTCCCATGCTGACGTGACAATCTACAACTTGCATTTCCAACCAAGCCTTTAACGTCTAATCTTCACAGCAGCATTATCAATTTAGCAGCAAGTCACACAAGGTAGGATTGACTGCCAAAAAGTTCGATCAGAGGCAGGTTTTAGGAAGATTCCTGAACGAGAGACGGAGAGGTTCAAGGAGTAACGCCAATGCCTGAGATTCTATCCTTAATCAGATAAAATTCCCCCATCAGCTCTTTAGTCCAGCATTGTGCTTTCTCCAGCTACTGTTGTACAAATCAAATCTTCTACCATGGTGCAACCCTTGACACAAAATGACACCTCCTATTTGCCATGTATTTCACATGGATAAGCTTGTATACTTTGGAATAAATTGATGTTTGATCAGTTGGCTCACAAATAAATTAATCAGCTCATGTTCCTTCTGTGCAAATATTGAAAAGAACAGGGTGAACCAGGGTAAGCTTCAACCTACAAAAACATCAAGACTGTGGAGAGCAATATTTTTAAGCAAAGCGGCACAACTTTCCACAATTAAACAATGATTAATTATTGAATTTCCCATTTTCTTTCACCACATAATGTACCCACCTCCCTCTCTCTTGCCGCACCTCCAATGTTCCCTGATTCCACCCCCAATCCCACAATGTTCATTTCCATCCTTTGGGAAAAGAAACTGTTTTCACATGTAGCCTTCTTGGCAGCTGTTGAGGTCCAAACGTCAAACACAAGCTGAATGGCAACAGATGAGAATCTTCTAATCGGTTATACCGTACTCAGTGGATCATTCTATACTGAACCGGGGTAAAGGAACATGGGACTCCAGGCAGGCTTTAGAACCGCAACATGAGCGCTGATGGAATCTTGAGGAGAGACCTCCGCAAATTGATAAATAAAAGGTAAGCCAGAGGATATCCCGTGAAACATTTAAAGTATTTAAAACAATTTTCTAATTTCAACCAAGGACCTGGTGGCACAGTGGTTAGCACTGCTGTCTCACAGCGCCAGGGATTTGGGTTCGATTCCCGGCTTGGGTCACTATCTGTGTGGAGTTGGCACCTTCGCCGTGTCTGCTTGAGTTTCCTCTGAGTGCTCCGGTTTCCTCCCACAGTCCGAAAGATGTATTGGATAGGTGCATTGGTCATGTTAAATTCTTCCTTAGTGTGCCCAACAGGCACCAGAGTGTGGGGATTGGGAGATTTTCACAGTACTCTCATTGCAGTGTTCATGCAAGCCATCTTGTGACACTTAAATAAAACTGAAACTTAATTTACTGTTTTTGAAAGACAGGCTAGTATTCTGGTCAAATAGTTAATTAGGCCTTTGTGAGAGATCTGTCATGATGCAGAAAATGATATATTTTCTAGTAAGAACAGAAAGAAAGAGCATCTCAACTCCCAAAAGATTCTACACAAAAAGGCAACACCAAACCTTCCATAGGATCCGTACAGTGCAGGAGGCGGCCATTCAGTCCATCAAGTCTGCACTATCCACTATTCCACCTAGGCCCTATCCCATAATTCCATGCAATTACCCTAGCTAGTCCCTCCGACACTATGGGGCAGTTTAGAACAAAGAAAATTACAGCACAGGCCCTTCGGCCCTCCAAACCTGTACTGAACATGCTGCCTGACTGAACTAAAACCCCTTACCCTTCCGGGGACCATATCCCTCTATTCACATCCTACTCATGTATTTGTTAAGACGCCCCTTAAAAATCACTACTATATCTGCTTACATTACCTCCCCGGCAACAAGTTCCACCACCACCGTGTAAAAATCTATTTTGTATATCTCCTTTAAACCTTGCCCCTCGCACCTTAAACCTGTGTTCCCTAGTAACTGACTCTTCCAACCTGGGGAAAAGCTTTGATTATCCACTTTGTCGCTCTAGTGAGAACAAACCAAGTTTCTCCAACCTCTCCTCTAATGCCCTCCATACCAGGCAACATCCTGATAAATCTTTTCTCCACCTAACCCGCACATCTTTGGACTATGGGAGGAAACCAGAGCACCCAGATGAAACCCATGCAGACACAGGGAGAAAGTGCAAACTCCACACAGTGACCCAAGCCGGGAATCGAACCTGGGTCCCTGGCACTGTGAGGCAGCAGTGCTAACCACTGCACCACCGAGTCAATATCAACATACACGTTTGATATTTTCATCTGCAAGTTTTCTTTTATAATAGATTACATATAGAAGTTAAGGATGAGTGTGAACAACTCATGAACTCATGTTGAGAGCAATATAAATACACAGTGATTAAGCAGGATATAGATGCTGGAAACTCACCTCTGGTCACACTTCATTCCTGCTGAATTTGTCTGGATAATAAAACTCAGGTTTCACAGAGATACAGCACACACCATTTATTTTATTTTCAGCAATACAAACAAGTAGGGAATTATTAATGAAGGAACAATTCTGTAGGTTATAGACCAGAGTAGTAACAAAAAGAATTTTAGTTCAATTCTTAACTCAGGAGGAAGTGATAGGACATTGGATAAAAACTAAAAAGAAATCAGGTCTACCTGCAAGGACTTTCAACTTTTTCCTCTCAGCTTCTTCCTGGGAACACCAGAGCTCTGGTTAATATCTGGAGTGGGTCTGAGAGTGTGTCCTATTGATATACACATGGATGGGAAATGCCAATTTATGCTGGAAAGTTTAAAGACCAACATTCCCACTTTCGATGCATCATATCCTTTTACATAGTCATCAAGGCTTCATTAAATCTAGTCTAACTAAATACTTTAAAACCAATTAGTACATAATATTCAAACAGAGGGAGAACACAGGGAAATGGAATGAGTGTGATAGATAACAATGGGCCAAATGATCTCCCAAAAGTTTAAAGTTTTTAAAGTTTATTTATTAGTGCCATTAGTAGGCTTACATTAACACTGCGATGATGTTACTGTAAAAATCCCCTAGTCGGCACACGCCAGTGTCTATCTGGATACAGTGAAGGAGAATTTAGCATGGTCAATGCAACTAAATGGCATGTCTTTCCGACTGTGGGAGGAAACCCATGTAGAGATGGGGCGGGCATGCAGACTCCACACAGATAGCAATCTAAGCTGGGAACTGAAGTCAGGTCCCCAGCACTGTGAGGTAGCAGTGCAAACTACTGTGCCACTGGGGGAGGGTGGAGCGGGGCAGGGAAGGGGGAGAATTTGCATTTATATAGCGCAATTCATGAGCTCAGGACACTCCAAAGCGTTTCACAGCTGATGAAGTGCTTTTGAAGTGTACTCACTGTTGTAACATAGGTAATGTGTACTCTCACTTTTGAGGGACTGAATCACTTATTGTTCACACATTTACACAGGCCACTGCTTACCAAGAAACTGTTTGCTGGGATTGTTTTTTTGAAGTGACCTCGTTTGTTTGCAAAAGTCGTGTGGTATTGGTGTTCATGTGATGGCCAGGTGCAAGAACTAGAGCAACACACAAAACAAAGCTTGAGTGATCCTGTGTCAGCCACCAGGCTGGCTTGGAATCCTGCCTCTGCTCCAAGTTAGTATCCTCAGTCTTTCCAGTGATCAGGTGGCAAAACTATATCAAAAAAAAATCCAACTTATACTTTATTCAGCAAATTAGATAACTGGACACTGGTAATTGCATCATAAAAATGTCTGGTCTGTTCTGAGAGATTGTAAACTATATAAACCCTTCATTGACAGATAAAGTGCTTGGGACATCACACACACACTTTATTATTTCTCCTCATTATACATTTTACAAGAAACCCTAGTTGAATTAGAGATATAAAGGGCAAATCTATAGATCCAACACTCCCAGTAATGAGCTATGCTTAAAACGATTGGGAGATAGGATCACCAACACGATAGATACACTGATAACCTAACCCACACCCTCTACCTGACCCCACAGCCTCCAAGTACAGTTTTCTGCTCTGTGTTCACAATTGGTGGATTTAATTCACAGGGTATATAGCTGCAGTGCCACTATAGACAAGGGAGAGTTATAGCATCCTGATAAGTTTATGTTACAGTTCCCATTATTAGCGTTGAGGACAGAGCGCAAGTTTTTAGATGGGGACCAAATTATCTTCCGATCCGATTTTCTGACATTGCCCTAACCTTTCCGCTGATGACTAACTTGGCCTTGACACCCTGTACACACTGACTCTAGAGATTGACTAGTGTTGCGTGTAAGGTTCACAGGTTAGCTGAACAGGAAAGGTTCTCCAGGGAAAAGCTAGTTCAGGATAGTGGAACTTGGATGGAGTGTAAATATCGGCTTGTCAATGACAGCTACATCCAAGGAATGAAATAAAAATAGGATATGAAAATCTAATTCTTCAACAATCAAGGATTTACGAATAACACACGCACCAATGTGGAAGAATTCTTTTGAAGCAATGGTGAGTTACAAGCTTATTAAAATTAGCTGTTTGATTTTGTTCAAGGTTACGGATAGTCCCTGTACCAGCAATGTTAATCAGATGCTGCTCAGAATCAGACCTTGCATCAGCTTTAAGGAATGGCATTAACTCAGAACACTTTGAAAGAATGGAATGCTGCAGCAGCACAAATTGAATAGGCTCGAGGGGCTGATACAGAAAGTTAACCATCTGATGCCCCCTGTTAAATTCAGGCTCACCCTCTCAAAATGATGGCGGTGGTCAGGAAGTGGGGAAATGTGGGGAAGAGAGGGGGCATGGAGAGAAACAAATCTCATCTGGCACCAGCCAGTCACACATCAAGTTCCTGGTACCCGCTGAACAGTCACAATGAAACAGCACGGGGAAAGAAGCACCTGTCTCAATGAGTCAACCAACTCACATTGTATTATAGACAATAATATTGTTTCTTCACTCTGCACCAGCCTACTCTTCACAGTTCAGGCGTTAAGACATTAGGCTAAGGTCTCTTTCTTGTGTGGACAGAATAGGATTTGAACAAAATGTTCATAATTTTCCCCAAGATAAAGCAGAACAAATTTTGTACAACTCCTGGGAAAATAAATCTTACGGAAATAACATTATCCCTCCCTCACTACTTTTCAGCGCCTTGATAAAAGTACTGATTCTATCACCAAAATCCATAATATTACATCTGAAACACAGCAGAAAGGAGATCATTAACTTTTTGTACAAATAAAAATGCAGCTTTGCATTTAAATACTTGCAAAACTTAGTTTTAAACTACGGATATACTCATGTCAGAGATGTAGTTATAGTCTTGCATACCAAGTGCTTTCTCACACACTGATGGAGGCAGCACACGATGACTCCTTTCCCAAACCCTAGCCATCAAAACAATGTCTCTCGACACAATTAGTGCTGTGTGTGCTCCAGTTTCAGAGCTGAAACGCCCACAGTCTGTTTTCAATCACTGAAGGAGGACTCGCTGCCAGAGCTGTCTCCATCGTCCTCTTTGACCCCATCAGGAACAGGAGCATCTGGAGTCCTGTGCAGGGAAAAGGAAATGTACAGGACAGTCAAAGAGCATAACCCTAGTAGAGGAATCAGCTACAGTTAATGATGAAAATACAATCAAATGCAAATAAAGTTAAGAAATAAAGTTAACGCTTTGGTCCAACACAAGTGTGGAAGGATTATTTAGATCAGAAGCACTGGCTCTGTTTCTCTCTCCAGAACTGCTGCCAGACCTGCTGAGTACCCCCAGCATTTTCTGTTTATACTTCAGATTTCCAGCACCTGCACTAGTTTGTTTTTAGCAGGAGACATTAGGTCTCATGATCAAATATTTGATCAAAGAGATAGGTTTGAAAGGGTGTCTGAGAGGAGGAGAGTAAGTAAAGAATTCCAGAGTTTTCATAGAACACTACAGCACAAACAGGCCCTTCGGCCCACAAGTTGCGCCGATCATATCCCTACCAGGCCTATCTATAACCCTCAATCCCATTAAATCCCATGCAGTCAGGAGGGAATTCCAGATCTTTCGGGTGGGTGGGGGGGAATCCCAGAGCTTGTGGCCTAATAACCCGAAGGCGCACCCACCAGCGGAGGGACAATTAAAATCATGGGTGCAGAATGGGCCATTTCAGATGGTCAATAAATGTCGACCTTGCCAACATCCGGTGAATAGATTAAAAAAGCCTGCTTTGCCAGTTAATTGGATCACGGCTGGTCTGTGATCACATTTACCATGTCTCTTTATACTATCATCCAATAAAATGCTGAGTGATTTTAGTCCTGAAATCTCCATTTATCCCATAACATCCACTGCCTTTTGAAAGGGACAATTTCAGATTTTCTCTCCCCTTTGAGTTTCTATTTTTTGCCCCCTGGTTTATTTTGTTTGAATTGAGGGCCTGGCAGATTGGATAGGGCACTAGTGCCTCACAGAAGACACATCGTCAGACAGAATATCAGAAGCTGTTAGCAATTAGATATACACACAACTCTCGCCAAAAGTCTCTTTAAACTTTTGAGTTGCAAACTCAGCCCAGACCCCTGGTTGAGTGGAACACATTCCTCTGGTCCAACTGAATTAACCATTTATTAGCCAGAGACTCAATAACATTTAGTTAGAAATGTTAAAAGGCTGTGGAGGCCAGGTCATTGAGTGTCTTTAAGACAGAAATTGATAGGTTCTTGATAAATAAGGGGATCAGGGGTTGTGGGGAAAATGCAGGAGAATGGGGATCAGAAAAATATCAGCCATGATTGAATGGTGGAGAAACTCAATGGGTCGGGTGGCCTAATTCTGCTCCTCTGTCATATGGTCTTATTTAAACACATGAAAACATTTCAGCAAAGGTTGGTGGAAACTCACTCCAACAAATCTGGGTTCAGTCCTTCAGAAATCATCTTGTTCCTTATGGCCATAACAGGAACACCCTGCAACACACAACAAGGATTTTAAAAATTATTCTATCAAGAAACAGGGCAGCTGGGCAGAGTTACAGCACTGCAGTGAGGGGATCAACATCAACAGTTAGTATTGGAACTTAAAACTTCTCAAATTTAGCTGTAAAGTAGAACACAGTATGTGAATTCCTGTCACATACAAAAAGACATAGGACTTGGGAGCAGTCTATTCAGCCCTTTGAGCCTGTTCTGCTAGTCAGTGAGACTATGGCTGGTCATGTTGTGGTTTCGCCCCTAACACTACACATAATCCTTGGCACCTCTGTGTATCAAAAATCTGTCCAACTCTGTCTTGAATATGTTCAGTAAGCCAGCCTAGACTGTTCTCTGAGAACAGAACTTCCACAGACCAGCCACCTCTGAGAAAAAAGTATCCTCTTCTCCACCTTAAGAAGTGAGCCTCTTATTCTTAAACTGTATCCCCCTCATCCTAGACTCCGCACAAGTGGAAACATCCTCCTGATATCTAGTCTATCAAATCCTCTCATGATCGTGTATATTTCAATAAGATCACCTCTCATTGTTCTGAGCTTCAACCTGATCAAACTTTATCGGAGAAGCCCTTGCCCCAGGACAGCAATTTATACTAGACTGAGTAGCTTAAAGGAAGGTCAGACCAGGTGGCTAAAGAAAAACCAGTCAGGGAGGATGGTCTATAAGGTTGAACCAACAGAGGGAGAAGCAGAAGGGCAGAGTGTGAACCACAGCACAGTGTCCGTGGGGTTTTAACACAAAACACTTGTACTTAAACAGCACTTCTGAAAAACTCAACGTCCCGAAAGATAATCACCAACAAAGTATTTTTTTTGGACATGTAACTGCTGATGGGAAACGCAGCAGCCAATCTGCACACAGCAACTTTTCACATCTAACACTCCCTGTTGTAGGTCAAAATTAGTGGTGCAGCATTCCAGGATTCTCACTGTGTTTCAGGGCTAGTTCTTAGTTATAACCTTTTCATTTTTTGAAATGCATTGTTTGGCCATTTCAATCCCTTTTCATAGAACATAGAACATAGAACATAGAACATTACAGCGCAGAACAGGCCCTTCGGCCCACGATGTTGCGCCGACCAGTTACAAAAACAATGACCCACTAGCCTATACCAATCCCTTTTCGTCCATAAACCTATCCAGAGATCTCTTAAACGCCCCCAAACTAGACGCATCTACAACTGCAGCAGGCAGGGCATTCCAATCCCTCACCACCCGCTGGGTAAAGAACCTACCCCTGACATCCGTCCTGTAGCTACCCCCCCTTAATTTAAAGTCATGCCCCCTCGTGCTAGCTTTCTCCATCCGAGGAAAAAGGCTATCACTATCCACCCTATCTAAACCCCTAATCATCTTATATGTTTCAATAAGATCCCCTCTTAGCCGCCTTCTTCCCAACGAAAACAACCCTAGATCCCTCAGTCTCTCCTCATAGGACCTCCCCACCATACCAGGCAACATCCTAGTAAACCTCCTCTGCACCCTCTCCAACGCCTCCACATCCTTCTTGTAATGCGGGGACCAGAACTGCACACAGTACTCCAAGTGCGGCCGCACTAGAGTAGTGTACAGTTGCAACATTACACTGCGACTCCTAAATTCAATCCCCCTACCAATAAACGCCAAGACACCGTACGCCTTCTTGACAACCTTATCTACTTGATTCCCAACTTTCAGGGATCTATGTACACACACACCTAGATCCCTCTGTTCATCCACACTATTCAAAGTCCTCCCGTTAGCCCTATACTCGACACATCTGTTGCTCCTACCAAAGTGAATTACCTCACACTTCTCCGCATTAAATTCCATCCGCCACCTCTCGGCCCAGCTCTGCAACCTATCTAAGTCTCCCTGCAGACTATGACACCCTTCCTCACAATCTACCACACCTCCAACTTTGGTGTCATCAGCAAATTTACTAATCCACCCAACTATACCCTCATCCAGATCATTAATAAAAATTACAAACAACAGTGGCCCCAAAACAGATCCCTGAGGCACACCACTCGTAACTGCACTCCATGATGAATATTTACCATCCACCACCACCCTCTGTCTCCTATCTGATAGCCAATTCCTGATCCAACTTCCTAGATTACCCACAATCCCATACATCTGCATTTTCTGCAGAAGCCTACCATGGTGAACCTTATCGAACGCCTTACTAAAATCCATGTATACCACGTCAACTGCCTTACCCCCATCCACCTCTTTGGTCACCTTCTCAAAAAACTCAATAAGGTTAGTAAGGCACGACCTACCTGCTACAAAACCATGCTGACTATTTCTAATCAATTCATTACACTCCAAATAACTATAAATCCTATCCCTAATAATTTTTTCTAAAACCTTGCCCACAACAGAAGTAAGACTCACCGGTCTATAATTCCCGGCAAAGTCTCTGTTCCCCTTCTTAAACAATGGGACAACATTCGCTATCCTCCAATCCTCCGGGACTACACCAGAGACCAATGACGACCTGAAGATCTGAGCCAGAGGCTCTGCAATCACCTCTCTAGCCTCCCAGAGAATCCTAGGGTAGATCCCATCCGGACCAGGGGACTTATCTATTTTCAGCCCCTCAAGAATTTCCAGCACATCCTCTTTATCAACCGTAATACTTTCTATTTTACACCCCTGCGACCCAATGTCCTCCTCAGCTATATTCATGTCCCCTTGCGTGAACACCGAAGAGAAATATTGGTTCAATACTTCTCCAATCTCTTCCGGTTCCACACACAACTTCCCCCTGCTGTCTGTAACTGGCCCTAATCTTGCCCTGACCAACCTTCTGTTCTTGACATACTTATAGAACGCCTTAGGATTCTCCTTAATCCTATCAGCCAAAGTCTTCTCATGTCCTCTTTTAGCCCTTCTCAACTCACTCTTCAACTCCCTCCTAGCCAATCTAAAGCTTTCTAGTGCACTATCTGAGCCCTCCAATCTCATCCGAACATAAGCCTCCTTTTTCTTTTTAACCATCGACTCAACTCTTTTAGTGCACCACGGTTCCCTAGCCCTACCAAATCCACCATGCCTGACAGGGACATACCTATCAAGGACTTGCAGTAGCTGCTCCTTGAAAAAATTCCACATTTCAGATGTTCCCAGTCCCTGCAATCCCCTAATCCAATCCATGCTTCCTAATTCACTCCTGATAGCCTCATAATCGCCCTTACCCCAGCTAAAATTGCTGACCCGAGGTTCACGCCTATCTCTTCCCATCACTAAGGTGAACGTAACCGAATTGTGGTCACTATCACCAAAATGCACACCAACTTCCAAGTCTAGCACCTGGTCTGGCTCATTTCCCAGCACCAAATCCAATATAGCCTCACCTCTAGTTGGCCTGTCTACATACTGAGACAAAAAACCTTCCTGCACGCTTTGTACAAACACTGACCCCTCTAGCGAGCTAGAACTATAGCAACTCCAATCAATATTCGTAAAGTTAAAGTCCCCCATAACAATTACCCTATTACTTTCACTCCTAACCAGGATTGTCTCCGCAATCCTTTCCTCAACCTCTCTAGAACTTTTAGGAGGTCTATAAAAGACTCCCAACAGGGTGACCTCTCCTCTCCTATTTCTAATCTCCGCCCATACTACCTCAACTGACAAGTCCTCATCAAACTTTCTCTCCGACACTGTGATACAGTCCTTGACTAGCAATGCTACCCCACCCCCCCTTCTACCTTCTTCTCTACTCCGACTAAAGCATTTGTACCCCGGAACCTGCAACATCCATTCCTGACCCTGCTCTATCCAAGTCTCAGAAATGGCCACAACATCAAAGTCCCAGGTACTGATCCACGCTGCAAGTTCATCCACTTTATTGCGAATACTCCTCGCATTAAAGTACACGCATTTCAAACCCTGCTCCGCCCCACCCCCACTATGCCGTGCCTTGCATTCCCCAACTATGCCCCCCTCACTTTCACCCCCTTTCCTCACTATCCCTCCCCCCCTCCGAATCAGTTTAAACCTTCCTGCATCGCTTTTGCAAATTTACCCCCCAGGATATTGATTCCCCTCTGGTTCAGGTGTAGACCATCCCTCTTATAGAGGTCCCACCTTCCCCAGAATGAGCCCCAATTGCTCAAGTACCTGAACCCCTCCCTCCTGCACCATCCCCTCAGCCACGAGTTCAAACTTTCCCTCTCCCTATTCCTCTCTAATCTATCCCGTGGTACAGGCAAGAGTCCAGATATAACTACTCTTTCTGACTTCGCCTTGAGTTTCCACCCCAACTCCATAAATCTTTGCTTAATATCCCCTTCCCTTAATCTCCCTATGTCATGTGTCCCCACATGAACTATAACTTGGGGTTGATCTCCCTCTCCCCTAAGAGTCCTGAATACTCTGTCCGATACATCCTGGACCCCAGCCCCTGGTAGGCAACACACCAGCCCAGAGTCCCTACCCTTACCTCCAACTCTCCTATCCGTCCCCATAACCGTGGAGTCCCCAATCACGAGGCCCAATCTCTTACCCCTAACCACCTGAGGCTTGCCAATAGGCTCACCCCCAGAGACCTGCTCCCTTTGGCTATCCCCAGTTGATTTCTCCTCAACTGTAGCCTCCAGGACCGAGAACCTATTTTGGAGGGGAACAGCCCCAGGGGATTGTCCCCCCAACTGCTTTTTGCCCCTCTTCCTGGCAGTGACCCAAGACTTATTCCTAGGAGTGACTATCTCCTTATAACTCCTTTCTATGTCCTGCTCCACTTCCCGAATTATACGGAGCTCCTCTAATTCCCCTTCCAGCTCCTTTACACGCTCCTCCAGAAACTGCAATCTAACACACTTCCCACAAGTAAAATCACCTGAAACACTGTGGGAGTCCCTCACTACATACATCCCACAGGAGATGCAGCTTACAGCCTGAACTGCCATCCCTGAATCAATTACCAGCAGAAAAGTAAAAATATAAAAAAAAACTTCCCTCACACTTATAATTAGGTTAGAGGAGGTGGAAGGGTGGGATTCTCTACCAGTGTAGAGAATCAGGAATCCTCTCTGCACTAATTTATAGTGTTAGGGGCACGAGAAAAAAAAAACTACAACTACCGGTAAGCGTCCTAGTGACGACTTCCGGTTTCTAACTAATTTAAAAAAAACCGCCGAAACTCGCGACTTAACACTAAAAATAAAAAGTTAAACGGAATAAACAGAAAATTATACCTTATTTTTGCCTCCTCGCACGCCCAAAAATCGCTGCCTCTCGACTCAGCTCCACAGGAACAATGAGGCCGAGACACGGAGGTAGGTGTTTTTAAACCCGAAAAAAAAAACTACAACTACCGCTAAGCGTCCTAGTGACGACTTCCGGTTTCTAACTAATTTAAAAAAAACCGCCGAAACTCGCGACTTAACACTAAAAATAAAAAAAAAGTTAAACGGAATAAACAGAAAATTATACCTTATTTTTGCCTCCTCGCACGCCCAAAAATCGCTGCCTCTCGACTCAGCTCCACAGGAACAATTCCTTTCTTGGTTGCAGCTTTCCGTCCAATGTTAAGATACTTCCTAACTAACAAAATTTATCTACCTGTGTGACCTTTCCATCCTTCAAGTCTATGATTTCCTTTTTGGACATTGTTTTCTTACAACTTATTCTCAGCTCTTTCTTCTCACTTTCGCTCACTACTTGATCCAAAATCTTTTGCAGTTTCTCTTCAGAGCTGGCAATAAGAATGGCATTATTGGATTACCTTTTATTATTAAGGATGTAATCCCAACTAATAAAAGGATTTCAATCTCTCCAAGGATATTTTCACTTTACAAAGGGAGTAAATCTGGGGAGAAAACACAACCCTTGACTGACTCCTCTCTCAATCTTCACAAAATTGCTGAGGCTGTTCTCAACTTTTACAGCTGCAGTTTGTTCCCAATAAAAAATTTTCATCAGAAAGAGATAGCTGGAATTTCTTGGACAAACAATAAGAAATCATGATGTTGATGGGAAAGATGGATGGTAAAAAAAAAATCAAGGTAGGCAAGAACAATCTGTCTAAAGAACTTTGCATACTGCACAAATGCACCATCAGTAAAGGTGATCCACACATCGACAACAAGTATAACATGGAGGGCTATGGTTGACATCACCTTCTAAGAGTGATAGAGAGGCAAGTTCCCACAAACAGCAATGTGACAATCATAGCATCTCTACAGCACGTTCAGCCTGCACCAACAATAATTCCACCCTGGCCCTATACCCGTCACCCCCGATGCAATTTACGTGGCCAATTAACCAAACCTGCGCATCTTTGGACTGCAGGAGGAAATCGGAGCACCTGGAGGAAATCCACAGACACGGGGAGAACGTGCAAACTCCACACAGACAGTCACCCAGGGCTGGAATTGATTCTGGGTCCCTGGAGCTGCGAGGCAACAGTGTTAAGCACTGTGCCACCGTGCTGTCCTCAGCTCATGACAAGCTCATTGTTTTCGTGATGTGGCTGAGGGCCAAGTATTAGCCTGGACAAGGAGGAGAACTTCCCCATTCTTGTTTGAACAAGTGCCAGGGACTCTTTTGCATCAACTCAGCTTAATGTCTCATCCGATGGACAGCACCTTCCTCCAATACTGCAGCGCTCTCTTAATTTCACCAAAAGCACAGCCTGGACTATCATCTCTGTTGGGTGAAACTTGAACCTTAACCTCGTGAATCAGCGGGGAGAAGGTGACCCATTGAGGCATGGCTGTTATTAAAGTCAAGACTCCTACCACAAAGAAAAAGAAAAAATACACACCACTTGCACCATCTTCAGGTATCTTGCATATCGAGGATCTTTGGCTACAGTAACAACATTTTCTGTTAGAGAATCAGCTTTGCTTTGGGTTGTAGATTCAGTGTTTTGTTGGACCTGAAAAATAAAAGCAGCTGCAATTAGAGACGGAACTCAAGCGCGTTAATATCTTAATGAAAGGAATTAAAATTTTAACAGGTCCAAAATCCATTCAACAAATTTCCTCATATACAGAACAGACGGATGGAATCAAAATATCCCATGAAGTGCACCCACATATTCCAGGATGACTGATGGCAGGGAGAGGAGGAAATGGCAGATCCAGTTCCAGGACGTCACAGAAGAATGCCTTGTATAACCAGTTACTCTGAAGCGTAGTGAGATAAGCAAGTGCAGCAATACTCCCGGCATCTGACAAGGCAGCCCTGCCAGGTATGGTACCCACCGCTTACAACAGGCATGTTATGAATGAGATTTTCCAGCTATAGGCAGTGACAGACTGCAAAACCAATTTGGGAACATTAAGAACTTGCATTTGTTTAACACGCTTAACAGAACAAAATATCCCAAGGCACTTCACAGGAGCATCAAAAAAAAACCTGACCCCGAACCTCAAGGAAATATTAGAACAGGAAGCTAAAAGCTCAGTCAGTGATGTAGGTTTAAGGGAAAGAATGAGAGAGTCTTAAAAGGAGAGAATGAGAGGATAGGAATGGCAGTTCAAGGTAGCTGAATGCACGGTCAACAATGGTGCAGTGATTAAAAGCAGGAATGGACAAGGTGGCAGGTTGGAGCAACACATCTCAGAGGGCTGTATGGTTGAAGGAGATTCCAGAGAGAGGGATGCGTGAGGCCGCAGGAGGGATTTGGATGGATGAGAATTTTAAAATTGAGGCACTGCTTAAACAGGAGCCAAGATATAGGCAGCAGGGTTTTACATGAGTTCACATTTATGGAGGTTGGAGGCCATCCAGCAGAGCATTGAGGTGGTCGTGCCTAGAGGTAATAAAGGTCTGGATGAAGGCTTCAGCAGCAAACCCAAGCAAGGCTGGAATAAAAGCAAAATACTGCAGCGGCTGGAAATCCAAAATAAAAATAGAACGTGCTGGGAAAACGTCTGGCAGCATTTGTGGAGAGAGAGTTAATGTTTTGAGGCCAATATGACTCTTCTTCAGATATTGAGAGTTTTTTTTTGTTTATATCCAACTCAAAATGAGACATTCCAGATCCAAGCTGACAAGACAGTCTGGCCGCTTCCTGTCTTGGGCTTGATCTATATGATCCAAGCTGATTGGAGCAGACTTTGCACCTCCTCCATGGTTTGATCTCATTTACATCTTAGCCAAAAGGCCAAGACACTGCTTTAAAAAGTTGCTTCAAATGAAGCCTCAGTGTAACCTCATGACTTCAACCTTGGCAGGACAACAAAACTACACTTGATATTAGCCAAAAGGCTGAGAAATTATATTAAGAGTAATGTGTTTTGAAGAGTCACATTGGACCCAAAATATGAACACTCTCTCTCTCCACTGATACTGCCAGGCCTGCTGAGTTCTTCAGCACTTTTTGTTTGAGACATGATCGGAGATGGACTATGTTTCAGAAGTGGAAAGAAAATCTTAATGATGGAGTTTATTTGACACTGGACACTCATCTTATGGACAAGTAGCATGCCAAGGTTCTGAATTATTTGGTAGCAGAGTTTTGAATATGCTCGATTGCGGAGGGACAGAATGGGAACCTGGCCAGAGAATAATGAAACAAGCTACAGGCAATAGACATGGATGAATGGTTCAGCAACAAATGAACTGAGGCAAGGTTAGAGATGGGCGATGATCTGGAATAAGCAATCTTAAAGATGGAGAGGATATGAAGTTGAAAGCTTATCCAGGATCAAGTAGCAAGGTTGTGAATGGGTTGGTGCAGCCTCAGGAAGCAAGTTGTCAGGGAGAGGGATGGAGTCCGTTGCTCGGGAACCAAAGACAATGGCTTTGGTCTTGCCAATATTTAGCAGCAGGAAGCCAGGAGGGAGATCCAACATGCACATTTTAAAAAATCCACTGCATTTTTCTGCCGCTTGTTTGTTGCTCTTTGAACATATCAGGACCAAACTGATGATAAACTACTCTGTCAATCCGTGCAACATTGTGGGATCGTAGCACTGACCTTTGATCCAACCGAATGGGAGAGCACAGCAAGAAAGGAAAGCAGGAGAAGAACAAACTCTCTAGCAGCTGGTCGGAGGACGAGAAATGGGTGAGAGACGGAACCCTGCAGTTACTGAAGCAGGGTCATCTGTTAAAAGAAGGATTCCATGATAAAGCACACCCGAAATAGCTGGCCCACTAATACTCTCAAAGTGGAGCCTTTGTAATTGACCAGATTATTGATGGTGAATGATTAGAATGATTTGTATGAGTCAGGAAGTGCCATGACATGGTATAAGTGGCGGGGATTGTACTGTACTGAAGTGGAAGCTGAGATTATCTAGCATGTAAAAAGGATCAAAAGGCTCATGTTGTGTTAACATAAACAGCTTTAATGCAGCACGAAAATGAATCATATTACAAGATAATGTAGAGGCAGGATATAATTCTTAATCCAGCCTTTTCCTCGCAATTAACTAATCTAATACAAGGAAATCAAGCTGTCTGAAGGTTCCTACTTTGACAATCATGCAGCAAAGCAGCCACGATTCTTATTGCAGTCTATCTGGACCATGACAACATGGAATACTTACACAAAAAGAACACTAAATATAAACTCTTCTGCCCATTACACAACTCCAAGTTAAACTTCAGACTAGAATGCAAACCTTTAAAATGAAAAATACAAAAAGATGTATATTTATACAGACTTTATTGTGCAAAAGCATTCTGAGAGGCTTCGTAAGAGTATTCTCAAAAAAACTGACACCGAGGCACAAAAGGAGATATTAAGACAAGTATCTTAAAACTGAGGAGGAAGAGGTATTGGGTTAAGGAGCATCTTAAAGATGGAATGAAAGGGAAGTAGAGATGCATCAGAGTTTTAGGGAGGGAATTCAGGACTTAAGGGCCTATGCAGCTAAACACAGCCGCCCGCGGTGGAGCAATAGAAACTGGGGGTGTTCAAGAGGTTGAAATTAGAAGAGAATGGAAATCTTGCAGCTCTGTGGGGTTGGAGGAGGTTAAAGATTTACAGAGGTTAGAGGATTGAGGCCAAGGGAGATTTTGAAAGCAAGGATGAGAACCTTAAATCTGAGGCTTTGCTGGAGAGGAGCCAATGTCAGTCAGTGAACATAGGGAGCCACCCCTCTTCTTCTCCAAACCTAAGAGTGGTGGGAAAAAGATCAAGTCTATCAACACTCACCTAACCTGTTAAATAATGTAATCCTGAGTCCTACCAAACATTCCCATATTGTGCTCCAGTAAAACGCCTTGAATTGCAGTCTATATACCTCAATGTACCAGAGGAACTTTTCCCACTCATACTCCATAGTTCCTATGAACTTTCTGCAGGTGATTACCAATTAAGAACCAGAACTAGCATCTTCTGCACAACTTTAGTTGGGTGAGCTACTTTGTATACTGTTTTCAGGGAGAGAGAAGCAACTTTTTGAGGGGAAGGCAACTCGTCCAAACAAGAGTGCATGTAGGGCTCCTTTCCAACGCTCATCGCAGAACCATCTCACTCAAAAATGACCATATATACCGCTCATCTTAAATATGGAGCTAACAACCCTGCACCCCATCCTACTCCGATTCTCGAAAGATGCCACAATCAGACTTGTAGCACAGAATTGCTCAAACCTACCTTTTAAGTGTAGAGTCAACAAACATTCAATTATGGAAGACCAATACATCACACATGATAAGCAGAGAGTAGCTGAAATAGGTGACATATCGCATGAATGATGATCAGCAACGCATGACATTTCTGAAGCAATGTTTTAAGGTTCTGCCATGAGCTGTGTGTCTATCAAATAAAAATAGCTCTCTGGCAATGGGGAATACCATAGATTCCTGTCATAATCCACCATTCCCAGTGAGACATCCTTCAGTTCAGAACTCCGATTACAGCAGATTTTCCACATGAAGTCATCCTTTGACTTGCTTCATCTTTAATTTGAATGTCAAATGCAATTTCTAATTTTATTTATATTCATTCATATCAAGTCATCTATTGGATAAGTGTTCCTGTTCTAAGTACGCAACATACCCCCTAACTTAATTACACTGCAACAGGTCAACACATGATCTTCAGTAATTGCATAACATGTCATTTAAAACAAATAAGCTAGGGTTTAAATTACTTCAATGCCCTTGAAATAAAGATTGTTTTAAACAGTCTTACAGCACAGGGACATACAGTGCTGATAATAACTGCAGTAATAACCACTGATTAGGGTACACAGACTGAACTGCACTGGTCTGTTAAGTCGCATTGAGAGTTGACTTCTGGTGTTTTACTCGAGATTTGTCTTACCAGGATGGCCAAACAGGTTGCTGACACGCAGGGGTCGAGATTCATCAGCAAAGCGACCAGCATAATCAAGGATCTCATGCATCTCGGATATTCTCTCTTCCACCTTCTTCCGTCAGGAAGAAGATACCAAAGTCTGAAGACACGACTCAACAACAGCTTCTTCTCTGCTACCGTCAGGCTTTTGAATGGGCCTCCCTCGCATTAAGTTGATCTTTCTCTATACCCTAGCTATGACTGTAATACTACTTTCTGTAATCTCTCCTTGCCTTCTCTATGAACAGTATGCTTTGTCTGTACAGCACTCAAGAAACAATACTTTTTACTGTAGACTCATACACGCGACAATAATAAATCAAATCATCTGCTTTGCTCTCACAATGAGACTTTAAGTATGTTTACACTGTCACTTCAGTGTTAGTTCTGAGAGTCTGATAAGTCAACTTGCTGTGGCCTAGAGGCAAGCGTGTATACTCAGATTTCCATGTTGGAAATGAAAATCAACACATGGTTATTGCACTCCCAGAGTTGAAATTCAAAGATTAATATGAAATACAGCAGTGACAAAGTATTCTCTCTGATACGGGGAGCGAGTGAGGTTTCTTGTTTACAGAGGAACAGAAGTAATTGTTTGCTGGAAACACATTTATACGATTCGGAAATCCATGTTATTGAGCCTTCCAGCTCATGCAGGAGCTCAAATCCATGATCCCATTAATTTGCACATATATCAAGTAGCTGATACTAACAGATCTCAATATTCCCCTTTAGGATTTAGCCACCAATGAGCCGTGTTCAAACTTCCACATCCATGTGATTTTAATGAGACAAATTAACAAAGAGCGGTGCCATACCTGACACACAGGGGCATGTCACGGTTGCTGTGACACAGTTACGGCTGTTGGAGGCCAATTATCAAATGGGACACTGCTGGAGAAGTTCCACAAAGAAACATCTTCAGCTGCTTCATCAGTGCCCTTCCCTTCCTCAGTCACAGGTCTGACCTGCTCACTGACCACTACAGCTCCGTTTGCAACACTTCTAGTGATGGAGCAGTCCATAATAGGGCACAACTAAGCTGATCTTTCTCTACACACTAGCTACCACTGTAATACTACATTCTGCACGCTCTCATTTTCTCCTCTATTTTCTGTATGTTTTATCTGTATAGCGCACAAGAAACAATGCTTTTAACTGTGTGTTAATATATGTAACAATAATAAATCAAATCAGATGTGGACAATATCCAGGTTTGAGCTCACAATTTGTCAGAGAAATCAGCCAAACAAGCTCTGGGTTAATGATCATTTTGAAAAAGAGAAAGTCAAGGCTATCTCCTCCCCCAACCTTCACTGGCAGCAGTATGATCAAGTTGTCCACCATTAACATCACTACTGACCATACATTTAACTGGAAGAAACATATGAACAAATGAGAGAGGAGCTGAATGGAGGGCTCTGACAAATGGTGTTCCTCATGGATCAGTGCTGGGACCTTTGCTATTTGTAATATGTATAAATGATTTGGAGGAAAATGTAACTGGCTTGATTAGTAAGTTTGTGGACGACACAAAGGTTGGTGGATTTGCAGATAGTGATGAGGACCATCAGAGGATACAGCAGGATATAGATCAGTTGGAGACTTGGGCGGAGAGATGGCAGTTGGAGTTTAATCCGGACAAATGTGAGGTAATGCATTTTGGAAGATCTAATACAGGTAGGAAATATACAGTAAATGGTAGAACCCTTAGGAGTATTGATAGGCAAAGGGATCTGGGTGTCCAGGTACACAGGTCACTGAAAGTGGCCATGCAGGTGGAGAAGGTAGTCAAGAAGGCATACATGCCTTCATTGGCCAGGGCACTGAGTTTAAAAATTGGCAAGTCATGTTGCAGCTTTATAGGACCTCAGTTAAGCCACACTTGGAATATAGTTTTCAATTCTGGTTGCCATACTACCAGAAGGATGTGGAGGCTTTGGAGAGGGTACAGAAAAGATTTACCAGGATGTTGCCTGGTATGGAGGGCATTAGCTATGAGGACAGGTTGGAGAAACTTGGTTTGTTCTCACTAGAGCGACGGATGTTGAGGGGAGATCTTATAGAAGTCTACAAGATTACGAAGGGCATGGACAGAGTGGATAGTCAGAAGTTTTTTCCCAGGGTGGAAGAGTCAATTACTAGGGGACACAGGTTTAATGTGTGAGGGACAAGGTTTAAAGGAGATGTACGAGGCAGTTTTTTTTTTTACAGAGATGGGTGGGTGCCTGGAACTCATTGCCAGGGAGGTAGTGACTTTTAATGGCCATCTTGACAATTACATGAATGAGATGGGAATAGAGGGGTATGGCTCCTGGAAGCATAGGGGGTTTCAGTTAAGTCAGGTAGCATGGTCGTTGCAAGCTTGGAGGGCAGAAGTGCCTGTTCCTGCGCGGTAATTTTCTTTGGGCAGGAGTGGGCTGTTTAGATCTGCCATTCAATAAGATCATGCCTGATCTGATTGTGGCCTCAACCCCACATTCTCTACCTCAGTAACTTTTGACTCCCTTGTTAATCAAGGATTTTTCTACCTCTGCCCTGGAAATATTCAATGATGCTGCCTCCACCTCTCTCTGGATCAATGGCTATAAAACAGATTGGATGTTGGGTAATCTAATGCAGCGACTCACCTCTGGATCTCTGCAAAGCCTTTCCAACATCAGCAAGGCTCAAGTTGCTGGGTGAAAAGTCTGGAACTTTCTACCTTAGCCACAGCCTTCAGCTGTTCAAGAAGGTGGTCACCAAATTCTCAAGAGCAGTTAGGGATTGGCAATAAATGCCAGCCTCGCTAGCAACATTCCTATCCTCGAGAACAAATTGTCAAAGAGTCACGACAGAATACTCACCTCTGGCCTGAACGAATGCAGAATATAACATATTTGTTTAAACTTTATTTATCAGTGTCACAAGTGCGCTTACATTAACACTGCAATGAAGTTACTGTGTTTCAGGTCTCTTCCACTGAACACAATCCTAAACCCCTCATCAGCACACCATACATAGGTATATTTACAGTGTGCACCACTGCAGCTCACCAAGATTATGTAGACACAAACACCTTCTCCTGTGATCTCTACTACACAGGACAGCAGCAGCAATTTTATGGGATCAATCACAAACAATCCTGACTTGAACATGTAATTGGGCATTCCTTCACTATTATGAGCGGCATGGGGAGCACAGTGGCTAGCACTACTGCTTCACTGTGCCAGGGACCTGGATTCAATTGCCAGCTTGGGTCACTGTCTGTGTCTGCATGGGTTTCCTCTGCGTACTCCTGTTTGCTCCCACATTCTGGAAAACGTGCTGGTTCGGTACATTGACCCGAACAGACACTAGACTGTGGTGTCTAGGGAAATTTCACAGTAATTTCATTGCAGTGTTGTTAGCCTTACTTGTGACTAATAAGTAAATTCTATTACTGGGCCAATATCCTGGAATTATTTAACACTAGTACACACACAGAAGCAGTCCCATTCCAAGGACTGCAGCAGTTCAAGCAGAAAGCCCATCACCAACTTCTCAAACGCAATTAGGGATGAACAATAAATGCTGGCTCTGTCATCCGGAGAACAAGAATGGATTGAACATCATTAAATAAGGATATTATCAAACTAGAAAGAGTGCAGAAAAGATTTACTAGGATGCTACCAGGACTTGATGGATTGAGTTAAAAGGAGAGGCTGAATAGACTGGGACCTTTCTCGCTGGAGCATAGGGGGCTGAGAGGTGACCTTATAAAGATCTATAAAATAATGAGGGGCGTAGACAAGGTAGATAGTCAATATCTTTTCCCAAAGGTAGGGGAGTCTAAAACTAGAGGGTATAGGTTTAAGGTGAGAGGGGAGAGATACGAAAGTGTCCAAAAGGCAATTTTTTCACAGAGGATAGTGAGTGGCCAGAACAAGCTGCGAGAGGTAGCAGTAGAGGCGGGTACAATTTTATCTTTTAAAAGGTGTTTAGATAGTTACGTGGTTACGATGTGTATAGAGGGATATGGGCCAAATATGGGCAATTGGGATTAGTTTAGGGGCTTTAAAAAAAAAGGGTGGCATGGAACAAGTTGGGCCGAAGGGCCTGTTTCCATACTGTAATCCTTTATGACTCTATGAATGGGATTTGGAAGTCTCTAACTGGGCCTTATAAATGATTCACAGCCAGAATCCGGCTGCCCAGGACATAATGCAGAAGATAACAGACTTGATTTTCATCAGCTTAAATTCTCCCTGCCCAATTTAGAATCAGTATATGTTGTAGGCCAATAAGCTGGTCAATGCCCTTTTACAAACCAGCAATTTGTGACATGGATGTTGCTAACCTGGAATCTAACAGTCAACTTCAACTGCATTATTCAATTACCTATTGGTCTCTATTTTGAGTAAATTCATTGATCATAGAATTGATTTGTATTTTGAAAACTACCATTACACCTTCAACTAATCACAGCATGAACCTTCCAATCCCTTGTGCCCATATCTTCCAGCACAGCTGATGGCCATCCCACCCATCACGCTCATGTTGTTTCTTTGAAAGAGCTATTTAATTACTTGCTCTTTCCCCATAACCCCACAAGTTTTTCCTTTTTAAAGTATTTATATAATTCTGTTTTGACGGTTACTATTGAATCTGCTTCCACCAATGTCTCAGGCCGAGCATTCCAGATCACCATAACTCACTGGATGAATAAACAAGTTCTCCTCAGCTCCTTACTGGGTCCTCACTTCATCGAGCAAATAATCACATTTTTACCTCAGGCTGCTGCTGGACACTTGCTGTCACAGAGGATGGACCATTTGCAAAGTTCTGATCCTGGTTCGGTGTCTCTACTTTGACATCTTCCAGACCGGGTATCGAAGAAAGCTGCAAGCAATAAAACAACGGGTTAAAACTACCAACATGTGGAATACACCACTTAATAAACAAAGCATTTTCCACCTTCTGCTCTCACTGTTGGGGGGAAGACTGCAGCCTCAGCATCAACATCTCATTCGAAGATTGGCACCACTGACAATGTAGCACCCAATCAGTACTGTCACCGGAGGTGACGGCCTACACTCGGTGCTTAGATGTCTGGGGGTAGTGTTTGAACACGAATGTCTCCCTCAACAATGCCAAAGTAAATTCCATTCTGAACTGACTGACCTAACATTCAAAAGATCCTCACGCCAGAAAAGATGCAACTTGCCAAAGTGTCAATTAACTTCAGAGTTGGCTCTATATGATTCACAAATCAGTCGATAAATGTGCTGTTACTTCTCACCTTGGAGTTAGGTCACACAACTTTATGAGATTTATAAGCCCATCATTGAGCCAGGCAAAATAGTTTTGCAAAACCCACTGTCTGTGAACCAGAAAAACAGATGTTCATCTACGTTGCACATACACAGAATCACTTAAACGTGCATTTATATAGTACCTTTCAGGATGTTCCTCAAAATGCTTCAAAGCCTACAGAGTAGTTTTGCAGCACGTGTATTATTGTAGTGTTGGAAACCTGGCAGCCAATACCCGCACAACAAGCTCCCATAAACAGCAATAGAATAAATTAACCATTTTCGGTGCTGTTCGATGAGGAATAGATTTTGTTCAAGTCACTGGCGGAATGCCCCTGCCCTTCTTCAAACAGAGTCAGAGGATCCTTTGCAGCCATCTGAGGGCATTTAGGGCTGTTGGTCTTATGCAAAGGTAGCACTTTTAACAGTGTGGCATTCCCTCAGTACCAAGCTGAAATGCAAGCCTACATCGTGGGTTCAAGCCTCTGCCGTGAGCCCAGGACCTCTGACAGAGGTGGAAGTGTTACCTGCTGAGCCAAGGTCAATACCTGAAATAATTTGTTCTGGGCAAAGGGAGAGAAACATAAGTTGTATGTTATCCTGACTCGAAACACTGGCCCTATTCTCTCTCCACAGATGCTGTCAGACATGCTGAGATTCTCCAGCATTTTCTGTTTTCGTTTGTCATTATGGTTACTGCATCATTTCAAAACCCTCACTTGAAATGACATCAAATTCTCAAAACAGCCTCACTGGAAATTCAAACCAATTACAGAATTCACTAGAAGCAGAAACACCATTTCAATCCATCTCAAAACATGGAATATAATCAATGACTGAACAATTCAATCAAAACCAGGAATTTAAATCTCTCCACAAAACCTGGAACCAAAACCGTAATAAAAATCACCACAATATTCCAAGCCTTCAAATCCCCTTGTAAATTTATATTTAGTAATGGTTTGGGCAGAAGAACAGAATCAATATAGCCTGTTCTTCCAAACCACCCATCAGCTTCTGTAACGTGATGCAGAATAGCCCTGCATCACTTTCCCTAATGTGAATTGAACCAATTCCTTAAAAACCGCCAGGGTTTCTGTTCCCCAACCCTCTGTTTGCATTGGTTTTGCAATTCTTGTTTAAATTGAAGCACTATCTAAATTCCCATTTTCCTACAACATCCCCAGGTTACGATTGCTCCTTAATTGTTGTACACTGAACCAGACAAGAGTTTCCGAAATGCAAACTGAAGAACTCAACAAGGAAACCTGCTGATTTAAATAATTGTTTCTCTCAGATTTTTTTCCTTGCAGTAACCCATCATTTTGCTTTTCCAGCCAAGTTTCTTAAACAGCTCAAATTTGCAAGTCACAAAAATCATTGTCGCAAAGTCACTGCAGCAACAATTCTAAAGAAAGTGCAACATAACTTAAACGTTCTGATGCTGTCAAAAGAATGAGTGCGCACCAGTGGGAGATATCTGAAAAGAGAAAGTCACAAAGCTAGATACATAGACACAAATTAAAGAAAGCAGACTTTCCTCAGCACTACAAAATCATTTTGCTTTTCCATTGCAGTGTGCAATATTTATACTGAATGCAGCTCTGCTAACATCGCATTCAGTTGGCTGGTTCCTTTCAAATGAGTAATGTTTTTCCATCAACATATGGCAATATTAGTGTCTAAGGGGACTACTCGAGTCCACTGGAGTTTCATCATAAACTATTACAAGACTCGAGTGTCATTACTCTGAGCAGTTAAACAGTTCACAAGAACAGCAGTAAGTTAAATATCCTTTTTCCGCCTATTTTTAAGATCTTATCCATAAAGTTTAAATATTTTCATCTATATATTAAATTTATGTGCGTATTGCTCTCACTGTGAATTGGAGAAACATCTTCAACTTCGCTTCCAATTTTCACCCTTCTCAGTTTCACATGGTCCATCTCTTGCCTTCCTCGACTTCTGTACCTGCCTTTCTGGTGGTAGGCTCGTAATAGATATTAGTTGATAACTTACTGACTCTAACAGCTTCCTTGATTACATTTCCTTGCACGTTACACACGATAAGGGCTCCATTCCATTCTCCTATGGAAATTTCCTGAAAAGCAGCTGCCCTGTCTATGTTTGGTCTCCCTTAAGTAGGGGACCACATTGTAAACAGCGAACGCAGTGGATTGGAAGTTTTATTTCTGTTGCATCTGTTTAATGATGCAACCTTCAACAACAGCACTTCTGAGGTGTCTTCTTTAGCCCTCAAATGAGGATTTCTCCCCACTGTGGTTATACAGTCAGAGGTTTACAGCATGGAAACAGGTCTCTCGTCCCAGCTTGTCCATGCTGCCCTTTCTTTTTAAGGCCCCTAAGCTAATCCCAATTGCCCGCATTTGGCCCATGTATCCCTCTATATCCATCGTACCCATGTAACAATCTAAATGCTTTTTAAAAGACGAAACTGTACCCACCTCTACTATTACTTATGGCAGCTTGTTCCGGACACACACTACCCTCTGTGAAAAAACTGCCCCTCTGGACACTTTTGTATCTCTCTCCTCTCACCTTAAATCTATGCCCTCTAGTTTTAGACTCCCCTACCTTTGGGAAAAGATATTGACTATCAAGCTGATCTAGGCTCCTCATTATTTTGTAGACCTCTATAAGATCACCCCTCAGCCTCCTATGCTCCAGGGAAAAAATCCAGCCTTTCCTTATAACTCTACCGGGACTTGATGGACTTATCAAGTCCCAGTAGCATCCTAGTGAATCTTTTCTGCACTCTTTCTAGCTTAATAATATCCTTTCTATAATAGGGTGACCAGAATTGCACACAGTATTCCAAGTGTGGCCTTACCTATGGTTGACAGGGCCTTAATTTGTTTCCCATGGTTTCATTCTTCCCACTTCTTGCAGAAGTATGATAGGGTTCCTCTTGTCATCACCTTACAGCCTTCAACGATCATTCGCCAGCATTTCAATCATTCCCAGTGCGATGTCACCAGCACAAACATCTTACCACCCCCTCACCTTTCAGCCTCCTGAATAGACTATTCCCTCTGTGATTTCCTGGCACACTCCTCTATCACCCCTAATACCCCGTTCCCTTCTCACAGCATCTTCCCGTGCAAATAAGTAAAGTTTATTTATTAGTCACAAGTAAGGCTTACATTAACACTGCAGTGGAGTTACTGTGATATTCCCTAGTCACCACAGTCCGTCGCCTGTTTGGATCAATGCACCTAACCAACACGTCTTTCAGACAGAGAGGAAACTGGAGCACCTGGAGGAAACCCATGCAGGCACAGGAAGAACATGTGAACTCCACACAGAAGTGACTCGAATAGGGAATCGAACCCGGATCCCTGGCGCTGTGAGCTGACAGCACGAAGCACTGTGCCACCACGCCACCCATGCTGTGGAAGCATTGTAACACTTGTCCTTTTACTTCCTTTGTCTCTTTTTCTTCCTTTCCATATTTCAGTTTTTCTCTTACTCTTGGTTGCAAACAGCAGCACACCTGCTATAGATGCTTTTGTTTCTTTTTTGCCCTCTCACCTTCCCTTTAGTCCTGAATGACCAACTTTTCTGTTATCCAATCTATCCTTCCTATCATAGATCCTCCCTTTGTCTTTGTCCCATCCAACCGTTGCTCAACACATATTACATTTTGGACTCAAGAGTCCTGACAGCTGAATACATGGGTGACAATGTGATTGGAACTGGGGATGTACAAGAGGCTGAATGAGATTATAGAGAAAGGGAGGCTATGAAGGTTTTGGAAACAAGGATGAGAATTTTAAATAGTGATATTGCTTAAACAATCTAGGTCAAGGAGCACAGGGCTGATGGGTAAAGGGACTGAATGCAATTTAAAAGCGGGTAGCAGAGTTTTGGATCATCTCAAGTTTACAGAGGTTAGAAAATGGGAGCACAGTCAAGGTGCCTTTGTGAGGTCCAGTTAAATTAGTTCACATAACCATCAGCCATGGCTAGAACATAAGAAACAGGAGTTGGCCATTTGCCTCTCCCCTCCCCCCATCTGCTCTGCCATTCAAGAAGATCATGGTTGAATCTCTACATCAGCTCCAATTTCACCCTTATTCCCATATCCCTCAAGTCCCTTGATACCCAGACCGAGCATCCACAGCTCTCTGGCTGTGAATGTATCAACAGTTGCACTGCATAGCGATGACGTTGTTAGAGATGGATGACAGGCACATGAGCTCACCTATAAATAAACACATGATGCAGTATTCCTTTAAGGGACCGCTCTTTTGATTTGTTCCTTAGTTTGTTTAGGTTAATTGGTCAAACCTAAAATAGTATAAATAAACACAGCTGGAACAGTGGGGCTGGGAGGAACTGCAAGAGTCTGTCACTGTTGAGCTGCCTTGTGAATAAACCTGCCCAGGGTATAGGATTAGCTTTAGACTCACTCATCACATGCTACGGCTGGATTTAACACAGGGTGGAGAATTCCTGTGAGTTCACACCCCTTGTGAGCGAAGAAATTTCTCTTCACCGTAGTTGATCACTGACTTCATATCCTGATTCTGCAACCCGGAGTTCTAGACTCTCCAGCCAGGGAGAATGGTCTCTTAGCGTCTATCCTGTCAAACCCTCCAAAACATTCAGCTATTTCAATGAAATCATTTCCCATTTTACTAAACTACAGAGATTATAGGTTCATTCTTCTCAATGATTTAGCGAAACAGGCTTGAGGGGCTGAATGGCTGAGACCTGTTTCTTTTATGATTCTAACAAATCACAATTGTATTCTTATTGAAACATATAAGATGATTAGAGGTTTAGATAGGGTGGACAGTGATAGCCTTTTTCCTCGGATGGAGAAAGCTAGCACGAGGGGGCATGGCTTTAAATTAAGGGAGTGTAGTTATAGGACGGATGTCAGGGGTAGGTTCTTTACCCAGAGGGTGGTGAGGGATTGGAATGCCCTGCCAGCTGCAGTTGTAAATGCGCCTAGTTTGGGGGCGTTTAAGAGATCCGTGGATAGGTTTATGGACGAAAAGGGATTGGTTTAGGTTAGTGGGTCATTGTTTTTTAACTGGTCGGCGCAACATCGTGGGTCGAAGGGCCTGTTCTGCGCTGTAATGTTCTATGTTCTAAATGAAAGCTTACAATTCCGAAACCTGACAATACACAAATGTCACCAGAAATAAACAGGAACAGAGCAGACACTGAACGATTACAAAAATCTAATTTAGTGAATAATAAATCAGACTATAGACTGTAAAATAGCAAATATGAGATATGAAAAACATGATAAAAATGAGAAAATTGATAATTAACCTTAGTAATTACCAGTGCATCATGTGTGTCATTTACAAGATGCACTGCAATAGCTTATTAAAGCTTCTTTATTTACACTTGCCAAGCCTAGAATACCAGGGCAGTAGGCACATGGGAACGTAACCTCCTCTGAATTACCTGTGAGCCACACCTTCCAAACTTATGACCTCTACCACCTAGAAGAAGAGCAGCCGATGTAAAGTAACGTCACCACCTGCAAGTTCCCACTCAAGTCATTCACCATCCTGACTTTGAAATATATCACCGTTCCTTCACTGTCGCTGGGTCAAAATCCTGGAATTCCTCAGCACTGTGGGTGTACCTGTACAACAGGGACTGCAGCAGTTCAAACAGGCAGCTCACCACCACCTTCTCAAGGGCAATTAGTGATGAACAATAAATGTTTGCCTTGCTGGAGGTGCTCACATCTCAGGAAGTTTTAAAAAAAAGCAACTGGAAATGTCAAATAAATTTGAAACTACTTCCCAAAATATTTACAAAATTACGGAGCAATTTTGATATCTCAAACAGCAAGTGATTTTGCTGCATGTGCATACAGTCTTCATCCGCAAATCTGTTACTGCTCTTGTACATTCACACCCAACCATAGTGGCAGAAAGGACACGTGATTTATACAAGTACATCTGCTTTCATTATACACTGGTGATGCATCAGTTACATGGCACATGGCGTGATTTACTGAGACACTTCCCAGCTATAAAAACAAACTCTGCTCACCTTTGCCTCCAGAATGTTGAGTGTTGTTTCAATTTGCTGGATGCGTAGAGAAAGGCTGGCCAGTTTCTGCAAGAGTGGAAACAAACTCTGCTGATAAATGGAAACTTGCGAAAAAGGGGAAGATGCAGTGGGTTTTACTTTATGAACAAAAATACACTGACGTTGATATAACACATCATGTCTCTCAGACATCTCATGGTTTGTACAGGCAATGAATTAGTTTTGAAGTACAATGACTGGCGTATGGTCAGTAGAGCAATACAGTGGTACCCAAGCAAACAACCAAGTGAGGAATGTCCAGCTAATCTGCTGGGCCGGGGGAGCACAGAGAGGAAAGAGATTGAGCTTTTGCTGAGAACAACGGAAACTCCCCATTCTCATGAAATATATTTTAAAAATGTATTCACGGGCATCGCTGGCGAGGGTAACATTTATTGCCCATCCCTAATTACTTTTGAGAAGGTAGCGACAAGCTCCCTTCTTAAACCATTGTAGTTTACGTGGTGTAAGCACACCCACAGTGCAGTGAGGAAGAGAGTTCCAGGATTTTGACCCAGGGACAGTGAAGGAATGATTTAGTATACATATGTTAAATTTGGGGTGAAGAGTCTCGGAGGGAATTTGCAGATGATAGTTCTCCCATGTATCTACAGCCCTTGTCCTTCTAGTTGGTAGTGATTGTGGGTTTGGAAGGTGCTGCCGAGGGAGTTTTAGTTCCTGCAGTGTATCTTGTAGATGGTACACATTGCTGCCACTATGTCTCAGTGGTGGAGGAAGCAAATATTTGTGGAAGTAGGCTGCTTTGTTCTGGGTGCTGTTGAAATTCTTGTGTTGTTGGATCTGCACTCATCCAAGCAAGTGGAGCTTATCCATCACACTTCTAACTTGTGCCTTGCAAATGGTAGGCTGGCTTTGGCGAAACAAGAAGCAAGTTACACACCATAGGATTCCCAGCCTTTAACCCTCATTTGTAGCCAGAGTATTTATATGGGTTGGTCCAGTTCAGCTTTTGGTCAAAGGCAACCCCCTAGGAAATTGATAATGGGGGACTGAGTGATGGAATGTGATTGAATGTCAAGGAGCGATGGTTAGATTCTCTTGTTGGAGATGGTCATTGCCGGGCAAAATGTTACTTGCCACTGGTCAGCCTAAACCTGGATATTGTCCAAGTCTTGCTGCATCTGAGTATGGAGTGCTTCAGTATCTGTGGATGGTATTAAAAGCAAACATCCCCACTTCTGACCTTATGATGGAAGAAAAGTCTGAGATGAAGCGGCTGAAGATGGTTGGGTCTAGGACAGCACCTGAGGGACTCCTGCAGTAATGGTCTAGAAGTGAGTTGACTGACCTCCAACCACAACAACTATCTTCCTTTAATAGAACCCCTACAGTGAAGGAGGTCATTTTGCCATTGAGTCTGCGCCGACTCTGACAGAGACTCTTACCAGGCACTTTCCAATAACCCCATGTATTTACCCCGTGAATGCCCCTAGCCTATACATATTGGACCATTAAGGGGCAATTTACCATGGCCAATCCACCTAACCTACACATTTTGGACTGAGGAAACAGGAGCACCCAGAGGAAACCCATGAAGACATGGCAAGAATGTGCAAACTCCAGAGATAGTCAGTCAAGGCTGGAATTGAACCCAGGTCTCTAGCGCTGAGGCAGCAGTGCTGACTGTGTCACCGTGTTGCCTTTCAGCGAGGTATGTGGCAGGTTTTTCCCCTAATTCCCATTGGCTTCAGTTATACTGAGATTCCCTGATGCCACCCTTGGTCAAATGCTGCCCTGATGTCAAGAGTAGTCACCTCACCTCGGGTTTAGCTCTTTTGTCCACATTTGAACCACAGAATCCCTACAGTGCAGAAAGAGGTCATCCAACCCATTGAATCCGCACTGACTCTTCGAAACTGCATCACATCCAGGCCCTCCTCTCCATCCCACCACTGCAACCCGATGTATCTATCATGGCCAATCCACCTAATTTGCACACCCTTGCACTGCGGGAGGAAACCAGAGCGCCTGGATGAAACCCATATGGACACGGGGAGAATGTGCAAACTCCACGGTGTCAGCCAGAGCCAGAATTGAACCCAGGTCCAAGTGCTGCGAGGCAGCAGTGCTAATCACTATGCCACCCACCAGGCTGTAAATGAGCTCAGGAACTCAAACTGAGCATCAGTGAGCAGGTTATTGCTAAGCAAGTGCTTAGTGGGTCGTTGATGACGTCTTCCATTATTTTACTGATGATTGAGAGAAGACTGATGTGCAGTAATTGACCAGGTTGGATTTGTCCTGCTTCTCGCAGACAGGACCTACCCCAGGAATTTTCCACTTTGCAGGGTAGATTGCCAGTGTCGTAACTGTACTGGAACAGCTTGGCAAGGGGCGCCTCAAGTTAGAATCATAGAATCCTACAACACAGAAGGAGGCAATCTGGCCCATCAGGTCTGCACCAACCACAATCCCACCCAGCTGCTAACCCCATAACCTCATGCCAGTCCCCTTGACACAAAGAGACAATTTACCATGGCCTATCCACCTAACCAGCATATCTTTGGGCTGTGTGGGGAGGAAACCCACGCAGACACGGGAGAGAACATGCAAACTCCACACTGACAGTGACCACAGTCCCTGGCACTATGAGGCAGCAATGTTAATCGCTGTGCCACCGTGCTCCCCAAAGTTCTGGAGCACAGATGTTCGGCTGGAATACTGGCAGGGCTCGTTGTCATTGCAGTCTCTAGAACCTTCAGTCATTTCTTGATACCAGATGGAATGAAGTAAATTGGCTGAAGATGCTGGGAACCATCCACTCAGCACTTCTGGCTGAAGATTGTTATGAATGTCTCAGTCTTTTGTATTAATGTGCTGGGCTTCTCCATCATTGTGGATGGGGATATTCTGGAACCTCCACCACAGAGTTATTTAATTGTCCACCACTGGGTTCGCTTCCTGGCTTGGGTCATTGTTTGTGTGGAGTTTGCACATTCTCCCCATGTCTGCATGGGTTTCCTCCCACATTCTGAAAGACGTGCTGAATAGGTGCATTGACCCAAACAGGTGCCAAAGTGTGGCAACTGGGGGAATTTCACAGTAACTCCATTGCAGTGTTAATGCAAGCCTTACTTGTGATTAATAAATAAACTTTAACTATACACAACTGGACATGGCAAGTTTGCAGAGCTTGGAGCTAAGCAATGCCAATACCAATGGATCAGATTAACCTATTACATGCTACTTCTGTTGTCTGGCGCATAGGAGTCCGATGTTGTAACTTTACCAGGTTTACATCTTACTTTTAGGTGTGCCTGATGCTGCTACTGGCACACCCTCCTACATTGTCCATTGAATCCGGGGACCATCTCCTGGTAATGGTGAAACCACCAAGGAATCTCGCTGTTCTCCATCACAGGAAAAACCCTCACAAGAGTCCTGCTAAATCGTCTGGTCACTCATCTGGAGCTAGGCCTGCTTCCAGAGTCACAGTGTGGCTTCCACAAAGGTCGCAGGACTACTGACATGATTTTTGCTGCGTGTCAACTTCAGAAGTGTCAGGAGCAGAATTCCAAGCATTTGTTGACCTTGCGAAAACTTGTCAGCCGACAAGGCCTGTGGAGGATCATGTCAAAGTTCGGCTGCCCCCCCAATTCATTCAGATGGTACGCCAGTTCCATGATGGCCAGAGTACTGGATGGGAGAGAATCTTCTGAGGCATTCCCAGTCACCAATGACGTCAAACAGGGCTGTGTGCTCACATCCACACTGTTCAGCATGATGTTTACTGCCATGCTGAATGATGCCTTCCAGGGCAGTGTTGCTGGAATCAGCCTCAAGTACAGTGGATGGGAAGCTCTTCAACCTGAGGAGACTTCAAGCTATTACAAAGTGAAGGAGACTGTTCTGAGAGATTTCCTTTTTGCCGATGACTGCGCCCTGGATACTGACTCAGAGCTAGAGATGCGAGTCAGTATGGACAAATTTTCCACGGCTTGTGACAACTTTGGACTCACCATCGACATTAAAAAGACCGAAGTCATGCACCAGCCTGCTCCTCATGCACCGTACACAGGACCCATAATCACAATCAAAGACCAGAAACTATAGGCAGTGGACCAGTTCACTTATCTTGGCAGCACCCTCTCCCAAGCAGTGACTACTGATACAGAAGTTAACTGCAGAAATAGCAAAGGCAAGTTCTGCTTTTGGTAGACCGTGCTCCACTGTATGGGAACTTCAAGGAATCAGCCCAGCAACAAAACTGAAGGTGTACAGCGCCATGGTACTCACTCCCTCCTGTGTACCTGTGAAACTTGAATTGGCCTGATCAGTTATCTTCAGCCACACGACATCCAGCCTCAAAATGGATGATGGTGTCAGGGTCCTCATTGACGATGATGGATGAACAAAATGATGAAATGGATAGGCCAGGCCAAGAAGGTACAGGTTGTGGTTGAGAACAATCTCTGCTGATGGCCCACAGTGCCTTATGGTTGCCCAATCTGGAGTTGCTAGGTTTGTTCAAAGTCTATCATTTAGCATAGCCATAGTGCCACACAACATGATCAAGGGTATCCTTAATCTGAGGTCAGGACTTTATCCCCAGAAGGACTGTGCTTTGGTCATACCTACCGATACCGTTATGGACAGATGCATTTGTGGCAGGCAGGTTGGAGAGTGTGGTAATGTGGCCCCTGTAAGAGGTAAAGAGCCGGACCCTACGGAGTAGCTGTGTGGGAAGCCGAGCCAATTGATAGCAAGGGCGTGCCAGGGAGAAAGATACCTGGGATTAGGTTCTGTCAGATCCATAGCTCATGCGTATAGGTTTAATAAAGTTTTCTCGTTTGAGCCACAAGGAGTCGCCTGAACATCGAAAGAAATTAAATTAATTTGCCGAGTATGTAATTCAAACAACAGTGAAAACGGAAACATCATCCAAGTATACACCATTCTCTATAATAAGCAAATTATAAACTAGACAGCAGACAAGGAAAGCATCTATCGAGTGGGTCAATCTACCAGGAGAAAAACAGAACAGGTTTTATAATTACCTCTTCACAAACTGTTGAAAATCGATTCAAAAACCGGACAGTATGTGCAATAAACTGGTTGAGAAACGCGACCGTCCGCTTCTGCTGGATGGCTGGAACCTGCAGTGAAAAACCCCAGATTAATTTTACATTATGCTAACTGTTGAAAGCCAAATCAGGGAGGAACACTGGGTAATGCACCAAAAGAAACCTTGCACTGAACAGTATCATTCAAAAGGAAGGAGGAACACTGGGGAAATTCCAGAAGTGCAGTCAGCGAGCAGCAAATAAACACACACACCTAAAAAAAAATAAAAAACCCACTCTGAAAAATACTGGTGAGATAACTGATAGCAACTGAATACCAACCAGTATTATCAATTTGTCATAGCACTGCAGTTTAAGATTTGTACTTGCAGCTGAAGTTTTAGTTTAGAGGCTAGAGATTGATGGCATAGGATTAGTGACCAGGGTTAGAGGTTAATTTTAAGGGCTAGAGGTTATTGGATTAATGCTGGGGTTTAGGGATTAAGACAAGTAATTCATGTTTGGGGGCAGGGTAAAGTGGCTACATTTAGAATACTAGGATATAGAAGGTTTAAGCTAAGTTTAAGTCTTTTACTTTTATTTATTAGTGTCACAAGTAGGCTTACATTCACACTGTAACGAAGTTACTGTGAAAATCTCCTAATCACCACACTCCAGTGCTTGTTCGGGCAATGCACCCTAACCAGCACACCTTTCAGACGGTGGGAGGAAACCAGAGTACCCTGAGGAAACCCATGCAGACACAGGGAGAACGTGCAAACTCCACACAGACACTGACCCAAGCTAGGAATCAAACCTGGGTCCCTGGCATAGTGAGGCAGCAGTGTTAACCACCGTGGCACCCTACTGATTAGGAGTTAAGATTAGGGTTTAGAGGACGGGGGTGGGGTGGGGTGGAATTTAAAGGACGGGGTGGGGAGTGGGGGGTGTTTAGAGGACAAGGGGGGTTGGGGGGTTCGAGATTCAGGGTTAAAGTTAGAGGTTGAGATCAAACCTTAGAGAAACAGATTAGATTTGGGGGGGGGGGGGCGGTGTTTAGATTTGTGTGGGGGGGGTGTTTAGATTTGTGGGGGGGGGGTGTTTAGATTTGTGTGGGGGGGTGTTTAGATTTGTGGGGGGGTTTAGATTTGTGGGGGGGGGTTAGATTTGTGTGGGGGGGGTGTTTAGATTTGTGGGGGGGGTTTAGATTTGTGGGGGGGGTTAGATTTGTGTGTGGGGGGGGGTGTTTAGATTTGTGTGTGGGGGGGTTTAGATTTGTGGGGGGGGTTAGATTTGTGTGGGGGGGGTGTTTAGATTTGTGGGTTTAGGTTGAAGTTTAAGATGATGGGTTAATATTTAAAGCTATTGCCGTTAACAACAGCGTCCAAACAACACACAACCGGGGGGGGGGGGAAGGGGGGGTGGGGGGGGGGAAGAGTGGGGGGAGGGGAAAGGGGGGGGAAAGAGGGGGTGGGGGGAAAGAGGGGTGGGGGGGGAAGAGTGGGGGGAGGGGAAAGAGGGAGAAGTTGGGGGGGGGGATCTGCCCCCGGCCCCGCGGCTTCCACCCGGGACCCAGAATCTCCCCCCGAGCCCGTGTCTGTCTCACCCCGGTCCCCCCTCTCCCCGGGCTCCCCCCTGGCCTAGCCCCCCCCCTCTCTCCCCGGCCCCCCCTCACCCGGGTCAGGTCGATCCCGGATCCCACCAGCGGGAGCCCATCCGCGTCCATCCCGCCCACCGGAAGCAGCGCCTGACCCCTGACCCGGAAAGGAAGCGAGCGGCAGGGGCGGGGAGGACAACCCCGAGAGTGGGCGGAGCTAGGGGTAGGGTCCTGAATCCGTTAGAAGTCGTGGTCAGTAAGAGAGAGAGTGACCATCAGGGAGAGTGACCGGCAGGAAGAGTGACCGGCAGGGAGAGTGACCATCAGGGAGAGTGACAGGCAGGAAGAGTGACCATCAGGGAGAGTGATCGGCAGGGAGAGTGACCATCAGGGAGAGTGACCATCAGGGAGAGTGACCATCAGGGAGAGTGACCGGCAGGGAGAGTGACCGGCAGGGAGAGTGACCATCAGGGAGAGTGACCGGCAGGGAGAGTGACCATCAGGGAGAGTGATCGGCAGGGAGAGTGACCGGCAGGGAGAGTGACCGGCAGGGAGAGTGACCATCAGGGAGAGTGACCGGCAGGGAGAGTGACCATCAGGGAGAGTGACCGGCAGGGAGAGTGACCATCAGGGAGAGTGACCGGCAGGGAGAGTGACCATCAGGGAGAGTGACCGGCAGGGAGAGTGACCATCAGGGAGAGTGACCGGCAGGAAGAGTGACCATCAAGGAGAGTGACAGGCAGGGAGAGTGACCATCAGGGAGAGTGACCGGCAGGGAGAGTGACCGGCAGGGAGAGTGACCATCAGGGAGAGTGACCGGCAGGGAGAGTGACCATCAGGGAGAGTGACCGGCAGGGAGAGTGACCATCAGGGAGAGTGACCGGCAGGAAGAGTGACCATCAGGGAGAGTGACTGGCAGGGAGAGTGACCATCAGGGAGAGTGACCGGCAGGGAGAGTGACCATCAGGGAGAGTGACCGGCAGGAAGAGTGACCATCAAGGAGAGTGACCGGCAGGGAGAGTGACCATCAGGGAGAGTGACCGGCAGGGAGAGTGACCATCAGGGAGAGTGACCGGCAGGAAGAGTGACCATCAAGGAGAGTGACCGGCAGGAAGAGTGACTGGCAGGAAGAGTGACCGGCAGGAAGAGTGACCATCAGGGAGAGTGACTGGCAGGGAGAGTGACCATCAGGGAGAGTGATCGGCAGGGAGAGTGACCATCAGGGAGAGTGACCGGCAGGGAGAGTGACCATCAGGGAGAGTGACCGGCAGGAAGAGTGACCATCAGGGAGAGTGACCAGCAGGGAGAGTGACCATCAGGGAGAGTGACCGGCAGGGAGTGAGAGTGAGGACACACAAGATGTCCAAAGCTGTGCGGGTTAGGTGGATTGGTCAGGGTAAATTACCCCTCAGTGTCAGGGGGACTCGCTCGGGTATGGGAATAGGGCCTGGGTGGGATTGTGGTCAGTACAGATTCAATGGGCCAAATGGCATCCTTCTGCCCTGTAGGATACCATGAGAGCGGGGAGAGGCAAGGAGGGGGGCAGAGTGTGGGGAGGCACAGAGTGGGGTGGGGGGCACACGGCAAGTGCAGAGGGATCCGGGCAGTCAGCTCCCTCAGGCCTGGGGAAGGTCAGAGAGCTGACAGCATTTAAACCAATACAGCAGAGGACAATCCACCAGAGGCACTGAGTACTTACTGTTCCTTTTTATTTCACATTTACATCATTCTGCTTCTGTTTTGATGGTCCAAAGCCCCTGTTTCTGATCATAATCTCCGGTAAAAGTGAACTCCCCAGTGTTTACTCAGGCCCACCTCCCAATGCACAGAGGTCAACACACTGGTTAAACGGTTAAAGATGTAGCCCCATTAAAGATAAACAGAAGCTTCTTTCCTTATAACCATTTACCATTATCAGAAGTGACCCTTGGTTAATTGCCCACCTCGATGAGGTGGAGAGGCTGCAATGACCTCCTTCATCAGGGGTCCTTTGCTTCTGCTGGAAGCTACCTGTGACAGTAAGGTTAGAGATGGAGAGATGCCAAAGTGCAGTCCAAAAAGTTCTCAAAGGCTGACCGGGTGAAGGAAGGCCGGGCATCTCGCTGGCTGTAAAGAGCTTCAACAGCTCTGACAAAGGGTCATGTAGACTCAAAATGTTGGCTGCATTCTCCCCCACTATGCTGTCAGATGTGCTGAGATTTTCCAGCATTTTCTGCTTTTGTTTCAGATTCCCGCATCTGCAATATCTTAAAAATAAGGAGTCTCCCTTTTAAGACTGAGAATAAGGGGGATTTCTTTTTTCTGAGGGTGATTTGTGTTTGAAATTTTCCCTGGAGATCAATGGAGGCTAGGTAATGGATATATTCAAGTTTGACAGATTTTTGATTTCATAGGAAGCGCAAGGAGTGCTGACAGGAAAGTGGAGTTAAGGCCACAGTCAGATTAGCCATGATCTTGCTGAAATGCAGAGCAGATCTGAGGGACTTTTTTTTTTATTCATCTTTGGAACCTGAGCATCCCTGGCTGGCCAGCATTTATTGCCCAGCCTAGTTGCCATTGGCTAAAGCATTTCAGAGGGCAGTTGAGAGTCAACCACATTACTGTGGCTCTGGAATCACATGCATGCTGGACCGGGTAAGGATGGCAGATTTCCTTCCCTGTAGGACATTAGTGAACCAGATGGGTTTTTCCCAACAATCGACAATGGTTGCATGGTCATCAGTAGATTCTTAATTCCGGACTTTTTTTGTTGAATTCAAATTCCACCATCTGCCATGATGGGATTTGAACCCAGGTCCCCAGAATGAGAGCTGAGTTCCTGGATTAATAGTCTATTGATAATACCACTCGGCCACTGCCTCCCCTGAAAGACTGAATGGCCTTTCCCTGCTTACAATCTTAGTAATTGGTCCAGTAGCGAAAAGGTTGTGACAGAGAAAGTGTTACAGGATTTGTGACTCCTCCAGGAAGTGCAAGATCTCTAATAATTACCAATTTATCAGTGTGTTTCTGTCCCTGCAGCTCTCCATCTATAATGTTATCTCCAAGACGGTGGGATTAGAATCTCCATCCTGGGCACAGGGAGCAATCTCGGTGTAAATTACATGTGAATATCTGTTCAAATTTGATATGATGTCATGGTTCTGCCCAAACATCTTGTGTAATCGCAAACATAAAATCTTCCATGAGCCATTTTAGTGGGGGAGTGTAATAGAATGTGATTGTTTATTCCTCCAGATGTTAACAAAAAAAACCTTGATGTAGTTCAGAAGATTGATAGAGGTGGAGAGACTCTTCCCGCTCAGAAAGGACAGTAGGACTAGGGGGCACAGCCTCTAGATAAAGGGGGGGCGGTTTAGAACAGAGTTGAGGAGGAACTTCTTCACTCAAAGGGTGGTGAATCGCTGGAATTCTCTGACCGTTGAAGTGGTGGAGGCTGCCTCGCCAAATATTTTTAAGACGCAGGTTGATGGGTTTTTGATAAGCGAGGGGATTAAGGGTTATGGGGAGAGGGCGGGAATGTGGAACTGAGCCACGACAGATCAGCCATGATCTTATTGTGGCGGGGCAGGCTCGAAGGGCTAGATGGCCTACTCCTGCTCCTATTTCTTATGTTCTTATAAGCTGGTGCAGCTGTAAATGGGTTAATTATCAAAATTAAGAGTTATCTCTGAGTAAGCTGATTTAAAACTACTGAAAACTTTTAAACAGAGCAGTGAGTTATAGATTCTGATAATTCCGACAGTGCAGAAAAGTCCACACCGACAGAGTATCTTAATCAGACCCTTTCCCCCACCCTATCCCTGTAACCCCACACATTTGCTATGACTAATCCATCTAATCCACACTGGATAAAAGCAAATCACTGCGGATGCTGGAATCTGAAACCAAAAGAGAAAATGCTGGAAAATCTCAGCAGGTCTGGCAGCATCTGTAAGGAGAGAAAAGAGCTGATGCTTCGAATTCAGATGACCCTTTGTCAAAGCTAAAAGGCATAGAAAGTGGGAGATAGTTGCAGTATAAATGCAATATAAACATCTGTCACTTTCTATGCCTTTTAGCTTTGACAAAGGGTCATCTGGACTCGAAACGTCAGCCCTTTTCTCGCCTTACAGATGCTGCCAGACCTGCTGAGATTTTCCAGCATTTTCTCACTTGGTTCCATCTAACGCACACATTTTGAGACACAAGGGGTCAATTTAGCATTGCCAATCCATCTCACCTGCTCATCTTTGGACTGTGGGAGGAAAGCAGAGCACCCAGAGGAAACCCACACAGACACAGGGAGAACGTGCAAACTCTGCACAGTCATCCAAGTGCCACCCTAATGTTTAAAAACCTTTTTAAAAGTGCCTAATAATACTCATTTGCTTAGAGAGAATTGCTAAATTTGAAGAGCCTCTTTGCAGATTGTAAATGGGTGCAATCAGCAAAAACTCAGCATGTTGATTATTTTAATCTGGCGGTGTAGCCAGTTCTGTGGGCTGATCTATCTTGCAGCGCTATGTTATATTTTTTAAAACCATTTTAAAGATCATGGAAACTAGATTTGGTTTGATGTATCTTCAAATTCCTCAATCTTCAGCTGGTTTGGTCGATTTTGGCCAAATTGCACTGAAAAAAGCAGCACATCTAACAGAAACTCTACTATAGTGTGTCCAATAAATATCCCATTAGAATCAGAACTCCAAACCCTGTCAAGCTGGTTGCAGGTTACACAACCAGAGGAGTGGAAGGAGGCCATTCATCCCCTTGAACCTGTTCTGTCACTCAGTGAGAAGATGGCTGATTTGCATCCTCACTGCATCCAGCTGACTGTTCCTAAATGCTTAGCAAAAATATACCTATCTCAGATACCAAATTATTAATTGAGCTTCCATCTACTGCTTTTGTGGAAGAATGTTCCTCCCTTGCACCACTCTTGTGTGAAGAAGTGTCTCTTCTTCATGGCCCGATTCTTCTGATTTTAAGAATCTGGTCCTTTAGAATCATAGAGTACCTCCGGTGCAGGAAGCCATTCAGACCTTCAAGTCCGCACCATCTCTCTAACAGAGTATCTTACCCAGGCCATCTTCCCCTGCCCTATCCCCATAACCCCACACATTTACCATGGCTGATAACCCCAGCCTACACATCTTGGGCCACTAAGGGACAATTTAGCATGCCCAATTCACCCAACCCGCACATCTTCGGACTATGGGAGGAAACCTGAGCACCCGGAGGAAATCCACACAGACGCGGGAAGAACGTGCAAGCTCCACATAGACAGTGACCCAAGCTGGGAATTGAACCCAGGTCTCTGCCACTGTGAGGCAGCCGTGCTAACCACTGTGCCACCCTGCACCCCCCTCCCCAGAAGTTCTTTTGTTTTCCTTTAGTAACTTTGCTGGCAATTCAATGGGAAGTCCATTTTGTATCTACCCAGGATTACCCTCGATTTCAGTCAGATTTTAGCCGGCTGATCAGGAGCCATGAGGAGAATCCTGGAGGTATTACGTAGCAAGATTAGGGCCAGTTACAGACAGCAGGGGGAAGTTGTGTGTGGAACCGGAGGAGATTGGAGAAGTATTGAACCAATATTTCTCTTCGGTGTTCACGCAGGGGGACATGAATATAGCTGAGGAGGACATTGGGTTGCAGGGGTGTAAAATAGACAGTATTACGGTTGATAAAGAGGATGTGCTGGAAATTCTTGAGGGGCTGAAAATAGATAAGTCCCCTGGTCCGGATGGGATCTACCCTAGGATTCTCTGGGAGGCTAGAGAGGTGATTGCAGAGCCTCTGGCTCAGATCTTCAGGTCGTCATTGGTCTCTGGTGTAGTCCCGGAGGATTGGAGGATAGCGAATGTTGTCCCATTGTTTAAGAAGGGGAACAGAGACTTTGCCGGGAATTATAGACCGGTGAGCCTTACTTCTGTTGTGGGCAAGGTCTTAGAAAAAATTATTAGGGATAGGATTTATAGTTATTTGGAGTGTAATGAATTGATTAGAAATAGTCAGCATGGTTTTGTAGCAGGTAGGTCGTGCCTTACTAACCTTATTGAGTTTTTTGAGAAGGTGACCAAAGAGGTGGATGGGGGTAAGGCAGTTGACGTGGTATACATGGATTTTAGTAAGGCGTTCGATAAGGTTCACCATGGTAGGCTTCTGCAGAAAATGCAGATGTATGGGATTGTGGGTAATCTAGGAAGTTGGATCAGGAATTGGCTATCAGATAGGAGACAGAGGGTGGTGGTGGATGGTAAATATTCATCATGGAGTGCAGTTACGAGTGGTGTGCCTCAGGGATCTGTTTTGGGGCCACTGTTGTTTGTAATTTTTATTAATGATCTGGATGAGGGTATAGTTGGGTGGATTAGTAAATTTGCTGATGACACCAAAGTTGGAGGTGTGGTAGATTGTGAGGAAGGGTGTCATAGTCTGCAGGGAGACTTAGATAGGTTGCAGAGCTGGGCCGAGAGGTGGCGGATGGAATTTAATGCGGAGAAGTGTGAGGTAATTCACTTTGGTAGGAGCAACAGATGTGTCGAGTATAGGGCTAACGGGAGGACTTTGAATAGTGTGGATGAACAGAGGGATCTAGGTGTGTGTGTACATAGATCCCTGAAAGTTGGGAATCAAGTAGATAAGGTTGTCAAGAAGGCGTACGGTGTCTTGGCGTTTATTGGTAGGGGGATTGAATTTAGGAGTCGCAGTGTAATGTTGCAACTGTACACTACTCTAGTGCGGCCGCACTTGGAGTACTGTGTGCAGTTCTGGTCCCCGCATTACAAGAAGGATGTGGAGGCGTTGGAGAGGGTGCAGAGGAGGTTTACTAGGATGTTGCCTGGTATGGTGGGGAGGTCCTATGAGGAGAGACTGAGGGATCTAGGGTTGTTTTCGTTGGGAAGAAGGCGGCTAAGAGGGGATCTTATTGAAACATATAAGATGATTAGAGGTTTAGATAGGGTGGATAGTGATAGCCTTTTTCCTCGGATGGAGAAAGCTAGCACGAGGGGGCATGACTTTAAATTAAGGGGGGGTAGCTACAGGACGGATGTCAGGGGTAGGTTCTTTACCCAGCGGGTGGTGAGGGATTGGAATGCCCTGCCTGCTGCAGTTGTAGATGCGTCTAGTTTGGGGGCGTTTAAGAGATCTCTGGATAGGTTTATGGACGAAAAGGGATTGGTATAGGCTAGTGGGTCATTGTTTTTGTAACTGGTCGGCGCAACATCGTGGGCCGAAGGGCCTGTTCTGCGCTGTAATGTTCTATGTTCTATGTTCTATTACAGCTCAGAAACAGGCCCTTTGGCCCTTCTTGTCTGTGCTGAACCATTTTTTGCCTGGTCTCACTGTCAAATGTAAATTCTTTATCCTTTTAATGTCTTGATTAAGCAAAAACCATGGCTTGTACATCACATTTGATATTCATTCTGAACTGATGCAACTGGGCAGAGATGCAAGTGTGAAACAGGTTGGAAAAAATGTTCATTTCATTAAAACTGAGTTATAATATTTTTGCAGCACTTAGTCTTTGGTAACAGTTTAATAGTTTAAACAAATGGAAACACACTCCAGTTACAAGCACAGCGAGTGCTATCTTTAGCATTGATAATCACACAACTCTGGCTGAGAGATGTTATGGTTGGATCACATCAGACTGCATCTGGAAAGATTAACAATCTTACCTAAATATAATTAACCATCATCCTACAGAATCTAGGTGATCCCCAGGCCTTTGGTGATCTAATTGGACCCGTGTGAACTTAGAAACAGCAGCTGATGGCTGTTGTAGGGATATAGTATGAAACTTTTTCCACAACCATGTTTGATACCAGAACAAATCCAGCAACACAAATCACACTTTGTGGGAGATTTCCTGTTAAATTCTCCCACGCTCATTCTAATTTTTCTTTGGATATTTTTAAAAAGTAATGTTACCATCATGTTAACAACCATTGGAGATGCTTGCTGGAAAATTCCTGGAAGAATATACATTCATTGGGAATTAAATGCTCCAAACATCTAATGACCATCTCATAATAACTTGTGTTAAATGTTCCACTTCACCGAACATTTGAGCAGTCTCCAGATAAACTCATACTTGATTCATGCTCGGAGATCTGAAATACCAAATCATTTCCTCTTTGTGGATAAACCTCATCTGATGATTTACCTTTCTACTGTGGCTACAAGAGCAGTTCAGAGGCTGGGAATTCTGCAGTGGGCAAATCACCTCCTGACTCCCCAAAACATATCCACTATCTACAAGACACAAGTCAGGAATGTGATGGAAGACTCTCCACTCACCTGGATGAGTGCAGTTCCAACAACACTCAAGAAGGTCAACACCATCCACCTGATTGGTACCCCATGCTACGCCTTAAACAGTCACTCCCACAGCGGTAGCAGTGCGTATCATGTACAAGATGAACTGCAGCAACTCGCTGAGATTCCTTTGATAGCACTTCCCAAACCTGTGATCTTCACCACCTAAAACAAGGGCTACATGCCATCCACAAGTTTCCCTCCAACACATCCTGACTCAGAATTATATCACCGTTCCTTCACTGTCACTGGGTCAGAATCCTGGAATTCCCTAACAGCACTGTGGGTGTACCTACACCACTTGAACTGCAGCAGTTCAAGAAGGCAGTTCACCACCACCTTCTCAAGGGAAATTAGGAATGAGTAAAGTCAGCAAAGTCCACATCTCATGAACAAATAAAACAAAACCTGTGATATACTTGATTGGATAACCAACAAAGGATGACATTACAAACAAGCAGGTTCACAAATGATAAAATAAATCCTGGCTGGTCAGTGTCCACTGGGCCTTAGTGGGTAGCAATGTTACCTGTAGTCACAAGAATGTGGGTTCAGATCCCACTTCAAAGATTTGAGCACATAACAAAGACCGAGGGCCAATACAAGAAGGCTGTTGCATTGATGGAGATGGTGTAAAATGAGATATTAAACCAAGACTCCATCAGCCATTGCAAGTAGATATAAAAGATCACTGATCACTGGTCATTATTTTTGAAGGCGTCCTAGGCCGATTGTCACTAAAATAGAATGTGTGTGTGTAAAGATACTTCTTGGTTTCCTACAGCAGTGATTTGATTGGATTTATTATTGTCACATGTATTTACAGTAAAAAGTATTGTTTCTTGGTCGCTATGCAGACAAAAGAGTTGTCTATGTTCATAGAGAAGGAAAGGAGAGAGTGCAGAATGTAGTGTTACAGTTATAGCTAGGGTGTAGAGAAAGATCAACTTAATGCAAGGTAGGTTCATTCAAAAGTCTGATGGCAGCAGGGAAGAAGCTGTTCCTGAGTCAATTGTACGTGACCTCAGACTTTTGTATCTTTTTTCCGATAGATGGTGGAAGAGAGAATGTCCGGGGTGCACGGGGTCCTTAATTATGCTGGCTGCTTTGCCGAAACAGTGGGAAGTGTAGACAGAGTCAATGGATGGGAGGCTGGTTTGCAAGATGAATTGGGCTACATTCACATCCTTTCATAGTTCCTTGCAGTCTTGGACAGAGCTGGAGCCCATACCAAGCTGTGATACAACCAGAAAGAATGTTTTTATGGTGCATCTGTAAAAGCTGGTGAGAGTCATAGCTGACATGCCAAATTTCCTTAGTCTCCTGAGGAAGTAGAGGCATGACCACACTTGACGTGCTTCTTTTGTTGTAAAACACTTCAAAACATCCCGAGCATATTAAAGACATTACAGAAATGCAAGTTTCACAGAAGGTCATTCAATCCATTGATAGTTTCTCATCTGTATTTTCCTAAAACCACTTCTCTGCATCTTTTATATTTTTCCTCAGTTCAAATGCTGTGCACTCACTGGCTTAATAGTATCTGGTTGCACTTGACTTGACGATGTTAGGATGAAGGTATGATGCTAGAACATTTTGGATGCCAATTTTTTTATAACCTGGAGGTCTCTGAAAAGATGATGGTGGGCCACCATTTTGTACCATTGCAGATCTTGTCTGATAGCCTCATGCACCGCCTTCCTCAGTGGTCAGTGTTACTTCCTTCTGAATAGGTACAAAAACAATATTTGGAAATTCCTGTTCGACTCCACTAAATAGGCAGATCCCAGGTTTGGTTACCTTCCCTGTCTCATTCAACATGGTTAGCCAACCTCTCCTGACCTCACCTACAACGTATCCCAGTACTTGAGAAATCCAACAACCAGGTCAGGAGAAACTACTTTATCTAGAGAGTGGCGAGAATGTGGAACTCACAATTCAGGTGAATAGCATTGGATATACACAAAGAAAAATGGAATAGGTAAGTCTGTCAATAGGGTGAGATGAAGGGGGCTTGTGCAGTGCATAAACACTGGCATGGTCATGTATGGTGTGTTTCTGTAAGTACTATGCAACACCTATCTCAGTTTTGGCTACCTGTCTAACTAACTCCTTGTGGTTCAGTGAAATATTTTTGATAATGCTTCTGTGAAGAACCACAGGACACCTTAAAAGATGCTCTATAAATGAAAATAATTGTTGTAAGTAAATGAGACACAAAATTACCAATAAGTACAATGGAGAAATCTTTAATTTCCCGATATCTCAGTGCTGTGGGCATAGTCAGGCTTCACATCGACCCACTTCACAAAATTTAACCCAGAACCCAACTTGAGGTTATTTTATAGTCCGAATGAAAGATTTTCTGTCTACATCTCAGTCATCCAAAACAAAACCTTCCGATTGCCACCGATGGCACATAACGGCAGTGTCCGGTGCCAACTCAGTCCTGAAGCCACGGGTGCAGAGCCAAGCATAATGACCTGCAGTAAGAAAAGAAGAATAATTTCACTTTTTACATAGATGCTACATTCAGATCTTGCTGCTGCTGTTAGCAGTTCAAGGGAGGGGTGCAGAGGCACTATCTTGATGAAATTTATTTCACTATCTACAGCAATCATACTTAACCTGCACATCCTTTGCTTTGGAGAGGGTGCAGAGGAGGTTTACCAGGATGTTGCCTGGTATGGAGGGGAGGTCCTATGAGGAGAGACTGAGGGATTTGGGATTGTTTTCGCTGGAAAGAAGGCGGCTAAGAGGGGATCTTATTGAAACATATAAGATGATTAGAGGTTTAGATAGGGTGGACAGTGATAGCCTTTTTCCTCGGATGGAGAAAGTTAGCACAAGGGGGCATGGCTTTAAATTAAGGGGGGGTAGTTATAGGACGGATGTCAGGGGTAGGTTCTTTACCCAGAGGGTGGTGAGGGATTGGAATGCCCTGCCAGTTGTAAATGCGCCTAGTTTGGGGGCGTTTAAGAGATCTGCGGATAGGTTTATGGATGAAAAGGGATTGGTTTAGGTTAGTGGGTCATTGTTTTTTAACTGGTCGGCGCAACATCGTGGGCCGAAGGGCCTGTTCTGCGCTGTAATGTTCTATGTTCTATCCCTGAGCAGTAAGGGGCAATTTAGCACTTGCATATCTTGGGAGTGTGGGAGGAAACCAGAGCACTTGAAGGAAACCCACGCAGACACAGGGAGAAAGTGCAAGGTCTTAGACTTAGAATCCCTACAGTACAGAAAGAGGCTATTCGGCCCATCGAGTCTGCACAGACCACAATCCCACCCAGGACCTACCCCCATATATTCCTATGTATTTACCCACTAATCCCTCTAACCTATACATCTCAGGACACTAAGGGCAATTTTTAGCATGGCCAATCAACCTAACCCGCACATTTTTGGACTGTGGGAGGAAACCGGAGCACCCGGAGGAAACCCACGCAGACACGAGGAGAATGTGCAAACTCCACACAGACAGTGACCCGAGCCGGGAATCGAACCCAGGACCCTAGAGCTGTGAAGCAGCAGTGCTAACCACTGTGCCACCGTGCTGCCCCATGAACTCCACACAGACAGTCACCCAAGGTCGGAAATGAACCCAGGTCTTGGGCGTTGTGAGGCAGCTGTGCTAATCACTGTGCCACCGTGCTGCCCAATCACTGTCACCTCACCTCATTTTGTCCATGTTTCAACTAAGGTTGTAATGAGGTCAGGAGCTGAGTGGCCCTGGCAGAACCCAAACTGAGCGTCAGTGAGCAGGTTATTGCTGAGTCAGTGCTGCTAGTGACCCCTTCCATCACTTTACTAATGATCAAGTATAGACTGATGTGGCAGCAATTGGCTGAGTTGGATTTGTCCTGTTTCCTGTTTACAGGACATACCTGGGCAATCTGCCATATTGCTGCGTTAATGCCAATGTTGTAGCTGTACTGGAACAGCTTGGCTAGAGGTGCAGCAAGATCTCTGAAGCACTATTGCCAGAATATTGTCAGAGCCCACAGCTTTTGTCTTATTCTGAAAGCATTTACAATAGCAATGAGAAACCTAATAACCATGTTTTTATTTGAGAGATTAATCAAGTGGCAGGGCACAGTGGCACAATGTTTAGCACTGTTGCCCCACAGCGCCAGGGACCCAGGTTCAATTCCTGCTCTGAGTGACTGTTTGTGTGGAATTTGAACATTCTCCGTGTGTCTGCGTGGGTTTCCTCCAGGTGCTCTGGCTTCCTCCCACACTCCAAAAATGTGTAGGTTAGATGTATAGGCCATGCTAAATTGCCCCTTAGTGTCCAAAGATGTGTAGGTTAGGTGAATTAGCCATGCTAAATGTGTAGGGTTATGGGTTAGTGTGGAGGGGAGGGCATGGGTGAGATGCTTTGGGTACAGACTCAATGGGCCGAGTGGCCTCTTTCTGCACTGTGGGGGTTCTAACATTCTAAAACTCTATGAATTCATAACGTTGCTTAGAGTTTCTGTAAAATATTTTTGTCGAGCTTTATGGTTTTAGCCATCACTTGTGGTCATGTATTCCACACTCAATAGCAACCCTTTGCCTGTAAATATTCCTTCTACTACATGAACCTGCCCACCACCACCCCCATACCCCTCCATGGCCACCTTTCCATTGCCATTGCGAGGCAATAACATTATTCAAGGGTTGAGGAAAATCTGTCAGGTGTGACAGTGCGCAGTTGATACAAGTTGACACCCAAACTGAGTGTCCGCGTGGCTCAATGCTACTCTGTCTCTCTCTAGTCTCAAGTGAGGAGAGTCACTCCAGGGTCATAAGCCCACAATCCTAGCTGTCGATTCCAATGCTAGCATTGAGACTGCTGCACTGTTGGAGGTGCTGTTTTTCAGATATGACATTACGAAGATGAATATAAAAAATCCTCTAGTGCTATTTCAAAGGAAAGTATTGCAGTTTTTCCCCAGCGATCTGGCCAAAATTTATTCCTCAGCTCCCACCTAATAACTGATTGTCTAGTCATTATAAAGTTAAAGTTTATTTATTAGTCACAGCTAGGCTTATATTAACACAGTAATGAAGGTACTGTGAAAATCCCCTGGTCGCCACACTCTGGCGCCTGTTCGGGTACACTGAGGGAGAATTTAGTATGGCCCATTTACCTAATCCGCACATCTTTGGACTGTGGAAGGAAACCGGAGCACCTGGAGGAAACCCACACAGACATGGGGAGGATGTGCAAACTCCACACAGACAGTAACGCAAACCAGGAATCGAACCCACGTCCCTGGTGCTGTGAGGCAGCAGTGTTAACCACTGTGCTACCATGTCATTCCTGAGATGTCCTAACAGTTAATTCACTGCAAAATATTTAGAGTTGTCGTGAGACTATGAAAAGTTATAAAGAGCAATAAGTTCTTTTTAATTGATTAACAATTACTGACAAACATGGCCAGTGCTTATTTGGACCTTACCTGGGGATGACCCAAATGATGAACGAGCAACTGGCTGTTCATCTTGCCTGGGTAACCAGTTGTTGCAAAAAGATTTTCATTGGCTTTTGACCATCTAGATAACCAGAAATAGAATAAATTAGATTGAGTAAATAAAGACTGTCCAACAAAGATCTGAAAATGGGAAGGCCATGGGGAAGCAGCAGAGGAGTGCGATTAATTGGGTTGTTCTTTCAAAAGATCACACACAGGAACGATGGACTGAATGCTGTTGCACAATTTGATTCACCATCCCCAATCAATCCCTCCAATAATTAACCCAGTGAAATCCCTCGATTAACCCTAATCTGCTTGATGCATTTAGCCCGAGCCACTTAGTTCAATTGTTCGAAGCTGAACAGCGCCAAACTGGAGAAAATGTCAGATCTTTACACAACTCCAGCACCGTACACATGGCCATTTGCTTCACCAACAACCCCCCCGCCACCCCAAATAACGGTGAGAATTAGTTTGGTAAAGGGTAAATTTTAACCACTGTGGATATCGTTGTGGAGGAGATACCCTCTATTTCTCTAATGAGAGGAACTGTGATCACATCTGTGAATAAATTGAGTTACCGAAATCGTCGTGCTCCATCCAAGTGGGACGGTCTCTTCTCTTGGGGGTAACTACAAGACAGAAAATAAGAACCTAAGACAAGAGCAAAATACCGTGGGTGTCAAAAATCTTAAACGAACTGAAAGTGCAGGTTCTGCTCAGTTCTTCAGTCATTTCCCATTGTCCCTCCCTCAGCCTTCCCGAAACCTCCAGCAGAATACCTGGAGCGTGTGATATCCCAGATCAGCCAATCGTTCCCCGCAACAGCACCGACTTTGATTGTGTTGCCCAGACACCAGTCTGCAGACAGCAGTGGCATCTGGCCACAGTCCAGAGACAGGATCGCCTGCAGAGTAACCAGGTCATAAAAGCGAATGATTCCATCCTTCTCTGCCACCATCAGCTACAAAGGGAAAAGCAAACAGTCAGCTGCTCATCACCAATCCACACATTCACTGAGAGCGTCCTGGCACTTACAAAAAGAAACTAAACACTCCACACACGCTGAAAACCTGAAATAAAATCAGAAAATGCTGGATAAACTCAGCTGGTCTGGCAGCATTTGGGGAGGGGAAACAAAGAGTTAATGTTTCGAATCAATGCATATTGATTGGTCGACCCATGTTGGACGCGGTGGGCTCGAGGAGGAGTTCTTGGAATGCTGCCGGGATAGTTTCCTGGAACAGTGTGTGTTGGAACCGACGAGGGAGCGAGCTATCTTGGATCTGGTGTTATGTAATGAGGCAGGTAGAATTAGGGAACTTGCAGTGAAGGATCCTCTTGGGGAGAGTGATCATTGTATGGTGGAGTTTCTGGTGCAGATGGAGGAGGAGAAAGTGGGTTCCCGGACACGCGTCCTTTGTTTGAACAGAGGGGAGTACGGTAGGATGAGAGAAGAATTGGCGAATGTGGACTGGGGGAGCGCATTGGAAGGTAGGTCTGCTGAGGAACAGTGGAGGATCTTTAAGGAGATCTTTCTTGGTGCTCAGCGGAAATTTATTCCGATGGTCAAAAAGGACTGTAGGAGGAGAGGTAATAAGCCATGGATAACGAAGGAGGTGAAGGAAAGTGTTAAATTAAAAGCGGAGGCGTTTAGAGTAGCTAAGAGTAGTGGGCGAGAGAGAAGAGGATTGGGAGAGGTTTAAATGTCAACAAAGATTGACAAAGAAGTTGATAAAGGAGGGTAGGAGAAACTATGAAGCTGGGCTAGCGCTTAATATAAAAAAGGATAGCAAGAGTTTTTATAAATATATAAAAAGGAAGAGGCTGGCTAGGATGAACGTTGGTCCCTTAGAGGATGAGAAGGGGGACTTAGTGGTAGGGGATGGGGATATGGCGGAGGTCTTGAATAACTTTTTTGTTTCTGTCTTCACGGAGGAGGACGTGAATAATTTGCCGGATGTTAGAGATGGAAAGGTGGTAGGACTGGAGGGTCTCGATGACATTACTGTTACTAGAGAGGTGGTGCTCGACAGACTGGAGGGGGCTGATTGTGGACAAGTCCCCAGGACCGGATGGAATGCATCCGAGGGTCCTGAAAGAAATGGCGGAGGTGATAATGGATGCCTTGGTGGTTATTTTCCAGACGTCGCTGGATTCCGGGGAAGTGCCGGAAGATTGGAAAACGGCTAATGTTACGCCGTTGTTTAAGAAGGGTGCCAGGCAAAAGGCGGGGAATTATAGGCCGGTTAGTTTAACGTCTGTTGTAGGTAAAATGTTAGAATCCGTCATCAAGGAGGAAATAGCGAGGCATCTTGAGGGGAACTGCTTGATAGAGCAGACGCAGCACGGTTTCCTTCAAGGGAAGTCGTGTCTGACAAATTTACTGGAGTTCTATGAGGATGTGTCTAGGGCGGTGGATGTGGTCTTTCTGGATTTTCAGAAGGCGTTTGACAAGGTACCTCACAAGAGGTTATTACAGAAGGTCAGGGGGCATGGAGTTGGGGGTAGGGTGTTAGCGTGGATAGAGGACTGGTTGTCAAATAGGAGGCAGAGAGTGGGGGTCAATGGGTGCTATTCGGATTGGTGGATGGTGACTAGTGGAGTGCCCCAGGGGTCGGTGCTGGGGCCTCAGCTATTTACCATTTATATAGATGATCTGGAGGAGGGAACCGAGTGTACGGTGTCGAAATTTGCTGATGACACCAAAATTGGTGGAAAGGCAAATTGTGCAGAGGGTGTGGAGAGTCTACAGAAGGATCTAGATAGGCTGGGCGAATGGGCCAGGAAATGGCAAATGGAATTTAATGTTGGCAAGTGCGAGGTGGTCCACTTTGGTAGGAATAATGGTAGGAAGGATTATTACTTACGTGGAGAAAAACTGCAGCAGGCGATGGTGCAGAGGGACCTCGGGGTCCTTGTGCATGAGTCGCAAGAACCCAGCTTGCAGGTGCAGCAGGTGGTCAGAAAGGCGAATGGGATGCTGGCCTTCATCGCGAGGGGGATTGAATATAAAAGTAGGGAGGTCTTGCTGCGGCTGAATAGGGCATTGGTGAGGCCGCAGCTGGAGTACTGTGTGCAGTTTTGGGCGCCGCACTTACGCAAGGATATTTTGGCCTTGGAGGGAGTGCAGAGGAGGTTTACTAGGCTGATGCCGGAGTTGAGGGGGTTGAGCTATGAGGAGAGGCTGAATAAACTAGGCTTGTACTCGTTAGAGTTTAGAAGAATGAGGGGAGATCTCATTGAGACGTATAAGATGATGAATGGGATGGGTAGGATAGAGGTGGAGAGACTCTTCCTGCTCAGAAAGGATAGTAGGACTAGGGGGCACAGCCTCAAGATAAAGGGGGGGGCGGTTTAGAACAGAGTTGAGGAGGAACTTCTTCACTCAAAGTGTGGTGAATCTCTGGAATTCTCTGCCTGTTGAAGTTATGGAGGCTACCTCGCTAAATATTTTTAAGACGCGGGTTGATGGGTTTTTGATGAGAGAGGGGATTAAGGGTTATGGGGAGAGGGTGGGAATGTGGAACTGAGCCACGACAGATCAGCCATGATCTTATTGAATGGCGGGGCAGGCTCGAAGGGCTAGTTGGCCTACTCCTGCTCCTATTTCTTATGTTCTTATGAGTCCATATGATTTCTGAAGACAGAAGGGCATGTTAGTAGGATGGTGAGAAAAGCATACGGGACACTTGCCTTTATCAATTGAGGCACAGATTATAAAAGCAGGGAAGTCATGTATGTTGGAGTTGTACAGAACTTTGGTGAGGCCACAGCTGGATACTGTTTGCAGTTCTCGTCGTCACATTATACAAAGGACATCATTGCACTGGAGGGGGTGCAGAGGAGATTCACCAGGATGCTCTCTGGGATGGAACATGTAAGTTATGAAGAGAGGTTGGGTAGGCTTGGGTTGTTTCTGTTGGAGCAGAGAAGACTGAGGGGCGGCCTCAGTTTTTGATCATGATGGACGTGGACAGAATGGACAAGGAGCAGCTGTTCACCTTAGTTGAAGGGTCAGTCATGAGGGGCCATAGGTTCAAGGTGAGGGGCAGGAGGTTTATTTGGAGGGGGGGGGGGGAATATGAGGAAAACCTTTTTACCCAGAGGGTGGTGCGGTTCTGGAGTGCGCTGCCCGGGAGGGTGGTGGAGGTGGGATGCCTCACATCCTTTAAAAAGTACCTGGATGAGCACTTGGCACATCATCACATTCAGGGCTATGGGCCAAGTGCTGGGAAATGGGATTAGGTGGGAGTTCAGGTGTTTCAAATGTGTCAGTGGAGATTTGATGGGCTGAAGGGCCTCTTCTGCATGTATGACTGTATGACCCTTCTACAGAACTGAAACAAGGTAGAATTATGGAGTTGGAAAGGGGTTGGAGGAGATGAGGCAGAACAGAGGAATAGGGATAGGTCAGGCCAAAGGCAATATTGACAAATTTGTCATGGACGAAAGACAAAGGGGAATGTTAACTGAGGGATGAAGAGTGCCAATGGTGAGATAGCAGAATGTGTTAATGGGAGCAACTGAACAGCCAGGGGCAGACGGATGGTGATACAATACTAAATCAGGATGGTATATACCCCAGATGAGAATTTGCGGGTAGCAATATTCCTACACATTTGCTGCCCCTGTCCTAAAAGCTGCTGGATGTCCCAGGTCTGGAAGGTGCTGCCAAAGGAGCCTTGGCGAGTTGCTGTAGATGGTACTCACTGCTGCTACTGTGCGTCTGTGTTGGAGCAAGTGAGAGTGAATGGGGTGCCAATCAAACAGGCTGCTTTGACCTGGGATGGTGTTCGTGGAGATAGTCTCCTACAGATAAGTGGAGACTATTCCTTTTCATTTGGAGAGTTGCTGCAGACTCAATGGGCTGAATGGCCTCCTTCTGCACTGTAGGACTTCTATTGTTCTCCACCATCTTTGAAATGCACACATGTACAGTGGCAGCTGAATAAATATTGGCCTAGCCAGCAACACCCTATCCTCTAAATAAATAAAGACAAATATTATGTTAACTTTGTTACAAACAGATTAAGAGAAATTCTGACTGCAATGATGCAGGGCATTGTTGAGACAACCTCTCGAGTACTGTGCAGTTTTTATCTCCTTATCCAAAGGAAACATACACTTGTCTTCATGGATTGCAGTGAAGGTTCCCTAGTTCAGTTCCTAGCTGAGGAGAGATTGAGTAAACTAGGCCTACATTCCCTGGAGTTCAGAAGAATGAAAGTGGATCGCACTGAAATCTATAAAAAGTTTGAAGGGGATTGCCAGCGTAGATAGATGCTAGGGAATCTAGAACAGAGGCTCATTGTCACAGGATAAGGGATCAGCTAGTTAGGGCTGAGATGGGGAGAGATTTCCTCATGTTTTGTTTTAGAATTCTCAGAGGGTTCTGGATGGTCAGTAATTTGAGTATATTCAAGACAGACACACAGATCTTTGGATGCCGGGAAGTGGAGTTGTGATAGATCCTATTCATGATTGAACAGTGCAGCAAACTCAACAGGCTGACTGGCTAGATTCAGCTCCTATTTCCAATGATACATTCTGATGTATTGGTATTCCAATGTGTTACCAATCAGTGTTCCAATGAGTTGGTGCTCCCAATGTTTCCAATTTCTGCGGTATTTTTAACGCTTTCTTTTTGTACCTCAAGGCCATGGCAGTAAGCGGAAAAATGACGACCAAAAACCTTTCAGGCTAACCTTGTATATCTCTTCAGGATGCCAACACAAACTCATTCCTGGCGAGTGAAGGAGAAACGATGTCTTTTGATTTCCATCAAGGTCCCAGATACTGCAATATATTTCAGAAATAAGACACATAACTCTTAATAATGGCTAATCAATCCACTTAAGATGGCACATACAAAGGTGTGCTTAGAAACCCCATTACCTCTTCCTCTGGAATGCAGCGAATGAGTCCAAAGTGACTCATGGAGTAGCATGGCAAGATCCCACAAACATTAAGGAATTAGCAGTTACTCTGCATTTGATGGAATCAGTTGAAGCCAACTCTAGTAAATATGTCTTCTTCAAAACTCACTTAAGGTATAAAGCAACATCAAACAGCATTTACTACAGATTGGGTAAAAAGCAGGCTGATATGGAGAGTAGGGGATGATCAGAACAGGGTTAAAGTATATTGAAGAGGAGGAGTTAAGAAAAAGGATGCTGAGGGAAGGACTTCCAAAGAACCTTTCTTTGTGCATTTAACATTCTTGTCAACTCTCCAACAAAGGGTTGGCCAGACTTAAATGGACTGTTTGGGGGCCGTAGGGAACTTGTCAGTTGTCTGGACAGAAATGTATTCCAGAATATGTAGAAAGCCAGCAACCTGAATTAAAGCTGGGCATTTAAGATGAAAAAGAGCTAACAAATTTGCAAAGCACGGTTGGTGGATCAAATAGCACACTTCTTGCTACATTCCCAATAGTTAGAAAACTATTTCACTATGAAATAATCAAGAAATTAAACAGATGTGTAGAAAAAACCCCCCAGCTGATCAGTTATTAAGCAAGTTCCATTTGATAAGTAATTGGATTGAGTAGTCACATGGAATATACATGGAACATCTAGAAATAACAAGCATATTCTCAGCATTTCGGATTGACACAAGGAGAAATTTCTTCGCTAAGAGGGTTGTGAAACTTTGGAATTCTCTATCCATGGGAGCAGCCAACTGCTGAACAAAAGAGACGCTGTCAGAGCTTTTCATTTTGCACTCATCAGGATAAATTCACAAGGTACCAAATCTCAAAGGAACAATTTGTGCTGCATGAGAGGAGGGTGCTAACTGGCTGGCAAGAAGACTCTGATTTTGATTTGATTCAATTTGATTTGATTTATTATTGTCATATGTATTAACATACAGTGAAAAGTACTGTTTATTGCGCACTATACAGACAAAGCATACCGTTCATAAAGGAAAGGAGTGTAGAACGTAGTGTTACAGTCATAGCTAGGATGGAGAGAAAGATCAACTTAATGCGAGGTGAGTCCATTCAAAAGTCTGACAGCAACAGGGAAGAAGCTGTTCTTCAGTTGGTTGGTACGTGACCTTAGACTTTTGTATCTTCTTCCCCAAATGAAAAAGGTGGAAGAGAAAACGTCAGGGTGCGTGGGATCCTTAATTATGGGCTGCTTTGTGGAGGAAACAGCAAGTGTAGACAGAGTCAGTGGATGGGAGACTGGTTTGCGTGATGGATTGGGCTACATTCATGACCTTTTGTAGTTCCTTGTGGTCTTGGACAGAGCAGACTGGGAGTTGGCATAGAAGATGCACGAGGAAACAGTTAACCACTAAGTTTTTATTTAAATTCAAATCAGGCTCTAATTGGTCAAGGCACTGCTGTGAGGAATGAAACAAGGAGTTGCTGTCCCCCAAGTTAAACTGTTATAGAGTCATTGAGGTTTACAGCAAGGAAACAGGCCCTTCGGCCCAACTTGTCAAAGCCGCCCTTTTTTTTGAAACGACTAAGCTAGTCCCAATTGCCTGTGTTTGGCCCATATCACTTGACAGCCATCTTACTCTCGTAACTGTCTAAATGCTTTTCAAAAGACAAAATTGTACCCGTCTCTGGCAGCTTGTTCCAGACACTCACCACCCTCTGTTCCTTATGCATTCTTCATGGCAATGCCTCTAACCAATCAGCATCCTCTTCTTGTGTATTATAAACTGTTCCCTTCAGATTTGGTATTTTTGTGAATCTGACCTGATCAGTACAAAATGAAAAACTTTGACAGCATGTGCCTTTTTTTTTCAAGTAATGCAAAGTTTTTGTACTACAGTGCAATTATAAGGACTGTAAGTGCTCGAGTATGTTTAGACTAAAGTCTGCAGATTTTTGGATTTTAAAGAAACTAAGGTTTCTTGGGCAGGGCAGGGGAGCTGAGGGAGAAGCCATGATTGTAGCGAAGGATAGAGCAGGCATTGGGGGCCATGTAAGCAATTCCTGCTTCTATTTCAGATGTTTGTGATCAGCTTAGCAAAGAAAGGGCTTGGAAAAGGAGGGAAAGATAGGCAAGTTTTCCTCATTCAACACATCATTCTTGGGCCACTGCTCCTGTTTTACATTATCACATATACCGAAGTTTCATTCGTTCTGTAAAGTTCCAACAACAAATTCAGCCTCCAGGACAAAGGTACAACCTCCGACGCTGAAACACCATTGCGTGTCTGAGAGAAGAATTGGGATTAGGAAGGCACCCACAACCTGTACGATGCAAAACTAAGTTGGAACTGAGGAGGGAATTAAATAGAAAGTGGGAATGCCTACCCATAAGAGTAACTTCCTAAAGTCACAATACACGATGGGCAAAGATTGAAATTGTCCAGTGTGACCATTCACAACTTTATTCAGGTTAATAATGTACAAACCTTCAACAATACAGGTTCAGTTTTTAAAGTTTCCAAATTGGAGCTTTTTTGGTGTATTATACATCAGTTGTCATGACGAGGCGTGTGCATGTATACACAAGGCTGTGGAGGCCAGGTCATTACGTATATATAAGACAGAATATATAAGTTTTTCATTGATAAGGGAATCAAAGGTAACAGGGAAAAGACGGGAGAATGGTCTTGAGAAACATATCAGTCATGATTGAGTGGCAGAGCAGACTCGATGGGCCGAATGGGCTAAATCTGCTCCTATATCATACAGTCTTATGAACATACATGTATGCTAACACCGCATGGGGTGACATAGTGGCAGTGGTTAGCATTGCTGCCTCACAGTGCCAGGAACCTGGATTCAATTCCAACCTGTCTGTGTGGAGTTTCTATGTTCTCCCCACGTCTGTGTGGATTTCCTCTGGGCGCTCCGGTTTCCTCCAACAGACCTAAGTTAGATACACTGGCCACGTAAAATTTTCGCTCAGTGTACATGAACAGATGCCAGAGTGTGGCAACACAGGAATTTTCACAGTAACTTCACTGCACTGTTAATGTCAACCCACTTGTGACACTAATAAATAACTATAAAAATATAATGATACAAGACAGCAACTTATATTTCTCTAGTGCTTTACACAACATCAGGACAACACAAAATACTTTACAGCCAATGAAGTTTTTTTAAATTAAATCCCAGTCACTGTTGTAGGAAGTACAGCAGGCAATTTTCACATAGTCATTAACTCACATGGGAATCTTGCTAAATAATCTGTTTTAACAATGCTGGTCAAGGGATTTATGGTTAGAATACCAGCAATATCTTGTCTGTGTTTATTCAAATAAGAAATAGGATCCTTTACATCCACACTAAAAAGGTCAAAGGGGGCCTTGATTTAATGTCTCCTCCAAAAGATAGGCCTCTCTGACAATGCAGCACTCCCTCAGTGCTGCACTGGGAGTGTCGGTGAAGTTCATTTGCTCAGATCTCTGGAGTAGAACTTGAATAGTCAACTTTGTCTAGATGTGAGAGGGCTGCCCACTGAGCCACGGGTGAACACAATACATGTCCCGAGTGGATGAGAATAAGCTGTGCCATGGGTCTTGTTCAAACACAACTGGAAGAATGAAACATCAATGGATAAGCAGATGAATTTTAAGCACACCTTCCACAACTAAAGCCAGCTGAATGAATAGGGACCAAAACTATAACACATAAATTCAGATGTGTCATTTATTTGTGCGTGATTTCACCGTCTCGTATAACTGTGGAAAATTATATGGAAAACTTGGGGGAAAAAAAAACATGTTTCTTGGAATCAAGTAGCATTCCCTGAATATGCAAAATATTGGTTTCAGCTATTGGCATACAAGTGAAATGGCAATGAAACAAAAAAATAAAAAACCACAGACTCCATCTGCAGTTCCCTTACAAAGAGGACAGACTGGCGAGAATAATCAGTCAAAAATCACAATGCAAGTGCACCAGGATTTCACAAAATGTAGGCAAATCCAACAAATATTCAACAACTCCCACACAATGAACTCTTGTCTTCTTCGCCCACTCACTTCTCATTGGAGAAGAAAAGGTTTTTCATTGGTTTTTTTTCTTGAGAGCCAGCAAAAGGAATGAAAAGGATTACCTCAGGATTAGATGCTGATGGTTTAAGGTTAGCGTATTGGACCAAAAGCTACCGTAAACTGGTGCCAAGTTAAGCTGGCTGCAGAGATATAATGGATATATACACGCACACACAAACAGGTCAGAAAAAGGCTAAATTTATTCGAGGCAGCTGCCACAAAAGCAGAGGAAGAGGGAGGTCAGAATTATATATCACCTTAACATCCCCAGGAGATTCCCAAGATACTTCCCATCCGGAAAATTTGTTCTTGGAAGTTCCATTTGCCATTATGTTAAAAAGCTCGGCATCTTAGACGCACAGCAAGATTCCACAAGCAGCAAACCGGCTGACTGGCCACTTGCACTGTCCTGGGTGGTGTTGGATGAAAGGAAGGCGGTTGGCCAGGAAAAATCGGGAGAACTCCCTACTCTTCTCCAAATAGTCCCGTGGGATCCTTCCCACCCACCCAAACAGATGGGTTCATATTTATTAAAATGAAAGAACTATTTGTAGTTTTATTTGAGTCTGGGGTTTGACAGCACTCCGCACAGAAGGAGAAGTTGGCAGAGAGAACGCAGCAGCCAAATATATGCACAGAAAGCTCCCACAAACAGCAATATGATAATGGCCAGTCTGTTTCAGCAATGTTGACAGAGGGATAAATATTGTCCAAAACACCAGGAGAACTCCACTGCCCTTCTTCAATAATCAGGCTCTGTAATATTTTACACCCATGTGAGTACAGATGAGTTCTTGAGTCACCCCTCAACAACTTGTATTAAAACAGCAGCTTTCACATAAGAAATTGCATCAAGCAGCATCACAGGATATTTTAACAAAATTTGACAGAGCCACATTCAAGTGACGAAATCTTCGTCAAAGAAATAGGTCCTAAGGAGTGTTTTCAACTGGAGTGAGAGGTGGAGAGGGTTTAAGTGGGATTGCCGGAGGGTTTATGTAACTGAAGTCAAAGTCACCATTGGAGGAGTATTTAAAATGGGTGATGTTCCAGGAGGAGCAGAATTGGCGGATTTGGGAGGCTGCAGGGCTGGAGGAGGTTCCAGGCTTTATTCTGCCTTGCTGACACTGGCAAATGGTCCAAGAGATTGTAAGTCATACAATCTCTTCCAATACCAGAGGAACCAGGCTTGTAGGTGACGGGAGGTGACGCAGTGCGTCCACATTAGCTATCTGGGTGGTGTTCCAGAAGATATTCTTAGGTGGCTAATAACAAGGTTTGGTGTTGTGCTTCAATGGAGGTGATGGGGGGGTGGAATTGGTTTGTCCTTTGTGAATAGGACCAATAAGTGATCAGTAATTATAAAATCTGTCAACCAGACATATTGGTGGAACTCCTTCACACCAAGTACTTCCATCTCAATTTAGGATGATCATTGCTCTGCATCCAAAAGGGTCCTGAAGCCAATTGTGATGGACTTTTCTGTCCTGTCCTTCCAGCACCGCACTGTACAGGGACGCATCGCAAGTTATTATAAACTCTTTCTTCGGGTCAAAATGGATCAGTAAGTGAGATAAAAGTAACTGACAGTTAACTTTAGAAAACATCCCTGCCTGAGGAGCTTCCCAAGACTCTCTCTGGTGTTTTTGTGACAGGGAATGCAAGGAGGCCCAGAGTGGAAGCAAAATTCAGGATAAATTTTTCATAATAATTGACAAGTATTAGGAAGGATTTTAACTTTGTAGTGTTCCTGCTTCCTTGTTTGCCTTTATCTTATCCTCTACTGGATATAAACCATTGCCATTTGCTCAGTAGCCTAAATACATGACTTCAGTCACCTGGAAAAGCATCTCTCCCTCTAAAAGTAGGGGCTCCACATGCTGTCAACAATATCACTTTTTCTTTTCCATCTCCTTCGATGTTGTTAATACAGAAGAAGTAACATACGCTCTCTGTATATTTTGTCCAGTCTGGTGTCATAAGGTTCGAGTTTCCTGAAAAAGAGACACACTGGCCTTTTCCTACTGGAGAAGATTCTTGACATAGAGGTTGTCCAATGGGAAAAGATGGAGAGCAAAAAAAATCTCATCGCCAATGTAGGAATTCAGCCAACCACCAGTTTTCTGCCACCAACCCTCTTGTGAGCGAAAGGGAAGGGCTGTGGCTGGAGCTTACAGTTAGGTCTCACCTCGAGACCTACAACAGTCAAGGAGAGTAACAGGTTTAAAACTCCTGCTGACCACTCCTCTTGGGCAAGCCTTTGCTCACTCAACAAGGGAGCCTGTTACCCACAGGGAAATCTATTGATGATCTTCATAATCTTCTTAACTGTGATTCTGGTTGAGAGACAAATAGAACAGGGAAGCTGGGCAGAATCCCCTGCTCCTCTTTGAAGGAAGTGTCATGGGATCTTTGACATCCACTTGAGAGGGCATCCAAAAAGCAGATTAAGGATGATTTTTTTTTTAAAATGTCATCTATTGAGGAATCACAGCTACTTCTGCCTGAAATAAAGGGCATCCTTAACACACTGTAACCTGCATTTTCCAAACTGGCAATAATAGGGCTTTGCTAAGTAGTGGCAACCGTGTCTCTGGGTGCCCACAACAGCACCATCCAATATCATCTCTGCCAGTTCAGTACGTCAAGAAATCAAAGCATCAGAGTTTGTCTTGGCGAGAGTTTATTTAATCTGGCAACAATAAAGAAAATCAATGGACAAAAGGCAAAGTTGACCAATTTTTTCCCTCACATTAACTGTAACAGATACAAAACCACACCCCCCCCCCCGCCCCACCACCACTATCCCACATAGGAGTTTATTTCTGGCCAATAAAGTTTACAGCCTAAAGCTAAAAATATAAGTCAATAATAAGTACTGCACCTACCGACATGTGTGATCGTCACTAACGCTTGCAATCTGCTTCCCAGTGTTGGGGTCAAATACTAGATCGTTGATGTAATCAGTGTGACCTTCTATTACCTACATGGAATAATAAATCAGGACACTTCAGTGGAAATCTAAATTTGAACAATGGCCTTATTTCAAACTCAGCTGGTTGATGTCACATTTCATTAATATTTCAGTACTTGGAACTAACGAAAGTAGACAGTTCATTTAAGTCCAGTACAACACATGAGAGTGGTGGAGAAGGCATTACAAAAGGCATTATAAAACCTTGCTGCTGCCACTAAGTGGCACACAGATAGTCCACGATTAAAACACTCAGCTTGTAACTGATTACTCGCACTCTTGTCACGTTGGGGTGAACATTACTACACTTTAGGGAGGAGGATATCAAAGCCTGGTGAGAGCGCAGAGCAGACGACTAAAATAGTACCTGGGATGAGAGACATCGAGTTGTGTGAAGGGATAGGAGAAACTGGGATATTCCCCCGCAGAGAAGATTGAGGAGTGCGACGGGTAGGGAAGTCAGTAACCAGAGAAAACAAATTTAAGATAATTGACAAGATGGCCAAGGACAGTGAGGATGAAGTGAAATTATTTTTAATTCTAAGTTGTGGTGATCTGGAAGAGCAGTGGAAGCAGTTACAATAATAACTTTCCAAAGGGTATTGGATAAATACCACAAATGACAATGGAAAAGAGCAGTGTGGGAGTAAAAAGATGGCTATTTGCATTAGACCATAAAACAGAGCAGAGGCCGGCCATTCAGCCCATCAAGTCTGCTCCGCCATTCAATGAGTTCATGGCTGATCTGATGTGATAATCCTCAACTTTACTTTCCTGTCTTATCCCCATAACCCTCGATTCCCTTACTGATTAAAAATTTGTCTGTTTCTGCCCTGAACATGCTCAATGACCCAGCCCCTACAGCCCTCAGCGGCAAAGAATTCCACAGATTCACTCAGAAGAATTTCCTCCTCATTTCTGTCTTCAATGGGTGGCCCCTCACTCAGATTCCAGCCTCTGCTCCTAGACTCTCCCACAAAAGGAAACAACTCTCAGCAAAAACCTGGCAAACCCAATGTGTCTCAATGAGGTCACTTCATTTCTTCTAAACTTTAATGAACTCAGGCCCAACCTACTCAACCTCGCCTCAAGAAAATCTCTCCATATTTGGGACCAACCTAGTGAACCTTCGCTGGACTGCCTCCAACGCCAGTGTATCTTTCCTTAGGTAAGGAGACCAAAAACTGTTCACAGGTGTGGTCAAAGAACCAGTACAGACACAAGACTGTACTTGTATACTGTACTTTGACTGTACACTGGTCCCTATCAGATTCTGCAATTTACAAATAAAGCATTATAACAATGCTGCTAACTTTACAGAGTATGCCCAGCAGGTTTCTTTAGTAATTTACATTCACTTGTATTCCTTGTTCTAACTTTAATTGTGCGGAGGGTGTGGAGAGTCTGCAGAAGGATCTAGATAGGCTGGGCGAATGGGCCAGGAAATGGCAAATGGAATTTAATGTTGGCAAGTGTGAGGTGGTCCACTTTGGTAGGAATAATGGTAGGAAGGATTATTACTTACGTGGCGAAAAACTGCAGCAGGCGACGGTGCAGAGGGACCTCGGGGTCCTTGTGCATGAGTCGCAAAAACCCAGCTTGCAGGTGCAGCAGGTGGTCAGGAAGGCTAATGGGACGCTGGCCTTCATAGCGAGGGGGATTGAATATAAACGTAGGGAGGCCTTGCTGCGGCTGTATAGGGCATTGGTGAGGCCGCAGCTGGAGTACTGTGTGCAGTTTTGGGCGCCGTACTTACGCAAGGATATTTTGGCCTTGGAGGGAGTGCAGAGGAGGTTTACTAGGCTGATGCCGGAGTTGAGCTATGAGGAGAGGCTGAATAGATTAGGCTTGTACTCGTTAGAGTTTAGAAGAATGAGGGGAGATCTCATTGAGACGTATAAGATGATGAATGGGATGGATAGGATAGAGGTGGAGAGACTCTTCCCGCTCAGAAAGGATAGTAGGACTAGGGGGCACAGCCTCAAGATAAAGGGGGGGCGGTTTAGAACGGAGTTGAGGAGGAACTTCTTCACTCAAAGGGTGGTGAATCTCTGGAATTCTCTGCCCGTTGAAGTGGTGGAGGCTACCTCGCTAAATATTTTTAAGACGCGGGTTGATGGGTTTTTGATAAGAGAGGGGATTAAGGGTTATGGGGAGAGGGCAGGAATGTGGAACTGAGCCATGACAGATCAGCCATGATCTTATTGAATGGTGGGGCAGGCTCGAAGGCCTACTCCTGCTCCTATTTCTTATGTTATGTTCTTAACGCACTAGCTGAGACACGGGTTCCTCTAACTTAGGGAATCTTTATTCCGTTGTGAGAATCAACACAAAGGGGGCATTGCAGAGCTGTACTGACCCAACATGCACACAGCTAATGGAACAGAGTCACCCCAGGACACCTTGATGGATTAGAGACCCTTCCTGCTCCTCAAATGAGATCTGCTATCAATGTGGATGAGAAGGTTACGCCCAAAACGTTTCCATTCTCTACAGTTCAAGGTTGAACCACCAGGGAATTTCTCTTCGAGAGAACAAACACACTTTACATGCTGAGGTTCCCCCTTTCTGAAGTGTGGTCACTGTTGTGGTATTGGGAATTCAATCTGCAGAGAAAGATCCCAAAAATCAGCGGTGTGATAATGACCAGTTAATTTGACTTGGTGATGTTGCCAGAAAGACAGATATTGACTAACAACTAAGGAGAATCCCCCAACCCCCTGTTCTTCATTATTTACAATCCTGGGATCTTTATACCCACCTTGGAGGGTGGATGGGGCTGCAGTCCAAAAGGAGATGGAAATCAAGTTGTGAAGAGGATGCAAAGAGTCTGCAAAATGGATGTACTGCGCAGAAAAGATTTACTAGGATGCTACCGGGACTTGATAGTTTGAGTTATAAGGAGAGGTTGGATAGACTGGGACTTTTTTCTCTGGAGTGTAGAGGGGTGATCTTATAGAAGTCTATAAAATAATGAGGGGCACAGATCAGCTAGTTAGTCAATATCTTTTCCCAAAGATAGGGGAATCTAAAACTAGACAGTATAGGTTAAAGGTAGAGGGGAGAGATACAAAGGGTCCAGAGGGGCAATTTTTTCACAGAGGGTGGTGAGTGTTTGGAACAAGGAGTAATAAAAGCAGGTACAATTTTTCTTTTAGAAAGTGTTTAGACAGTTACATGGGTAAGATGGGTATAGAAGGATATGGGCCAAATGCGGGCAATTGGTATTGGTTTAGGGCTTTTAAAAAAAAAGGGGGGCAGCATGGACAAGTTGGGCCAAAGGGCCTGTTTCCATGCTATAAACCTCTGATTCTAAGTAGATTGGTTTTGTAAGTGGGCAAAAATGTGACGGATGGAGTGTAATGTGGGAAAATATAAATCCGTCCACTTTGGCAGGAATAGAGTAGCAGTATATTATTTAAATACTGAGCTAGACTGCAGTACAGGGAATGGGGATGTCTTGGTATTAGATTCACAAAAAAAATCAGGTACAGCAACTGATTATGAGGCAAACAGAAAGTGGGAATTATTGCAAGGAGGATAGAGTATAAAAGTAGAGAAGCCTTGCTCACATCTGTGGTGGGTGAATTGTTGGAAGGTATTTTGAGAGACAGGATCTACCGGCATTTAGAGATACAAGTACTGATTAGAGACATGGTTTTGAGAGTGGAAAATCATATCTCACAAATTTAACTGAGTTTTTTGAAGGGGTAACAAGAATGTAGATGAGGGCAGTGCAGTTGATGTTGTCTACATGGACTTCAGCAAGGCCTTTGACAAGGTACCACATGGTAGGTTATTGCATAAAGTTAAACATCACAGGATCCAGGGTGAGGTAGCTAAGTGGATACAAAATTGGTGGTTGTAGAGAGTTGTTTTTCAAACTGGAGGCCTGTGACCAGCGGTGTGCCTCAGGGATCAGTGCTGGGCCCACTGTTATTTGTCATTAATATTAATGATTTGGATGGGAATATAGGGGGCGTGGTTAGTAAGTTTACAGATAAAGTTAGACTGGAAGATGTACCTGCCAACTGGTGTTTTCCTTCAGGTCAGATGTGAGCAATCTCAACTTCCTGTCAGCATCTGCTGCACAAAACCTGCAAACATCAAAAAAAGATATAAACGGAAAAGACCAACACAATGCATTCTTAATTAAACTGAAAAGTAAACCATATCAAAATCAGGTACAGTTTATCTCTCAACACAAAAATAGAAAATGTTGGAAAATCTTAGCAAGTCTGACAGCATCTGAGGAGAGAGAGAGAGACACAGTCAACATTGAGTTTGGGTGACCCTATGTCAGAGTTTCGCTTTAGTGGGTTTGTCAATCTAAAAAACAGCGAACAACGTTACACCTAAACAACACCTTTCACAGCTTCAGGACATCACTGGGTGCTTTATCATCAAGTCCTTATCGTGGGGCTTAAACCCACAACCTCCTGACTCAAAGGCCACAGTGATATCCACTCGGTCACAACGAAGAGATCTGTCATTGCTAACCAGCCAAGGCTCTTCCAATAATAAATCAAATTCGGAGGAAGACTCATTAAAACCGTCACTGCAAACTGTCCTCTGGTATCTGGTGCTTCACTGAACGGGAATTCTAAAACTTTTTTTTTAAACTCCAATCTTAAAGTTACAAAGGCAATACGCAGAGTGGAGCAGGCAGACCCCAATCCATCTCCTTGCTTGCTCCAAAAATCAAATTCCAATTGAATCCAATTCAAGGTCCCCATAAGAGAGACAAACAAGATCCAAGCTGACAGGATGAGGCATTCACTCCATCTTGGGCTTGTTCTGACAAGTTAATTCAAGATGAGCAATTATTCCCACTGGAAAACAGCAGTTACCAAAATCTTGGGATTAGTTAATGGCTTGTGAAGTGGATGTGCCTGAAGACAGGGCTGAATTACAGTGAAACTTGATGCTCCATAACTACTTACAAACAACGGGCAAGTGTAAAAGTTGAATCTCATACAGTACAGGAGGCCATTCAACCCCTCATGTGTACATCTGCTCTTTCACAGAGCTGTGCATGTTTATCCCACACCACAGCCTCTCCTAATAACCCGGCAAAAACATGTTTCATGTTCAATTGTTTTGCCCCGAGTCTGAAAATTACAGAATCAAGTCCTGCCACAAAGATTTGAGCACAAAATCCAGGTTGACACTCTTGTGCATTACTGAAGGAGTGCTGCACTGTTAAAGGTGCTGCTACATCAATGCCCTGCCAGCCATCTTTGTGGACTTGAGATCCCACGGGACAAACTTGAAGAAAAACAGGGAAGTTTTCCTTGGTCAGTGTTTATTCCCTCAATCAACATCACAAAACAAACCTCTTGTAATGGGTATTTGTGGGATCTTGCTGTGTGTAAATTGGCTGACAACTTTTCCACAACAGGCGGTACCTTTCAAAAAGCACTTCAGTGGCTGTAAAGCACTCTGGGATGTCCTGACTTTATATAAACATTTGAATTTGGAAGAGTAAGCCATAAGAACATAAGAACTAGGAGCAGGAGTAGGCCATCTGGTCCCTCGATCCTGCTCTACCATTCAATAATATCATGGTTGATCTTCTCGTGGACTCAGCTCCACTTACCCACCTGCTCACCATAACCCTTAATTCCTTCACTGTTCAAAAATTTATCTATCCTTGCCTTAAAAACATTCAAGGAAGTAGCCTCAACTTCTTCACTGGGCTGGGAATTCACAACCCTTTGTGTGAAGAAAAGTCCTAAATCTGCTTCCCCTTGTTTTGAGGCCATTCCCCCAACTCTCGTTTCATCTGCCAGTGAAACGACCTTCTCTCTTTCATAATCTTATGTTTCGATAAGATCTCCCCTCATTCAGTCCCTCAAGCCTACTCTGCAATTTGATAAGGTCATGGCACATCTGATTTTGCCCTCAACTCCACTTCTCTTCCTCTTGTCAAAGAAGAATTTATCTAACTGAGCCTTAAAAATATGCAATGACCCAGCTTCCACTACTATGTGGGAAAGAGAATTCTCCAGACCAACGACCCTTGTGACACATTTCTCTCTATCTTTGTCTTGAACAGCAGATCCTTTACTTTCAAAGGGTACCTGCAAGTTCTAGACTCTCCCAAAAACCATTCAGCGTCCAGACTGTCAACTGTCCTCAGGATGTTTTATGTTTCAATAAGATGATCTCTCATTCTTCTAAACTCCAACGGATACAGGCCCAACCTTTCCTCACAGGATAACCCCTTCATCCCGTGAATCAGTTGAGCGAACCTTCTCTGTATTGTATCTAAAGCAATTATATCCTTCAAGTAAGGAGACCAAAACTGTACACAGTGCTTCAGATATGGTCTCACCAATGCCCTGTATGTTAACAAAACTTCATGCATTAATATTCCATTATTCATTCATAATAAACACCAACATTCCACATGCTTTCCTAATCAATTGCTGGACCTCCACACTAGCTTTCTGTGATTCATCTATTTGTGGACACCCGGATCCCTCTGTACCACAGAGTTTTGCAATCTTTCTCCATTTAAATAATGTAGTGTTTTCCCTATTCCACAAATTGTTACAATGCAGAAAGAGGCTATTTATTCCATCGTGTCTGCACCAGCTGTCCAAACAAGATTGTTTACTAATACCCAGAATGGTATCTTACGAGGAAAGTTTGCACAGGCTTGGCTTGTATTTGCTGGAGCTTAGAAGGGCAAGAGGTGACTTGATTTCAATATTTAAAGTTCTGAGGGGGTGTCGGCAGGGGGGGCTGTGGAGAGGATGCTTCCCTGTGGGAGAATCTTGAATTAAGAGTCACTGTTTAAAAATACGTGGTCACTCATTTAAAATGGAACAGTGATGACATTTTTTCTGAGGGTCACGAGTCTTTGGAACTCTCTTCCTGAAAAGGTGGTGGTCTGACTATTTTAAGGCAGAGGTGAATAGATTCTTGGTAAGTAAGGACGGGAGTAGATAGGATGCAGTTTAAGGTTACAATCAGATCCGCCAAGATCTTATTAAATGGATTGACGGGCTGAATGGCCTACTCCTGTTCCTTGTTCGTGTATGATTCTAGATCCACACTAACATGGTTGACTATTAACTGCCCTCAGAGTGGTTTACCGAGACACTCAGTTGTGTTAAACCTGCTAAAAAGAATTGCCATCCAGGCTGTAGGTCGTCAGGAAACAGGCATTACCTCTTTCTCAAAGGCAATCAATGCCAGCCTTGCCAATCTTTTGGTTAAGCAAATTTAACTAAATTAAATAAATCAAAGCAAAATGGGCAGCCCCTTAAAGTGGAACTGTCTGAAACAAAAACAAAGCAGAAACAAAACTTAAAAGGCCAAATGAAAAGGTGATTAAAGGAGTTAATGACACACTCCAGTCCCTGTGGGTCCAACAAGCCTCGATGGTGCCCATGAACACCGCATGCTCCCTCTCTAGGGCTGCCAGTGTAGTAGCAGTAAAATGCCAGCCTTGCCAATGATAGCTACTTTCCCTGAACCAACTGAAAAGTTCTCTCTTACCGGATCAGTTGTGTCAGTGAGTCCACCTTAGTTTCTGGGCTCCAAGCAATTGAATCCACTCGTATACCTCGATGAAAAGTCTGGAGGGTCTTGTATTCCATTCCTTTAACTTCTGCATCTTCCTCCTTAAAGATATTATCACAAAAGAGAGAAAGAGATTCGTAATATTCACAAACAATGCCTTGTGTGAGTGCACTCTCTGGCCTCCAGTCTGAAGGCGATGGGTTTGAGTTCCATTCCGCAGACCCCAGTGTGCGGTTCAGGATGGCTGAGGGAGTGCGACACTCACAGCAATGCCGTTTTCAAATGAGACGTTAAGCCGAGATTGCAATCGCAGTGTCAGGGATGTCAAAGATCCCTCACCTGTTATTTGGAAGAAGACCAGAATTTTTATCTTCCCCCAACATCACAGATTCCAATACAGAAAATGCTGGGAAATCTCAGCAGATCTGACGGTATCTGTGGGGAGAGAATACAGCCAAGCTTTCGAGCCTGGATGACCCGTTGTCGCAGCTGCACATCTCAAACAGATTAACTGATCATCATTCCCCTCTAATTTCAGATATCCTGCTATCAGAAACTTGGCCGTCTCACTTCCAACTTCAGTGACCACGCTTCAAAAAACAAAGGATTAAATCAGCAGTAAAGAACTTTGACGCATCCCGATTTTGTGTAAGGCACTTTAGAGAGGTAATTATATCTAAATGTGGGATCATTCTGTATACCTTCGCTGGTCCTATTTCCAATTAATAGCCACACTTCAAAAGATGTACGCACACAAACCAGAAAAATCTCAGCATGTGTGGACACAGTAAGAAGTCTCACAACACCAGGTTAAAGTCCAACAGGTTTATTTGGGATTACAAGCTTTCATTGGGTGAGTGAGTTGACTCACCTGAGGGAGGAACAGCGCTCTGAAAGCTCATGATTCCAAATAAACCTGTTGGACTTTAACCTGGTGTTGTGAGACTTCTTACTGTGCCCACTCCAGTCCAACGCCGACATCTCCACATCATAGCATCTGTGGAGAGAGAGAGAGAAAGAGAGAGCGCGTGCAGAATGAAGGGTCATCCAGACACGAAACATTGGCTCTACTCTCTCACAGATGCTGACAGACCCGCTGAGATTTTCCAGCATTTTCTATTTTTGTTTCAGATTCCAGCATCTGCAGTCATTTGCTTAAAAAAAAATCAGTATTTCATTGACTATAAAGAAGTGGTTTGGGACATCCTGGAGTGGCAAAGGGGCATGCCTAAATGCAAGATTTTATTTAATCATTCCGGCTTGGGTCACCATCTGTGTGGAGTCTGCATGTTCTCCCCATGTCTGTGTGGGTTTCCTCCCACAGTTTAAAGATGTGTTGGTTAGGTGCATTGGCTGTACTAAATTGACCATAGTTTTGGGGGGGAAGGGGTGGAATTGTTGTCGATGCAGGATCGACGGGCTGAATAGCTCCTTCTGTACTATCAGGATTCTATCGTGCACATCAGGCACCAGAATGTGGTAACCAGGTAATTTTCACAGTAACTTCATTGCAGCGTTAACGTAAGCCTATTTGTGACAGTAATAAATAAACTTTAAACTAAAAACAAAACTTTGTGGGTTCTTGCTGTGCACAAATAATGGTTGCTGCATTGTCTGGCTTAGTTACAGTAACGCAGGTGAACCCCTATGGCACCTGAGGATGGGAGGGAGGGGGTCCCAGCCAGCCAGCCCACCTGGAAGCGGCAGCTCCCCACCACGATGTAGTTGTCCCCACCGTAGGCGAGCAGGCTGCCGGCGCCGCTGCTGTCGAAAGGGTTAAACTCCACCACATGTACCGTCTCCTCGCTCGGTACCGAGTGGCTGGCACCCCGCGCCGCCGCGTCGTTCACCAGCATGTCTGGCTGTGTGCCGGGTGCCGGCGCAGGGGAATCCCCGGTGGAACGTTCAGACTGGATACAAACCGGGGATTCCCGCGATGGAACCTTCAGACACTCGCGCTGCCCGCTGATTGGCCGCGGCAGCTTCCCTTCCGAGTGGAAAGTGCAACATTGTGGCGCCGCCGCTCTGATTGGTTCCCGCAGCCCCGGGACTTTTAAACCATCCAGAGACAGCTGGAGTCAGCCAGGTATGGATGGGATCTTTCTGTGCCCCAGGAAAGCCTCAGGACGGGGGGTAAAATTAAAGTAGTGGGCATGCTCGCTATTAACTTTAAATAGGGGGATATTTGGGATTGTAAGTGGTGATAATGGAATTTGGAAGCAATTTGTACACCACTGACAGTTGGTGAATTTGTTTCCTCACTGACCTCTCCCCTGTTTCCACCGCAAGTCTAAGTTGCAAGCAATTTGAATCAAATGAGCTTTGGTTTGATGCCTCTTTTATTGAAACAACCAAACGCTCGTGCTTTCCTCCCGGATATTTGAGATTATCCATCCCGCTATGTGTTTTCAGCCTGTCTTCTGAATGCCCACGATTATTATTTTTTAAATTGCCGACCCTGGGGGGTTTATTAACAGGGGAGGAAAGCTGGGGTATGCTTTGTAGCTTTTTTTTCCCAGTAATTTGAAGAAGTTGTAATGAAGTGAGTTTCGTGTGGCTGCGATTCTCTACACTGTCCTGTTCACCGTCGTTCAGAATTTGAAATTCTGCTCCCGGAACCGTTGGCCAATCCAGAGGAGCCCTTCAGGTTTAATTTACTGTTCTGCATCTGTTCTCATCCAGCCTATTGTTTAGGACAGAGATTCCCTGGCAATCTGTTGATAATTACAAGTCTTCCCAGACAACCGTGTAAGCAATTATCAGGGGTCAGTGAGAGTATCCGTACCGTTTTTGAACATTACAGCTCTGCAATCAAACGCTGCTGCAGAATCGTACATCGCAGAAGGCGGCCATTTGGCCCATTGTATTGATGCCAGCTCTCTGAAAGATTTATTAATTAGTTCCACACTCCCTGCTCTGTTCCCAAGTCCTGAAAATGTTATCTTTTCAGGCTCCCTCTCTCTCTACTACCACCCCACACCCCATTCTTTTAGGATGTGAACATTGCTGGCAAACTAATATAATTGTTAAGGTGTAGATGGAGACCATTTGGCCCATCATGCCTACACAGGCTCCCCTAATTAGCACTGTGACTGAGTGCCTTTTCTCCATACTGCTGCACTTTTGTTTCTATAATAATCATCTAATGCCCTCTTGAATGCCTCGATTGAACTTGCCACCACCGCACTTCCTGGCAGCGCTTTCTGGAAGAAACCACTTGCTGTGTGAAAAGGTTTTTTTTTCACATCACATTTACTAATTTTGCAAATTATTTCAAATCTGTTCCCTCTCATTCTTGATTACTTTACGAGGGAGAACAATTATTCTCTACACACGGGCCAAATGGTAATACAGTGGTTGGCACTGTTGCCTCACAGAGCCAGGAACCTGGGTTCATTTCCTGGCTTGGGTCACTGTCTGTGTGGAGTTTGCACACTCTTCCCATGTCTGCAAAGGTTTCCTCTGGGTGTCCCAGTTTCCTCTCTCAGTCAGAAAGATGTGTTGGTTAGGTACATTGGCCGTGCTGAATTCTCCTTCAGTGTACCCAAACAGGTGCCGGAGTGTGGTGACTAGGGGATTTTCGCAGTACTGTTAATGTAAGTCTACTTGTGACACAAATAAATAAACTTAAAAACTATCTTCTCTGTCCAGCCCTCTTGTGATGTCGAACACCCCTATCAAATCTCCTCTTAGTCTCCTTGTCTACAAGGAGAGCAGTTCCAACCTCTCCAATCTAACCTCATAACTTAAGATGCTCACCTTTAGAACCATTCTTGTAAACCTCTTCTGCACTCTCACCAAAGCTTTCACATGCTTCCAGTATTGTGGTACTCTGAACTATACACAATACTCTACTTAGGATCTAACTAATATCTTGTATTAATTCACCATAACTTCCTTGCTGTTGTACTCTGCCCTTTATTAATAAAAGCCTGGATACTGTATTCTTTATTAACTGCTCTCTCCATCTGACCTGCCACCTTCAGTGATCTATGTGCATATACACCAGCTCTCTCTGCTCTTGCACACCCTTAATTATTATACTCTTTATTTTGTATGGTGCCTCCATGTTTTTCCTGCCAAAATGCATCACTTCTCCACATTTGTCTATGTCCTTTTGAAGTTCTATATTGTTCTTTTCACAGAAAATTGTCCCTTGCACACCAAGATCTAGATCAGGAAAAGCAAAGGTCCCAATACTGGCCAACATTTATTGCCTGTTGAGAAAGTGGTGTTGAACTAACTTGAATTGCTGCAGTCCATGTAGGATAGGTACTCCCAGAAGATGAGAATTCCAGGATTTTGATACAGCAAAAGAATTGCGATATATTTCTGAGTCAGGATGGTGTGTGGTTTTGAGGGGAACTTGCAGGTGTTTTATTTTTCTCCGATGCATCGGCTGTCCTTGTCCATCTAGATGGAAGAGTTTGTAGGTTTGGAAGGTGCTGTCAAAGGAACCTTGGTCAATTACTGCAATACATCTTGGAGATAATAAGTACTGCTGCTACTGTGCATCAGTGGTGATAAATAATCCAATTCCCCTTCGAAAGTTATCATTGGATCTATTTCAATCACCCTCTCAGGCAGTTCATTAAATAGCTAACAAATTAAAATCATAATGGAATGGGGAATGTTACATCTTATTTTACTGTTAATAAATATGATTATTAATATATTCTGATCCTATTGAAACATACAAGATTCTGAGGGGATTTGACACGGTGGGTGCCAGGAGGATTTTCCACTTGTGGGTAAGGCATAAACCATGGGATACAGTTTAAAAAATGAGATCTACAGTTAAGTCTCAGATGAGTAGAATTATTTTCTCTCAAAGGGTCATTAGTTTGTGGAATTCTCTTCCCCAGAGGGCAGTGGAGGCTAGATCATTGAATTAATTCAAGGCAGAGTTGGACAGATTTTCAATAGACAAGGGAATCGGGGATAGTTGGGGGTTGGGGAAGGTTGGGGGGGGTGCAGACAGGCAAGTGGAGTGGAGACCACAGCCAGGTCTGCCATCGTCTTACTGAAAGACAGAGCAGGCTTGAAGGGCTCAATGGCCTACTCCTGCTCCGAAGTCCTGTGTCCCTAAGTCAAGAAGCACAAACAGTTTAATGTCTAATTGTTATGTTTGGAACTGTCAGCAATGACTAATTTCTAGTTTGAAACATTTGGTTGTCAGAAATATACAGTGCCTGACTGGATATAGTAATCTGAACTAGCAATATCTGAATTTCAACTTCCCAACATGATAAATAGGAAAATTGAATTCGATAAATCTGGCAATTTATGGGCTGACACCGAACAAATGACCACGAAAACCCAAATGATTCACTCCTGTCTGTTGGGGAATGGAACTTGCTGTCATTACCAGGACTGGCCCAGACATGACTCCAGTCCCACACTATCCTTAGAGGCTTCATGGTGTTTTGGGAAGTTGAGTAACTGTGCTTCCATTCTTTCCTTATTTTTCTCACATTTCTAACTTGTGTACCATTCCATCTTGGGCATTTCTGCCATTGCTTTATTGTCACTGGCAATTCATTTCCTAATGCCATTATGATAACTGTATGGATTCCAGTGTTCAGGTGAACTAAGGATGGGAAACTAATGCTGGCCTTTACACATCACGTACGAATATAAAATTGCAATCTTTCTTACCATCCCACATTTCTGCTCCACCCCACTTGCAGGGGTTTTCCCAGCGTTTGGAGCAATCTTGTAATTTTTCTTAATCTTTCAGTGTACTGGTGAGAATTATGGGTTTATGCAGCAGGCTCCTGAGATTTGCAGGGAATGAATGAACGTAACCGCTCACTGTCAAGCACTGCTAAACCATGCATATTTCTTCTGGGCAAGAAATTTGTACGAGTGACAGCCCAGTCACAAATTGGCATGGCAGATGTGAATGTTTGGCAGTTAACTGTCAGATACCATCAACTGGTGCATTTACTATGACAAGGCCTCTACTGACGAGAGTCCACTTATCAACCAATCAGCAGTCTCTTCTCATACAGTATAAATTTGATATTTCTCTTGACATTGGTATTCTTGCGAATTGTCCTGATGAGTACAAGATGAAAAGCTTTGACAAAATATGTCTCCCTTTTCAGCAAGACTCGAGAAATGAATGGCCTGATTTTGAACTTAACTTTCAAAGCAGATTCTAATCAGATGCTCATTTTGCAACCTGCCAGATCTTACAGTCCCAAGTCAATGGAGAGTTAAAATTGGACAAGGTGTAAAACAGGTACCTGAACTAGCCCTGCCATGACTGGACAAGTTAGGGCTTGGGTTAGTCTAGAATGACAATCTAATATAATGGGAAAACAAGTGAGAGTTTAGGACTATTTTGCATAAAATCTTGTACTTTACACAAAACAAACAGTGGCACCAGTGGGCAACCCAATGCATTATTTGTTCTGATTCAGGGTTAGAAATGTGTCATTGCATAATGCTGGACCGACTCTGAGCTAGGTGGAAGTTAAGTCTTGATTCTGGAAGGAAAATAGATTCCTGGTGCCAGACATGGTTTAGTTCTTTCATTGAGTTCAGTAAATGTGATTTGTGTACTTAAAGAAGGAATTTGGCATTGACTGAATGGATGGGGGACCTGGCTATGTCCGAACAAAAAACCCCAGAATTGGCTCGCTACTCATTGAACACACCAGGTAGCAGTGATTATTGACAAGCAGAGGCTGTTTGCACTGTTTTGTAGTAAGATTGTCTGTGTGTACGTGCGTGCATGCATGTGTCCTAGTCATGTTTCTTCCGACTTGTATCTGATGCACAATGTAATCTGCATTAATGTGTCAAGTCACATCTGTACCAATAGCCAACTTATCCTGAACTGTGATAGAGGGAAACCCAAAACAACATTATTTCAAAACCAGGTCTTAGCTGGGTACTGTTTAATTCTCGACACTGCACTTCACACAGAATTCCCAGCACAGAAATAGCCCTTTCAGTCGACCTGTCCCACTTCTCTGTTTACGCTCCACACAACTCTCCTTCTAGCACTCTTTTAACCCTTTGAATCTATCTTTCCTCGCATTCATCCAGGTTCCCTTTAAATGTCTGCTATTTGCTTCAACTGGTCCTGAATTTCACATGATCACTATTATCTTAGTGAAGAAGTTTCTCTTGAATTCCTTCTTGCATTTATTAGAGATTGTCTTATATTTGACCCCAAGTTTTGAATGTAAAGACCTTAGAGGAGGGATAGAAGACATTTCATATATAGGATGTGGGCATTGTTGGCATAACCAATATTTAATGCCTATCTCTAACTGCTCTTAACCCATGAGGCCAATTTGAGAGGGCAATTAAAGTCTACCACATAGTGAGTCTGAGAACACCTGTAAGCTGGATCAGGAAGGCATTCCCTTAAGGAATAAAGTGGACTAGATGACTATTTTCATGATAATCTGATAATTTCATGATTACTGTTATTGAGACCAGCTTTTTGTTACAGATTTATTTAATTAATTGGATTTAAATTCTTCCCCGGCTGCTGTAGTGGAATTCTCTGGAACATGAATGAAGTCCTCTGGATTTCTAACTCAATGCATAATGACTGCTGATTCAATGCAATGTTCAAAGAGCATTTGGGGATATGTATTCTGAAAGGAAACATCTGCAGATTAGTTGGATTGTCTCTTCCAAAGAGCTGGCACATGCATGATGGGCCAAATGGTCTCCCTCAGTTCTATATTGTATCAAATGTTTCCTTTTTTATTCAAAATAACTTACTGCAAGTGTCACACTTGTTTCCTCTAATTCGTCCCCAGTCACATTTTGTTGATTTCTTTTTAAAGGTCAGTGGATTCTCTAACTTAGCATCATGGGAGATCTGCCAGTAATATTCCTGTTGCACTTTTAGCGTGCCCTCAGAGAGGGTGGTACAGTGGTTAGCACTGCTGCCTCACAGTGACAGGGACCCGGGTTGGATCCCTGGCTTGGGTCACTGTCTGTGTGGAGTTTCCACATTTTCCCCGTATCTGCGTGGGTTTCCTTTGGATGCTTTGGTTTCCTCCAGCAGTCCAAAGGTGTGCAGGTGAGGTGGATTGGCCATGCTAAATTGCCCCTTGTTTCAGGGGGACTAGCTAGGATAAATGCATAGGGTTATTGCCTGGGCGTGATCGTGGTTGGTGCAGACTCGATGGGCCAAATGGCGGTCTCCCGCACTGTAGGGATTCTATGATCTGGAGAATTGGGGGTTCACATGGCCTATATGTAACATCAAATTCTCAGTTTTTCCTAGAAACCTTACAGTACAGAAAGAGGCCATTTGGCCCATCAAGTCTGTACCAACCACAATCCCACCCAGGGCCTACCCCAATATCCACACATATTTTACCCACCATTCCTTTAACCTACACATTTACGGTCAATTTAGCATGGCCAATCAACCTAACCCACACATCTTTGGACTGTGGGAGGAAACCCACGCAGACACGAGGAGAATGTGCAAACTCCACACAGACAGTGACCCAAGCCGGGAATCGAACCCAAGTCCCTGGAGCTGTGAAGCAGCGGTGCTAACCACTGTGCTACTGTGCCACCCAAAAAGATTTGCTAATCTTTTGTTCTTTATTCTTTCATGGGATGTGGGCATTGTTGGCAAGACCAGTTGCCCATCTCTAATTGCCCCTGGAACTGAGTGACTTGATCGATTATTTCAGAGGGCAATTCGGAGTCAACCAGATTGCTGTGGGTCTGGTGTCACCAGTAGGCCAGACAAGGTAGGGGTAGATTTCCTTCCCTAAAGGACATTAGTGAACCAGATGAGTTGTTACGACAATAGATGATCGTTTCATTGTCATTATTATTGAGACAAGCTTTCAATTGTCGCAAAAGCCCATTGGTTAACTGGATTTAAATTCCACCAGCTGCCGTGGTGGGATTTGAATGCTTGCTCCCAGAGCCTTAGCCAAGGCCACTGGGCCTGTGACCCATTACCACAATGCCACCATCTGAAATCTGCCTTTCTGACTAATGGGAGAAGTGTATTCATCCTGACTAGGTGACTGTCTCTAAGTATGATTATTGCATTAAGGATGCTATATAAATGCAAGTTGTTGTTTCCTTGGCGGATGATGGGGGTCTTGTGCAAGCTTCCTATTGGTTAAAGATAGGCTCGGCCTCTTTTTAATTTGCTGACGGATCAACAAATCCATTCCGGAAAAGAATCGAATTCCAAAAAGAGCCAAAAGATTCTGAATGAAGAATGATTGGTGCATCCCATCATGGGATCTCTGAGATAAAGCTGCTACAACATTCATTCTTCACCTCAATGTCTTCACTGCTTGAATTTATTTCACTTATTGTGGTGTCCATTCATTCTCACTCAGGGACATGGATTCTCTTCAGCAGAGGGTACTAACGTTGATAAGGAGATTCCGGAAAGGATGGTGCCAATCCCCTGAGCATGAAAGGACCACTATTTGTGGCGCAGACAACATGCTTATTGTTTTGCAGCTTTCTATGGCTGAGATAAACAAAGAGGTAAGTTGGTATCATCAGTGGAATCAAATTCAGACAACACAGGAACAGAGGGAGGCCATTCAGCCCCTTGATCCTCTCCTGCCACTCACTGTGGTCATCTGCTTCCTAACTCCATCCAGCCAGCTTGGCTCCATATTCTTTTATAAACACAGAGTGGCACAGTGGTTAGCACTGCTGCCTCACAATGCCAGGGACCCGGGTTCAATTCTGGCCTCAAATCACTGTCTGTGTGGAGTTTGCACATTCTCTCCATGTCTGTATGGGGTTTCCTCTGGGTGCTCTGACTTCCTCCCACATTCCAAAGGTGTGCTGGTTAGGTGAATTGGCCATGCTTAATTAACCCTAGTGTCAGGAGGATTAGCAGTGTAAATATGAAGGGTTACGGGAATAGGGGCTGGGATTGTGGTTGGTGCAGGCTTGATGGGCCAAATGGTCTCCTTCTGCACTGTGGGGATTCTATGAAACATGTTCAGCAGAAGTGTGTTGCTCTCAAATTTGAAAGTATTAATTGAGTTGGCATCTATTGTTCTTTATGGGAAAAACTCAATGTTAAGGATAAATAGGTGGAGAGTATCTCGAGTGCGTATAAAAAAGGATCTATCTCCTCGTAAGCCTCCTCCTTGACTTGGCCAAGTTGCCCAGGCAGTGAGTGGTCGGGGAAATCCCTTCCAACTATCTGTCCCCCTACCACAGCTACATTCACGGGCAGCTGGCTGGAGAGAGGGGGCATGACCAACAAGCTCCACAGGGGCTGGGGTACATTATCACCCCTCAGGAATGACGTTTTGGGTTAGTTAAATTTCCTCTGCAGTTTTGTTTTAGTTACAGGGGTTAACATCGCCTATCTTTTTTCTTTCTTATTTTGATTTTTGGTTTACAATTACAATTTAGTTTACAATTAAGTGTAAAAAAGGGATATGCCCCTTTTAAAGGTTTATTTACTTATTTATTTTGCCCAAAAGAGTTATCAAGAGACACTTGTCCTTTAAAGGGCTGTTAATTAGTTAATTAGTATTGTTGGTATGGTACTGACCATATATGCAACTGTCAATTTGATTGGTTAATTTATTTATTTTTGTTTTATTGGTTTATTCAAGAGTAGAAACAAGGGGCGAGGTGTTAGTAGGTAAGGGGAAAGGACATGTGTAATGCTGCATTTTATCAATAAGGACCAAGACAAGGATTATTATCCAATTTCATGCTTCCACCTCTGGTTTGGGATCACACTTCCTCCCACCTTCTGCATGAAGTTGTGTACACCAACTTCTCTTCTGAATTACATAATTTTGATTTTCTGGTTATGCCACCTCACCCTAAATTGTCCCTTAATGCTGAAGGTGTGCAGGTTAGGTGGATCGGCCATGGTAAATGCACAGATTTATGGAAGTAGGGCGAGATGGTCCTGGTAAGGTGATCTTTTGGAGAGTTAGTGCAAACTTGATGGGCTGAATGGCCTCCTTCTTCACTGGAGGGACTTTATAAGATGATCAGAGGGTTAGATAGGGTGGACAGTGAGAGCCTTTTTCCTCAGATGGTGATGGCTAACACAAGGGGACATAGCTTTAAATTGAGGGGGAATAATTATAGGACGGATGTCAGAGGTAGGTTCTTTACTCAGAGGGTAGTAAGGGCGTGGAATGCCCTGCCTGCAGCAGTTGTGGACTCGCCAACTTTAAGGGCGTTCAAATGGTCAGTGGATAGGCATATGGATAACATTGGAATAGTTTAGGTTAGAGGGTCATTAGATTGGTTCCACTGGTCGGTGCAACATCGAGGGCTGAAGGGCCTGTACTGCGCTGTAATGTTCTATGGTTCTATCCTAGACTCTCCACCTTGTGGAAAAAAATGTCTATCTATCCTGTCAGCTCCTCTCAAAGTCCTAAAATTCTCAATCAAATCATCTCTTCTGTACCCCATAGTAACTGTTTAAGATTGGCATGGATTTGACAATATGTGTGGATTGCTGAGAAAGGCAGATGGTACAGGAAAAGTTAAGAGAATTGGACTAATATTTGAAAAGTGGGTGATTAAGGGGTAAAGAATTTTGGGGCCAGGTGGATAGTAAACCCATAATCTGTAACTGTTTCCTTTGCATAAAGTGAATTCTGTTTTGAAAGTTGCCTTTGAACCTGGTGCGTTCTTAATCATAGCAGAATTCAGAAGAAAGGATGTCGAAGCCTTGGGACAGCCACAAGGGAGATTTACCAGAATTGTATCAGGGCTGAGGGACTTCAGTTATGCAATCTTTCAATTGGATATCTATTGGAATGGGAAAATTTTGCATGGTTATTAGGGAAGAGCTGGGAAGTGGGACTAACTGATTATCTCTCTTGAAAAGCTGGCGCAGGTCTGATGGGCCAAATGGCCACGTACAGTACTGTACTGTTCCAGAACTTTACACTGTAGAACGCCTCTGAATGCCTCTCCATTCTTTGCAAAGTTGAAAAGTGTAACTTCCCTTATTTTTCTTCATAACTCAAACACCTGAGACCAGGGGTCAGCCTTGTGGTTCATGTGTATTATTGGGCGAAACTGGCCAGTATTTTCAACGGTGTTATTTGCCCAGAGGAGGTTGTGTTCTGGAGATGTAGCTACAGAATTCAATTTGTTGCTCCCATTGGCTCCCTCCTTTTATCCATGTCTAGGTCGCATTTAAAGGAAGGATGTTTGTTTACATAGAGCCCTTCACAACCCAGTGGTGTGCCAGACACCTTTACAGCCAATTAAATACCTTTAGAAGTGTCACCACTGTTGTATTGTAGGACAAGATACAGCCAATTTGACGGCAGCAGGATCACACAGATGCAATGTGAAAATGTTGAGATTTGTTTTTAACAAAGTATGTTCAGAGACAAATTTTAGCCAGGATGCTTGGGAGAATGCCATATCTTTTTCAAATAGCTCTGAGGGGTTGAGAGGGTAGGCCTAGCCTCAAATTAGCATCTCATCCAAAGAATGACATCTTTAGCTGTGTAAAACTCCCCCAGTGCCAAGTAGAGCATCAGCCTGGATTATGTGACCAAGTCTCTTCAGGGGAACCTGAACACACAACCCTTTGATTCACAGACAAGGGTGCTACCCGTTGAGTCAGAGTTCACAGTTAAGAATATGTTAATTGGAGCCACATGCAATTCCTAATTTGATATTAAACTTGACTCGTGCCTTGATGGGAATTGAACCGTAACTGTTTCTGAAATGCTTTTACAATTTATAACTTTTTTTTGAATCATTTTCTTTCTGTTTCTAATGGCTGGATGGGATTTTGGGTTGAATGCTGTTTTGAATTTAATCCTCAGTCCTATGGAGAATTCAACATAGCCTTAAGTGAACTGCTCCTGTCATGGAAACACTTAGTGCAAGAGAAGCTGGAGTTGCTGAGCGAATTTGAAGAGGTGCCAGAGGAATATAACAAAATCCAAAAAACATATCAAGCCTTTCTGAGCCAGAGTAACTCTGTGGACCTGATAGATGTGTACAAGATTTGTGCCAAGTTACAACCTGAATGTGATCCTGCAGCAATATTATCCAAGGTGAGTTCGAAGGGATAGATGGATAAGTGTTAGAAGAAAAAAAATAAACTAGAGGATATGTTTATTGACTTGCAGCAAGTTGGGAGGAGGCTTGTGTGGAGCATAAACACTGGCCAAATGGCTTGTTTCTCTGTTTTGAATTCTATGTAAATTATGGATGTTTCTTTGTTGGTTTAGGGATAAAAATTGGCCACCACACTAAGGAAAACTCCCTTTTCTTCAATACCTTGCGTTAAGTTGATCTTTCTCTACACCCTAGCTATGACTGTAACACAATGTTCTGCACTCTCTCCTTCCCTATGAACGCTTTGTCTGTATAGCGCACGAGAAACAATACTTTTCATTGCATGCTAATAAATCAAATCAAATATCATTTCACGGGACATCGTGCATCCGCACCCCTGCACCAAAGGGTTGAAAAATTGCTAATGTTGTTCCAAAACAGAAGGAGCTGCAACCGTACAAGGAACTAGTGAGACCACATTTAGAATACGTAGACAGTTTTTGTCCCCTCATTTAAGGAAAGGTATATTATCATTGGAGACAGTACAGAGGAGGTTCACTAGGATGATCCTGGCTGGGTATGGAGGGACTGCCACATGAGGAAAGATTGAACAAGTTGGGTTTGTATCCCATGGAGTTCAGAGGAATGAAAAGTGTTATGATTCAAACATAAAAGATTTTTTGGGGGGTAGTTGGGGTAAATGTTGGGGGATGTTTCCACTCGTGGAAGAGTGTGGGAAAGAGGGCATAGTCGCAGAATAATGGGACATTCCTTTTAAGATGAATTTGAGGAAGAATTTCTTATCTCAGAGTGTGGTGAATTTTTGCAATTCCAGAAAGCTGTGGAGGCTGAGTCCTTGAACATTATCAAGGCTGAGATTGACAGGTTTTTAATCAGTTGGGGAATTAAGGAGCGAAAGCAGGAAAGTGGACTTAGTGAGGGTTAGATCAGCCACGATCTTATTAAATGGCAGAGTTGGCTCAAAAGACTGAATGGTCTCCTCCTGTTCCTATTCCTTATTGGCTTATGAGCGCCTATGAGGGTGGTTGGATCCTCAATTTAACCTCTCGTCCCAGTGAGGGCAATTGTCCTGTTTAATATTAACCGTCAACCAACATAAAGGAACAAACAGAAAAAGGAAAGAAAGTGTCTGAAACAAAAAAAACTCCTCTGATAATTGAGTTCTGAAGGCTTGAAACTCACAAATGTGAAGTTAATTTTCAGGACTTGAGATGCTATTTGGTGATAATTATGACTTATCACAATGTTAAAGTTCACTTGTATCTGAGTGCACAGACCTATTTGCTTCTATTGTGTTTAGTGGATAAGTACCCCAACTTCATGCCATTGCAATTCCTTCAATACTGAGTCCATTTGTGAAATAGATTCAACAATAACTTTCTAGAGAGAGCTGGATAAATATTTGAAGGGGAAATAATTGTACGGTTATTGCGTATGGGACCAGTTGGATCACTCTTTCAGGGAGCTGGCCCAGACACGATGGGCCGAACGGTCTCCTTCTGTGCTACATTTTTCTGTTTTATCTGATGCACTGTACAATGAAGAGGTACACAGGTCACAATTTCCCTGTTTCTGCTTTTAACTACAAGTGTGCATATTCCAGTTACTGATATCTGATTTACTCAGTAATGGAGAGTACTGGTACTCATTAATGTAAAATCCTGACCTGTCTCTCCCAGTCTGCCTGTGTGTTTCTGCTTTCCCTCCCTTCATTCATTCCAATTATCCATGAACCACAGTCTGAAATGATGAGCATTTTTACATCTGTGCTGCTGTCTCACTCTGCAACAATGGAACACTGGTCCAAGGCTGTACTTGCTGAACAGCAGTTGGGCCCTGTGGCCTTAATAACCTCGACATCAAAGTGTGATAGTGCACTCATATCTATGCAAAATAATTGAGCAACGCCACTGAAAATCTGCTAATTAAGAATTGAGGAAAAATATCTCTGGACAGTGAGTGACATGAAAGCGGAACTTGCTGCCACGGAATATTTGAAGCAGATAATGCTGACGATAGTTAATAGGATGACACTGTTTCCAATGGCAACCAGAGGACACCAATTAGTGAAAGAATTGGGGGAAGGGGCATGTGGAGATGAGAATTATTTTCTTTTAACGTGACAAGTTGTTACAGCAAGGAAATAGATTCAACAATAACTTCCTAAAGAGAACTGGATAAATACTTGAAGGGGAAATAATTGTACGGTTATTGGGCACGGGACCAGTTGGATCGCTCTTTCAGGGAGCTGGCCCAGACACGATGGGCCGAACAGTCTCCTTCCATGCTACATTGTCCTGTTTTATCTGATGCAATGTGTTGTTAATGTGTTGCTAAAGTAAATAATTGTGAATTCTTTCAGGTGGAACTGATGGATTTCCTTTTGGGCACTTCAAAAATGTTAGAAGATTCCTTGACTCCAGTCCCCACTTCTCCAGCCAATGAGAATCATCTAGTCGTTTCTAAGGTGATGCTAAAACAAACATTTACACTTAACTTAAAGTTAGTGGCCACCTTGTGAACATGGAGTTGAGTTGAAGTTGTGGGAATGAGGCAGACTCCTGAGTATCTGCATGGCTCGGTTGGTAGCAATATCCCCACAATTAGAAATGCTAACTGAGGCTGACATTTGGAATCACGGAATTCCCTACAGTGCAGAATGAGGCCATTCGGCCCATTGAGTCTGCACCGACAACAATCCCACCCAGGCCCTTTCCTCATAACTCCACATATTTACCCTGCTATTCCTCTGACACAAAGGGGCAATTTACCATGGCCTGCACGTCTTTCAGACTATGGGAGGAAACCCAAGCACCCGGAAGAAACCCACGCAGACACAAGGAGAACGTGCAGACTCCACACAGACAGTGACCCAAGGTTGGAATTGAACCCAGGGCCCTGGTGCTGTGAAGTAGCAGTGCTAACCACTATGGTGGAACAAGCTTGATATCAGTTGTACAGAACTTGTTTTTAATTGTTTGCAGGTGCTGAACATTAACTGCAGATTTACTTGTGCCCCACAGAACAGAGCTTATGTTGGTAGGTTAGGAGGTGTATGCATGTAATGTGCAAATCCATGAATAAGCGTAAAGACGGGCTCCTCACCAACTAGTTTTCTGGAACATAAGACTTGAGTAGCTGAATGTGCTCCTTTTTTGCCCCTCTGTTCCTGACAAAGAAACTGGTAGATTTAGCAGACTGAGTAAAGGTTCTGAAAATAGTGAAGATAATTAACAGCAACTGAATGCTATGTCTGAGAAGGCGAGTTCAAGGCAGAAATGTTACATTAAAAATTGAGCCCAATAATAATGGATTTTCTTTTTAAAAAAAATGGTGAACCACTCCAGTTGGTTTAATCTTCATAAATTGAAACGTTTTCAAGCAGAGATTAAAGGATATTGATTGTAGTGAGCATTTAGACTGCTGACGGTCCTTGGCTTCTTCCTCGCTCTTATGGCAAGTTTTTTTTATATTTTCAGTTCAAACAGACACTTGCAAATAATACTGAATGTTAATGATAAACTATCTTAAATGTTACATGCAGCTTTGTTGCTGTAACTTTAGATCTGGCCTCTTCAACATAGAATTTCTTGCACAAGTATAAAGTGAATGTAAGCACCTATTGGGGGTGTGTTTTTCCTTCCCCACTCTGCTATGCATTTCACTCAATACTTTTTGATCTGTTCCAATGCCTTTGTTCTTATACTACGTTAGCTCTACCGTGCTGCAGTGGGAGTGTCAGCCTAGGTTTTGTGCTGAACTCTCCAATTGGAACCTGAACTCAGAACATTTAGACCCAGGAGAGGGAGCTACCCACTGAGCCACAGCTGAGACAACACAAAAGTATCAACCTTTTTAAACGCAGATATTTTCAGTCTCAAGTTTAAGAAACAATTCTGAAGTTCCTTTAGATTTATAACACATTGGGAAGTATACTTTGGCACTCAGTGTATCTGAAGACAAAGTAAGTTGTCTGGTTGTGTAACTGCTGTTAACGTTTTTGTATTGCTGTGTTATATTCCTGCTGCAGTTGGCACCGGCCCTGAGGAAGCTCCTTTGTGATTATTTGAACTTACTGGTGAACTCGAAGAGCGATCTTGCTCTGGCATGTATCATCAATATCCCTGAGCGAGGCCTCGGAAGAGCTGCCTTCACTGATCTGAGGCACACAGCTTGCAGCAAGCAAACATCGCTGTACCTGGTAAAACAAAACAACCAAAGACAACGCTTTTAATCTTATTTAAGTCAGCATGTGCTTGATGAATAACAATTCACATTTATGTATGCCTTTTAATGGAGTAAAATATCCCAAGGCCCTTCCCAAGAACAATCAGATCAAAATTGGCAGACACTTTACAGCACAAAGAGGCCATCTGGAGAGAGTAGGGAAGGTGACCAAAAGTTTGGTTTACAGAGGAAAGCTTTGAAGAGATACAATATATGACAGTACCCATTTGTTGGACCAAAACAAATTGTCAAACTGCTCGGTTGACAAACCAGCCGATGCTGTGTTCTCCCCACCCCCCAGCTACCCACTCCGCCACCCCGCTCCCCCCCCCCCCCCCCCCCCACCCCACCCCCCCCCCCACCCCCTGGTGCAGTGGCGCACGCAGATCTTTCTCCCCTGACATGGAAGCTGGTGCTGGGTTCAATTCTTTCCTCAATGAAAGGGAATTCCCTGAGTTAGGAATGGGGCAGCTGAAGATTGGTTCTCCACGTCTGGATGAAGAGATGTCAGAGAGTTTTGTTTTATTCATTTGTGGGACATGGCCATCGCTGGCTGGCCAACATTTATTGCCCAAGAGCAGTTGAGAGTCAACCACATTGCTGTGGTTCTGGATGTAGGCCAGAACAGGTAAGGACGGCAGATTTCCTTCCCTAAAGGATAGTCATGATCCAGATTTATTTTTTTGAAAACCGACAATGGTTTCATGGTCATCAGTAGATTCTTAATTCCAGATATTGTTTATTGAATTCAAATTCCACCATCTGCTGTGGCGAGATTTGAACCCAGGTCCCCAGAACACTAGCTGAGTTTCTGGATTAATAGTCTAGCAATAATACCACTAGGCCATCAGCTCCCCAGTTGTAGGAATACCCTTTCTCCAAAACAAATGAAGGGGGAAGGAATTGAGGACGATGCGAATGTTAAAATCAGAATGTTGCCGATCAGTGAGTTGTTGTAGGTGGGTGGGTGTAGGGGTGATGGAGCGTACATTAATCAGCCAATCTTTGAGTATTAGTATCATTTTTTACATGTATTTTTTTCAAAGGGTTTAAAACCCTTGACATGTTTCTCAGGAGGAATTTTCAGTTATATCGTCACATTGTGACTCAGTGCGAGCACTCTCATCTCAGAATCAGAGTAATCTGGGACCAAACCCTACTCCAGAGACTGGAGCACATGCTGACACTCCCAGTGAGGTACTGCCAGAGTGCTGCACTGTCAGAGGTGTCACCCTTTGGATGCAAAGTTGAAATCGAGGCTCCATCTGCCCTCTCGGGTGGAAGTAAAAGATCACATGACATTGGTCTACAAATAGGGGAGTTCTCCCGGTTGCCTTCCACTAATACTCACTCCTAAACCAACATCACTTAAAGAAGAGTATCTGGTCATTTATTGATGCTTATTTAAACTTGCTGAGTGTGGATTGGCACACAGGTTAAGTGGAGATTTAACCAAGGTGTTCAAAGTCAAGATGGGTTTTGATAAATAAAGAGAAACTATTTCCACTGACAGGAGGGTTGGGAACCAGAGAACACAGATTTATGATAATGAGCAAAAGGACCAGAGGAGTGATGAGTTTTCTTTGATCTAACCATCAGTCCTGTACATTCACTGTCATTACCATCACTGAATCTTCCGCTATCAACATCCTGGGGGGGTTCCATCGATCAGGAACTGAACTGGATTATCCATATAAATACTGTGGCTACAGGACCAGGTCAGAGGCTGGGAATATTGTAGCAAGTTACTCACCTCCTGACACCCCAAAGCCTCCCACCATCTGGAAGACCCAAGTCAGGAGTGTGATGGAATACTCTACACTTGCCTGAATGAGCGCAGCTCCAACAACACTCGAGAAGCTCGACACCTTCCAGGGGAAGCAGCTGCTTGATTGGCTCCATCACTTTCAACATCCACTCCCTCCACCACCAACGCACAATGACAGCAGTGTGTCTCATCTACACGATGCACTGTAGCAGCTCACCAAGGCTCCTTAGACAGAACCTTTAAAACCCATGACCTCTGTCATCTCGAGGGACAAGGGCAGCAGATGCATAGGAACATCACCACTTGCAAGTTCCCCTCCAAGCCACACACCATCCTGGCCAGGAAATATATCGCCATTCCTTCAGTTTCACCTGGGCAAAATCCTGGAACTCCCTCCTTAAGAGCACTACCCACACCATCTGGACTGCAGAAATTCAAGACGGCAACTCACTACCACCTTCTCAAGGGCAACTAGGAATGGGCAATAAATGCCAGCCTAGTCAGCAACATTCCCTGAAAGAATTTTTAAAAAAATTGGTGCCTCTGTGACTGAAACTACACCCCAGAACCAGTCCTTGATCATTGTCATTGCCACCTGTGTGAGCTGTATCAAGATTCTGTCAAAGATTGTGCATTGCCTCATGCTTGAACTGTTTCACTGAGAACAGCAGCTTATGTTGGTATCCATCTCTTTGGTATACGATCTAACAGTGTCTTTGTTCCCCCCTCCCCGCCCACCACTCGCTAAGGCTGCAACATCCTTTATTCGGTGTTTTGAACTTGGAGGGAAAAGTTACGCACCTTCAGATAACGATCCACTGATGCCACACGTCAAAGGACTGCTAGACTTTGTCCATTTCATCGATAAGTTGCAAGAAATAATGGGAGAAACTTCGGACTCCAGGTAATCAAACTTCTCTTAGCAGCTCGTGACTAGAATGAGGCAAGTTGTATTTTTACCAACCTTCATAATGTTGCGGGGAGGGGGGGGTTAAATTTCATGCAGCACAAACAGCCTTTTTATTTGCTATAACATTGACATCATAAAATCTTACAGCATAGAAAGAGGCCATTCAGGCCATTGTTCCCATGCTGGCTCAACATCTACACAAAAGCAATTGGTTCATGTTTCATATTCACCAACACAAGTCGAAACAGAAAGCTCGGATGAAAGGTTCGACAGCTGACATGTTGTACCTCTCCCATTGTCCACCTGCCTATTGAACATGATTGGAGCATTGTATCCAATTCTGGACCGCACTTTAGGAAGGACAAAATCTTAGAAGAGGTCAGTGAGTTATTTGAATGGTGCCAGGATTAGAGAGACAGGAGAAACAGAGAGGGTTAAAGGGAAAGTTTAAACAAGGCTTATATTAACACTGCAATGAAGTTACTGTGAACTTTCCCCCCAGTCGCCACACTCCGGCACCTGTTGGGTCAATGCACCTAACCAGCACTCTTCCCAGGCTGTGGGAGGAAACTGGAGCCCCCGGAGGAAACGCACAAGGAGAACATGCAAACTCCACACAGACAATGACCCCAAGCTGGGAATTGAACTCGGGTCCCTGGCGCTGTGAAGCAGCAGTTTTAACTGCCGTACCTGTTCTACAGGTGACTCCAGTCCCACTCTGTGGCTTCTGAGCAACTTTGGGGTGGCAATGAATGCCTCCTTGCCAGTGTTGCCATGTCCTGAGAATGAAGGTATAAAATTGCATGGTTTATTTCAATCTCTGCTTTAGAAATACAATCTAAAGCTTCATGCTGTGAATAAACAGTAACAGTCTGTGTCAAAACACATTGTTACAAAATTACTTCTATTTTTAACTAAATGGACAGTAACAAACATGAGCAGAATGCAACGGATACCGGAATGTGAAATAAGAACAGAGGAAAATCTCAGCAGGTCTGGCAGCATCTGTAAGGAGAAAAAGCAGAGTTCACCTTTCGAGTCCTTTGGGTATTTATCAGAACTGAAGAGAGGGAGAATGTGTTGGAACTGAGAGATTGCAACAAACTGTAGCAACTTTATGAACAAGACAGATAAGCGTGTGTGCGCACTTGTGATGGGGGGGGGGAGGTGTGTTGGGGCAACGCGCGTATGGGATATTTTTTAAAAACTCGGTTTAGGATGGAAAAGAATGGTTGTAATCTAAAGCTGTTGAACTGGGGGTGTTGAGTCCCAAGGGCGAAACTGGATACATTAGATGCGTTTGCTTTTTTTTGCAATTTCTCACTGCTATACTTTTGTATCCAACACAGTCTCACTCCCCTCAGCTCTGAGGAAGAGACGAAAGGGTTTCAAAACTTAGCTCTGATTTGATTCATTATTATCACATGTATTGGGGACACAGCGAAGAGTATTGTTTCTTGCGCTGTACAGGCAAAGCATACTGTTCATAGAGGAGGGAAGGAGGGAGTGCAGAATGTGGTGTTACAGTCACAGCTAAGGTGTAGAGAAAGATCAACTTTAATGCGAGGTAAGTCCATTCAAAAGTCTGACGGCAGCAGGGAAGAAGCTGTTCTGGAGTCGGTGGAAGAGGGAATATCTGGGATGCGCGGGTTCTTTAATTATGTTGGCTGTCGAAGCTCTGCTTTCTCTCCTGGATGCTGCCAGACCAGCTGAGCTTTTGTGACATTCTCTGTTCTTGAAGCAAGAATGAAACGGGGGGCAGATTCTCAGGTGGCTCGATTGGAGAATGTGAAGGGAGTGTACTGGGACCCCACTGCCCTCTTGCCTCTGCCAGGGATTGTGTTCTGGGCAGGAGGGCCCGCGGTCGATCTCTCTACCCCGCCACCAGGTGAGGCCTTCTGATTGGCCAGTAGCTCTTGGTGGGCAAGGCTTCTGCGGGTCTTGATTCCAGGGGAAGGCTCATTGCTGTCCTCGGCACTGCCTGACGGATATGTGGGTTCGTTAGGCTTTCTGAAAGAGGCAGCATGGGTCTCCCTCTGGCTTGGGTTGCAGTGGGAGACTGGAAGGTCACAGTGCCACAGTGAAAGAGAAAACTAATTGCTCTTGGAGTGCAGCCAAGTCGGAAAGAAAATGGGTTTCTTTATAAAGTAAATGAGTTGATTTTTACATCACTTTATACAAAATAAGAATGTAGATTTTCCACACATGGGAGGTTTTGCCAAGAGGAAGCTGGAACGTGAAGCGCTCAATGTCGAGAAGGTCAAAAATTGTCACTTGCACTTTTTTCAAAGAGTCAACATGGGTACGATGGGCCGAATGGCCTCTTTCCGCACTGTCAGGCCGGGATGTTACGGCTGTTCACATCAGCGGGATTTTCCCACCTTTCCGCAGTGAACGGAGATTTGGCTGGGTGCCAAATTCTCTGACCTCACTGCGGCGGTAAGATTGCGTTCTGTGATTCTAACTGAGAGCAAAGTACATACTTTTTTTAATCAAATAGAAATTGATTTACTGGTAAAGCAAGGCTTAACTGGAGAATAAACTTGAGACAAAATGGCCTGTCAGATTTTATGCGCTGAATGCCAAAATGAAAAATGCTGAGTTTGCGTTGGCTGGAAAATAAAGTTGTCTCTCATTCTTGGAATGAGCATCGAGCAGCTGTTGAATTTAATCCACCTCCATCCAGTCCCTAAAAATCATAAAACTCCATGTGTTTAATCAGTCAACTGTATCATGATTGCATCACACACAGCTAACATGCAAATAATTGAAACTAATTGAGTTACATGATGTGGTGTTCTTTACACGGCCTCTGTTATGTAGCTCTATTCTGCTGTCCTTTTTTTAAATATTTATGTCATATAATTAGTTTATGTGCATCTGACTGAATCCTAGGGAGGGCCAGTTCTCGCCAGCTGTTACAGTGGATCACAGCTGTATGTTGGCCCACTGTCTGCCAGAACAGCCACACATTTGGCTGTGACCTGCGCACTCACTGGACCCCAGCTTTTTAAACAAGACTCTCTGGGCTGCAGTGGATCGGTATTCGAAACGGAGGAGTTGATAGACAGGGAATATCTTCTTACAAAAGCCAAGCGCTGCAAATCGTAATTTTCTTTTAAAAAAAAAGGTACAGGGTTGCTGAGGTCAGGCTGAATTTGTGGAGAGCGGGAGAGTTAACGGGTGTAGAATTGCCTGTTGCAAAGTGTCTACCTTCTGCAGGTTTCCCTATCAGCCCCGTCCAGCCATCTGCAATCCTGCGTCTGCCACTCAGCGTATGAGGAGAGATTGAGTTGTTTAGGATTGTATTCACTGGAGTTCAAAAGAATAAGTTGGGATTTCATAGAAACCGATAAAATTCTAGCAGGACTGGACAGGATAGGTGCAGGAAGGAAATTCCTGATGGTGGGGGTGTCTAGAACCAGGGGTCATAGTCTTGAGTATACACAAGGTAGAGTGTTTAGGAAAAACATGAGAGATTTCTTCACCCAGAGAGTGGTCAGTCTGTGGAACTCACTACCACAGAAAGCAGTTGAGACCTAAACATTGTATGTTTTCAAGGAGTTAGTCATAGCACTTGAGGTGAAGGGGATCAAAGGATAGGGGGGGATTAGGCTGTTGAGTTGGATAATTGGCCATGATCCTAATGACTGGTGAAGCAGGCTCAAAGGCTGAATGGCCTCCTCCTGCTCTAATATTCTATGTTTCTATAACTGGATAAGTAGGGCCTGTGCAGGTGTGTTCCCTTTGTGTTCCAGAGGATGTTGAATTGGTTCCCATCCTGCTGTTACCCAGCTGGCTGGTATGACACCAGGTTTCCTAATTATGTCAATGAGCATCTGATCAAATTCTCTGTTGTTCCCTTAATAAACAATGAGTGTGAACCTGCCCTGGCATTATTTAAAGGGCCAGGCGCCAGACGTGCATTTATTGCGCGCTAGGCTAGCTATCAGCTTCAATGCTTTGCTGGCAATGGCATAACCTGAGTGACCCTTGACCTCACACACCTTAACCTGTGCTGCCTGACCTTTACCCTCACGCTCTCGGTGCAGTTGTACCTGGATCATTTGGGCGCTCTGATGCTTATTGTGATTTTCTCCGAGTTTGCAATCACGAAGATGAGGGCAGCAGGTACCTCCATGATGACTTGATATTTTTTAATTTATGTATCTTGAATCTGCGTAATCCTGGCAGAGACAAGAGGGCTGTGGGGTCCCAGTACGCCAGCATCGTGTCTAATTACACGCCCTATGCATCGCCAGCTGCATCTGGCCTAACTGACCCAACACTGATCTAAATCAGCTGAAATTCACCAAGCTATCTATCTTTCATTACAGACTCCATCAGTTCCAGACAAATTGTTAAGCTGCCTGATCTACAATTCTCTGGTTTTCTTCCTCCTATTTTAAACAGCACAGTGATAGGCACAATTTTGTTTGGAGTCTGGAACACACTTCCTGAACGGAGATAATGTATAAGGTTATGTGGATGAAGTGGGACTAAATAAAATGCTCTTCAAAGAGCCAGTGCAAACTTGATGGGCTGAATGGTCTCCTGCACAATAAAGATTCTGTGATTTTTGTGGATCCAGGGCACAAGCTTAATGTTCTGAGTTGAAATCCCACCGGGGCAGCAAGTGGAATTTGAATTCAATTAATAAATTCTGGAATTAAAAATTAGTCTCCGTAATCGTGAGCATTGAAGCCCATTTCAATTGTCGTAAAAGCCCATCTGGTTCAATAGTGTCCCATTAGGGAAGGAAATCTGCTGTCCTTACCTGGTCTGGCCTACACCTGACTCCAGACCCACAGCAATGTGGTTGACTCTTAACTGCCCTCTGAAGGCGATAGTAGAGTGGGCAACCTAGGCTAGTGAGTGAGTTGTATGAATGGCTATGGGCATTTGCATTAACCATTATAAAGTTAACAATCTGTACCAGCTTTCAGTCTGTCTCCTGTGTCAGGTTTAGTGCAGAGTACTTGGTGTATTATGCAATGCACAGCAAATATGTTCGGTATGCAAACTTCCAACAAAGCTCCAACTCCCTGGTGTATTCCTGTCATAGAGATGCACCTATCTGTTGTAACTGATACAATTTCTTCCAAAGATAATGCATGCCCTTTAAAATAATTAGTAAATGACTTGAAATAGTGAGCCCTGTGTTCGCCCATGTGTTCCCAAGAGATCTAAAAATTCTTCTCACATTCAGATCAGTCAACACGACAAACCCATGTACAGAGCAGAGTTGTTAATATCTCTACATTTATCCAGCACTGACAGCCTCACCAGTGTACCGATTGGAAAAGCAGCTCTGTCAGATCAGCAGTAACTTCTTGTTCTCTGTGACTCTCAGAACACCTGCTGAGCGGCAGACGTTTGATAATTTCCCCTTGGTTTTTAAACCAAACAAATCAACTTCTGCTGATTCAAGACTACAAGAGCTGGGATGTACTTCTGAGGCTGTATGATGCTCTGGTCAGACCCTATTTGTGAGCAGTTTTGGGCTCCGTTTTGAAGGATGTGCCGGCCTTGGAAAGGGTCCAGAGGAGGTTCACAAGAATGATCCCTAGAATGAAGAGCTTGTCGTATGAGGAATGGTTGAGGACTCTGGGTCTGTACTCGTTGGAGTTTAGAAGGGTGAGAGGAGGGATCTTATTGAAACTTACAGGATACTGCGAGGCCTGGAGAGAGAGGACATGGAGAGGATGTTTCCACTAGTAGGAAAAACTAGAACGAGAGGGCACAACCTCAGGATAAAGGGATGATCCTTTAAAACAGATGAGGAGGAAATTCTTCAGCCAGAGAGTGGTGAATCTGTGAAACTCTTTGCCGCAGAAGGCTGCGGAGGCCGGGTCATTGAGTGTCTTTAAGACAGAGATAGGCAGGAGAATTGGAATGAGAAAAAATCAGCCATGACTGAATGATGGACCAGATTGGACGGGCCAAGTGGCTTCATTCTGCTCCTACATCTTACGGTGTTATGGTCTTTTGATTCAATGGCACTTTTCTTTTCTACTAATTTGCCATCTGAGAATGAATTTCTATTCTTTTTGCAAGTAACCAAGCAATGCAAAAGTTAGCCAAAGTCCCACATCTTGTTTAATGCTTGTCCTAGTGCCCACCTCTGTGGCTGCCTTCAGATTCGAAAGCCATCGAGTACGTGAGGCAGAACCTTCCGGGCATTTTGCCTTGTGAGAGGGGTGGTATGTTTCATAATGCCTGTTGACATTGTATGTTTTTGGGATTACAATCACTTCATTGCAGACAATAAATACGAGGGTCTCTCTTTCTGCCGAGTAACAAAAGATAATCCAACTTCCAAGCGTGTCCTGGACACGGAATGAACATTGACTTTTCCCTTTCTGCCCACCTGCACTCTGGATCCTCCAGTGTTGATCCCTCTCTACAGCAGCCTCTCTCTGCCTCAGTTTACATTGTAATTTATGTTGTAGTAATATTTTGGAGCAGAAATATTTTGATGTCATTTCCCTTGAAGGTACAGCTTGTACTGAGGAGTTGGCTACCCACACTACCTGTTCTGCACACCACAAGCGAGATGCAGAGCCAGCCAGTCACTTGGAGGTGTTGATAGCAATTTGGATGCCTCTTGGCTTTACGCTGCCCAGCTGCAGATGACACCCAGTTTTTGTGCTTTCAACCACAATCTGAATGGGCAAGGACAGGGTCACAAATCACAACCCCTGCACCTAAAAAATAATCAGTGCTATCCGATTTCTCACCCAATGTTTTAAGTCAACAACTTGCTTTGGAACTAATAAATATTATACAGTCATAAGAAGCATAGAATCTTACAGTGCAGAAGGAGGCCATTCTGCCCATCAAGTCTGCACCGACAACAATCCCACCCAGGCCCAATCCCCATAACCCCATGCATTTACCCTAGCTAGTTCCCTGACACTAAGAGTCAATTTAGCATGCCTGATCCACCAGCACATCTCTGGACTGTGGGGAGGAAACCGGAGCTCCTGGAGGAAACCCATGCAGACACAGGGAGACTGTGCAAACTCCACACAGGCAGTGATCCAAATTGGGAATTGAACCCGCGTCCCTGGCGCTGTGAGGCAGCAGTGCCAACCACTGTGACATCGTACCGCCCAGTTTACATCCATGTCCAGGACATGCTGCTACAAGGTGACCCCTCTTACAGTTGACAACACGATTGCGATGTTGCAATCGTTCCCACCATTCCAACAACACGTCCAGTGCATTGTGAGTACGGAAGTGCAGGAAGACCACTGTGTTCCGTGCCAGAGAACGTGCACCTCCTGCTATTGATTTTTTTTTGACTGTTTTCTGTTTTGCTCCTGCCTGATGGGTAGCTTTGTGTAAAGTGGCGAAGTGAAGAAGGAGAATCGAGTGCAAAATCAAAAAAGGTGGGAAAAGACGAAGTACGGAGGCAGCGGAGGAGGGAGGGGAGTGTGGTCTGTGCTAGGGTGGAAGGCAGGAGAGAGTTAAAGGACAAAAAAGGATGGTGCATATCAAAGAAGGGAAGAGGCAGAAGTTATGTCTAGATAAGTATAAATGGCAACAGCAGAATCATTAACAACAGCTGCTGTCAGAGATGAGGATCTGAAATGATTCAATTTAATATTGAGCCTGGAAGATTGTGAGGTGCCTAAAGGAAGGTAAGGTTCTGTTTCAATGTAAGTGGGGGCAGGAACAGTGCAGGAGTCGGGAGGGGGGGGGCATCTAATTCATTTTCAACTTGGAATGTGAGGCAATGACTCCCCTACTTTTGGGAACTCTCACTCCCCAGTTATGGGGCTGCTCAGACTGCCACCAGGGGTTGCTGTGGGGACAGCAAGCGTGCCGGTGAATGTGCACTCTCCCTGACCCCTGTTGGTCAGAAGGTTGTGGGCTGAAGTGCCACTCCAGGCACTTGAACACAGAATCGGGGCTGGGGCACATCAGGATAGCGCTGAGCGTGGTCCCTGCGCTGTAACACCATCTTTAGGATCAGGCGTTAATCTCTCTGATCCTCTTGAGTGGAGGTAAAGGATCCCAGTTCAGAAGCAGCAAGGGTGTTTTCCCTGGTATCCTACTAATATTTATTCCTCAACTAAAATCACTTCCAGAACAGGAATAACCGGCAATATTATTAATTGGCTGTTTGTGGGAGCTTGTTACAATGCAGATTGGCTTCTGCATTACAGCAATGTCTAGACTTCAGGGATAATCTGTAAGCTGTAAAGGGCTCTGTCACAGTTTGAGATTGTAAAAGGTGCCTTTTTATCAGCAACACCTTGTTGAGTGACCCTAATGGCAAATGACTAGTGCCATGTGTCCAATAAAGACAACTGGGAAGCTGGGATGGGGTGGGCGCTGAAACCTGGCATCCTCACACTTGCACCACCTTCACCAACACTGTTTAGTTTGGCAAACTGGTTTGTTATATCTGCATTTCTCTTTAAACGATCAGAACCGTGGCATTGCCCCGAGTTCCCAGTAACGTTGTGGGACATCAGCAGATTCTGTCAGCCAGCCTTGCATTTGGTTTATTTTTATAACCTGTCAATTATTACACAATTTAGAATTGGCCAAATATCTTCACTGTTATGAGGTCAGAGTCCAGCTCTATCAGGCCGTAGTTTAATGTCCTTTCCCAATCCAACCTCGATTTCAGGATTTCCTATTTAGAAAGAAAGGGGTTTATAATAGTCAGTATTTTATTTGTATTATATCTTGTCTGTTAAGCACAATTATAACTTTTTATCAAAATTTTCTCTGCGACAAATAGGCTACCTTATGATGACTAGATGTGTGTCTGTATCTATTTACTTTATCTCTATATTTGCCAATCGGTGGACGCCTCTCTTGTTTAAATCATTCCTTTGCTCCTTACGAATAAAGCTTGCATTTATATAGCCCCTATCATGGCCCTTGGATCCCAATGCATTTTACAGTCAATGAAATATTTTGAAAGTCTTGTCACTGTGATAATATAGGTGACATAGCAGCTAATTTAATTTTTTAAAAATTCATCTTTGGGATATGGACATTGCTGGCAAGGCTATTACCCATCCCCAGTTACTCGTCAGAAAGTGATGATCTGCCTTTGTAAACTGCTGCGTTCTCTATGGTGTAGGTACACCCACAGTGCTGTCAGGGAGGGAATTCCAGGATTTTTACCCAGCGACTGTGAAGCAACAGCAATATATTTCCAAGTCAGGATGGCTTACAAGTGGTGGTGTTCCCTGATACCTGCTGCCCTTGTCCTTCTCGATGATAGGGGTCATGGGTTTGGAAAGTGCTGTCTAAGGAACCTTGGTGAGTTCCTGCAGTGCCTCTTGTAGATGATAGACACAATTGCTGCTGTTCGTCAGTGGTGGAGGGAGTGAATGTTTGTGGAAGGAGTAGCAATCATGTGGGTTGCTTTATCCTGATGGTGTTGAGCTTCTTGAGTGTTATTGGAGCTGCACTCATCCAGGCAAGTGGAGAGTATTCCATCACACTCCTGACTTGTGGCTTGCAGGTGGTGGACAGGCTTTTGGGAGTCAGGATTCCCATGCACATTCCCACGCAATTCCCAGCCTTTGACCTGCGATAGCCATAGTATTTATATAGCTGGCCCAGTTCCATTTCAGGTCAATGATGTGGGGGATTCAGCAACGGGGTAATGGCGTTGAATGTTAAAGGGTGATGGTAAGATTCTCTCTTGTTGGAGATGGCCATTGCCTGGCACTTGTGTGGCACAAATGTGGCTTGCCATTTGTCAGCCCAAGCTTGGATATTGTCCAGATCTTATTGCATTTGGACGTGGATTGCTTCAGTGTCTGAGGAGTCATGAATGGTGCTGAACGTTGTGCAGACATCAGTGCACAGCAAGCTCCCACAGACAGCCATGTGATAATGACCCAATAACCTGTTTGCTACTGACCTGAGCAGGGTATTGCATAGACGAGACTGATGTTCTTGGGAGCTTAAGTTGACCTATTTTAGCACAAAAGTCTCAGTTTTGATTGGACTGAAGGGCCGATTTTTCACTGAAGTGTCTAGAACTAATGCTGTAATTATCCCTTGTTGCCCTGAGGAGGTGGTGGTGGTGAACTACCAATAATTGAGAGGCTTCCTGGGGAGTTTGAAGGGCAATCAAGCCAACCCATTATGGGGTGCATCTGGAGACCTAGCCTGGGTACGATAGTTGGCTTCTTCCCCAAATTCATAAATTGGTTGGGTGTTGATGCTGTTTAATTTGGATAAATGTGAGGTTATCCACTTTGGTAGCAAAAACGGGAAGGCAGATTATAATCTGAATGTCCATAAATTAGGAGTGTGCAACGAGGCGGGAAAGTGGAACTGATCCACTTCAGATCAGCCATGATCTTATTGAATGGCGGGGCAGGCTCGAAGGGCTAGATGGCCTACTCCTGCTCCTATTTCTTATGTTCTTATGACCTGGGTATCCAGTCACTGAAGGTAAGCATGTGGGTACAGCAGGTGGTGAAGAAGGCAAATATTATGTTAGCCTTTATTGTGAGAGAATTGGAGTACAGGAGCAGGGATGTTTTGATGCAATTATATAGGGCCTTGGTGAGCCCACACCTGGAATATCGTGTACAGTTTTGGTCTTATTTGAGGAAGGATGTTCTTGCTCTATCGGGAGCTCAGCGAAGGTTTACCAGGCTGATTCCGGGGATGGCACAACTGAAGTATGAGGAAGGATTGACTAGGTTAAGATTATATTCACTGGAGTTCAAAGGAATGAAGGGGGATCGTGTAAAAACCTATAAAATTCTAACAGGACTGGACAGGGTAGATGCAGGAAGGATGTTCCTGATAGTGGAGGAGTCCAGAACCAGGGGTCATGGACTGAGATACGGGGTAAACCTTTTAGGACTGGGATAAGGAGAAATTTCTTCACCCAGAGAGTGGTGAGTCTGTGGAATTCTCTATCACGTAAAGTAGTTGAGGCCAAAACGTTGAGTGTTTTCAAGGAGCAGTTCGATATAGCTCTTGGGGCAAAGGGGGTCAAAGGATATGGAGGAGAGGCGGGCCAGACGATTGAGTTGGATGATCAGCCTTGATCAAAATGAATGATGGAGCTGGCTCGAAGGGCCGAATGGCCTCTTATTTTTTCTTAATGTTTTGATGATTACAATCTGACAGCAGTCACCGTGGCAACAGCAAGCCTCACCATTTTGATTTTACTGCTTTTCCAGATTTTTAAAACTGAATTTGAATCCTGAAATTGCTTGGTTGGGAGTTGAATCCACAGAACCATAGAAATGTTACAGCATGGTGGAGGCCATTCAGCCCGTCTCGTTTCTTGCTCTCTCTCTCTCTCTCTCTTCCCCTCCCCCCACAATGTGTTCCTGTGTCTCTCTTGTGCACTCCCCTCTCTCTCTCTCTCTCTACGTCTCTCGCCAGTTTCAGAACGGTGTCAGCAGATTAGGATTGGTGAAGGAAGGAAATGATAGAAATGAGAGTAAGTTTAACTGAAGCCGGAGTGGAATGATCAAAGCACAAGTCCATCCATCCACCTTGGCTCTGTGTCCTTTATATTCTCGTGGAACAAAAATCTATCAGTTTCAGACTCTTAAATTATTAGTTAAGCCAACATCTGTGTTCTGTGGGAGGGCAACACCACTTTGCGTGCTAGTGTCTCTAAACATCTCCTGAATGGACTGCTCTGATTCTTTGTCCTAGGCCTGTCTATCTATCAATGGAAAATATTATGTTCCTATCCACCCCAGCAAACCCTGACAAAATACTCACATCATCCCTTCATCTTCAACATTCAAGAGGGTTGCAAGACTAGTTTTTATTGGACCTGTTGGTTATGGGATCGCTTAGCTCTGTCTGTTACTTGCTGTCTGGCACGCAAGTAAGTCCTGTGTTGTAGCTTCACCCGGTTGACTCCTCATTTTTAGGTATGCCTGGTGTTGCCCCTGGCATGCCCTCCTGCCCTCTCCATTGAACCAGGGTGGATTCCCTGGCTTGATGGCAATGGGGGATATACTGGGCAGATTGTACAATTCTGCTGCTGCTAGTGGCCCACAGCGCCTCATGGATGCCCAGTCTAGGGATGTTGGGTCTGTTCTGCACCTATCCATTCATTATGGTGTTACTGCCACACGACACGATGGAGGGTATCCTCAGCCCAAAGATGGGACTTCATTTCCACAAGGTGATCACTCTGCCCAATACCAATACGTTAGTGAGAGGTAGATAGGTGAGGGTGAAATCAAGTAGGTTTTCCCCTCAGGTCAGTTCCCTCACCACCAACCTCACACTCAGTCTGCCGGCTATGTCTTTGAGGATTCAGTTAGATCAGACTTCAGCAATGTAACCGTGCTACTGTGAGTTGAAGTTCCCACCCAGAGTACATTTTGTACCCTTGCGACACGGTAGCACAGTGGTTAGCACAGCTGCTTCACAACTCCAGGGTCCTGGGTTCGATTCCCAGCTTGGGTCACTGTCTGTGTGGAGTTTGCACATTCTCCTCGTGTCTGCGTGGGTTTCCTCCGGGTGCCCTGATTTCCTCCCACAGCCCATAGATGTGCGGGGTTAGGTTGATTGGCCATGCTAAGAGATTGCCCCTTCGTGTGTCCAAGGCTGCGTAGGTTAGAGGGATTTGGGTGTCAGGACTGGATGGGATTGTGTTTGGTGCAGACTTGATGGGCCAAAGGGCCTCTTTCTGCAGTGTAGGGTTCTATGACCCTCAGTGCTTCTTCCAAGTGGTTTTCACCATGGAGGAATACTGATTCATCAGGTGAGGGAGGGTAGGAGGTGGGAACCAGCAGGAGGTTTCCTTGCCCATATTTGACCTGATGCCATGGGTCCAGAGTCAATGTTGAGGACCCCCCGGGGGAACCCCCTCCTGACTGTATACCACTGTGCTGCCGCTACCTCTGCTGGGTCTGTCTTGTTGGTAGGACAGGACATAGCCAGGAATGATATTGGTGGTGTCTGGGGTGTTAACTGCAAGGTATGATTCCGTAAGCATGACTATTATCAGGCTGCTGCTTGACCAGTCTGTGAGACAGCACTCCCACTGTTGGTACAAGCCCCCAGTTGGAGGTGAGGAGAACTCTGGGTTAACTGGGCAGGGTGTGCCTTTGCTGTTTCCATTACCTGGGTGGCTGCCAGATGGTCTGATTTTTGTTTTAATTTCTTGAATGGTTTGATAAAACGAAATGTCTCACTCGGCTATTTCAGAGGTGAGGTAAGGATCAACCACATAGCTGTAGTTTTGGAGTTACATGTAGGCCAGACTGCGTAAGGATGGCAGATTTCCTTCCCTAACTGGGCATTGGTGAACCAGGTAGTATTTTCATGATAATCCAGTTATTCTGTAGATACCTTCATATCGTGAATCCAGTAACATTGATGTAGACCAGTGGAGAGATTAAAACAGAGGGGCTTAATAAGAAGTCTCACAACGCCAGGTTAAAATCCAACAGATTTATTTTGTAGCACGGGCTTTCGGAGCACTGCTCCTGCATCAGGTGAGCTCCTTTATCAGTTGTCTGTTGATGGAGCAGCGCTCTGAAAGCTTGTGCTACCAAATAAACCTGTTGGACTCTAACCTGGTGTTGTGAGACTTCTTACTGTGCTCACCCCAGTCCGACGCTGGCATCTCCACATCAGAGGGGCAAAACAATGATCTGGGAGAGTTGTAGAACTATCAAAATTACCGAGATAGGGAAGGGTGAAGAGGGAATGATTTGAAAATCAGGATTTCAGTTTTAAATATAAGGCACTTATTATCTGGATTTGATTTGATCTATTATTGTCACATGTATACAGTGAAAAGTATTGTTTCTTGCGCGCTACACAGTGAAAGCATTCATAGTGAAGGAAAGAGAAGAGTGCAGAATGTAGTGTTACAGTCATAGCCAGAGTGTAGAAAAAGATCAACTTAATGCGAGGTAGGTCCATTCAAGAGTCTGACAGCAGCAGGGAAGAAGCTGTTCTTGAGTTGGTTGGGACGTGTCCTCCGACTTTTGTATCATTTTTCCCAACGGAAGGAGGTAGAAGAGAGAATATGTGGGGTCGTTAATTATGCTGACTGCTTTTCGGAGGCAGCGGGAAGTGTAGACAGAGTCAATGGGTGGGAGGTTGCTTTGTGTAATGGATTGGGCTTCGTTCACAACAGTTTGTAGTTTCTTGCAGTCTTGGGCAGAGCAGGAGCCCATACCAAGCTGTGAAACAACCAGAAAGAATGCTTTGTACATAAGAACATAAGAACATAAGAAATAGGAGCAGGAGTAGGCCATCTAGCCCTTCGAGCCTGCCCCGCCATTCAATAAGATCATGGCTGATCTGTCATGGCTCAGTTCCACTTTCCTGCCCTCTCCCCATAACCCTTAATCCCCTCTCTTATCAAGAACCCATCAACCCGCGTCTTAAAAATATTTAGCGAGGCAGCCTCCACCACTTCAACGGGCAGAGAATTCCAGAGATTCACCACCCTTTGAGTGAAGAAGTTCCTCCTCAACTCCGTTCTAAACCGCCTCCCCTTTATCTTGAGGCTGTGTCCCCTAGTCCTACTGTCTTTTTTGAGCGGGAAGAGTCTCTCCACCTCTATCCTATCCATCCCATTCATCATCTTATACGTCTCAATGAGATCTCCCCTCATTCTTCTAAACTCTAACGAGTACAAGCCTAGTTTATTCAGCCTCTCCTCATAGCTCAATCCCCTCAACTCCGGTATCAGCCTAGTAAACCTCCTCTGCACTCCCTCCAGGGCCAAAATATCCTTGCGCAGGTGCGGCGCCCAAAACTGCACACAGTACTCCAGCTGCGGCCTCACCAATGCCCTATACAGCTGCAGCAAGACCTCCCTACTTTTATATTCAATCCCCCTCGCTATGAAGGCCAGCATCCCATTCGCCTTCCTGACCACCTGCTGCACCTGCAAGCTGGGTTTTTGCGACTCATGCACAAGGACATCTTGTACATCTGTAAATGTTGGTGAGAGTCGTAGCTTACATTCTCAGTCTTCTGAGAAAGTAGAGGCATTGGTGGGCTTTCTTAAGTATAGTGTCCGCATTGGGGTGGGGACCAGAACAGGCTGTTGGTGACCTGGACACCTAGAAACATGGAGCTCTTGCGCATTTCTACTTTGTCCCCATTGATGTAGTCAAGGGTATGTTCTCCTTTACGCTTCCCGAAGTCGCTATCTCCTTTGTTTTTTGACATTGAGGGAGAGATTATTTTCATTGTACCAGTTCACCAGATTCTCTCTCTCTCTTTCCTGTACTTCGTCTCACCATTGTTTGTGACCTGACCCACTATGGTGGTGTCAACAGCAAATTTGAAAATTAAAATGGAGGGGAATTTGACCATAGGCGCATAAGGAGACTTCATAGAATCCCTACAGCACAAAAGGGGCCATTCGGCCCATTGGAATATGGACTGGCTCTCGAAAAGAACATCATTCCCACCCAGCACCCCCCCCCCGCCCCCCCAAACCCTGTGCATTTACCATGACCAATCCCTCTGATCTACATATTTGTAGACACTGAGGAGCAATTTAGCATCACACCTAACCCACACGTCTCTGGACTGTGGGAGGAAACTGAAGCACCCAGAGGAAACCCACACAGACGCGGGGAGAATGTATAAACTCCACACGGACAGTGACCCCAGGCTCGAACTGAAGCCCAGTCCCTGGTTGCTGTGAGACAGCTGTGCTAAACACTGTGCGGCTTGGTGTGAGTTAGTAATGGAGACAGCAGGTTCAGATGGGTTCAGGTTTATAGAGGGTAGAATGTAGGGGGCTGGCCAGGAATGCTGTGGGAGAATGTCTGATGGTTATCTGTCTTTGCTTTCAGTGTTGCAGGCAGTCAGATCCTGTCCACCATCAAAAGGCGCCTGCTGAAAGGCCAAAGCAGCGAGAGTCCATTCTGCCAGGCTGCCGAGGAGATCACACAAGAACTAACAGCGAGGATTAATAATGTCGTCAACACTCAGCACGAGTCCACCGATGAAATTACGACAGGCATCAGCCCTACGCGGGTGATGATACTTTCCATTCAAATCTCCCACTGCTTCGCTTCAGATCCTCACTCCCCTTTTTGTAAATATGATCCATGTAGCCCGGGGATTCGAGTTAATCCCCTGATTAGTGACACCGTCTGACTTCTTGGATAAATGTATTTCCTAATCATGCAACAAAAGATGAGTCAAATGACTTGAAAAGATCCTTCAAGTCACTTAGCAACAGCTCTTGTTCTAGATACAAGTTGCATCTTTGACTTTCAAATTTTCCGTAGGATATTCCACTGAAAACTTCATTCACTTGTTAACTATACCAAATACATTTAAATTACAAACCTCAGCTGCACCGGGTGTCACAGATAGATTCCTGTTTTAGTTTTGTTTTTGCAGCTTCTGTTGTAATTCTGTGAAGTTAGTGATGGATAATAATGCTGAAGTGATGGGTTTATGTTTAAACTGGAGCCCCAGTCCCAAAGCAACTCTGACGGGATTTTTTTTTTCATTCATTCATGGGACATGGGCGTCACTGGTTGGCCAGCATTTATTACCCACCCCTAATTGCCCTTGGAGGGCAACTGAGAGTCAACCACATTGCTGTGGCTCTGGAGTCACCCCAGACCGGAATTGAACCCGGGTTCCTGGCTCTGTGAGGCAGCAGTGCTAACCACTGTGCCACCCGTGAGTGATCTATTCGTAACTAATTTACTGAGTGGGCCGTTCTTGGCCGTGCTGAAATCCTAATTCAATGTAGGTATCAACAAATGTTGAAAGCTCCATGAAAAAAATCATAGGATCCACAGGTAATTGAGAGAACTGGAGGGAGGATGAAGAGAACTTTTTGTTTTAAATTCAGTGAGATGATCTGGGAAGTGCAGCCTGAGGGGGCAATGAAAGCAGTTTCAGTAATAAAGAGAATGGATTAAATACTTGAAAAGGAATGTTTGCAGGGCTCTGGGTGAAGAGTGTTGGGGATGGGAGAGTGGGACCGATTCGAATAGTTTAAGCAAAGAACCAATACAAACAGGGGTGGCACAGTGCCTCATAGCGCCAGGGATCCGGGTTCAATTCCAGCCTTGGGGAACTGTCTGTGTGGAGTTTGCACATTCTCCCCGTGTCTGTATGGGTTTCCTCTGGATGCTCCGGTTTCCTCCCACACTCCAAAGATGTGTGGGTTAGGTGGATTGGTCATACTAAATTGCTCCTTAGTGTTAGAGAGATTAGCAAGGTAAATATGTGGGGTATGGGGATAGGGCCTGGGTGGGATGCTCTTTTGGAGAGTCGGTGCAGGTTTGATGGGCCAAATGGCCTCGTTCTACACTGGAGGAATTCTATGAATCTATTCCAGGGTCGACTGAATCACCTGTTGTTTCATTTTGCCATTAGTCTTGTTCTTTCTTTCGATGAAAAGTTATTTTTTGTTTCTTTTTCAAAAAAATCTTTAGCCCAAAGTTTATGCTATCAATCACGCCACAGCATACGGTGGCAGGAACACTGTGAAAGCTTTCCTAACCCTACTCGATGAAGAGGCAGCTCAGCCACCCAGAAAAGCTAAGGCTGAGCTACTCTACGGAGATGAACAACATTCGACCATGATCGGACTGCCATGCATGCTGACCCTCTTCAGGTACAAATATTTCAATCAAAGTTTCATTCATAATGAAGGAACGTTGTGTCTCAAAGCACTTTGCAGCCAGTTTCTGAAGAGTCATCGTTGTCATGAAGAAGACACGGAAACACATGACCCAATCTGTGCACAGCCAGCTCCCACAAACAGTAACCTGATAATGACCAGGTATTCTGGTTTAATAGGGGTGGTGATGGCCTAGTGGTATTATCTCTGGACTAGCAATCCAGAAACTCAGCTAATGTTCTGGGGACCCAGATTCGAATCCCGTCACTGCAGATGGATAACTTGTGGAATAAGAATTACCTTTGCAAATTCTCTGTTCGTGCATCACTTGATTTCATTGAGAATAATGGAAGAACCAAGGAGAATATTTGGTGCTGTAAACTCTGCCATTCCTGAAAACACCAAAAGGCCATTCAGCCCTTCCCTTGTGCTAGTCTCTCAGTTGAAGTTATCCATGCCCTTTGGTACCCCTCAGGTTGACTATTCCAGTGCGCTCTGGGCTGACTTTTGCTGCGTTGCTCCCTCTGTAAACTTTAGCTTATCCAAAATTCTGCTGCCCATCAGCTAACTTACACTCCTCACCCATCACCCCTGTGCTTGTTGACCTGTCTTGTTTTCAATCTCCCCCCCTGCCCCTCTGCCCAGCTCTGCGACCGACTCCAGCCCCACAACTCTCCTCGATCTTTGTGCTCCTCCGATTCCAACCTCTTGCACATCCCCTACTTTCCTCGCTCGTTTGCACGTTCTCCCCATGTTTCTGTGGATTTCCTCCGGGTGCTCCGGTTCCCCCCCCAACACTCCAAAGATATGCGGGTTAGGTGGATTGGTCAAACTAAATAAGTCCTTAGTGTTAGAGCTGCCTTGGTCTGAACCTCTGGAATTCTCTCCCTAAACCTCTCCATCTCTCTATTCTCCTGTTGAGACACTCCTTAAGACTTAGCTCTTTGACTAAACGTTTAGTCACCTGTCTTAACATCTCCTCTTTTTAAACTTTGTCTGATGTTTGTGTGAGGCACTTTGTGACACATTAAATGACATTACAAAAAAGGAATTTGTTTTTAATCAATGATGACATTTGTGAGATTGTCTCTAAAATACTGCACAGTTTTGGCAACACTGAGATGGGGGAGGGGTAGTAACACCAGCACACCTCAGTAACAGCTTCACCTTTCTTTCCTCCTTCCTCATTCCCTTCTCTGCAGAAACGACCCAGTTATCTTTGCTAATTGCAGTGTGGCTGGTGGTTGGCACCTCTGGTAGACTGGCCCCACAGCCTGAGCGAGTGCAACTTTGCTCAGCTTTTTGGAATTAAACCTTTCATATTGTTTTAATTCTAGCTCTCCAAAGCAGTCAAGTGGCTTATCTCCAAAGCCCTTACGTCATCGCATTCAGGAAAAGATGCAGGAAGAGCGCCTGACAAAGGTGACGTTAAATTTTGTTGTGTTGAGCGAGTTTCTGCTGTGTGCAATTGCTGAAATTCATCTCCAGGTTGACTGATGCAACTGACTTTCATTTTGGGAGAAAATAGAAGCATTTCTGGAAGGTGTATGTGTGTACAAAGGGTGTATTTTCATAGTTTTTCTCCTATTGATCATCAGTCTTTGTTTACATCGTACCATTCTTTGTGGAAGTTTATTTTGGTTAGTTATGCTTCTTGCTTTATGTTGCTGAGTTTTTTGTGTGTTGCCAATGTGACTAAGGCATTATCACCAGTGCTATGATTGGTCAGTCACCAATGATATCCTTTGGGATTTGACTGTGATAGATTAACTTCCTCAACCTTGTCTGTCACTTTGTTTCACAGGACTGTGGGACCAAAGCCCACTGCACATTTCCTGGGCTCTCTCTGAGGGAGCGCTGAACGGTCAGAGAAGAAATACTGAGCTGAGGCAGCGCCGCACAGTCGGAGGGGCAGCCCTGAGGGTGGGCTGTGCAGTCAGAGGGGCAGTGCTATAGGAGCGCTGCACAGTCAAAGGACAGTGGTGGGGGGAACGCTTCCCTTTCAAAGGCACAACACTGAGACAGTGCTGTGGGAGTGCAGCACAGTCAGGGGGACAGTGCAGAGGATAGGCTGCACAGTCAGAGGTGGTGCTGTGGGAGTGCCGCACAGTCAGAGGGACAGTCTTCTGGGTATAATTTGAAACTGTGTCATGTCTGTCTGCTCAAGTAGATGTATCCATACTGACTGATAACTGTTGTCATCTGCCTTCCTCACTGAGTTGCTTCTATTAATCCTGTTAATAACTTTAAAACACTTCCTTTAATTGTTCTTATTCTAAAATATAAAGCCTTTGATATGTTTGTACTTCTTTTGTAGCCGCATCCCAGTAATTCTGCACTGTACCTTCTCGATATCATTCCTATAGTTTGAAGCCTGAGGAGGTTGTGTGATGTACTGGGTGGTGCTCCTTCCTCTGAGCCAAAAGCTTTAGTTCAAGTCCCAGTGCAGGACTTGATGGGCAAGGAAGGCGTATTCTTAATGGGGCCAGACAGGTCGAGCATCAATCTGGAGATCCTTCCAATGCTCCACAATGGGAGCTGCTAAAATTGGGAGAGTTTTCTGGTCAGCAACCTCCATAAAACAAGTCACTAAAGTACCTTACTAACTGTAACCATGGACCAACACAGAAGTCTATGGTTGGCAGTGCTCTGAAAAATTTCAAACCTAATACCAAACATTCCAAGGGTGACCTCCAAGGACGGTCTTACATCAGCCTTGCTAGACTAGGAACTGATTTTATTTTGAACTGATTAAACATTTACCTACAAAAATATGTTAGGTGCAAAATAGCACCGACTATAAATTTTCGTCCTGACACCAAACAATTGCAGGATTTAATTTGCATTGTCGATCTGAAAAATATTTGTGACTAAAGTTTTGTTGGAACACATGGATTATGTGTTTAGTTCCACTTAGGGGATTTTATTTCAATTCCCATTCTTTCCAGGTGAAGCATACTTTGATCAAGTCACAGTTTTCCTGTACATACAGAGAGGATTTTGAAGCAAACAACAAATCTCCCAACTATCCCAGCCTGAGCCACGCTCCAACCTGTGTGCAACCTGCACCTAAACCAGCTCTAACCATCTTCTGTGACGATGCACCTACTGAAGGTAAAGGCAATATCAAGACAAATCTATCTCTTCTTAGAAACCTTTTATAACATAGAACACTTCCTGCCCACAAACCCTGCTTCCTGTTGCCACCTCTTCATGCCATCATTGACCATTGTAAGTTGCTATGTCAACACCTCCCTTTCAATTTTGCCATGCTGACTGTCACAGCGCAGTTGCAAACTATGACTACCAGGGGGTTCTATAGAGTGAGTTTCTCTTGTCCCCAACTTGAACATCTAAAGCAAGTTATTCACCAATTGCCCATGGACAGCACTATGGGAAGTTTACCAATAAAATCTCCATGCTTTAGAGTTCCATTATTACCGCCTCATTGTAAATATTGAAATGGGATTTGTCAAAGTGCCACTTAATTGATCCAGAAGGTGAGAACGCAGGGAATTGGGGGTAGCGTACTGGATTAGATTGAGGATTGGCTGACTGGCAGAAAGCAGAGGGTCGGGATAAATGGGTCCCTCTCTGGCTGGCGAAATGTAACAAATGGGGTGCCGCAGGGGTCAGTTCTCGGATCTCAACTGTTTACAACCTATATAACTGATCTGCAAGCAGGAACAGGGTGTAACATAGCAAAATTAGTGGAAGCCACTAAAATGGGGGGAAAAGCGGTCAGTGAAGAGGAGATAACGTTTTTACAAATGGATATCGATAGGCTAAGAAAATGGGCCAAAATTTGGCAGACGGAGTTTAATGTGGATAAGTGTGAGGTTGTCCATTTTGGTGGAAAAAATAGGCAAATTATTACCTAAACGGAAAGTAGATTTAAAATATGTCCAGGCAGAGGGAACTGGGTGTCTGTGTCCATGGATCACAAAGTCAGTATGCAGGTGCAGCACTTAATAAAAAAGGTAAAGGGGATGTTGGCATTTATTGCAAAAGGACGGGAATATAAAAGTAGGGAAGTGTTGTTGTAATTATATAGGCTGTTGGTGAGATCACATCTGGAGTATGTGGTATCTTATTTGAAGAACGCTGTGGTGGCATTGGAGGCAGTTCAGAGGAAGGTCATTAGATTGATTCTGGGAATGAAGGGGTTAATGAGATTAAATAGCTTGGGCTTATACTCACTGAAGTTGTATAATTTTTGAAAAGTGATCGATAAAGCAAATGTTTCCTCTTATGGAGCAATCTCAAACAAGAGGTCATCGGTATAGGGTGAGAGGCGGTAGATTTAAAACTGAAATGAGGAGGAACTACTTCTCACAGGGATGGTGAAATTGTGGAACTTGCTGTCCCGTAGCGCAGTGGAGTCTGAATCATTGAAAGGTTTCAAGAGGGAGGTAGATATATTTCTAATTTTAGAAAAAGGGGTAAGGGGATATGGGGGACAGGTGGGGAGGTGGATGTGAGACCAGGGAGAGATCAACCATGATCTGAATGAATGGCAGAGCAGGCTCGAAGGGCTGGATTTGCAGACTTGTTCCTATCGGATACAAAATGAAAGGGAACATAAGTAGGTTTTCATGCTTACTATTAATGTTTGTGCAAAGTGTGAGTTTGTGCAGTAGCCTGAAAGATAGCACACAAGCCTTGTTCCATGATAAATACCTTGCAAAGAATTTAAGCACAATGGAAAAAAATGATTGCACACAACAAAGGGAGCGTTGCTTGCTGCAAATAACTTGCCTTTCTGACACCAGAAGACTCTTAGATTGACTTTTTAGTGTTGCTGTACTCTGTTACCTATTGGTACGAAATCCAGTCAGGAATGTAAGCAAAACCTCTTTAAACCAGAGAGTGGCGGGAATGTGGAACTCACTACCACAGAATGGTTGAGGTGAATAATATAGAAAGGGAAAGCTGGATAAATACATGAAGGAGAAAGAAACAGAAGGTTTGTTGATGAATTTAGATGTAGGGTTCAGAGAGCCACACATAAAGCAGAAAATAACTCCGGCATTGAGCTGTTTGACCTGAAACTGTGCTCTTACAAGTGGTCTTCTTGGTGGACAGTGGATTCTGAAATTGTACCCTACTTCCCATCATCCTTTCTAGCGTTTCCTGTGCTTTGTGGTACGATGAAAGATATCATTGAATCCCTACAGTGCAGAAGAAGGCCATTTGGCCCATTGAGTCTGCACTGACCACAATCCCACCCAGCCTCTATCCCCGTAGCCCCACACATTTACCCTAGCTAGTTCCCCTGATGCTAAGGGGCAATTTAGCATGGCCAATCAACCTAACCCGCATAATCTTTGGACTATGGGAGGAAATCCCAGGGAGAACGTGCAAACTCCACACCGGAATTGAACCAGGATCCACGGAACTATGAGACAGCAGTGCTAACCACTATGCCCCAGAAAGAGCTTGAAAGAACTTTTATATATACAGCATTTTTGGGGTTTTTAATAGTACTTGGTCTAATTTTCCCAAGCAACAGTGAAATGTCAAAGTGGTGCAGAGCTGTTAATGCTTTGAAGAAGGGTCAGACTCTGCAAACTCAAAGGCAGTGGACAAGAGTTCACCATCTCCAGCTGAATTTCAGAAATAGGAATAGTTAAATTATAAGTGTTATACAAGGGGAGATGGGAAATATCTCCAGTAAAAGGCCAGTTGAGGCTTGATGCTAGGAAGTGCTTAGAGTCATAGAGTCATGGAGGTTTACAGCATGGAAGCAGGCCCTTCAGCCCAACTTGTCCATGCCATCCTTTTTTTCTTTAACCCATAAGCTAATCCCAATTGCCTGCATTTGGCCCATATCCCTCTATACCTGTCGTACCCATGTAACTATCTGAATGCTTTTTAAAAGACAGAATTGTTCCTGCCTCTACTACTACCACCTCTGGTAGCTTGTTCCAGTCTCACCATTCTCTGTGCGAAAAAGCTTCCCCTCTGGACACTTTCGTATCTCTCCCCTCTCACCTTAAACCTATGCCCTCCAGTTTTAGATTCCCCTGCCTTTGGTAGGGGAGTCTAAAAAACTTCTTCACACAGTAGTAATTAGTCCCTGAAAATGCTTTTGCAAGTGCGGTCCTGGAGCACAAACTTGGGATGTACAGGTATCCAGATGGTTGCTAAGAAACTGTTCCCACTGTCAAAAGGATCAGTCACCAGAGGACACAACAGCAACAACTTATATCGTACAGCACCGTAACCGAGTAAAACATCCCAAAGTGTTTCATCAGCATTATCTGGGAAAAAAACTGACTGAGTCACAGAAGTAGATAGTTGGCAGGTGACCCAATCCTTGGGCAAAGAGATGGATTTTAAGGAGCGTCATACAAGGAGCTTAGGGGGAAAGGTCCAGGGAGAAGGAGATGGGTTAGTGCTGCTGTCTCACAACACCAGGGACCCAGGTTCGATTCCTGGCTTGGGTCACTGTCTGTGTGAAATCTGCACATTCTCCCCATGTCTGTGGGGGTTTCTCCAGGTGCTCTGGTTTCCTCCCACAGTCAAAAGTGTACAGGTTAGTTGATTGGCCATGCTAAACTGATCCTAGTTTCGGGAGAGTTGTGGGGGGGGAACGGTGATTAGCAGGGTAAATATGTGGGGTTATGAGGATAGGGTGGGATTGTTGTTGGTGTAGGCTTGATGGGCCAAATGGCCTCCTGCTGTACTGTTGGAATTCTATGAAACACATTATTTTAATGTGGAGAGTTATTAAAATCTGGAATTTCTGAATTCAGAAAATGGGAGTTACGAATAAACTTGAAGGAAACATTTGCTAAATTGAAATGTTGGGTGACAGAGGGGCAGTGTGAAAAACACTGAACTGCACTAGGTGGTTCCTCCCAGTTTTGGGAGGTGGGAGAAAGTGCTTTGATCCTTTGAAGAAGTTAGATTGAGGAAATGTGATATATGTTCCAAAAAAACCTTGTTATAATTTAAATTTGGAATTTCTCCAGTATGTTCTGAATTATGTTTCTCCCCTCTTTACCATCCTATTGAACAAGGAAATTCCAGGCAAACAGCCCAGGCCGCAGGGCAGGAATCCTCAGGCAAAAGAGGAACAGCGATAATTCTCCAGACAGCTGGGAATGATGGAATTGGGAATCAGAAAGGCAGCAGGAAGGTGACAAAGCGGAAACGGGTGGAATCGGACCCCGCTCTGGACTGTGAGAATGAACCACCTGAGGATGCAAAATGTGTCACGTTACAGAAGAAAACAGGGAAGGTCGTAAAAGGAGTCAAAACTAAGGCCAAGAATAAGTTAATTCCTGGACAATCAAAGCTCACAAATTTCTTTAGGGTTTAAATTCTTTTTCTACTTTTGAAACTGGACAAGATACATGTTTGAAATGTTAAACCCATCGATTATGAAGAAGCAGTTTGTGTGAATTTATTTTTAAAATGCACAGTACATGCAAAGCTCTCGCTCTTACGCACGCAGGCTGTTCAATACTTCAATTTTTTTTTAATACAGTGACAGTCACAATTTCAATAACGAATAGTTATTAACTTTGAACAAGTTATTAAAGGGTTCACAGTTTAAGCTGTGGAGAATAGATCACAGGACGGACCAAATGCACGGTTTCAATCATCTACGCATACACAGTGGCATTAATCAGATGCCGGGTTTAAAGTTTCACCAAGAGTCTATTGGCTGTAAGGAGGTGGTCAGTTTTGCCAGCAGGGTCGGTACACTCGTCCAAGCATACATCGTAGCACTGCAGTAGAGAAATGAAAATATAATTAAAATGTAGAATGAGAGTCTTTTCTGAACTCCCCCTCCCCCACACCGCCCCCCACCCAAACAATAAGGTAGTGCTCTCTTGAGAAGATAGTGCTGTGTCATTTTGTGGGTACGGATTTGAATCCAAGTTCATCTGTACTCAATGACCTAAGGCTGTGACACCTTGGTGAAGCTCCCGTGCTTTGCTGCATTTAGATTCACTGGAATGATACCAGGTCTAAAAGAGCTAAGTTCTGAGACCGTAATATTGTATTTGTATTTCCTTGCATTTGGAAGATTAATGGAGGAGATAATTGAGATGTTTGTTCTCACTGGAAGTTGTAGATGGACATCTACAAGATTTTTTTCAGGGTGGAAGAGTCAATTACTCAGGCGCATAGGTTTAAAAGAGATGTTTGAGGCAAATTTTTTTTATACATAAGAAATAGGAGCAGGAGTAGGCCATCTAGCCCTTCGAGCCTGCCCTGCCATTCAATAAGATCATGGCTGATCTGTCGTGGTTCAGTTCCACTTTCCCGCCCTCTCCCCATAACCCTTAATCCCCTCTCTCATCAAAAACCCATCAACCCGCGTCTTAAAAATATTTAGCGAGGCAGCCTCCACCACCTCAACGGGCAGAGAATTCCAGAGATTCACCACCCTTTGAGTGAAGAAGTTCCTCCGCAACTCTGTTCTAAACCGCCCCCCCTTTATCTTGAGGCTGTGCCCCCTAGTCCTACTGTCCTTTCTGAGCGGGAAGAGTCTCTCCACCTCTATCCTATCCATCCCATTCATCATCATATATGTCTTCATGAGATCTCCCCTCATTCTTCTAAACTCTAACGAGTACAAGCCTAGTTTATTCAGCCTCTCCTCATAGCTCAACCCCCTCAACTCTGGTATCAGCCTAGTAAACCTCCTCTGTACTCCCTCCAAGGCCAAAATATCCTTGCGTAAGTGCGGCGACCAAAACTGCACACAGTACTCCAGCTGCAGCCTCACCAATGTCCTATACAGCCGCAGCAAGACCTCCCTACTTTTATATTCAATCCCCCTCGAGATGAAGGCCAGCATCCCATTTGCCTTCCTGACCACCTGCTGCACCTGCAGGCTGGGTTTTTGCGACTCATGCACAAGGACCCCGAGGTCCCTCTGCACCGTCGCCTGCTGCAGTTTTTCGCCACATAAGTAATAATCCTTCCTACCATTATTCCTTTATACACACCATTATACCATTATACACAGGGTGGAGGGTGTCTGGAAGTCGCTGCCAGGGGAGATAGTGGAAGCAGATACGACAGGCGTGTCTGGACAAATACCTGAATAGGATGGGAATAGAGGGATAAGGTCCCCGGAAAGATAGGGAGTTTTAGTTCAGATAGGCACCATGGTCAGTACAGGCTTGAAGGGCTGAAGGGCCTCCAGTGCTGTAACTTTCTTTGTTCTTCAATATGACTAAAGGGGTTTGATGGGGAAAAATTAGTTCCCCTAATGGGGAAATCCAGAAGGAAAGGATATAGAACCTTAAAATCAGAGGTAGACTGTTCAGGGGTGATGTCAGTAAACATTTCTTCACACAAAGGGGAATGGAAATCTGGGCCCTCCCTCCACGCCCCCTCCCAGCCTCTCCTCCCCTTCCCTCTTTCGCCGCCCCCATTGAATGACAGAAGCAGCTTGAGGGGCTGAATTTCCTCCTCTTCCTTTGTTCCATTTTTGGAGGTGACATTAAATAAGATTCCTTTCAGATATAAACAAATCTCATGGCGCTATTTTGAAAAAGAACAGGGACTTCTGCCTGGTGTCCTGGCCAATATTTATCCCTTGGCCAACTGGAATAAAACTGATTGTCTGTGGGACGTTGCTGTGTATAAGTTGGCCACTGTTTTTTTTATGTTACAGCAATAGTAACGCGAGTTGCTTTGGGAATGCCTTGAGGGTGTGAAAAGAGCTGTGTAAATGCAAGTTCCCTCATCTCTCACTTTCATCACCTATCCCAGATGTGCCACAATACATTTCATCAGTAATTTATTCTGTAGCTCGGTACTATGTTATGCAGTCAAATGTTGAAGCCAATTTACTCTGAGTGGGGATGAGGCACACAGCTGATTAAGGAGTTGCCTGATCTAAAAGAAATGACATCTCTGACTGTGCAGCACTCCCTCCAGCACAGCATTGTCCCATTAACCATGCGGTCTTTGAGTTTGCCACCTTCTGGCATTTGTGCCAAAGACGTATTAGGTTATGTAATTGGTTTTGGGAAACTGTCCCACACAGCAGTAAAGCTTGAGTAAGTTCCAGAGATTCATTATTTTGGGCAGTGGATCTGGTCTAGGAAAATGACATTCTGGAGCTGATTACTCTGCAAAACTACTGATCAGTTTATCCTAACACCACAGATGGGTTATAGCATAAAGCAAGAAAATTCACAGGCATGAAATGCCAACAGCTCAATAAACATCAAGGAGTCACAGAGGTTTACAGCATGGAAACAGGCCCTTCAGCCCAACTTGTCCATGCTGCCATTTTAACCACTAAGCTAATCCCAATTGCCTGCATTTGGCCCATATCCCTCTATACCCATCTGACCCATGTAACTGTCTAAATAGGCTGATAGGATTAAGGAGAATCCTAAGGCGTTCTATAGGTATGTCAAGAATAGAAGGTTGGTCAGGGCAAGATTAGGGCCAGTTACAGACAGCAGGGGGAAGTTGTGTGTGGAACCGGAGGAGATTGGAGAAGTATTGAACCAATATTTCTCTTCGGTGTTCACGCAGGGGGACATGAATATAGCTGAGGAGGACATTGGGTTGCAGGGGTGTAAAATAGACAGTATTACGGTTGATAAAGAGGATGTGCTGGAAATTCTTGAGGGGCTGAAAATAGATAAGTCCCCTGGTCCGGATGGGATCTACCCTAGGATTCTCTGGGAGGCTAGAGAGGTGATTGCAGAGCCTCTGGCTCAGATCTTCAGGTCGTCATTGGTCTCTGGTGTAGTCCCGGAGGATTGGAGGATAGCGAATGTTGTCCCATTGTTTAAGAAGGGGAACAGAGACTTTGCCGGGAATTATAGACCGGTGAGTCTTACTTCTGTTGTGGGCAAGGTTTTAGAAAAAATTATTAGGGATAGGATTTATAGTTATTTGGAGTGTAATGAATTGATTAGAAATAGTCAGCATGGTTTTGTAGCAGGTAGGTCGTGCCTTACTAACCTTATTGAGTTTTTTGAGAAGGTGACCAAAGAGGTGGATGGGGGTAAGGCAGTTGACGTGGTATACATGGATTTTAGTAAGGCGTTCGATAAGGTTCACCATGGTAGGCTTCTGCAGAAAATGCAGATGTATGGGATTGTGGGTAATCTAGGAAGTTGGATCAGGAATTGGCTATCAGATAGGAGACAGAGGGTGGTGGTGGATGGTAAATATTCATCATGGAGTGCAGTTACGAGTGGTGTGCCTCAGGGATCTGTTTTGGGGCCACTGTTGTTTGTAATTTTTATTAATGATCTGGATGAGGGTATAGTTGGGTGGATTAGTAAATTTGCTGATGACACCAAAGTTGGAGGTGTGGTAGATTGTGAGGAAGGGTGTCATAGTCTGCAGGGAGACTTAGATAGGTTGCAGAGCTGGGCCGAGAGGTGGCGGATGGAATTTAATGCGGAGAAGTGTGAGGTAATTCACTTTGGTAGGAGCAACAGATGTGTCGAGTATAGGGCTAACGGGAGGACTTTGAATAGTGTGGATGAACAGAGGGATCTAGGTGTGTGTGTACATAGATCCCTGAAAGTTGGGAATCAAGTAGATAAGGTTGTCAAGAAGGCGTACGGTGTCTTGGCGTTTATTGGTAGGGGGATTGAATTTAGGAGTCGCAGTGTAATGTTGCAACTGTACACTACTCTAGTGCGGCCGCACTTGGAGTACTGTGTGCAGTTCTGGTCCCCGCATTACAAGAAGGATGTGGAGGCGTTGGAGAGGGTGCAGAGGAGGTTTACTAGGATGTTGCCTGGTATGGTGGGGAGGTCCTATGAGGAGAGACTGAGGGATCTAGGGTTGTTTTCGTTGGAAAGAAGGCGGCTAAGAGGGGATCTTATTGAAACATATAAGATGATTAGAGGTTTAGATAGGGTGGATAGTGATAGCCTTTTTCCTCGGATGGAGAAAGCTAGCACGAGGGGGCATGGCTTTAAATTAAGGGGGGGTAGCTACAGGACGGATGTCAGGGGTAGGTTCTTTACCCAACGGGTGGTGAGGGATTGGAATGCCCTGCCTGCTGCAGTTGTAAATGCGTCTAGTTTGGGGGCGTTTAAGAGATCTCTGGATAGGTTTATGGACGAAAAGGGATTGGTATAGGCTAGTGGGTCATTGTTTTTGTAACTGGTCGGCGCAACATCGTGGGCCGAAGGGCCTGTTCTGCGCTGTAATGTTCTATGTTCTATGTTCTAAATACTTGTTAAAAGACAAAATTGTACCTGCCTCTACTACTACCTCCGGCAGCTTGTTCCAGACACTCACCACTTGTGTGAGAAAAAAGTTGCCCCTCGGGACCCTTTTGCATCTCTCCCCTCTCACTTTAAACCTTTTCCCCACTAGTTTTAGTCTTCCCTACCTTTGGAAAAAGATGTTGACCATCTAGCTGATCTGTGCCTCTCGTTATTTTATAGACCTCTATAAGATCGCCCACCCTGCAATTTGCCATTTCTTTCACCACCCCCTCCCCACTATAATTGCAGATCACAACTCAACAACCACTCCGAAATGCCAACAACTTACTGTCAAAATCTCTCCTGCCCACAGGAAGCACAGCCCCATTTTCTCCGTCATTAGTGACTTGATGTGCATCTGTCATCGCCAACTGTTCCAGCTGGTTGGATTTTTGTGGTGCATCAGTCCTCTTGGCAGAGAAGTACAGTGGCTCTTTCACTGGCTTATTCCAGGTCAAGGGAAGTTTGAATAACCTCTGACTAGCAGATAGGAAAGGATGTTGAAGAGTTTTGGGGTTCATCCTAAAACCTAAATCCTAAACCGGAAAACAAGAGTGGAAGTTCATGACACCAACAGCAAATTGCATTTTTATAGCACCTTTAACAAGGCTGCTTCATGGGTGCATAAGAATGACAGAAATGAACATCAAAACAAAGATGGAAACATAAGAACATAAGAAATAGGAGCAGGAGTAGGCCAACTAGCCCTTCGAGCCTGCCCCGCCATTCAATAAGATCATGGCTGATCTGTCGTGGCTCAGTTCCACATTCCCGCCCTCTCCCCATAACCCTTAATCCCCTCGCTTATCAAAAACCCATCAACCCGCGTCTTAAAAATATTTAGTGAGGCAGCCTCCACCACTTCATGGGCAGAGAATTCCAGAGATTCACCACCCTTTGAGTGAAGAAGTTCCTCCTCAACTCTGTTCTAAACCGCCCCCCCCCTTTATCTTGAGGCTGTGCCCCCTAGTCCTACTGTCCTTTCTGAGTGGGAAGAGTCTCTCCACCTCTATCCTATCCATCCCATTCATCATCTTATACGTCTCAATGAGATCTCCCCTCATTCTTCTAAACTCTAACGAGTACAAGCCTAGTTTATTCAGCCTCTCCTCATAGCTCAACCCCCTCAACTCCGGCATCAGCCTAGTAAACCTCCTCTGCACTCCCTCCAAGGCTAAAATATCCTTGCGTAAGTAAGGCGCCCAAAACTGCACACAGTACTCCAGCTGCGGCCTCACCAATGCCCTATACAGCCGCAGCAAGACCTCCCTACTTTTATATTCAATCCCCCTCGCGATGAAGGCCAGCATCCCATTCACCTTCCTGACCACCTGCTGCACCTGCAAGCTGGGTTTTTGCAACTCATGCACAAGGACCCCGAGGTCCCTCTGCACCGTCGCCTGCTGCAGTTTTTCTCCACGTAAGTAATAATCCTTCCTACCATTATTCCTACCAAAGTGGACCACCTCACACTTGCCAACATTAAATTCCATTTGCCATTTCCTGGCCCATTTGCCCAGCCTATCTAGATCCTTCTGTAGACTCTCCCCACCCTCCACACAATTTGCCTTTCCACCAATTTTGGTGTCATCAGCAAATTTCGACACCCTACACTCGGTTCCCTCCTCCAGATCATCTATATAAATGGTAAATAGCTGAGGCCCCAGCACCGACCCCTGGGGCACTCCACTAGTCACCATCCGCCAATCCGAATAGCACCCATTGACCCCCACTTTCTGCCTCCTATTTGACAACCAGTCCTCTATCCACGCTAACACCCTACCCCCAACTCCATGTCCCCTGACCTTCTGCAATAACCTCTTGTGAGGTACCTTGTCAAACGCCTTCTGAAAATCCAGAAAGACCACATCCACCGGCTCTCCTCTATCCACCGCCCTAGACACATCCTCATAGAACTCCAGTAAATTTGTCAGACACGACTTCCCTTTAAGGAAACCGTGCTGCGTCTGCTCTATCAAGCAGTTCCCCTCAAGATGCCTCGCTATTTCCTCCTTGATGACGGATTCTAACATTTTACCTACAACAGACGTTAAACTAACAGGCCTATAATTCCCCGCTTTTTGCCTGGCACCCTTCTTAAACAACGGCGTAACAATAGCCGTTTTCCAATCTTCCGGCACTTCCCCGGAATCCAGCGACGTCTGGAAAATAACCACCAAGGCATCCACTATCACCTCTGCCATTTCTTTCAGGACCCTTGGATGCATTCCATCCGGTCCTGGGGACTTGTCCACAATCAGCCCCTGATAGGCGACTAAGGCTGGAATTCTCCGGCCGTTCATCCCTGCTGATGGTGAGAATGGAGAATGTGGCAGTCAGCCAAATCTCTGTTCATTGTAGCGGGACTGGAGAATTCCCAGCTACGGGTGGGGTTGCAGAATCCGGTCTTAAATGTTTGATCAAATCAATTAGTTTTAAGCAGTGTTTTAATGACAATGAGGGAATGGGAACATTCAGGCCTGTAAAGGCTCATCAGAGGTATTTCAGTAATAGGAAGAGGCTGGAAAAATTGGGATTGGGAATGAAGAGGCAGATTGACAGCAGTGTTCAAGGTTGTAATGATCACGGTAGAATAAATAAGGAAAAACTATTTGCAGGAGGATCAGTTACCAGCTGACAAAAATGGGAAAAGGACCAATGGTAAGATGAGGGAAATAAAAGTTCTGCTGTGAGTTATCACGATCTCAGAATCATAGAAACCCTACAATGCAGAAGGAGGCCATTCAGCCCATTGTGTCTGCACTGAAGCCTTATCCCTGTAACCCCACATATTTAACCTATTAATCCCTGTAACCTTCGCATCCTAGGACACTAAGGGGCAATTTAGCATGGTCAATCCCCCCCTAACCCGTACATCTTTGGACTGTGAGAGGAAACAGGGGGAAAGCCACACAGACACAAGGAGAACATGCAAACTCCACACAGACAGTGACCTGATCTGGAGCATACTACCAAGGATAGTGATTAATTAACACTTCTAATAAATATTTAGAACCATAGAAAATTACAGCTCAGAAACAGGCCTTTTGGCCCTTCTTGTCTGTGCTGAGCCATTTTTTGTCTAGTCCCACTGACCTGCACTTGAACCATATCCCTCCACACCCTCTCATTCATGAACGAGTCCAAGTTTTTCTTAAATGTTAAAAGTGACCCCACGTTTACCACTTTATCCAGCAGCTCATTCCACAAAATGGAATTCTAATCTGAATTTAATAAGAAGAAATTCAGAGAGCCTGTAGGAAAGAGTCAGGCAGTTGGATTAATTAGATCAAGCTTTCAAAAAGTCAGCAGGGATGTGATAGGTGAATGGTTCTTCAGTCAATGGAAGCAATTTCCTTATTAACACAATCAAACTCCTCAAAGGCAGAGAGGGAGGTGTAGAGCCCCCACCCACACACACAAGACATAGAGTCTTGTTGAAAGTTCTCACTGCTGATAATACAATTCAATTTTAACAATTTATATTACACATTTAATGGTTGAACAAGTAGTTTTCTTTAGGAAATGAAAGAATCAGTTACATATTGTAAGAGAGAATTTACTGCAATAAACAAGACTGCTGGGTTTACTTTGTCCAGCTGCAGTCCTTGGTGATGCTTGATTGAGCCAGAAGAGCTCAGTTGCTCTGGTAGACCGACACTCGCCAACATTCCTTGGTTAAAGTCATTCTGTGGCACTTTGATTTCTTCCAATTGCCCCACGGCAGACGAAATGGAGAACTCTGCAGAGAACAGCACAGAAATAAAGAGAGCTGAGTGAACTGAAATGAACATTCTTGCGCTGGTTCACCTCAAAGGCGGTTTGCACAGAAACCCAAAGCCAACGAGCAAAGTCTAATCTGAAGCAGGTGAGAAGCTGCTCCACCTGACTTTATATTCTTTAACACCATTAATAGACCTCCTGCAGAAATCTATCTGCCAGCTTAGATTTGTCCTTTCTCGAAGAATGGAACGTCTGATTCAACACAGCAAGAGGCATCTGATCATTTCCTTCAGTTCCGAATTAGTGGGTTTATCTCTATTTCAACACCTGCAGTATCCAAAACAGCAGCAGTTTTAGTGATTTGCTTCCTCTATGGAAAGAAGAAAGGACACACAATGTTAAAAAGGATTAATCTTTTATTTAAAGGATGATACATTAACATCTAATTCCCAATATCAAGTTTTGAGAGATCCTTGAAAAGAAATCCATCCTATCCACTTCTGTCTTGAATGAAAAGTGGACGTCATATACTGTATAAATTGGACAAAGAAGGTGAGTTTCATAATTGAAATCTCACTAATCCTTGGAGGATTTATTTTGAGTGCAGAATCCTTCCTGTTTTGGAGAGATCCTTTTTTTAGCCCATGGAAGGTTGTGAGAGCTTCACCACACTTCCAAATTCCAAGCTTTGATTATAAATAACACATTTATCTAAGCGATAGCGCTGCTTAAATATTGGAAATACCTACGAACATCAAACATTGACAAACTGTATTTACAGTGCGACTTTAACATAGAAAACTATCTCCAGCCACTATACAGAGGTGACAGCAGAAACCATTCGATGTTAATATTGTTTTTATACTTACATGATAATTATTTTAAAGGCGGCAATTAACCTGCAATGTATTTAGTTCGATTATAAAGAAAAAGAGTTTTGATTAACTCTTATGCTTTGGTTTTAAATATATAATGGTGCATTCTGTAAACAAATACAAGACATTTAGCCAAAGCGCGCTGGGAAACTGACAGTATGACATACATTATTAGTTCACAAGTCAACCAAAACATTCTGGGTTCCAGGACACCCCATGAATTGAGAATCCCCAGAATCTGCTACTTGATTTATTATTAAGCCATTGATTTGCTTTGCAAAAACATCTCACCCTTAGCCTCCCTGATATTTTTAAAAACTTGCTGGATTTACAAATTAATTGTCCATTAAACTCATCACGGAAGATTAGGGCTGGAACTTAACTGTTGGGATGTGTTAATATTTAGTACAATAATGGTTGAGAGAGCTCTGTCTCGGTTGAGAGAGCTTGGTCTTTTCTCCTTGGAGAGACGAAGAGTGAGAGGTGACCTGATAGAGGTTTATAAGATGTTGAGAGGTATTGATCGGGTGGATTCTCAGAGGCTTTTTCCCAGGGCTGAAATGGCTGCCTCGAGAGGACACAGGTTTAGGGTGCTGGGGATAGGTACAGAGGAGATGTCAGGGGTAAGCTTTTCACTCAGAGGGTGGTGGGTGAGTGGAATCGGCTGCTGTTGGTGGTGGTGGAGGCGGATTCGATAGGGTCTTTTAAAAGACTTCTGGATGAGCACATGGGATTTAATAGGATTGAGAGTTACAGATAGGCCTGGTAGGTAGAGATATGATCGGTGCAACTTATGGGCCGAAGGGCCTGTTTGTGCTGTAGTTTTTCTATGTTCTATGTTTTCTATGGTCTAAACCCCTCTGACCTGGAAAAGGAGCAATTTAATTTACTTTAAATCTAATTTCTGACATAAGACAGGTATTGCAGAATTACTTAATGTTTCTAGCATTTTCTAATTTTATAACAATTTAAACGGTTCAATTTCATTGAGATTCTAGAAATGAATTTTTTTTTAAATCCTACCTCTTGTTCTTTGTCTTGCCATGCTGTCCATGACTCTCCCTAAATCTTTCTTTCCCTCTCTTTATTTCTCTTTCTGTATCTGATCTGTCTCTAATTTATCCGATTTCCTTCACCATTGTTTATCTGTTTCTTTCTCATTGGAAAGGAGTTAGACTGCTGGACCCATTGTTCACTGATATTCTGATGCTCCCACTGTTATCAACTTGCACTCCCAGCAAGTCACACCACACAATAACGAGCGGGAAGGTAATAAAAAAGAGTGAGATACCCTCTTCCAGCAAGGTCTGGGCGTAATTAGAACATAGAACACTACAGCACAAACAGGCCCTTCGGCCCACAAGTTGCGCTGATCATATCCCTACCTACCAGGCCTATCTATAACCTTCAATCCCACTAAATCCCATGTACTCATCCGGAAGTCTCTTAAAAGACCCCAGCGAGTCCGCCTCCACCACCACCGACTGCAGCCGATTCCACTCACTCACCACCCTCTGAGTGAAAAACTTACCCCTACCATCTCCTCCGTACCTGCTCCCCAGCACCTTAAACCTGTGTCCTCTCGTAGCGACCATTTCAGCCCTGGGAAATAGCCTCTGAGAACCCCTGCTCAGTTATTCTCCTTCTATGCTAATGCTTCACTGGGTGTCAAATATCGTCCTATGATGTAGAAAAGGTAGAAATTCATCAAATTGGGCTAAGTGACCAGGTCCCAATGCTAGAACATTCCATTGCATGTTAGGTCAATGCCTTCAAAGAGCATTAATGGAGAGATAAGGGATTCAACGTTTGATCTATTCCAGCCAGACAACCTGGAGAAAGAGGAATTCTTTGAGGATAAAAGGTCTAAGTTCATTCAATTTACCTTGCACTATGCAGAATAGGATAACAAGAAAATTGTTGACTATTAACTGTAGCAATTTCTGGGCACATCACATTAAGAAAGATGTTAAGGTCCCTGAAAAGGATGAAGAGAAGGTTCACCAGTTAAGTAAAGCAAAATTTATTTATTAGTCACAAGTAAGACTTGCATTAACACTGCAATGAAGTTACTGTGAAATTCCCCTAATAGCCACACTCCGGCTGTCCAGGTCAATGCACCTAACTAGCACGTCTGTGGGAGCAACCAGAGGAAACCCACGCAGACACAGGGAGAGTGTGCAAACTCCTCACAGACAGTGACTTGAGCTGGGAATTAAGCCCGGGTCCCTGGCGCTGTGTGGCAGCAGTGTTAACCACTGTGCCACTCTGCCACTCCAGAAAACAAGGTGCTTCAGGTATGTGGTGAGGCTGGAGAAAACGGGGTTTTTCTCCTCAGAGCAAGAAAGGTTGAGGGAAGATTTAGACCATGTTTAAAACCATGAGGGGTGCTGATTGAGTAAATAAGGAGAAATTGTTTCCGCTGGTAGAGGAAAAGACGACAGAGGATGCACATTTAATATAATTGGTTAAAGAAAAAGAATGAGAATATTTTAGGTTATGACTTGTGAGGATGACGAATTTCCAGCTGATTCAATAGTAACTTTGAAAGGGGGAGTTGAATAAATCAAAAGAAAAGAAAGTTAAATGACTATTGGTAATGAGCACTGGAGTGGGGATGGAGAAGCTCTTTCAGAGAGTCAGCACAGCTATAGTGGGCAGAACGGCCTCCTATGTGATTTATGCTTAGTGATTCAATGACAGCTTGAGGTATGAAAGTTCTTGCTAAAATATAGAAATGGAAATTAGAGACAGTTCAGGGTTCCATTTGCATTTACTAGAAGTCCAACATAATGATCCATCTAAACATTGGATGACAGGGAATTCTGCAAGCATGATAATGTAAATAGAACTGTGTATATTTGATAAAGCCTTTGTCAATAAATTAAGTCAACTGTGATAGCAATTCCCCTCGCTTCTCTCTACTTTTCTCACTCATATGAAAACATTATAGGCTTTCTGTATCAAACTACCCCCTTCCTTCACTACAGGGGCAAGAAGAGATACAACCCCTAATTCCCACAACCCAACTTGCATTTCTATAGCACCCTTCATAATCTCAAAATGCCCCAAAATGCTTTACAATAAATTACATTCCTTCGAAGTGTAGTCACAGCTGTAATGTAGGACAAGTCTACACACAGAAAGCTCCCACAGACAGCAATATGATAATGACCCAATAACCTGCTTTTGTGCAATCTTAATAAAGAAATAAATATTGGCCAGAAAACTGGGGATAATTCCCCTGCCCCCTCATCAAAACGTGCCATGGGAAAGGATCGTTTATGTTCAACGTGAGATCGCAGATGTTTTTAAAATCTAATTCCAATGTGGCACTCCAACAATGCAACAATTCTTCAGTACTGCATTCAGATATTTGAGCTCAAAACCTTCTCACTGCCCTACCAGAACAATGTAACACTGATTATGTTTTCAACTGCATGCAGAGAGACCGGTACATCATTTGACATCAAAAGGGATAAATTGCAATGTGTACTGATCACCAAAATAGTGTATATTTGTCATTGAAAATGTACAATTAGCCATCTTTTAACACCACATCTTCCTACTTCAGGAGTCATTAATGCGTTCAAAAGTGAACACAACTGGTTAAATTTGCAGGAATAGCAAGTATTCAAAATTAAAAGTGATCATTAGGCAGCAAATGTGATCATTGGACATCAAAAGTGATCATGAGGATTTCTGTTTGTTTTAATGATGAAAAAATGATGAAATAACAAGTCCTTCCTTTCTTTCAAACTTTTTCCCTAGAACTTCCATCATCCCTTCCATTTCACCCGGCACATTACCCCTTCCTTCTGATCATGTCTCCTCACCACTGCTGCCATCTCCGCTACTGTTTCTGCTGTTGCCTCCACCACTGCCTCTCCTGCTGGTGCTCACTGCACCAGGGTGACCAACTCAGAGGAGAAATCAAGGATGGTCTGGAGAAGAACACCTGGGACCAGCAGAGTTGTCTGCAGTTCACGTCCCTGCCTCTAATTCTCCTCCTTACCCCTGCCACCAACCTTCCTCCCCAGGCAGGAGTGAGGGCCACCTAACAGTTGGAGGCCTGGACCTCTCCATGACCACCCCTGTTCTTGGGCATGCTAGGAAGATAACTGTGTGGATCTGTGTGCCTGAGGGTTGAAGTCATTAGGTTACATTTCAGCTTCATTTGAAGCAATTTTTTAAAGCAGCATCTCGGCCTTTTGGCTAAGATGCTAATGAGATCAAGCCTTGGAGGAGGACCCATACCTACTCCAATCAGCTTGGATCATGTAGATCAAGCCCAAGACAGGAGGCGAGAGCCCTGTCTAGTCAGCTTGGATCGGGAATGTCTCAACTTTTTGGGACTCTAAATTGGATTTGATTTGATTGGATTGAATTGGAATAAAGAATATATAAAAAAAGCACCCCCTCTCCCACCACCCTCCCTCCCAGTCGAGGACCTAAACCCAGTCCTCTCCCAATTTCGGATCTACTCACTGCTGAATTTTGGAGAGCCTCCCAGTTGGGACTGAGTGATGCCGCTGGCCTGGAAACACCCCCCAAAACTGTCCAGTATCCTCAACCTCAACCCAGACAGATTTGGACAGCTGCCCACGACTTCCTCAACACCAACACTTGACTGTCATTGTGAGTCCCAGGCCGGCCCAATTGACTGGTGGAGAACTGCACAGGGCAGCTGAAGAAATTCCTTCTCATCTTTGTTTTAAAGGATTTTCCCTTTAGCTTGAGGTTCCATCCTCTGGTTCTAGTTTTTCCTACTAGTGGAAACAACCTTTCCATGATCACTCTATCCAGGGCCTCGCCGTATCCTGTAAATTTCAGCCAGATGCCCCCTCATCCTTCTAAACTCCAATGAGAACAGATCCAGAGTCCTCAACCATTTCTCATATGATAAGTTTTTGGTTGTAATTGGTATAGGTTAGCCAGTCTGTACAGCCCAGAGGAATTTGCAAAACTCCCTATGGATAGGAGATAAATCCAACTCTAACTAAATAATAATGGAATAAGATAAAGTCCCAGATTAAAATAATTTAATAATCTTTTTATTTATGTTTGTTTAAATATGTTTGTTATATGGAATATTCTAAAGGTATTTGTTCACATAACACCAAGGTTATTCTCAACAGCCAATTACAATCATAGGCAGCTGGGATCAAGTGGATCCCTTGAAGAGTGCAGGGGGGTGTAGGAGTAGAGTTAAGAGAGAAATCAGGAGGGCAAAAAGAGGAGACGAGATTATTTTGCCAGATAAGGCAGAAGAGAATCCAAGGAGCTTCTACATATACATAAAGAACAAAAGAGTAACAAGGGAGAGAGGAGGGCCTCTTAAGAATGAACAAGTTCATCTATGTATGGATTCACAAGAGGTGAATGAGATCCTAAATGAATATTTCTCATCAGTATTTACTGTTGAGAAAAGCATGGATGTTAGGGAACTTGGGGAAATAAATAGTGATGTCTTGAGGAGTGTACATATTTCAGAGAAGAAGGTGCTGGAAGTCTTAAAGCACATCAAAGTAGGTAAATCCCCAGGACCTGATGAAATGTATCCCAGGACATTGTGGGAGGCTAGGGAGGAAATTGCAGGTCCCCCAGCCGAGATATTTGAATAATTGATAGTCACGGGTGAGGTGCCTGAAGATTGGAGAGTGGGAAATGTTGTGCCTTTGTTTAAAAAGGGCTGCAGGGAAAAGCCTGGGAACTACATACCAGTGAGCCTCACATCTGTGGTGGGTAAATTGTTGGAAGGTATTTTGAGAGACAGGATCTACAGGCATTTAGAGACACAAGTACTGATTAGGGACAGTCAGCATGGCTTTGTGAGTGGAAAATCCTGTCTCACAAATTTGATTAAGTGTTTTGAAGGGGTAACCAAGAAGGTAGATGAGGGCAGTGCAGTTGATGTTTTCTACATGGAATTTAGCAAGACCTTTGACAAGATACTGCATGGTATATTGTTGCATAAAGTTAAATCTCACAAGATCCCGGATGAGGTCTCTAAATGGATACAAAATTGGCTTCTTGACAGAAGCCAGAGGGTGGTTGTAGAGAGTTGTTTTTCAAACTGGAGGCCTGTAACCAGCAGTGTGCCTCAGGGATCAGTGCTGGGCCTACTGTTATTTGTCATTTATATTAATGATTTGGATGGGAATATGGGAGGCATGGTTAGTAAGTTTGCAGATGACACTAAGATTGGTGGCATAGTGGACAAAAAAGAAAGTTATTTTCAATTGCAACGGGATCTTGGTCAATTAGGCCAGTGGGCTGATGAATGGCAGATGGAATTTAATTTAGACAAATGTGAGGTGATGTATTTTGGTAGATTGAACCAGGGCAGGACTTACTTAGTTAATGGTAGGATGTTGGGGAGAGATACAGAACAAAGAGATCTAGGGGTACACGTTCATAGCTCCTTGAAAGTGGAGTCACAGGTGGATAAAGTGGTGAAGAAGGCATTCAGCATGCTTGGTTCCATCGGTCAGAACATTGAATACGGGAGTTGGAACGTCTTGTTGAAGTTATACAAGATATTGGTAAGGCCACACTTGGAATACTGATCACCCTATTATAGAAAGGATATTATTAAACTAGAAAGAGTGCAGAAAAGATTTACTAGCATGCTACCGGGACTTGATCGATTGAGTTATAAGGAGAGGCTGGATAGACTGGGACTTTTTTCTCTGGAGTGTCGGAAGCTGAGGGGTGACCTTATAGAGGTCTATAAAATAATGAGGGGCACAGATTAGCTAGATAGTCAATATCTTTCCACAAAAATAGGGGAGTCTAAAACTAGAGGGCATAGGTTTAAGGTGAGACAGGAGAGGTACAAAAGTGTCCAGAGGGGCAATTGTTTCACACAGAGAGTGGTGAATGTCTGGAACAAGCTGCCAGAGTTGGTAGTAGAGGTGGGTACAATGTTATCTTTTAAAAAGCATTGAGATAGTTGCATGGGTACGATGGGTATAGGGGGATATGGGCCAAATGCGGGCAATTGGGATTAGCTTAGCGGTCTTTAAAAAAAAGAGTGGCATGGACAAGTTGGGCCGAAGGGCCTGTTTCCATGCTGTAAACCTCTGTGACTATGATCAAGTTTACAGTTCAACACAGCACAGTGGGTGCACCTTGACTGTAGCGGCTCAGGAAGCAGCTCACCACCACCTCCTGAAAGACAACTAGGGATGGACAATTAATGCTGGGCCTAGTCGGCGATGTCCTCATCTGTCAATAAATCAAAACAATTGTGTAAATCGCCATTGAAATTGTCATTTATATAATTTGTGAGTTTTCTGCACAAATACTTCAATGAAAATGAGTCAATGAACATGGTCCTCGAATGGATTTTCATTATGCGAACACATCTGATCATGAGAAGAGACTGTATCAAATGAAGTGTGGGTGAGAAGGGTGGAGACTGAAGATGAAAGTTGACTGATAACAATATGTAAAATGCATCATGAATGCCTCTACATCAAAGATCAGTTGAAATTGTATTTGTAAAATTTGCCCAATGCACTTTGCCTCCAGATCTTTCCACCCCCAATACAATAATCTCAGTATTGATTCATGTACTGACCCGATGTTAAACTATTAATACACTGCCCACCCTGCATCAACTGGAACTTGGAACAAATTTAGTCAATTGTACTCTGATCACCAGAACTTTAGAGGGGGAAACCATTATTGAGTTCTATGCTCACTTTTGATGTCAGTTGAATGGCTGCTGATCACTGCATTTTTTAAATAATTTCATTTTACAGGATAGGGGCATTGCTGGCTAGGCCAGCATTTATTGCCTATCCCTAATTGCCCTTGAAAAAGCCATGATGAGCTGCTGCAATGAGGATGGTGTGTGGCTTGGAGGGGAACCTCCTGGCGGTGGTGTTCCCAGCAATCTCCTGTTCTTTTCCTTCTAGATGGTAATGATCATGGGTTTGGAAGGTGCTGTTCAAGGAGCCCTGGCCAGTTCCTGCAGGGTATCTTGTAGATGGTGCACCCTGCTGCCACGGTTTGTTGCTGGCGGAGATAGTGAATGTTTGTGGATGGGATAGCAATCAAGTGGGCTGCTTTGTCCTGTTGAGTTTCTTGAGTATTGTGGGAGCTACACTTATCCAGGCAAATGGAGAGTATTCCATCATACTTCTGATGTATGTATCATAGATGGTGGATAGACTTTGGGGAGTTTAGAGGTGAGTTTCTTGCCACAGGATTCCCAGCCTCTGATCTGTTCTTGTAGTCACAGTATTTACATGCCTGGATCCAGTTCACTTTCTGGTTAATTGTATCCCCCAGGATGTTGATAGTGGAAGGTATAGCAATGGTAATGCTATTGAATATCGAGGGTCAATAGTTAGATTCTCTCTTGTTGGAGATGGTCATTGCCTGGCACTTACCTGGCACGAATGTTACTTGCCACTTGTTAGCCGAAGCCTGGATATTGTCCAGATCTTGCTGCATTTGGATACAGACTGTTTCAGTATCTGATGGAGTCATGAACGATGCTGAACATTGTGCAATCATCTGTAACATCTCAACTTCTGAACTTATGATGGAAGGAAGGTCATTGATGAAGCAGTTGAAAATAGTTAGTCCTAGGACAAATGGTACTAAGTGATCACACACAATGTTGTTTGAGTTTTGAATGATTTCATTTTTTGTCAGTGAATCACCTATTATGCCATTTGATCATAATTTGATATCAAATGATGACTATATGATTGCTTTTGCATGCAGAATGGTATTAAAAGAGTATGTATGAATGCTGTTGAGTGCAGAATGATGCCAAAACTTTCTGACAAGGTCAGAGGTGTTAGTGTCACCCACATTATTGATGTTCTACCTCTGGATTTTATTAACCCTTCATATAAAACAATAATGCAAGGTCTAACAAATTTAGTTTAGAGAAAATTAATCTTTCTAAACTTTGTTTTGATTAATTTTCCCCAGTTTGAGAAACTTTTATCCAAACCACAGTTTCTAATCATCTCAACATTAAGATTTAACTCTTTGAAATTCAGTTCATCACAGCCCTGTTGCTGAAGTAATTCAGTAATAAAATATTTAATTCTGTTTTTGTAAATGTTTTTTGGATTGTTCACCAATAACCTGCTCATTGATGCCCAGTTTGGGTTTGGCCAGGGTCACTCAGCTCCTGACCTCATTACAGCCTTGGATGAAAGAGCTGAATTCCAGAGGTGAGGTGAGAGTGATTGCCCTTGGCATCGAGGCAGCATTTGACCGAGTGTGGCATCAAGGAACCCGAACAAAACCTGAATCAATGGGAATCAGGAGGAAAGCCTCTGCTGGTTGGAGTCAAATCTGGCACAAAGGGACATGACTGTGGTGATTGGAGGACTATTATCTCAGCTCCATCACTGCAGGAGTTCCAGTGGGCAGGGTCCTAGGCCCAACCGTCTTCAGCTACTTCACCATCTTCCAACATAAGGTCAGAAATGGGGATATTTGCTGATGTTGCACAATGTTCAGCACCATTTGCAAATCATCAGATACTGAAGCAGTCCATGTCTAAATGCAACAAGACCTGGACAATATCCAGGCTTGGACTGACAAGTAACATTCACCCCACACAAGTGCCAGGAAATGAGCATCACCAGTAAGAGAAGATCTACCCTTCAACCCTCACATTCAGTAGTATTACTGTCACTGAATTAACTCATTCCATTTACAAATTTGGCCTATACGTTTGAAAAAGTGGCAGGGAACTGCTCCTGATGTGTGGAGCTCATTTCCAAATAATACACAGCAGCCCCAAGGGTGAAGTTCATCCAGGTTAAATAACATGATAAAGACCATTGCTGTGTATAATTGCAGCGTATGTGAGATTAATTGCAAGAAATTACTAACATTTCCTCATTCTGTGTACAAATAAAGAACTTTTTATTCACAGAAACAGTGCAGGAACAGTCAAGTACGTACATGGTCACATAATTGATGTATGTGAATGTGTATTGGCATGTTGGGGCGCAGAGGAGTGGAGCCATTGGGTTTCTACACATGCAGACCATTTTACACGTGCTGATGGTATCTGTGGCCATCCTCATAGAATCATAGAATCCCTACAGTGCAGAAGGAGGCCATTCAGCCCATTGAGCCTGCACCGACAATCATCCCGCCCAGGCCCCATCCCCGTAACTCCATGTATGTACACTGCTAGACCCCCTAACACTAAGGGACAATTTGGCATGACCAATCCACCTAATCCACACATTTTTGGGAAGAAACCAGACCATCCGGAGGAAAACCCACATGGACATGAGAAGAATGTGCAAACTCCACACAGTCACCTGAGGCCAAAATTGCACCCGGGTCCCCGGTGCTGTAAGGCAGCAGTGCTAAGCACTGTGCCAACATGCCACCCAGAAGATGAAGATACAACAATACCTGGATTCACTGTGTCTCCTGCATTGGCGGGAAATACTGTGAATCCAGTTATTGCTGTATCTTCATTTTGAGAGAATAACATGAGGATTATTTGACTAACCATGCTATTGAGCTACATTACATTTCTATTGACTCTGTTGCCTAAAACAAGATTGAAATAACAATATCTTTGCTTTTGTTGATCACACTGAAATAGATTGTCACAGTTCCCAGGAATGCTGCAGTTGAGAGAAGAGCTTTTATTGCCTTCTTGGGGTAAGATGATGATAATATTGCCCCATAACTCAAAGACCAACTGAAAAATAAAGTACAATTTCTCAGTTATTGTATTCTTGAATGAGGGACAATCCTCAGGAAAATATTTCTAAAATAGGGCAGCTTCGATTGAAGTTTTTGACAGAAAATAGAGGCTGATTTCTGCTTTTCTGTCTGAGTGTAGAATTCAAGTAATGGACAAGATTAACAACAATTAGTAAATGTGAAACTAACATTTCCTGCATGTGTTCTCAGATGAAGTTGGCTGGTTTGTTATATAAAACCTATTGCTCTTAAGGTCAAGTACTTTCACAAACAAACGACACAATAGCACCTTTGTACTGAACATATTATGTAAATAATCTCTTGTAAATAACGAAGTCCCCGCTACTTAAAACGCTGAAGTTTAATAAGGGCAATCATTTATACTGGCCACAGAGCGAAAACCATTAAACACTCACATCAACTTTCATTTCAGAGTTGTTATTTGTGATTATTTCATCCAGAATTTTGTTCCCTGGACTAGATGGTACCATGTTTACCACACTAAGAACTGCAATATTATAAGTACCTGGAAAGAACCTCTTTAAGATTTTTGGGATGGGTGTTACTGGCTGGCCAGCATTTATTGCCCATCCTGAGTTGCCGAGGGCAATTGAGAATCAACCCCATTGCTGTGGGTTTGGATTCACATGTAGGCCAGACCGGGTAAGGATGGCAGATTTCCGTCCCTGAAGGACATTAGTGCACCAGATGGGTTTTTCCAACAATTGACAATGGTTTCATGGTCATCAGTAGATTCTTAATTCTAGATATTTTTACTGAATTCAAATTCCACCAGGTGCTGTGGCCATGTTCCTGGATTAACAATCTAGCGATAATACCACTAGGCCATTGCCTAGTTGCCATTGCCATTGTATGCACTGAAACGTGACAGATGATAAATTAACGTAATACAGCACAGTGTGATCCACAAGTACTTGCTCCAGTGGGGCCTGCTATAAATGGCAGGGATCATTAAGTTTGCAGTGCAACCAATACATTGAGAGACGATTGTTCAAGATGAGATATTGGGAACAATACTGAGAGTGGAAGGGGTGTTCACCCAATGCAGTGCTATTGCAGTGAACCAGCAGATCATTTCCATTGTGGAGCAGGAGACCGGATACTGAACAATAGTGCATTGTCGATTCACTAATGAGGAAAGCCGATTTCATTCCCCTCTCCACACCCAACACCTTTATATCCTGACACAAAATTGGACCCTCATCATGACACTCATCCGAGGGTGGTTCTTTCTGGTTGTATCACAGCTTGGTATGGCTCCTGCTCTGTCTGAGACCGCAAGAAAATCCAAAAGTTGTGAATATAGCCCAATCCATCATTCAAACCAGCCTCCCACCATTGACGCTGTCTACACTTCCCACTCTCCTGTACCAACTGACTCAAGAGCAGCTTCTTCTCTGCTGCCATCAGATTTCTGAATGGACTGACTTTGCATTAAGTTGATCTTTCTCTACACCCTAGCTATGACTGTAACACTACATTCTGCACTCTCCCATTTCTTTCTCTATGAACGGTATGTTTTGTCTGTATAGCGCACAAGAAACAATACTTTTCACTGCATACGAATACATGTGACAATAATAAATCAAACCAAGTCATAGTGATTCTGAAATGGGTGCAATAGTTTAGTGGTCCTGGATTACTAATCCAGGGGCCTGGACTAATGATACTGTGGCACAAGTTCAAATCCCACCACACCAGCTGAGAAATTAAAATTCAATTAATTAAATCCATCTGGAATAAAAAGCTAATGTTTGTAAAGCAACCATGAAACAACTGGATTATTGTAAAACCTCATCTGGTTCAGTAATGTCCTTTAGGGGAGGAAATCTGCCGTCCTTACCTGGTCTGGTCGACATCTGATATATTTATCAGACTGGGACTGTGGCAGCCTGTGGGGGAACCAACAAGAGGGGAAAATCTACTTGACCTGATCCTCACGAATCAACTTATCAAAGGTGCATCTGTAACTGATAGTATTGATAGTAATGAGCACCACACAGTGGAGACAAAATCTCGATTTCACACTGAGTATCCCGTCACTGTGGCATTAGCATTGTGCTAAATGGGATAGACTCAGATTAGACCCAATGGCTCAGAACGGGGCCTCTGTGAGGTGTTGTCAATCAGCAGCAGCAAGGGGATGGAACTCAACCACAATCTCTTACCTGATGGTCTAGCGTATTCCTCAGTCTTGATGGGTCATAGTCCAGGGGGAAGTATCTGAGAGTTGGTGCTCAGCCTTTGTGAGGTAGAGGACGGCAACAGCACCACCTTTGTCAGAAGCTTTGATCAAAAGGTCAGGGTTGGACCTGAGGGAACAGATGCAGCAAGTTCAGAAGGAAGTGGGGTAGATTGGGTGAAAGCGGCAGAGAAATTGAACCCTCTGATATCACGCCAAAAGTTTTCAATGAAAAGATCAGAAGCAGGTCGGAAGGAAGAGAGTGAGGTCCAGGTGGAGGGGAAAGACTGGAGACAAGTGAAAAGATCCTTTGAACATGGGAAAGATTCCTGTCCAAAGACCTAAGCACGGAAACAGCAGCAACTGGAGAAGTAGTCAGCATTGTGCTGGGCCTAAAATTCAGTGAGGTGAGGATGTCAGGGGATGAAACTGCATTGCTTGGAGAGTACAGAACACTCAGCACCAGAGAGGGGCAGATCAGAGGGCACAGTGAATACACAGCAAGGGATGAGAGTTAAAGGAGGAATGGGGCCAGAGAGATGGGAGTTTGGGGAGGGTCCCGGGTGGATGTTGGTGTCACTAAGTTGCTGAGGTTTGTGTCTCTTAACAACTAAAAGGAAAAGAAAAAGCTTCTTGTTAAGGTGTCAAGTAAGACAAAGTATAAAATGGAACTGGGGGCAAGAAGAGCTTTGAGAGAGGATGAGTCGATGCTGCTGGGGTGTGAGGCTGAGTGTGTAAATGTGGCAGTGCAGAGTGCAGAGAATGTTTTATGTTCTGGAGATGCTTGGGTGGATTCAAGATGTGAGGGATAGAACTTGCTTTGGAATCCATAGCAACAGTTGCTGAGGGTGGTAATGTGAGTGTGGAAGGGTGTTTTGGTAAAGACTATGTCAAACGCCATAGAGTCATAGAGGTTTACAGCATGGATACAGGCCCTTCAGCCCAACTTGTCCATGCTACCTTTTTCATTTAAACCCTGAAGCTATTCCCACTTGTCCGCATTTGGCCCATATCACTCTATACCTATCTTACTCATGTAATTATCCAAAAGCTTTTTAAAAGACAAAATTGTAACCTATCTCTACTACTACCTCTGGCAGCTTGTTTCAGACACTCACCACCCTCTGTGTGAAACAATTGCCCGTCTGGACCCTTTTGTATCTCTCCCCTCTCACCTCTAGTTTTAGATTCCCCTACCTTTGGGAAAAGATATTGACTACTTAGCTAATATATAAAATAACAAAGAACATAGATATATACTGTAAGGTCACCCCTCAGCCTTGTACGGTCCAGAAAAAAAGTCCCAGTCTATCCAGCCTCTCTTTATAACTCAAACCATCAAGTCCCAGTAGTATCCTAGTAAATCTTTTCTGCACTCTTTCTAGTTTAACAATATACTTTCTGTAAGATGGAAATGAAAAGCAATGAAGGTGAAGATGGTAAAAAAGACAGACGGAAACCCATCAGACACAGAGGAAGATGATTGTGGTGCAGAAGTTCCTCAGGGTAGTTTCCTTCCATCATAAGATTGGAAGTGGGAATATTCGCTGATGATTACACAATGTTTGATTGGATTCACAATATTTTTCTTCATTTTTTTTCATGGGATGTGGACATCTCTGACAAGGTTGGCATTTGTTGCCCATCTCTAATTGCCCTTGAACTGAACATTTCGGAGGGCAGTTAAGAGTCAACCCCATTGCTGTGGGAGTCAAGCCACATGTAGGTCAGACTGGGTAAGGACAGCAGATTTCCTCCCGTAATAGCTTACTGAATAAAGCAAGTTGGCAATTGTACAATTCAAGTCTTTCTGAGGCTAGTGAACAAAGTTCAATGATCCTTGATAATTAAAAATCGAGCGGATTTTAAACTTCACTCAGCCTTTGGAGGAAAGATAGACTGAAATTTTAAAAAAAGAACATAGCTCCATCAGCATCTTTAAACAGAACAAGTGGATTAATGTTTTCATTAGAAAATGAACAAATGAACTATGTCAAAACCAAACTCACAGTTAATGCACCTGGTTGTGTGAGGGCAGCAAAATAGCAGCACTATCTCAATCCACTGTTAGGGACAGGAGGAAGTCCAATGGCTCCCCAATCTTATTCAGCTAATAGATGATGACTTATCTGAACCCCAACTCCATTTTCCCATCTCAACTCCAAATTCGGTGAGATTTACCCAGTATAAATCTATCAATTGCAGCCCTGAAACCTCCAATTTTCCCTAAATATCTAAAGCCATTGAAATGAGAATTCCAGGTTGCTACAACACTTTTGTATGAAGAAGTGCCTATGGTGCCCAGAAGAGTTGAGTTCCAGTTTTAAGATAAAGTCATCTTGTTCAGGGTGGCACAGTGGTTAGCACTGCTGCTTCACAGCGCCAGGGACCTAGGTTCGATTCCTGGCTTGGATCACTGTCTGTGTGGAGTTTGCACGTTCTCCCCGTGTCTCTGTAGGTTTCCTCCGGGTGCTCTGATTTCCTCCCACAGTTTGAAAGACATACCAGTTGGTGTGTTGACTCGAACAGGTGCTGGAGTGTGGCGACAAGGGGAATTTCACAGTAACTTCACTGCGGTGTTAATGTAAGCTTTACCACTAATAAATAAACTTTCAGAGTTAACTTCAAGGAGACACTTGTGGGGGAGACCAACACTGGAGGCCAGCGATGTAAGATAATCATTGATGATAATTGGGAATTCAGAAAGAGCGCCTTTACCTAGAGGACCGTGGCACTTATTATTTGGGTGATTGTTGCATTTAAGGGGAAGTTGGTAAAACACATGGGGGGAGAAAGGACTAGAAGGATTTTCTGTTAGGTTGAGATGAAGAGAGATGGGAGGAGACTTGTGTAGAGCACAAACGCTGGAATGGACCAGCTATGGAAGCTGGAAATTCTATGCGATTCTCAGAAAACGGTTGGAAGAAGGTGTGAAAGATTCATTTAAGCTCCGTCATATTCACATAATCAGAGATACGGTATGAAATTCTGCCCTTCATGTGGAACCGGGGTGGGTGCACAGATCAGAGATAGAGCTATAAAAACAGAACAATAAAACTGATTTATAAAAATTCGCTCGCAATGCAAACTTCAAGTTCAAAGAATTACAGCCTCTTAACAATGAAATAGTGAGATCAGTGACCTTACCGTGTTGACTGAAACCAGGGTTAATACAAATAGTTCTTTGGTAACACAGAGCTCGGGTATTGCTAAATAAAAATACATTTTTAACGGAAGCTTTTCATCTTGCACTCATCAGGACAATTCACAAGAATATTAGCGGTTATAAAAAATGAGAAGAAAGTGCCAACTGGTTGGCAAGTAGACACTGATTGGTAGAGGTGTTGCCATGGAGAATGCAGCAGTTGATGATGACTGACAGTTAATTGTCAATCATTGTTTGAATTTCAACTAGGCAGCTTAACTCTGATTAGTCCAGGATTTGTCCCAAGGAATCAACTGTTCCGTCTAATATGATCCACAGGTCTTTGCAACATATGTCTATTGGCATGGTGGCAGAGTAACTCAGCACGATGGCACAGTGGTTAGCACTGCTGCCTCGCAGCACCAAGGACCCGGGTTTGATTCCAGCCTCGGGTTACTATCTATGTGGAGTCTGCACATTTTCCCTTGTCTGCGTGTGTTTTCTTCCACAGTCCAAAGTTGTGCAGTTTAAGCAGACTGGCCATGATAAATTACCCATGGGGATTAGCCATGGTAAATAGTGGCTTTGAGAGGATAGGGCGGGGGAGAGGGTCTGGGTAAGATACTTTTGGCTTGATGGCAGCATCCTGTTAGTGGTGAATACCGCTCACGAACCAGTGCGAGATGGCTAGTTGTTCAAATATTTGAGATTCCTTGCCCTTTAAGGGTTATCTGAGGTAGACTGACCACTTTCCTATGTCAGTATGTTACGTATGTCGGTTGTAAATCGCAAATACTGGCAGATGGTATCAAACAACATGTCCCTTCCACTGTTCACAATAAACAAGGTGCAGACAGGCTCAAGTAGCCCATGGGGTCACAAAACCCAAAGCACAATGTCCTCCATTAGATGAGATTCCGCGATTGGACAACATTTATAAAATCGTCATTGTAATAAGAATTATGCTGAAAACCAATTTTAGATTCTCAGGCTCGCAGTGAGGCAGCTACAGATATTAATACACAGGGCCATGTTCTTCACAGATTGAAATGCAGACAGAAAGAACATGAACACTGGTCATCCCTGTTTCAGCAAAACAAAGCAAGTAACATCCATTCGCTGGTTCATTCCTCAGGGCAATGCTTGACCAATCAGATTCAAGCTGCCTGATTTAAATTTAAACAATGCTTGGCAGTTAACTGTCAGTCACCATCAACTGGAGCATTATCCATGGTAAAACCTCTACAAATCAGAGTAACCTTGTGAAACATTCAGCACTCTCTCCTCATTTGGTATAAATTTATTATTTGCCCTGACAATGCTATTCCTCTGATTGTGCTGATGAATGGAAAATTAAAAGCTTTGACAAAACAATCTCCTTTTTCAGCAATACTTGAGGGTTGTAGATAAAATCATATCAGATTGTGTCTTGTAATCTTATGGTATCTGCACTTACAAAAATCAACACACACAGGTGTGGAAATATGGAAAGTACTTGGAATCCAACTTGAATTTTGATATTTAGTTCAATTACCATATTGGCGTGTATATATGCCACAAATGCATATAGGCTACACAGCAAGCTAGAGACTGAACCCATCTCCACAATATGTTCTCCCCACCCCATCATGTATTTTCCTGGGAGAGAACGGAAGTATTAATCTGCCTATGAGATGCAGTCCCCCAATGAAAATTTTTTTCAAACCTACATCTTATATGCAAATTAATATGCTACATAAAGTGTCAAACATGACCCCGGTACTATCAGATCAGCTTATTAACAATGAAATGTTTCATAATCTTCAGGCTTAAGTTCAAATGAAATCTGTTTCATAGTCACTGGCCTTTTAACTGGTCCACACACACAGACACGCACACACACACACCGATCGAGCCATTGTCCCCACTGATGTTGAATGTGAAACTCTTGCTCAGAAAGACTCCTTTCTCTTGCTGCAGAATCCAGTCAAGCCCGCTTGTTCGTTTCCCCCCTCCCCCCACACAAAAAAAAACAGGAATGGCGATAAGGTGGAGAAAAATTGGTGCTTTCCATAAAGTGAGTTCACCTAATGGGCAGGTTTCAGTTGATAAACAGTGACTAGCGTGTGATTCCGATTGTGGACAATTGGCAAGTTTTATAGCAAGGTATTCCGGCGGTCCCTCGTTTATTTCCTCAAGTCTCAGATCCGGTAGTTCCGGTTGACACTGCTAGCATTAGCTCGACTGGGATTTCTCCAGACATTCTCCTGTAAATCCAGAAGAATTACATTCAGTGGTGGAAATTAAACAGTACTTACAGAGGCACATTTACTTGGATCATAAGATCCCATTGTTGGAGAAGGAGGCCATACGACCAATCAAGTCTGCACCGACCACAATCCCACCCAGGCCCTATCCCCACAACCCCATGTGTTTACCCTAGCTAGTCCCCCTGACACTCAGGGGCAATTTAGCCACATAACCTGCACATCTTTAGCCTGTGGGGGGAAACCTGAGCACCTGGAGGAAACCCAAGCAGACACGGGGAGAAAGTGCAAATCGAACGCGGCTCCCTGGAGCTGTGAGACAGCAGTGCTAACCAGTGTGCCCACCATGCCAACCGTTGAAGATTGAACAACAATAGTTTGCATTTCTGTATAAAATGTAATCTAGGTGAAAATGTCCCAAAGTACTTGGAGATTCCTCTCCATGTTACTCACCATCCTGGCTTGGAAATATATTGCCAATCCACAAGAACATAAGAAATAGGAGCAGGAGTAGGCCATCTATCCCCTCGAGCCTGCCCCGTTATTCAATAAGATCATGGCTGGTCTGAAAATGGTTCAGTTCCACTTACCCCCCTGCTCCCTATAATCCTTAATTCCCTTATTGATCAGAAATCTATCTACCTGTGATTTAAACATATTCAATGAGGTAGCCTCCACTGCTTCAATGGGCAGAGAATTCCAGAAATTCACTACCCTCTGAGAGAAGAAGTTCCTCCTCAACTCTGTTCTAAATTGACTCCCCCTTATTTTGAGGCTGTGTCCTCTAGTTCTTGTTTCCTTTCTAAGTGGAAAGAATCTCTCTGCCTCTACCCTAACTAGCCCCTTCATTATCTTATATGTCTCTATAAAATCACCCCTCAGCCTCCGAAACTCCAATAAGTACAGGCCCAATCTACTCAATCTCTCCTCATAAGCTAACTCCCTCATCTCTGGTACCAACCTGGCGAACCTTCTCTGTACTCTCTCCAAGGCCGATATATCTTTTCACAAATAAGGGGACCAAAATTGCACACAGTACTCTAGTTGCAGCCTCACCAGTACCTTGTACTTCCTTCACTATCGTTGGATCAAAGTCCTGGAACCCAGTCCCTAACAGCACTATGGGTGTACTGACACCACAGGGATGACAGTGGTTCATGAAGGCAACTCACCACCACTTTTTCAAACACAATCAGGGAAGTGCAGTAAATGTTGGCCTTGACAGCAGTGCTCAGATTCCACTATTGAATCAAAAAAAGGAGCATAAGCAGAGAAAATGGAAAGTTTGAGAGGGAAAATATTACACAAACCTCGGTTCAAAAATGTTAGTTTTCAAGAACATGTTTAAAGAGGAGAAAGAGGTAGAGAGGTTGAGGAAAGTAATATCAAACCTTTAGAGAATTCAGGTAGCTGTCGAGAATGGATTGAAGGAGGTTGGATTGATATATGCAAGAGGCAATGACTGGAGGAACAGAGTTCTCAGAAGGTTGTGGGCCTGGAGGGGGTTGTGGAGATACAGAGAGAGAAGGCCATGGAGAGATTTGAATATCAGGATTAGAGTTTTAAATCTGAAGCATTTAGGGCAGAAAGCACAGGGGTGGGGGTGGAGGCCAAGCTGGAAGTGGGACCGGGGCCCAAATGGGACTTAGTACAAGCTATGATACATAGATGAGCTCAAGTATATAGAGGCTGGAAGGTGGGAAAATTGAATAGCCAGGTCTGGAGGTAGCAGATGCGTGGGTGAGGATTTCCAGGTTAGGTGAGGTGAGGTAGGCATGATGCGGAGATGCCGGCATTGGACTGGGGTAAACACAATAAGGAGTCTCGCAACACCAGGTTAAAGCCCAACACGTTTATTTGTAGCAAACACCATTAGCTTTCGGAACTGGCTGTTCAGGAACAAGCAGTTCTGAAAGCTAGTGGCATTTGCTACAAATAAACCTGTTGGACTTTAACCTGGTGTTGTGAGACTTCTTACTGAGGTGAGGTAGGGGCAGAGTTGGGGAATTTATTGATGATGAGAACTCGGTCTTTGTGATGGGAGAGGATATGGGGCAGAATGTTCAAATATAATGCAAATTTTGCAAATGGTTTGAGATAGTTGCTCAGAAGGGGATTGGAGTTGATGGAGGGTTTGTAATGGAGACTAAAGGCAATCATTTCAGCTTGAGACAATGGAATTGCAGTAATGGGCAGAGGGGTTGGGATTGGATATGACCTTTCCTTACCCTCTGTCCTTTCTCTGTGTGATGCTGGATGCGTACGGGGCCTTCTGCTCTCTGCGGTTTTGCGCAGTACATCTCCAGCAATTTGAGATCACAGCTCTGGAAACAGCACTCATTCACGATCCCTCTGTGTGGCCGTCTCACACTTAATCTGTATCCTGTGGGTTTGTCTGTGTAGGAAAAATACATTATATATTTCTCATCCCTGTATTATAAACATGACATTGTGTCCCTGTGGAAGGCACATGATTATCGAATATAATCACAGAATTGTAGCAGAACAGTTAGTAATTTAGTGATACAGAACTTGAGTATTTCTGACAAAAGAGACATGTTGTCCTTTGTACTTATCAGGACAGCTTGGTAGAAATGGCCAAATAACAGGGAACAACAAATTTATAGCCTATAAAAATTGAGTGCTGATCTGTTAGCAAGTTGACTCTGATTGGTGCAGGCATTGCTATGGAGAATGCAGGAACAGCCGTTCATTGGTCCATCTCCCAGGGCATTGTTTTGACCAATCAGAATCGACCTGCCCAGTTTGAATTTGAACAAAGCTTGGCAGCTAACTGCTCCTTGCTGCATTCTCCATAGCAACGCCTCTGCCACAGCGACGCCTCCGCCAGTGATCTCTTCTCATGCAGTATAAATCGTTGTTCCCTGTTACAGTTTGGCGACTAGGGGATTTTCACAGTAATTCCATTGCACTGCTAATGTCCTTTTTTAAGGTCAAACCAAGTAGACAAACTCAAATTAAATTAGGACAAAGTGAAAGGGGCAGCTCCCCAAAAGGAAGGGGAACAGCCCGAACAAAAAGAAAAGGACAAAGGAAACTTAGGACACATCAAATCAAAGTGTGATTGTCGGGGTCTATAATGCACCCCAGCCCCTGCAGTGCCCAGCGGGCACGGAAGGCATCAACTGCGCCCGCGGACATTGCATGCCCCCTCTCCAGGGACACCTGGCCGCGAATGAAGCCGCGGTCGAGGGGCAGACAATTGGGATGGACGACCTCGTCGATCACCGGCTGCCTGGACCTATTGATGGTGCATCTTGCCAGGCCCAGGAGCAGGTCTGCACTGCCAATGTCAGCCTACTTGTGACACTAATCAATAAGAACAAAAAAGAACAAAGAACAACCCAGCACGGGAAACAGGCCCTTCGGCCCAACAAGCCCGTGCCGCCGCATCACCCTACACCTATTCTACCCTGCGTATCTACAAATAGAACCCCTGACTTAGCCAGATTCAGGGGAGAATCGTGTCAATTTGGTAAAACCAATCAGCCTAAGAGCACATCTTTGGGGTGTGGGAGGAAACCCACGCAACCACAGGGAGAATGCACAAACTCCCACAGACACAGGCCCAAATCCATGTATCTGCACAGCTAGCAGTGCTAGTCACCGAGCTGTTGCGGCGCCCGTCTACCGGTCCAGGATCAAGCACACACACCGACATGAAGTACTAGGCCACTCCCGGAACCTCCAGGAGCAGCCCACGCACGACCCACCGTGTGCATGCCCCTCGTTTGACAACGAGGTGGACCTCCACCTGCGGAGCGAAAAGACAAAAACGTTAATCACAAGCCTGCCTTTCCGGTGTCTCCCGAGGTTCTAACCCTTATTCAATAACCCCTACCATAACCCTCCATCCTCGTTTCACTCATGTGCCTATCTAACTGAACCTTAAACGAGTCCAACGTTCCCGCCTCCACCACCCCACTCGGTAGCGCGTTCCATACCCCCACTACTCTCTGCGTAAAGAACCTTCCTCTCATATCCAAATTATACCTCTCCCCCCTCACCCTTAAATCATGTCCTCTTGTATTCGTAACCAATCTAGGCAGCAGTCTCTCACTATTGACCCTGTCTATTCCCTTCAGTATCTTATATACCTCTATCATGTCACCCCTCAATCTCCGTCTTTCCAAGGAGAACAGTCCCAGTTTCTCCAACCTTTCCTCGTAACCCAACCCCTCCATGCCAGGCAACATCCTGGTAAACCTCCTCTGCACCCTTTCCAGATCCTCCACGTCCTTCCGGTAGTAAGGTGACCAGAACTGGACGCAGTACTCCAAATGCGGTCTAACCAACGTTCTATACAACTGAAGCATTAGACGGCAGCTTTTAAACTCTATACCTCTTCCTATAAAGGCTAGCATTCCATAAGCCTTCCTGACAACATTCTCCACTTGTGTCACAACCTTCATGGATTTGTGAACCTGCACTCCCAGGTCCCTCTGTATGTCTATACTCCTAATTTGTCTACCTTTAATCACATAGCTCCTCTCTACATTATTCCTTCCAAAATGCATCACCTCGCATTTGTCAGGATTAAATTCCATCTGCCACCTATCTGCCCAATGCACCAACCTATCTATATCCTGTTGTATCACCTGACAATCCACTTCAGTACCCGCCAACCCTGCCATCTTGGTGTCATCAGCAAACTTGCTGATCACACCACCTACGCTCTCTTCCAAGTCATTTATGTAGACTACAAAGAGGAGAGGTCCCAGTACCGAGCCCTGCGGCACACCACTGGTCACTGGCCTCCAGCTGGACAAAGTCCCCTCCACAACTACCCTCTGTCTCCTATTGCCCAGCCAGTTCTCAATCCACCTAGCTACATGACCCCGTATCCCGTGCGCCTTAACCTTTTCTACCAGCCTACCATGAGGGACTTTGTCAAACGCCTTACTGAAATCCATATAGATGACATCAACAGCTTGCCCATCGTCAACCGTTTTTGTCACCTCCTCAAAGAATTCCACCAGATTCGTAAGGCAAGACCTCCCTCTAACAAAGCCATGTTGCGTATCCCCAATCAGACCGCAACGCTCCAAATGCTCATACATCCTACCCCTAAGTACTTTTTCCATTAATTTCCCTACCACCGATGTCAAACTCACCGGCCTATAATTCCCAGGGTTATCCCTACTACCTTTTTTGAACAGCGGTACCACATTTGCCACCCTCCCATCTTCTGGGACCTCACCTGTGTCCAAAGAAGAGACAAAGATTTGCGCCAGAGGCCCAGCAATTTCATCTTTCACCTCCCTAAGCAGCCTGGGATAAATACCATCAGGCCCCGGAGCTTTATCCGTCCTTACGCTACCTAAAAGCCCTAGCACTTCCTCCCTCGTAATAGATATTTCCTGCAGCTGATCCTCAGCTCCCTCTAACAGACCGCACGATTCCGAACCCCTCTCCTTCGTGAATACCGACGCAAAGTATTCATTCAGGAGCTCCCCCATTCCCTCCGACTCAATACATAACTCCCCACTTTTGTCCCTAAGAGGACCAATTTTCCCTCTAACTACTCTCTTGCTCCTAATATAGGAATAAAATGCCTTTGGATTCTCCTTTATCCTACCAGCCAAAGCCATTTCATGCCCTCTCTTCTCCCTTCTAATTCCCCTTTTTAGCTCCCTCCTACTGTCTCTATATTCCTCCAGCGCACTCTCCGTACCCAGTCGTTTCGACCTAACATACGCCTCCCTCTTCTTCCTGACCAAGTCTTCGATACCCCCTGTAATCCACGGCTCTCTAATCCTACCTTTCCCATCCTTCCTCTTAAAAAAGCTTATAAAAAACTTTTAAAAGTACTGAGTCATGCTAAGATAGGAAGCCTTAGGGTGAAAGCGAGGAAGTTGGCAGGCTTCTGCGCGCAAGTTCACCATGTGTCTTCTGGACAAGAGTCTGATTTGGAACTTGACTAAGGATTGGATGATAATCACCTCGGTAAGTAGAACCTTTTCTGTTTTCCTGACTGTGAACTTGGCTATGTTCTTTCATGTGGATTAATTAATAAATAATTTATTAATTGGGTTTTACTTCTGGGTATCTATGTTGTGCCTTGGAACCCTGCCTATATTGTTGTTTGACCCCTTGTTTATCACACTGGGTAAACACATGAAGGAGAAAGGGGTGAAATGAAATAAGTGGGAGGAGGCTTGTGTGGAACATTGACACTAGCACAGACCGCTTGGGTCAGATAGCTTGCTTCTGGAATAGAAACTTGATGCAATTCTGTTATAAGTATATTTTTACATCCAGAAAAGAAAGTACCTCTGACCAGCTGACTGTTGGAAACCCAACAACTCCTATGATTTGATGCATCATCTGAGACCCTGGCCATAACACATAGGCTGAAAACCTTGCCAGAATCCATGGGCTTGAAGTCCCAAGGAGAGTGCTCCATGCCAAAATAAATACATTTAGTAGAAGAAATGCTGTGTTGTACAAAATCTAAGTCTGGAAAGGAAATGTGTGCTTTTGTCAGGGTTTCAGATATGGTAGTTCTTCCACTGTTAAGAAGAGGGATAAAGGATATGGTGGATGACTGGTTTAGCCATTCACTGCCAGATCTGGATGGACCACACAAAACACAAACAGGTCCTGCTCTCTAATGCCAAAACTATTCACTTTGCCAAGATCCTGCTACATTGCAAAGGTAACCCCAGCTTCTCTACTGCAAATGATTTGCTTAAATCACCCCTCCACACTCCCTTTCAACAAAAGTGTGAGGAGCTCATGAACTTCTTTGTCACTGACATTAGGAATATCCAATCAGTAGCCTCTGCTCCATCTTTCCCCAACGCACTGACCAAACCTTTTCTAAGGCTTGTCATTGGCCTCAACCTGCACTTGCATCTTTCTCTAGTTTTTTGCCCTTCGCCCCTTGTGTTCTCTTTGAGCTCATCTTGTCCATGAGATGCACCCTTGAATTTGCTGAAAGTGCCCACCAGCCAGCTTCTAATCCTAGTCTCCATTTAGCTGACATTGTTAATATTTGTCCGGTTGTAACCAGAGAAACAGATGCAATGTTTCCTTTTCCTGTTTTCATGCTTGTGCAAACATGGAAACAAATTGATTACTTTTTTAATAAATGAGATGGAGGATCAAATATCTGTGTTAAAATAAGATGGGGTCAGGGGATCTTTTGTCCTTGTTTGGGGATGTGCATGAAATTGCCCAAGGCTGGAAATAGCCTGCTTATCTTGATAGGATATTAAAATGTCCCAACAACTATTTTGGGACATTCCATTGGAGAGACAATGAAAAATGCAACAGATCTGTCCTGTGGAATTAATAGCTACTATTGTCCAAATGTCTACCGAAACTGATGTACAATGGCCATACAACTCACTGGCTGCAGGATGGAATTCTACTCAACGGGTGGGATTTTACAGCTGTGCTCGCCCCCAAGACTGGAAAATCCTACCAGAGGTCAATGGACCTTTCCATAGTCCTCCCCTCGCCCACTACAATTCCTGTGGCAGTAAAATGTGCCCCAGTGAGTGTAAAGGAAACATACTCCAACACAAGAAGGTGCGAGTGGGCAAGATTTAAACCTTATTAATCAGTGCTAGAAAGCATGTGTGTGGAAAATGGGAAGGAACACCAATGGCAAATGAGAAGAAATATTTATTGACCCATATCTTGAGCAGCAGCAGCCTTCAGTCTATCAGACTGGGAAACAAAAACTCAAAGAATCTGACCAAAATTCACCAATAGACACAGGTGTGATGACATCATTTTACTTCAGATTTACAAACCAGGCCACATGTTGGGGCTTGATTGCAACTGGGTGGGTGGGGCTGGGTGGGGGTGGGTGGGGTGTGGCTCCCAGTCTAAGCTTTTTTATTATAGCGTAATCAGCTCCGTGCTGGAAATCGGAATGCGGCTGATAATCATATGGAAGTTTGAATCTGCTGGAGTCTTCCACCAATCCTGCCAGGGATGGTTCCCTCGAGTTATCCTTTATGACTCCCTCCTCCCCTCAATGGGGAACAGATGTCCAACCCCATCTGCAGGAACCAAAGGCCATTGAAGCCCACCAGGCAGTGCCAAGGGGAAGGCAGGGCCTACGAGGGGGAGGATACCCATTGTCACTCTGCAAAAGGATGGAAGGGGGAGGGAGTGAAGACTATCGAGGCTGACCGTCAGGATGAGAGGGTCAGGGCTGTGGTGGGGGGGGTGGTGGGGAGAGGCGGAGGGGGGATGGTGACATAGGGGGCAGGTCCAGGAGGCCAGTGATCGGAAGGCCAGTGATCAACAGGGTTGCAGGGATGGCCATCGATCAGGAGGTTAGTGATTTTGGGGGTGTAGGGGTGAGGTTCAATGTGCATGTGCCAATCTCCGCTCTGACACATGCACAGCGGCCCGCTCAGCACTACGCTGCCAGCCTCTAGGATGGGAACAGGTCCCAACTCCTACGTTCCAGAGTGAATCCCGCTGAGGTACTCTGCAGTGCTCAGTGTTGGAGATTTGCCCTGGTGAGTACGTGGAAAAAAACTGGTGGGCGTTATTTTTTGGGAGAATCCCAGCCACCTTTTTTAGAAACTTACAAGAAAACCTGCTTTATATTTGTTCTTGAGAGTCACAGCACTCAGAGGAGTTAAAATACTTCTTTAAAACACACCTTGTGGCCTACCATCTCTCCCCTGTCTGTAAAAACCATTCCCACAACGTCGCCTATGCTGGCTCCAAGGTATCGATCTTTAACCTCCTCCTACAAGCGAGGAAATGAGGTGTATTTTTGTTATGCAATGAATAGATCTGGATGCACTTGCTGAATGGATCAAGACAAGTACAGTTGCAATTTGGAAATTGGATATTCTTTAAAAAGAATGCCGGGCTGGGGAGGAAAGATAAAAGGAGTGGGACTAATTGGATAATTAATTCAAAGTCCTAGGACAGATATGATAACTGATAATCGATGAATGATAAAAGACCTGGGTCAATCTCCCTTGTCTTATAACATCTGGTCAGTGATCACTCTCTATCAATAAGTTGACAACAGACTCAGGGATGAGGTGAGAAAACCCCAAGTGGTGGAAAGACTTGGGAACCGTGGGTCCAAAATCACTTGCTCCTTATCATTACATCATTAATACTTCACAAAATAAAACCCTGAAGCTGTTGTGAGGATTCCATTGATTGGACAGTTGCAGTCTGAACCATCTACTCACATTTTGACACAAGGTGACTATTAATCCCAATGAATGAGAAAGAAACTTACTGAAGTAGAAGCCTCGGTCCCCACACACAAACTGGAGAGCATCTACAAGCTCTGCCCCACAGAGGGTCTCTGGACTGGCATTCACCCCACTCAGTGTTAGCACACACAGCATCAGGTAAAAGAGATGAGGGTAGGAGGCAAGACAAGTCTTAACTACCTGTGGAGAGAATGGAGACAACTGGAATTGAAATCCAGACCAAACAAGTTGCTGATGCTTGGTTAATGCAGACGGCTATCAACAGTGTTCAACATTTGGTGTTTAGCTTTCCAGTTTAGTTTTCCTCCCCACTCTGACCACTCACTTCCTGAGCATTCTAATCAGGAGTCAACATGAACCACTGTCCTGACAGTTCATCGGTTCAGGTCCCACTCCACAGACTAGAGCACAAGATCTAGACGTTCACTCAGAAGCCTGGGCAACCCAGCTACTTAGACATTTGGAACAAAGGCTTTGAGACTGGATGTATCAGAATCCTGTGAGAAAACAAGAGTCATTGCCTGCAGTCACTTAACACTGCAGCCATCTCAATCTCGGAACCTCTCATCCCTCCATGTTCATCGAATGGTTTCAGAAAGAAGATATCAGCGTTCAGGGCAAACAACGCAAAGTCCACCTGACGTGGGACTTTGCAAAGCCCTAAAAACTGGTAGTATAGAGGGAAGAAGCTACATTCAAAATTAAACATTCAGGAATGTGACCAGGTAAAAGTTTAGAAAATGCTTTCCTGGTTGCATTGCCACGATCACCTAACCAAAGTACATTAATAAACCAGAGTTTGCTTTAGCAGGACATCTAGGAGCTGGCATTAGTTAGACTTGCCTGCTGCACATTGAGTTTTTTTTACATATTTTGCGTGACATGTTGCTGGAATTATGAGATGACAGAATCACAGCGAGGGGGCAACTGAGACCTGACTGAAGAGGACAAACAACAGCGTCTCCTAAACCTAAGCAGATCGAAGGATAAACAGTGCAAGAGTGAGAAAGAAGTAATATAGTGGGTAAATTAGATAAAGGAAGTGAAATAAAGGGTAAGGGAGATTATAATAAGAGTCCGGGGAAAAAAATAGACAGAAAGGAAATTTGAAAATTTACATTTTAAAAATTTGAAATAATACATCTGACGGAATGAGGTTTCACATTTGTGATTGTTAATTTTCCGTGTCAGAGAGGTTGCATGCCTGTACCTGACAGTTGTCACATTGTTAAAAAAGATACTGAGATTTGTAATGAGAGGTTAAGTTGGTAGTTAATACAGTGTTCACATTCCTCAATGCATTTCAATAGTGAGGCGGGCAGTCAAGTGCCAGTTTAATGAATCATGGAATCCCAACAGTGCCCATTGCGCCTGCGCTGACAACAATCCCCCCACCCCCCACAGCCTTATCTCTGTAACCCCACCAATCTCTCTAACACCAAGGGTCAATCTAGCATGGCCAATCAACTTAGTAAAAAGTCTGACAACACCCAGTTTAGCCCATACATTTTTGGAGCAAGTACATGTAGATAAGGGAAGAACATGCAACCTCCACACAGGCAGCCACCCCAGGCCAGAATTGAACCTGGGACCTTGGCGCTGTGAGGCAGCAGCGCTAACCCACTGTGCCGCCCAAAGCTGACAGCAGGATGGCACAATTTGGGGCAATAAGTTCCAGCTTAACCACAAATCTGCCCAAAGGTTGTACCATTTATCCAAAAGTGCCAGAGCATGCAAATAAATCTCAGCACTCTTTACAAAGCAAAGAGTGAATGGTAGGAAAAAAAAGTGAAAACTAACAACATATTAAAGTAGGAACTGGTTTCAATTTGCAGTACTTGGGAGTGTTAGCTGGAACATGAACTGATGCCAAACTGCAGTGACAGCATTCTGAAATGAAAAACCATTAGCCGGGATTCATTAATTGCTACCTTCACTTCGAACATTTCCGTGTTGTTTTCGTCCTTGGAATTGAAAGATTAACTTATCCAACATTCTCCCCGCATGAACCCGCAGATTAGATTTTTTTTTTGCCTCGGCTTCGCCCACTCGGCGGGGATTCACACAACAGACCCAATAGTAGAGGGAAAAGTCACCTCGAATACTCCCGAGAGGCGGCACTCTGATACTCCGGCTAGTTTTTCGGGTTGTTCCATGATCTGTGGCTCTGAGGAGCTTCCCCAGTGCGCCCCGCTAGCCTGGCAGCTACAGAGACAAGTGCGGACAGAGCTGAGTTCCGGAGCTGGAGTTACATTGTGGGCAGTTTCACACTCCGGCTGGGGGGAAGGTTGATGGATTGCGCAGACTTCTTATCTGATCCCATTTCAAGGACAGTGGGGATTCCAGTTAAAGAGATTCCCCTATTCCTGCATCACACGGACAGACAGGAAACATAGCGGCAGCTTTCACAGCCTGAGATGGTAGAATAAACTTGAAGGAGTGGATTTGGAAGTTGATATCCGGGGCTGCTTTGCGGACCCGTGCTGAGCTTAACCCTTTGATGAGTGTGAGGAAACGCTGATACAGAGTGAATGTCGAAAGATTTAAACCACAAACTGAGACAGAAACTCTGAATTTCGGGAGCTTAGCTGATTAAAATGCTACACCGTCATTTTAATTCAGTATTCTAGATACAAATAAAATTCAAGCAATGTGGGTTTTTTTTTAAGTGTGAGATTACATTAAATGAGAATGGGGAGAGAGCACGAATACAGGACAAGTGACTGACTGCAATCTCTGCAAAATCTGTCCGTCTGCGAGACCCATTCAGGGGTCAAAACTCTCTGAGTCAGAGGGGATGGAGATGGTGGATTATCACCAACATTTTCCCTCTGATTCTCCGCACTGTTTCCCGCTGCTTCTCTGCGCAATTTCCAGCTGATTTTCTGCACAGTACCCAGCTGATTCTTTGCAGTTTCCGCTGATTGTCTGCACAGTTTCCAGCACATTCTCTGCAGAGTTCCCCACTGATTCTCGGCTCATTTTCCTGCTGATTCTCTCGTTTCCCGTTGGTTCTTTCACAGTTTCCCTGCTGATTCTCTGCAGTCTCCAGCTGATTTTCTGCACAGTTTCCCGCTGACTCTCGGCACAGATTCTCGCTGATTCTCTACAGTTCCCCGCTGATTCTGCATATTTTCCCGCTGATTCTCTGCACAGTCCCCCACTGATTCCCCCAGTTTCCCGCTGATTCTCTGCGCATTTTCTGCTGATTTTCCGTATTTTCCCACTGATTTTCTGCAGTTTCCAGTTGATTCTGAGTACCGTTTCGCGCTGATTGTACAATATTCCCGCTGATTCTCTGCAATTTCCAGCTGATTTTCTGCACATTTGCCACATGTTTCTCTGCACGGTTTCCAGTTGATTCTCTGCATCAATTCCTGCTGATTCTCTGCACCGTTTCTCGCTGATTCCCCACGCCGTTTCCCGCTCATTCTCTGCACAGTTTACCTTGATTTTCCGCAGTCTCCCGCTGTTTCTCTGCACAGTTTACAGCTGATTCTCTGCACATTTTACTGCGGATTTTCTGCACCTTTTCCAACTGATTTGGCATATTTTCCAGCTGATTCTCTACAATGTTTCCAGTGAATATTTTGCACAGTTTCCAGCTGTTTGGTTGCATAGTTTCCCACTGATTCTCTGCAAAGTTAACAGCTGATTCTCTTGATAGTTTCCCGTTGACATTCTGCAGTTTCCAGCTGATTCTCTGCACAGTTTCCAGCTGATTCTCTGCACAGTTTCCAGCTGATTCTCTGCACAGTTTCCAGCTGATTCTCTGCACTGTTGCCCGATGATTCTCTGCAGATTTTCCTGCTGATTCTCTGCACAGTTTCCAGCTGATTCTGTGCATACTTTCTAGCTGATTCTCTGGACAGTTTCCTGCTGACTCTCTGCAGTCTCCAGCTGATTCTCTGCAAAGGTTCCTGCTGCTTTTCTGCGCAGTTTCCCGTTGATTCTCCACCTAGGTTCCATCTCATTCTGCACATTTTCCAGTTGATTCTTTGCATATTTTCCTGCTAATTCTCTGCAAAGTTTCCCACTGATTCTCTGCATTGTTCCCAGCTTCTCCTCTGCACAGATTCCAGCGGATTCTCTGCACAGTGTCCGGCTGATTCTCTGCAAAGTTAACAGCTGATTTCTGTACAGTTTCCGGCTGATTGTCGGCACAGCTTCCTGCTGTTTCTCTGCACCGTTTCCTGCTGATTCCCTCCAGTTTCCCACTGAGTCTCTGCATATTTCCCTGCTGATTCTCTGCACAGTCTTCAGTTGATTCTCTGCACAGTTTCCTGCTGACTTTCACTACAATCCCCCTGTGTTTCTCGGCACTGTTTCCCACTGATTCCCTCCAGTTTCCCTCTGCACATTTTACCGCTGATTTTCTGCACATTTCCCTGCTATTTTCCATATTTTCCCATTAATTCTCTGAAATGTTTCCAGTTGATTCTCTGCAGTTTCCTGCTGATTCTCTGCACAGTTTCCAGCTGATTCTCTGCACAGTTTCCAGCTGATTCTCTGCAGTATTTTCTGCTGATTCTCTGCACAGTTTCCTGCTGATTCTCTGCACAGTTTTCTGCTGATTCTCTGCACAGTTTTCTGCTGATTCTCTGCAGTATTTTCTGCTGATTCTCTGTACAGTTTCCAGCTGATTCTCTGCACAGTTTCCTGCTGATTCTCTGCGCAGTTTCCTGCTGATTCTCTGTACAGTTTCCTGCTGATTCTCTGCACAGTTTCCTGCTGATTCTCTGTACAGTTTCCTGCTGATTCTCTGCACAGTTTCCAGCTGATTCTCTGTACAGTTTCCTGCTGATTCTCTGCACAGTTTCCTGCTGATTCTCTGCGCAGTTTCCTGCTGATTCTCTGCACAGTTTCCTGCTGATTCTCTGCAGTATTTTCTGCTGATTCTCTGCACAGTTTCCTGCTGATTCTCTGCACAGTTTTCTGCTGATTCTCTGCACAGTTTCCTGCTGATTCTCTGCACAGTTTCCTGCTGATTCTCTGTACAGTTTCCAGCTGATTCTCTGCACAGTTTCCTGCTGATTCTCTGCACAGTTTCCTGCTGATTCTCTGCGCAGTTTCCTGCTGATTCTCTGCGCAGTTTCCTGCTGATTCTCTGCACAGTTTCCTGCTGATTCTCTGCAGTATTTTCTGCTGATTCTCTGCACAGTTTCCTGCTGATTCTCTGCACAGTTTTCTGCTGATTCTCTGCACAGTTTCCTGCTGATTCTCTGCACAGTTTCCTGCTGATTCTCTGTACAGTTTCCAGCTGATTCTCTGCACAGTTTCCTGCTGATTCTCTGCACAGTTTCCTGCTGATTCTCTGCGCAGTTTCCAGCTGATTCTCTGCACAGTTTCCAGCTGATTCTCTGCACAGTTTCCTGCTGATTCTCTGCGCAGTTTCCTGCTGATTCTCTGCACAGTTTCCAGCTGATTCTCTGCACAGTTTCCTGCTGATTCTCTGCACAGTTTCCTGCTGATTCTCTGCACAGTTTCCTGCTGATTCTCTGTACAGTTTCCAGCTGATTCTCTGCACAGTTTCCTGCTGATTCTCTGCACAGTTTCCTGCTGATTCTCTGCACAGTTTCCAGCTGATTCTCTGCACAGTTTCCTGCTGATTCTCTGCACAGTTTCCCACTGAATGAGAAAATGGCTGTGGCATTTAACAGGTATTTTGTGTCGGTCTTCACAGTGGAAGACACAAATAACATGCAGAAAACAAGTAACATGCTGGACTCTGGGGTGGTTCCGGCAGATTGGAAAACAGCAAATATAATGCCACCGTTTAAAAAAGAGGTAGACAAAAGGCAGGTAACTATAGACCGGTTAACTTAACCTCTGTAGTAGGGAAAATGCTTAAAACTATCATCAAGGAAGAAATAACAAGACATCTGGATATAAATTGTCCCTTTGGTAAGCATGGGTTCATGAAGGGCAGGTCATGTTTGACTAATTTGGTGAAATTCTTTGAGAACATTATGTGCACAGTGCACAATGGGGAACCTGTGGATGTGGTGTATCTGGATTTCCAGAAGCCATTTGACAAGGTGCCGCACCAAAGACTGCTACATAAGATAAAGGTGCACGGTGTTACGGGTAACATATTAGCCTGGATAGAGGATTGGTTAACTAACAGAAAGCAAAGAGTGGGGGTAAATGGGTGTTTTTCTGGTTGGCGATCAGTGACTAGTGGTGTGCCTCAGGGATCAGTGTTGGGACCGCAATTGTTTACGATTTAGATGTTTTGGAGTTGGGGTCAAAGTGCATTGTGTCAAAATTCGGAGGTGACTCTAAAATGAGTGGCAGAGCAAAGTGTGCAGAGGATGATGAAAGTCTGCAAAGGGATAAAGATAGTGTATGTGAGTGGGGGAGTGTCTGGCAGATGGAATACAAAATTGGTAAATGTGAGGCCATCAATTTTGGTAGGAATAACAGCAAAATGGACTATTATTTAAAAGGTAAAAAATTACAGCATGCTGCTGTGCAGAGGGACCTGGGTGTCCTTGTGCAAGAATCACAAGGAGTTGGTTTGCAGGTGCAGCAGGTCATTAAGAAGGCAAATGGAATTTTGTCTTCCATTGCTGGATGGATGGAATTTAAAAATAGTGAGATTATGTTGCCGCTGTAAAAGGTGCTGGTGAGGCCAGACCTGGAGTACTGTGCACAGTTTTGGTCTCCTTACTTGAGAGAAGATATACTGGCAGTGGAGGGGGTGCAGAGGAGATTCACTAGGTTGATTCTGGAATTGAGAGGGT